>NC_030680.2:6796994-7416994 GCF_000004195.4 Xenopus tropicalis | reverse complement strand
TCTCCAGTGTAAACAGACCCAACTGGGCCAGTCTTTCTTCATAACTGAGACTTTCCATACCCTTTACCAGCTTAGTTGCCCTTCTCTGGACCCTCTCTAACTCAATAATGTCCCGTTTGAGCACTGGAGACCAAAACTGAACAGCATATTCTAGATGGGGCCTTACCAGCGCTCTGTAAAGGGGAAGAATAACCCCCTCCTCCCGTGAATCTATACCCCTTTTAATACAGCTCAAAACCCTGTTTGCCCTTGCAGCTGCTGCCTGGCATTGCTTGCTACAGCCAAGTTTATTATCTACAAGGACTCCAAGGTCCTTCTCCATTATGGATTTGCCTAGTGCAGTCCCATTAAGGGTATACGGGGCTTGCATATTTTTAGATCCCAGGTGCATGACCTTACATTTATCCACATTAAATCTCATCTGCCACTTAGCTGCCCAGATTGCCAGTTGGTCAAGATCCTGCTGCAGGGATGTCACATCCTGGATAGAATTGACTGGTCTGCAGAGTTTTGTGTCATCTGCAAACACTGATACATTACTCATAATACCCTCCCCTAAGTCATTTATGAACAAATTAAACAAAAGTGGACCCAGTACAGAACCCTGAGGGACCCCACTGAGAACCTTACTCCAAGTAGAGAATGTGCCATTAACAACCACCCTCTGTACCCGATCCTGTAGCCAGTTTTCTATCCATGTGCAAACGACTTCACTAAGACCAATAGACCTTAGCTTAGAAAGCAGTCGTTTGTGGGGAACGGTATCAAATGCTTTGGCAAAATCCAAATAGATTATATCTACTGCATCCCCACTGTCCAGCTTCTTACTAACCTCATCATAAAAAGCAATTAAATTGGTTAGATAGATAGATAGACAGATAGATAGATGATAGATAGATAGACAGATAGATAGATAGATAGATAGATAGACAGATAGATAGATGATAGATAGATAGATAGATAGATAGATAGATGACAGATAGACAGATAGATAGAGTAGATAGATAGATAGATGATAGATAGATAGATAGATTAGATAGATTAGATAGATAGATAGATGATTGATAGATAGATAGATAGATTAGATAGATAGACAGATAGATAGATGATAGATAGACAGATAGATAGATAGATGATAGATAGATAGATAGATAGATGACAGATAGACAGATAGATAGAGTAGATAGATAGATAGATAGATAGATGATAGATAGATAGATAGATAGATTAGATAGATAGATAGATAGATAGATAGATAGATAGATAGATAGATAGATAGAGTAGATAGATAGATAGATTAGATAGATAGATAGATAGATAGATAGATAGATAGATAGATAGATAGATAGATAGATAGATAGCATAGGCAGATCTCCCCGGCTGTCGGCTTAGCAGCCATCTGAATAGCCAGAGCACCCAGCCATACGCTTTATTTTCACATTTCTGGATTCTGTTCCAAGTTCTCATTTCAACAACTGTTGACAATATTTGTTCTGCCCAAAAACAAAGAAGTAAATATGCAGGTTCCCTGTGCCAGGATGCGCCCTACTAAAGAGCTTTATGATGAATCTGGCACAGGAACACTGGCATCCCAATTACAGGCCTGGAGCCGGCACGGAGGCACTCATTACTGATGTGGCAGCGCGGGGAGTCCTGAGTCAGAACTTTCCTACTGAATTTATATTCTTTTAGCCAATTCCATTCCCTCAACCTACAGTAACATTCAGTGCAATGTATAACTTGCATATAATAATTCAGTCCTTTTAGGGGGGATTTGGGGTGAGTGCTTATTTGTGCCCTGGGTACCCCTGGAACTATAGCGGGGTGACTGTTACCCCAATGTTTCTATATATCTGTAACCTTGTTATGG
This sequence comes from Xenopus tropicalis, assembly GCF_000004195.4. Lineage (NCBI taxonomy): Eukaryota > Metazoa > Chordata > Amphibia > Anura > Pipidae > Xenopus > Xenopus tropicalis. The sequence continues at coordinate 7,415,124 of NC_030680.2, read as the reverse complement.
GCTAAGGGGGCCCAGCCTGAAGGCCAGTTAGGGGGGGATTTGGGGTGAGTGCTTATTTGTGCCCCGGGTACCCCTGGAACTATAGCGGGGTGACTGTTACCCCAATGTTTCTATATATCTGTAACCTTGTTATGGGCTAAGGGGGCCCAGCCTGAAGGCCAGTTAGGGGGGATTTGGGGTGAGTGCTTATTTGTGCCCTGGGTACCCCTGGAACTATAGCGGGTGACTGTTACCCCAATGTTTCTATATATCTGTACCCTTGTTATGGGCTAAGGGGGCCCAGCCTGAAGGCCAGTTAGGGGGGGATTTGGGGTGAGTGCTTATTTGTGCCCTGGGTACCCCTGGAACTATAGCAGGGTGACTGTTACCCCAATGTTTCTATATATCTGTAACCTTGTTATGGGCTAAGGGGGCCCAGCCTGAAGGCCAGTTAGGGGGGATTTGGGGTGAGTGCTTATTTGTGCCCTGGGTACCCCTGGAACTATAGCGGGGTGACTGTTACCCCAATGTTTCTATATATCTGTACCCTTGTTATGGGCTAAGGGGGCCCAGCCTGAAGGCCAGTTAGGGGGGGATTTGGGGTGAGTGCTTATTTGTGCCCTGGGTACCCCTGGAACTATAGCAGGGTGACTGTTACCCCAATGTTTCTATATATCTGTAACCTTGTTATGGGCTAAGGGGGCCCAGCCTGAAGGCCAGTTAGGGGGATTTGGGGTGAGTGCTTATTTGTGCCCTGGGTACCCCTGGAACTATAGCGGGGTGACTGTTACCCCAATGTTTCTATATATCTGTAACCTTGTTATGGGCTAAGGGGGCCCAGCCTGAAGGCCAGTTAGGGGGGGATTTGGGGTGAGTGCTTATTTGTGCCCTGGGTACCCCTGGAACTATAGCGGGGTGACTGTTACCCCAATGTTTCTATATATCTGTAACCTTGTTATGGGCTAAGGGGGCCCAGCCTGAAGGCCAGTTAGGGGGGGATTTGGGGTGAGTGCTTATTTGTGCCCTGGGTACCCCTGGAACTATAGCAGGGTGACTGTTACCCCAATGTTTCTATATATCTGTAACCTTGTTATGGGCTAAGGGGGCCCAGCCTGAAGGCCAGTTAGGGGGGGATTTGGGGTGCCTAGGCTGCTACCACATGGGTATAGTTCCTACAGTAGAAATGGCTGAAGAATGACTTGTTTACAGCACTTATTTCACCCTTCGCTCAGTTTCTACAGAGCAGTTCAGTGGAATCTATTTCAGTATCTGGTGTAAGTTGCACAGGAGAGAGCGTTGGTAAATAGTGCAATCTGTGGAGCATTTCTGTTTTATAGATGACTATTCCAGGAGGAAAGCGCACATACATTCTCTTGATAAAAGCTTGTTCTTTCTCAGTGATTCAGTTCAAAGCAAAATTATCTCTATTCTCTGGGTGCCTGCACTGACTCTTGAAATTGAAAAGCAGAAATCTAGATGCATGAATTTTGCCTCATTTCTCCATTGCAGCCGCCGCATTAACCTTTTCGTGGGATGAAATGGAAAAGAATCGCGAATGCGAAACTTTCTACACTCCGGTGGAGATTGATTCACGGGGTCCTGCTCCCGAGAACTTCTACAGGGAATTTGGGCTTCAGTGTACTGTAGGTTTACATGAACACTGGGTGGAGTTGACATAAAAGCCACTAGAGGGCAGTAGACTGCATGAAGAGTTTAGAGTTTACTCTTTGAGTTGCACAGAGGATGCAATGGAGATTAGATGGTGTGTGAGAATGTTGTGGTGTGTATCTGTCCGTCCGCCCTTGCTTACTTATTTATAATTACAAATTCAGAGTATCTTAAGTGGCATTCTGGGAACTAGAAAGCTAAGTATATAATGATGGAAGCGCCCATGATTAAGGTGCTTGGGTCCAAACGTGTACCTGTACTTCCACATGGTTGCCAATGTGTCCATCCCTCGTCTATTCAGAATGGTGCGTAACCATGCCTATTGACTTTGGCCAACTCTAAGTCTACTGGCACCCTGGTAGTAGTAGCTCCAGGGATGCCACATTGGGCTGCATCAATAGACAGTGAATTGGAATTTTCAACATGCATGTTCTGATGCATCGGTTCAGCTGCAGTGGACATCTTGGATTTTTATCAGGGTGTGTCCTATTTTTGCAGTCGTCTATGTGAAGAGGAAGATGTCCCTTTCCCATGGGATAGGTAGATACATTATGGAGCTTCTGCTATCAAAGGCTCACTTGGTAGGAAAAGTCTTGTTGGTCTACAGCAAAGTCCATAAACCGTGCCACCCAATGCCTAATGGGCCACAGTCAAGTCATGAGCTTCCAATGAATAGAAGATGCTGATGTTGTGTATTGCAAGGGCAGGGTTGAGGTGGCTTCATCATTCTAGGGAGCCTATTCTGGGAAGGCGGTTTATGGATGGGTTCCATCTCCTAATGAAATGAACATGGCAGGGCATGTTTCATTTATACAGCATCTACGTGAAGAAGAAGATGTCCCTTTCCCATGGTATAGGTGATAGATTATGGAGCTTCTTCTCCCGAAAATCCATCAACCATGCTACCCAATGCCTAATGGACCACAGTCAACTCATGAGCTTCCAATATAGATGAAGAGCCTATTCAAGAGAGGAGGTTTATGGAAGAGTTCCACCTTCTAATCAAATGAATATGGCAGGGTGTGTTCCATTTATACAGCATCTACATGAAGAGGAAGATGTCCCTTCCCCATAGTATAGGTACATACATTATGGAGCTTCTGCTACCAAATGCTCACTTGGTGGGAAAAGTCTTTTTGGTCTACAGCAAAATCCATCAAGCAAGCCATCCAGTGCCTAATGGACCACAGTCAACTCATGAGCTTCCAATATAGATGAATAGAAGATGCTGTTGTTGTGTATTGCAAGGGCAGGGTTGAGGAGGCTTCATCATTCTAGGGACCCTAGTCAAGAGACGAGGTTTATGGAAGGATTCCATCTCCTAATGAAATGAATATGGCAGGGTGTGTTCCATTTATACAGCATCTACATGAAGAGCAAGATGTCCCTTTCCCATGGTATAGGTAGATAGATTATGGAGCTTCTTCTACAGCAAAGTCCATCAACCATGCAAACCCAATACCTAATGGACAGTCAACTCATGAGCTTCCAATATAGATGAATAGAAGATGCTGATGTTGTGTATTGCAAGGGCAGGGTTGAGGAGGCTTCATCATTCTAGAGACCCTATTCAAGAGAGGAGGTTTATGGAAAGGTTCCATCTCCTAATGAAATTAATATGGCAGGGCTTGTTCCATTTATACAGCATCTACGTGAAGAGGAAGATGTCCCTTTCCCATGGTATATGTAGATACATTATAGAGCTTCTGCTACCAAATGCTCACTTGGTGGGAAAGTTTTTATTGTCTACAGCAAAGTCCATCAACCATGCCCATGCCCATGCCACAGACAACTCATGAGCTTCCAATACAGATGAATAGAAGATGCTGATGTTGTGTATTGCAAGGGCAGGGTTGAGGAGGCTTCATCATTCCAGGGAGCCTATTCTGGAGAGGAGGTTTATGGAAGGGTTCCACCTCCAAATCAAATTAATATGGCAGGGTGTGTTCCATTTATACAGCATTTAGGTGAAGAGGAAGATGTCCCTTTCCCATAGTATAGGTAAATACATTATGGAGCTTCTGCTACCAAAGACTCACTTGGTGGGAAAAGTCTTTTTGGTCTACAGCAAAGTCCATCAACCTTCTACGTGAAGAGGAAGATGTCCTTTTCCCATGGGATAGGAAGATACATTATGGAGCTTCTGCTACCAAATGCTCACTTGGTGGGAAAAGTCTTTTTGGTCTACATCAAAGTCTATCAACCATGCCATCCAGTGCCTAATGGACCACAGTCAACTCATGAGTTTCCAATATAGATGAATAGAAGATGCTGATGTTGTGTATTGCAAGGGCAGGGTTGAGGAGGCTTCATCATTCTAGGGACCCTATTCTGGAGAGGAGGTTTATGGAAGGGTTCCACCTCCAAATCAAATTAATATGGCAGGGTGTGTTCCATTTATACAGCATTTACAAGAAGAGGAAGATGTCCCTTTCCCATAGTATAGGTAAATATATTATGGAGCTTCTGCTACCAAAGGCTCACTTGGTGGGAAAAGTCTTTTTGGTCTACAGCAATGTCCATCAACCTTCTACGTGAAGAGGAAGGTGTCCCTTTCCCATAGTATAGGTAAATACATTATGGAGCTTCTGCTACCAAAGGCTCACTTGGTGGGAAAAGTCTTTTTGGTCTACAGCAAAGTCCATCAACCATGCCACCCAATGCCTAATGGGCCACAGTCAACTCATGAGCTTCCAATATAGATGAATAGAAGATGCTGAGGTTTATGGAAGGGTTCCATCTCCTAATGAAATGAATATGTCCCCAATTGGTGGGAAAAGTCCTGTTGGTCTACAGCAAAGTCCATCAACCATGCCACCCAATGCCTAATGGGCCACAGACAACTCATGAGCTTCCAATATAAATGAATAGAAGATGCTGAGGTTTATAGAAGGGTTCCATCTCCTAATGAAATGAATATGTCCCCAATTGGTGGTCAGCAAAGTCCATCCACCCTACCACCCAACTTTGCCTTACAGTTTCCTAGTTTTGGGAGCCACCTATTACCCTCTAGGAAATCTTTGTAACCGTGGGTAACATTGAAGTGTTCATTTACTGGAAATGCTTTTCAACCATGAACGTCCTTTCCTGGAAATGATAAACCTGAGCAGAGATGGATCGTTGATTGATGCCTTTTTATTGGAACGGCATATGGCTGCAATTACAAGCCTTCCCGGCGTGCCAAGTCTCCTCTTCCACCTATTCTGTCAGAGCAGATCCACATGAAAATGTTTTATGATAATTTATACAACATTCTACTTAATAGAGAATGAAGGAAGCGTTACGTTGTGACTTCAAATGGCGCTCGTAGTCTATGGGCCGGCATCAGGTGCTTCAAAGGATGAGCAAGCTGGTGCTGCTGTAAAGTCACAATGAATTGTTAATGGCTTTCCTACCCCGGGGGTATATCATTAAATGGCTTAGTCTTTCAGATGCCAATGATGTAAGACACCAATGGCATCAGCATCCAACCAGGAGGTTTCAAAGGAACCCAACGTCCATTTTCCTTCTTATTGACATGAAAATGAAGTGAAGATAATTGCGGTTTTATTCTCGGAAACCCTCCTGGGCTCTGAGCGTGGAGCGTGCCAACGCCGTCTAGAAGTCTCATTGAGATTGTCAACCGCTTGGAATGAGCGGAGGAGACGGCTCCAGGTGTGGGGCTGATTCAATTTCCGCTCATCCATTTTTATGGGACAGATGCTCCAGTTTATTGGAATGAGACAAGAGGGGAGGGGGGGAATGAATTGCATAGTTATTAGCGGGAGCGTTGTAAAGTGGCATTTACTGCAGGTGATGAGGTGGAGATGGGTCTGTCCAACATCTATCGACCTATGATAAAGTCATTGTTTCCTAATGGGGCTTCCAGTATATTATATGCAGCAGGAACTTACCCTCGTGGGTTATACTAAATACCACTAGTAATGTGAGGACTTGTGCATCACACTTGATAGAAGCACACAATAAGGATATGGGGCTCCTTGCCCCCTATGTTTGCTCATAGCCTGTACAGAGAGATACCATAAAACTATGGCACATAGTGATTCCCCTGTACTAAGCACAATTCAGCAGGAACAGCCCCCTAAGTTTGCTCATAGCCTGTACAGAGAGATACCATAAAACTATGGCACATAGGGATTCCCCTGTACTAAGCACAATTCAGCAGGAACAGCCCCCCAAGTTTGCCCATAGCCTGTACAGAGAGATACCATAAAACTATGGCACATAGGGATTCCCCTGTACTAAGCACAATTCAGCAGGAACAGCCCCCTAAGTTTGCACATAGCCTGTATTGAGATATACCATAAAACTATGGCACATAGGGATTCCCCTGTACTAAGTACAATTCAGCAGGAACAGCCCCCTAAGTTTGCCCATAGCCTGTACAGAGAGATACCATAAAACTATGGCACATAGGGATTCCCCTGTACTAAGCACAATTCAGCAGGAACAGCCCCCTAAGTTTGCCCATAGCCTGTACAGAGAGATACCATAAAACTATGGCACATAGGGATTCCCTGTACTAAGCACAATTCAGCAGGAACAGCCCCCTAAGTTTGCCCAAAGAGAGATACCATAAAACTATGGCACATATGGATTCCCCTGTACTAAGCACAATTCAGCAGGAACTGCCCCCTAAGTTTGCCCATAGCCTGCAAAGAGAGATACCATAAAACTATGGCACATAGGGATTCCCCTGTACTAAGCACAATTCAGCAGGAACAGCCCCCTAAGTTTGCCCATAGTCTGTACAGAGAGATACCATAAAACTATGGCACATAGGGATTCCCCTGTACTAAGCACAATTCAGCAGGAACAGCCCCCTAAGTTTGCCCATAGCCTGTACAGAGAGATACCATAAAATTATGGCACATAGGGATTCCCCTGTACTAAGCACAATTCAGCAGGAACAGCCCCCTAAGTTTGCTCATGAAATGAAAAATGACTCAGAATTGGTCCAAGGGAACAATATCGGCAGCTACAATCGGCCCGTGCATGGGGACCTTAACTCTGATTAGCCAGTTATTGTAACAAGACCTCCTAGAATGGAGGCTTCGGGCTACAGAAAAGATTGTGTACTAATTAGCCAAACGAGGGACCGATTAGCAGTTATTTAGTGAGGAAGGGGGGAAGGTGAATGAACAGAAAACACCATAAAGTTGGGCAAATGGGGGGCTCAGTCCCTAAAGGTGATTCATACAAATCAGATACCTCCATGAAATATGTCAGGACTGCAAATGGGGAGAGTGGGTGGCACTGGCAGTGAGGGTGCCAGGGTGCTACTTTTCTGGGTGCCATGGGAGGTATTACACTTAGCACTTTACCCAGTGAGGGAACAGTTGGCATCAAATTCCAAATGTAGGCAGCACTGTATTCATGGGGAGGGGGGGTTGGTCTCTGTGTTCCATTTTGGAGACACTGACAGTGAGGGTGGCACTGGCAGTGAGGGTGCCAGGGTGCCACTTTTCTGGGTGCCATGGGAGGTATTACACTTAGCTCTTTACCCAGTGAGGGAACAGTTGGCATCAAATTCCAAATGTAGGCAGCACTGTATTCATGGGGGGGTTGGTCTCTGTGTTCCATTTTGAAGACACTGGCAGTGAGGGTGCCAGGGTGCCACTTTTCTGGGTGCCATGGGAGTTATTACACTTAGCACTTTACCCAGTGAGGGAAGAGTTGGCATCAAATTCCAAATGTAGGCAGCACTGTATTCATGGGGAGGGGGGGTTGGTCTCTGTGTTCTATTTTGAAGACACTGGCAGTCAGGGTGGCACTGGCAGTGAGGGTGCCACTTTTCTGGGTGCCATGGGAGGTATTACACTTAGCTCTTTACCCAGTGAGGGAACAGTTGCCATCAAAGCCCAAATGTAGGCAGCACTGTATTCATTGGGAGGGGTAGGTCACTGTGCTCCATTTTGGAGACCTTTGGAGACCTGCATTTAATAAATGACCCCTAGAGGGTGCTGTTTATCTCTCCCAGTACAGCTTTGAATGCAATTGTGATTCTACAGATGCCCCAGTATCCTCGCCTGACCCATAGCGCCGCCTGTAGCCGCTCCACTTGGTCTCCCTCCCGTACTGTGGCCCCTCACACTGATCCAAAATACCAATGAATCCGCCAGGGCCGAGAGCTCCTCTCCACTCGCCGGCTGTGCCGGGGAGAAGCCATCATTAAACCTGAGCCCCTGTGCGCCCCACCGAGAGCGCCGAGAATAAAGCAGAGACGAGCGGAAAGTAGAAAGTCCTCTCCGGTCGGAAACAAGCAGAAAATTAGATTTTTTTTTTTTTTGCTTTATTTTTTCGTAGATCAAATAGAAACGGCCGAATTAGGAGAAAACGACCTCCTAATGATTTGAAGGTCCAGTCAATGTTGGTTCTGCATCACTTAGAGACATCAAACCGCCGCTCGTTATTCAGATCCGGTGTATTTCCATTTAGGGCCCCCGAGGCCACGCGCGCTCATTCCGAATTGTTAGAAATAAAGGCAAAAAGAAAGACATTCGGATGGGAGAGAGGAGAAACGGGGGCCGGGAATAGCGGGGTGGTCACCGTGACATTGCAGCCTCCACATCCCCAATAAGTCAGAACCAACTTTTAAAGGGAACATAAACCTTTATGGGTATGGGTAGACGCGTTGCTCCACCCATACTGGCCAGCGGCTAATGCTGGAGAATCCTCCTGCATCTGCAGTTGAGTTTCCTTCAAGCAAGGGGTGCAATGGCAGTGGATGTGGTTGATTTTTGTACAGGGAATCCCTATGTGCCATAGTTTTATGGTATCTCTCTGTACAGGCTATGAGCAAACTTAGGGGGCTGTTCCTGCTGAATTGTGCTTAGTACAGGGGAATCCCTATGTGCCATAGTTTTATGGTATCTCTCTGTACAGGCTATGAGCAAACTTAGGGGGCTGTTCCTGCTGAATTGTGCTTAGTACAGGGGAATCCCTATGTGCCATAGTTTTATGGTATCTCTCTGTACAGGCTATGAGCAAACTTAGGGGGCTGTTCCTGCTGAATTGTGCTTAGTACAGGGGAATCCCTATGTGCCATAGTTTTATGGTATCTCTCTGTACAGGCTATGAGCAAACTTAGGGGGCTGTTCCTGCTGAATTGTGCTTAGTACAGGGGAATCCCTATGTGCCATAGTTTTATGGTATCTCTCTGTACAGGCTATGGGCAAACTTAGGGGGCTGTTCCTGCTGAATTGTGCTTAGTACAGGGGAATCCCTATGTGCCATAGTTTTATGGTATCTCTCTGTACAGGCTATGAGCAAACTTAGGGGGCTGTTCCTGCTGAATTGTGCTTAGTACAGGGGAATCCCTATGTGCCATAGTTTTATGGTATCTCTCTGTACAGGCTATGAGCAAACTTAGGGGGCTGTTCCTGCTGAATTGTGCTTAGTACAGGGGAATCCCTATGTGCCATAGTTTTATGGTATCTCTCTGTACAGGCTATGAGCAAACTTAGGGGGCTGTTCCTGCTGAATTGTGCTTAGTACAGGGGAATCCCTATGTGCCATAGTTTTATGGTATCTCTCTGTACAGGCTATGAGCAAACTTAGGGGGGCTGTTCCTGCTGAATTGTGCTTAGTACAGGGGAATCCCTATGTGCCATAGTTTTATCTCCCTGTACAGGCTATGAGCAAACTTAGGGGGCTGTTCCTGCTGAATTGTGCTTAGTACAGGGGAATCCCTATGTGCCATAGTTTTATGCTATCTCTCTGTACAGGCTATGAGCAAACTTAGGAGGCTGTTCCTGCTGAATTGTGCTTAGTATAGAGGAATCCCTATGTGCCATAGTTTTATGCTATCTCTCTGTACAGGCTATGAGCAAACTTAGGAGGCTGTTCCTGCTGAATTGTGCTTAGTACAGGGGAATCCCTATGTGACATGGTTTTATGGTATCTCTCTGTACAGGCTATGAGCAAACTTAGGGGGCTGTTCCTGCTGAATTGCGCTTAGTACAGGGGAATCCCTATGTGACATGGTTTTATGGTATCTCTCTGTACAGGCTATGAGCAAACTTAGGGGGCTGTTCCTGCTGAATTGTGCTTAGTACAGGGGAATCCCTATGTGACATGGTTTTATGGTATCTCTCTGTACAGGCTATGAGCAAACTTAGGGGGCTGTTCCTGCTGAATTGTGCTTAGTACAGAGGAATCCCTATGTGCCATAGTTTTATGCTATCTCTCTGTACAGGCTATGAGCAAACTTAGGGGGCTGTTCCTGCTGAATTGTGCTTAGTACAGAGGAATCCCTATGTGCCATAGTTTTATGCTATCTCTCTGTACAGGCTATGAGCAAACTTAGGAGGCTGTTCCTGCTGAATTGTGCTTAGTACAGGGGAATCCCTATGTGACATGGTTTTATGGTATCTCTCTGTACAGGCTATGAGCAAACTTAGGGGGCTGTTCCTGCTGAATTGTGCTTAGTACAGGGGAATCCCTATGTGCCATAGTTTTATGGTATCTCTCTGTACAGGCTATGAGCAAACTTAGGGGGCTGTTCCTGCTGAATTGTGCTTAGTACAGGGGAATCCCTATGTGCCATAGTTTTATGGTATCTCTCTGTACAGGCTATGAGCAAACTTAGGGGGCTGTTCCTGCTGAATTGTGCTTAGTACAGGGAAATCCCTATGTGCCATGGTTTTATGGTATCTCTCTGTACAGGCTATGAGCAAACTTACAGGGCTGTTCCTGCTGAATTGTGCTTAGTACAGGGGAATCCCTATGTGCCATAGTTTTATGGTATCTCTCTGTACAGGCTATGGGCAAACTTAGGGGGCTGTTCCTGCTGAATTGTGCTTAGTACAGGGGAATCCATATGTGCCATAGTTTTATGGTATCTCTCTGTACAGGCTATGAGCAAACTTAGGGGGCTGTTCCTGCTGAATTGTGCTTAGTACAGGGGAATCCCTATGTGCCATAGTTTTATGGTATCTCTCGGTACAGGCTATGAGCAAACTTAGGGGGCTGTTCCTGTTGAATTGTGCTTAGTACAGGGGAATCCCTATGTGCCATAGTTTTATGGTATCTCTCGGTACAGACTATGAGCAAACTTAGGGGGCTGTTCCTGCTGAATTGTGCTTAGTACAGGGGAATCCCTATGTGCCATAGTTTTATGGTATCTCTCTGTACAGGCTATGAGCAAACTTAGGGGGCTGTTCCTGCTGAATTGTGCTTAGTACAGGGGAATCCCTATGTGCCATAGTTTTATGGTATCTCTCTGTACAGGCTATGAGCAAACTTAGGGGGCTGTTCCTGCTGAATTGTGCTTAGTACAGGGGAATCCCTATGTGCCATAGTTTTATGGTATCTCTCTGTACAGGCTATGAGCAAACTTAGGGGGCTGTTCCTGCTGAATTGTGCTTAGTACAGGGGAATCCCTATGTGCCATAGTTTTATGGTATCTCTCTGTACAGGCTATGGGCAAACTTAGATGGCTGTTCCTGCTGAATTGTGCTGGATTGACTTTGTGCAGTAGAATTCACACTCTGAATGTTCTTACAGTGAATAGATGAGCAAAAATTAGATTTCTAGACTGTAGGCCACAGACCCCCATATTGTGGCTATATATAAAGAATACACAGTATGGGGCCCAATGCAATTCAGCTTTCCTGAGTGTCTGTATAAAACATGATCTCTCTAATTTTTAACGGGATTGCGGCAGATTTTCCCCAGCAGATATTCTATCCGTCTCGCTGCCGCGGGGGGATTATTAACAAAAGGGAGGTGATTAGAGGGATCTGCGGCAGCTGCAGGAATTCATATTATTTCATTTGTATTCGGCTCGTCTGGGAAGATAACGACCCTCGTAAAAACTGTATCTCTGGGTACCGTCCCGCTCAGGGGCAACTGTATCTGCCCTTCTACTGGGCCGTCAGCAATGGGTTAACTCATTAGGGATTAGACCTAGGGGGGCAGTTTGTGGGGTAATTCTGTGTATTAACCTAACGTTATACTGCATGTCCAGAGGGATAAATACAAGGACTTTGTGCTTTTTTTGAATACTGAAACTAAAGGGAATTATATATAGGGAATAATGCATCCCACCAATTCAGCAGGAACAGCCCCCTAAGTTTGCTCATAGCCTGTACAGAGAGATACCATAAAACTATGGCACATAGGGATTCCCCTGTACTAAGCACAATTCAGCAGGAACAGCCCCCTAAGTTTGCTCATAGCCTGTACAGAGAGATACCATAAAACTATGGCACATAGGGATTCCCCTGTACTAAGCACAATTCAGCAGGAACAGCCCCCTAAGTTTGCCCATAGCCTGTACAGAGAGATACCATAAAACTATGGCACATAGGGATTCCTCTGTACTAAGCACAATTCAGCAGGAACAGCCCCCTAAGTTTGCCCATAGCCTGTACAGAGAGACACCATAAAACTATGGCACATAGGGATTCCCCTGTACTAAGCACAATTCAGCAGGAACAGCCCCATAAGTTTGCCCATAGCCTGTACAGAGAGATACCATAAAACTATGGCACATAGGGATTCCCCTGTACTAAGCACAATTCAGCAGGAACAGCCCCTAAGTTTTCTCATAGCCTGTACAGAGAGATACCATAAAACAATAGCAGCATAGGGATTCCCCTGTACTAAGCACAATTCAGCAGGAACAGCCCCCTAAGTTTGCCCATAGCCTGTACAGAGAGATACCATAAAACTATGGCACATAGGGATTCCCCTGTACTAAGCACAATTCAGCAGGAACAGCCCCCTAAGTTTGCTCATAGCCTGTACAGAGAGATACCATAAAACTATGGCACATAGGGATTCCCCTGTACTAAGCACAATTCAGCAGGAACAGCCCCTAAGTTTTCTCATAGCCTGTACAGAGAGATACCATAAAACAATAGCAGCATAGGGATTCCCCTGTAACATAGTAACATAGTAACATAGTAAGTTGGGTTGAAAAAAGACATACGTCCATCAAGTTCAACCATAATGCCTATACCTAACCTGCCTAACTACAAGTTGATCCAGAGGAAGGCAAAAAACCCCATCTGAAGCCTCTCTAATTTGCCTCAGAGGGGAAAAAATTCCTTCCTGACTCCAAGATGGCAATCGGACCAGTCCCTGTATCAACTTGTACTAAGAGCTATCTCCCATAACCGTGTATTCCCTCACTTGCTAAGAATCCATCCAGCCCCTTCTTAAAGTTATATAATGTATCAGCCAGTACGACTGATTCGGGGAGGGAATTCCAGAACTTCACAGCTCTCACTGTAAAAAATCCTTTCCGAATATTTAAATGGAACCTCCCTTCTTCTAAACGGAGTGGGTGCCCTCGTGTCCGTTGGAAGGACCTACTGGTAAATAAAGCATTAGAGAGGTTATTATATGATCCCCTTATATATTTATACATAGTTATCATGTCCCCTCTTAAGCGCCTCTTCTCCAGTGTAAACAGACCCAACTTGGCCAGTCTTTCTTCATAACCGAGACTTTCCATACCCTTTACCAGCTTAGTTGCCCTTCTCTGGACCCTCTCTAACTCAATAATGTCCCGTTTGAGCACTGGAGACCAAAACTGAACAGCATATTCTAGATGGGGCCTTACCAGTGCTCTGTAAAGGGGAAGAATAACCCCCTCCTCCCGTGAATCTATACCCCTTTTAATACAGCTCAGAACCTTGTTTGCCCTTGCAGCTGCTGCCTGGCATTGCTTGCTACAGCCAAGTTTATTATCTACAAGGACTCCAAGATCCTTCTCCATTATGGATTTGCCTAGTGCAGTCCCATTAAGGTTATACGGGGCTTGCATATTTTTACATCCCAGGTGCATGACCTTACATTTATCCACATTAAATCTCATCTGCCACTTAGCTGCCCAGATTGCCAGTTGGTCAAGATCCTGCTGCAGGGATGTCACATCCTGGATAGAATTGACTGGTCTGCAGAGTTTTGTGTCATCTGCAAACACTGATACATTACTCATAATACTGTACTAAGCACAATTCAGCAGGAACAGCCCCCTAAGTTTGCTCATAGCCTGCACAGTAACTGTGCCTATGACCCATACAGAACACAAGCCCGAAGCCTTCCATATGCCCAGCAGTGCTCCAGTCCCGGCTGCAAGGTTTATTCTGCTGATACAAAAGTGACCATTGGCCCAAACCCAGTTCTGGTTCCTTCACCGCAGATAAGCATCGTGGCTCTTATCAGTCTAGCGATATATATCAGCTATCCCATAGCAACCACCTAATATTTGCTCCCAATAGATGCTAACTTTTAATTAGAAACCGCTTGATGAATTTGGTCTTCAGCAAATCCGTCCCGTCTCATTTATCTCCTCCAATGACCTCCATGTTGTCCTTTATGAAGGAAAGTGCTGTCTCGGCCAGACTAGATTTCTATTCACTTCTGATCTTGGGCAGTGGTTCCCACACTGGCCGGCTGGGCCTCCAAGGAAGCGGTACCTACGGGGCCAGGCTGTAGGCCGGTTAGGGTGGGATTTCAAGAAGATGCCTCTTTGTTCTTCAGAGAAACATCTGAAGGCCCAGCTTGATGGTCGGTTAGGGGGACATTTGGAGATTGGCCATTTGGATAGGGGCTTCACATAACTATAAGCTTTTCTTGAGCCAAGTGGCTCAAATGTTCGACATGTTGGGTTTGAAGCACGCACTTAGGGAAAACGTTCCTGTCATTGTGATATAACGGAGATATTGGCACTGATATGACATCACAATGACCTCACAATGTCATCATCATGACATCAAAGTAATCAATTGTGCATTATGCAATTACAATGCCATCGGTGCCATTGAGACTCGAGGGCATTGTGATAGGGTTGCCATCTTTTTCGTGGCCAGTGATGTGGAGATAGGGGACAGGACCAGAAAATGGGCAGGGCTATGACATGGAGGGGGTGGGGCTATGATGTAAAGGGGGCAGAGCTGCTAAAAAGGAGGGAGGAGGAAGAGGTCCGACCCACTGTATATAGATATTATTGCGACACTGTGGGATTCTGTTCAATTAATTTGTTCAAGGCGAAGGGCAGGAATGTGGATCAGCGGGATATTCCCTCCCACTGCGACATAATAACCCAACGAGAGGGGCAAACATGTATAGTGCCCCCTGTGGGCCAGAAAGGGTCTCCCAGCACAGACTTACCTGCAGTTATACACACATTCAGCTGTGCAGCTATAGAGCATCTAGTTACAGTTGCACCGTACATTTCAGCAAATAGTTTAAAGCAGACACTTATGTGCTGCCTTAGATATTCCTAGAACTGTGGCTGAATGAATGAACTAAGGGGCCCCGACTGTTACCCCAATGTTTCTATATATCTGTAACCTTGTTATGGGCTAAGGGGGCCCAGCCTGAAGGCCAGTTAGGGGGGATTTGGGGTGAGTGCTTATTTGTGCCCTGGGTACCCCTGGAACTATAGCGGGGTGACTGTTACCCCAATGTTTCTATATATCTGTAACCTTGTTATGGGCTAAGGGGGCCCAGCCTGAAGGCCAGTTAGGGGGGGATTTGGGGTGAGTGCTTATTTGTGCCCTGGGTACCCCTGGAACTATAGCGGGGTGACTGTTACCCCAATGTTTCTATATATCTGTAACCTTGTTATGGGCTAAGGGGGCCCAGCCTGAAGGCCAGTTAGGGGGGATTTGGGGTGAGTGCTTATTTGTGCCCTGGGTACCCCTGGAACTATAGCGGGGTGACTGTTACCCCAATGTTTCTATATATCTGTAACCTTGTTATGGGCTAAGGGGGCCCAGCCTGAAGGCCAGTTATGGGGGGATTTGGGGTGAGTGCTTATTTGTGCCCTGGGTACCCCTGGAACTATAGCGGGGTGACTGTTACCCCAATGTTTCTATATATCTGTAACCTTGTTATGGGCTAAGGGGGCCCAGCCTGAAGGCCAGTTAGGGGGGGATTTGGGGTGAGTGCTTATTTGTGCCCTGGGTACCCCTGGAACTATAGCGGGGTGACTGTTACCCCAATGTTTCTATATATCTGTAACCTTGTTATGGGCTAAGGGGGCCCAGCCTGAAGGCCAGTTAGGGGGGATTTGGGGTGAGTGCTTATTTGTGCCCTGGGTACCCCTGGAACTATAGCGGGGTGACTGTTACCCCAATGTTTCTATATATCTGTAACCTTGTTATGGGCTAAGGGGGCCCAGCCTGAAGGCCAGTTAGGGGGGGATTTGGGGTGAGTGCTTATTTGTGCCCTGGGTACCCCTGGAACTATAGCGGGGTGACTGTTACCCCAATGTTTCTATATATCTGTAACCTTATTACTAGCTAAGGAGAGCTCTAGTCAAAGGTTGGACCTCTATGGGGGGACCTGAACTAAAAAGTAACAATAAATCAGTCAACCTTCTTCAGGATCTCCACGAAATGCCAAAAATATTTTGTATATCCCATAATGCACCAAACCCTGTATCTAGGTGTCTCTATCTCAGCTCAGAGAATGAAATCTAGGTGATCTAGACAAACCCAACCACACAAGAACGTCCATCTATAATGGTCAAAGCTGTCACCAAGGCCTTCAAAGGAAATTGAGGAGGATTTTGCTCTCATCTGCTGTTTTACTTTGCCTTTAAAATGCCAAGAAAGAAACCTCAGATCCTTCCAGAACCTCCACAATGACAACGTTTCCCATTGCCCCCCCCCCCCTTCGGCGGTGAATGAAGTCACTTCTAATGAACTCTTACTAACCGTGGGATACAAAGCTAATTCCGCTGTAAGAAATAAAACTCATTCGGTCTCTTAGCGTTGACAACCCTCGTCTTAAAAATCCCCCACGTAATGAGAAAAAAAATTGAATTAGTCTGGAACGCCCGCGGCGCTATTTTTTTTTTCTACTAGTTAAATCCTATGTCTCTGTTTCTCAGACATTTCCCGCTTGTCGAGGACGTGGGAAACGCCGTAGCCGGGCAGGTAAGAGCCGAGCGGGTATTTTTGGGTAATAAGTGCAATTCTCCGAAAGGTCATTCATATACAGAGACTGCATGGAGGTCTCTTAATGTAAACTGTCACTTCCTGACGGGGCCCCTGTCCCCTTAAGCGAGACGCCCTGACGCGGCGTATGTTTACCGCCGAAAAAACTAACGAGGCTCATTTGCATCCTTCGCCCCGGAGAAGATTTGTCTTGAAGGAACCGCTAAGGAGAACATGAGGGAGAAGAAAAAGGATTTCAGCGCCGGGGAAGGTTGTGAGAATAAATGGAACCGAATAGAACAATTATTATCATTATTATTCTCCTCAATGTGTTTCCTTCTATTGCAGGGAAATGAGAAAACTCACTGAGGCTGGGAACTCTGAGTACCACTCATGTATTATAAGGGATAATGTACCCCCTACTGTAAATGATAAGGATATTAGCAGTCACTGAGGGGTTCTGTGCCCCCCATATAAAGGCACAAGGCTGCAGGCTGAGTTATACAGGGAACTCTGAGTATCACTCATGTATTATAAGGGATAATGTACCCCCTACTGTAAATGATAAGGATATTAGCAGTCACTGAGGGGTTCTGTGCCCCCCATATAAAGGCACAAGGCTGCAGGCTGAGTTATACAGGGAACTCTGAGTATCACTCATGTATTATAAGGGATAATGTACCCCCTACTGTAAATGATAAGGATATTAGCAGTCACTGAGGGGTTCTGTGCCCCCCATATAAAGGCACAAGGCTGCAGGCTGAGTTATACAGGGAACTCTGAGTATCACTCATGTATTATAAGGGATAATGTACCCCCTACTGTAAATGATAAGGATATTAGCAGTCACTGAGGGGTTCTGTGCCCCCCATATAAAGGCACAAGGCTGCAGGCTGAGTTATACAGGGAACTCTGAGTATCACTCATGTATTATAAGGGATAATGTACCCCCTACTGTAAATGATAAGGATATTAGAGTTATACAGGGAAATCTGACTTCAGGTGAACATTCCTTATACCAAATATCCTGATTCTTTCAGTTCAGTATAACGGGATTCAGCCGTATCACTAGTGGATTAGAGGAACAGCCAATCGGTACGTAGGTTCAGTCCAGTAATAAACAGACTCAGATCACTGCAGAGGGAAAGTTAAAAGGTGGATTTGGGCTGATTTAAGGTGCTGCTCGATGACAGGGGCTGAAAGAAAAACACTTAAGTGTCTGGGAAAAAAATGAGCTGAAAATGTCAGATCTGACAGCCGGACACGTATAGTTCATAAGGAGTAAATGGACTGGGACCCAACGACTGACAGGTTCCCTCAGTAACTGAGACAGCAGGACAGAGCGACAGCGAGACAGAGAGACAGCAGGACAGAGAGACAGGGAGACAGAGAGACAGCAGGACAGAGAGACAGGGAGACAGAGAGACAGCAGGACAGAGAGACAGGGAGACAAAGAGACAGCAGGACAGAGAGACAGGGAGACAAAGAGACAGCAGGACAGAGAGACAGGGAGACAAAGAGACAGCAGGACAGAGAGAAAGCGGGACAGAGAGAGAGACAGCGGGACAGAGAGACAAAGAGACAGCAGGACAGAGAGACAGCGGGACAGAGAGACAGAGGGACAGAAAGACAGCAGGACAGAGAGACAGCAGGACAGAGAGACAGCGGGACAGAGAGACAGCAGGACAGAGAGACAGCGGGACAGAGAGACAGCGGGACAGAGAGACAGCAGGACAGAGAGACAGCAGGACAGAGAGACAGCAGGACAGAGAGACAGCAGGACAGAGAGACAGCGGGACAGGGAGACAGCGGGACAGAGAGACAGCGGGACAGAGAGACAGCAGGACAGAGAGACAGCAGGACAGAGAGACAGCAGGACAGAGAGACAGCGGGACAGGGAGACAGAGAGACAGCGGGACAAAGAGACAGCGAGACAGAGAGACAGCAGGACATTGGGACAGAGAGACAGCAGGACAGTGGGACAGAGAAACAGCGGGGTAGAGAGACAGCGGGACAGAGAGACAGCAGGACAGCGGGGTAGAGAGACATAGAAACAGCAGGACAGTGGGACAGAGAAACAGCGGGGTAGAGAGACAGCGGGACAGAGAGACAGCAGGACAGCGGGGTAGAGAGACATAGAGACAGCAGGACAGTGGGACAGAGAAACAGCGGGGTAGAGAGACAGCGGGACAGAGAGACAGCAGGACAGCGGGACAGAGAGACAGCAGGACAGCGGGGTAGAGAGACATAGAGACAGCAGGACAGTGGGACAGAGAAACAGCGGGGTAGAGAGACAGCGGGACAGAGAGACAGCAGGACAGCGGGACAGAGAAACTCGCAATTCCATGTGAAATTCAGAAAGGGAAATTCTAAAGCAAAACGAAAAAATCTCTAACCCTGTAGGTAACTATGAATAACATACGGTGCTGGTTTCACTTTGGCTAAACATTAATCTAAAAAAACATTAGTCTAAAATGCCCCTTTATTGGGGCTCCCTATAGATCCTCTCAGGTCCCTGTCTGTTTTTCAAATGCGGGGTGGGTGTGTCCTAACGGTCCCTGCCAGAAGCACCGTAGGAGGGGGATGGCCAATCAAAGACCTTCTTTCCCACAAGCACTGACAGGCCTCAGTTCCCTATCAGGTCAGACCAGCTGCTGATTGGTTCCTATCCTACAGTGCCGCCGCCCCCCCCTGCACAGCCTGGGAAAGGAGGCAACAGACGTGCAATTTATACTACTCAATATTGCCTCTAACTTGGGGTATTGGGGTAACCCAACTCCCCCTCCCGCGTAAGAGAAACTTCCACATAAAACTAAAAGCAGATGAGTGAGCAATCAATCCATCGGCGTAAACAGCCGCATTTAATTCAATTAGAGATTCCTTGATGGTCTCATTCCGAATCAGCTCTAATTACACTGATTGTAATAGCTTCTCCCCATCCGCCGAGTCAGAGCGTTACCGTAGGAAACGTCAAATCCCCCATAATGAGTCTGAGGTTAAAAACAAACAAACGAGCGACGGGCGTTTATGGGCAAAGTGACGCCAAGTTCAGAGAGACGTTCATGGGAGACCTGGAGTCATAGAGAAAAACACTATTCTGGCTTGAAAATATCCACTAGTCTAAGGTTTGGGGTTTATTTCCCCCAAAATTACTGGCAGAAACCAATCTTGGAATAAGACCAGGAGTTCTAACCACCCACAACTGTTAGTCCTGCAGCCATATCCCCAGTCAGTTCTGGCTAGAATTATGCTAGGGATTCTAGCCACATACTCAGGATCAGAGCAATGGTCTCAGAAGGCATGGGGAGGGGTCAGTTGTCCTTTTTTCTGCTGTCTGGAGATGGCTGAAAGTGAAAGAGATAATGAAGTTTGGCTGAGGCAATGTAAACTTTTAAAAACTATAAATGTATCAAATATTCTCTATTCAGGGTAAGGATTAGGGTTCTCCTATCCCTTCTTCATACTAGGGTTCTGCCATCCCTTCTTCATACTAGCGTTCTCCTATCCTTCATTCTAGGGTTCTCCCATCCCTTCTTCATCATAGGGTTCTCCCATTCCTTCTTCATCCTAGGATTCTCCCATCCCTTCTTCATCATAGGGTTCTCCCATCCCTTCTTCATCCTAGGATTCTCCCATCCCTTCTTCATCCTAG
This sequence comes from Xenopus tropicalis, assembly GCF_000004195.4. Lineage (NCBI taxonomy): Eukaryota > Metazoa > Chordata > Amphibia > Anura > Pipidae > Xenopus > Xenopus tropicalis. The sequence continues at coordinate 7,394,925 of NC_030680.2, read as the reverse complement.
GATTCTCCCATCCTTTCTTCATCCTAGGGTTTTCCTATCCCTTCTTCATCATAGGGTTCTCCCATCCCTTCTTCATCCTAGGATTCTCCCATCCCTTCTTCATCCTAAGGTTCTCACATCCTTTCTTCATCCTAGGGTTTTCCTATCCCTTCTTCATCCTAGGGTTCTCCTATACCTTCTTCATCCTGACACTAAGAGATATGTCTGCTTTATATTATAAAAAATATAAATATATGAAATTATCCTATCCCTTGTTTATGCTAGGGTTCTCATATTCTTCTTCATCCTAGGGTTCTTCCATCCCTTCTTCATACTAGGGTTCTCCTATCCTTCTTAATTCTAGGGTTCTCCTATCCTTCTTTATTCTAAGGTTCTCCCATCCCTTCTTTATCCTAAGGTTTTCCCATCCTTTCTTCATCCTAGGGTTTTCCTATCCCTTCTTCATCCTACGGTTCCCCTATACCTTCTTCATCCTGACACTGAGATATACGTCTGCTTTATATTATAAAAATATAAATATATGAAATATTCTCTATTCAGGGATAGGATTAGAGTTATCCTATCCCTTATTTATCCTAGGGTTCTCCTATTCTTCATCCTAGGGTTCTCCTATCCTTCTTCATCCTAAGGTTCTCCTATCCTTCTTCATTCTAGGGTTCTCCTATCCTTCTTTATTCTAAAGTTCTCCCATCCCTTCTTCATCCTAAGGTTCTCCCATCCTTTCTTCATCCTAGGGTTTTCCTATCCCTTCTTCATCCTAGGGTTCTCCTATACCATCTTCATCCTGACACTGAGATATACGTCTGCTTTATATTATAAAAAATATAAATATGTGAAATATTATCTATTCTGGGATAGGATTAGAGTTATCCTATCCCTTGTTTATCCTAGGGTTCTCTTATTCTTCTTCATCATCCTAGGGTTCTTCTATTCTTATTCATCCTAGGGTTCTCCCATCCCTTCTTTATCCTAGGGTTCCCCCATCTCTTCTTCATCCTAGGGTTCTGCCATCCCTTCTTCATCATAGGGTTCTCCCATCTCTTCTTCATCCTAGAGTTCTCCCATCCCTTCTTCATCCTAGGGTTCTCCCATCCCTTCTTCATCCTAGAGTTCTCCCATCCCTTCTTCATCCTAGGGTTCTCCCATCCCTTCTTCATTGATTGGTTGCTATTGGTTACAAAGCCAGACAACCACTAGGCAGCTTTGCAGAATTATTGGTTGCTCAGATCGCAGCTGGATCGCAGTTGGAAAACAACCGCACCACTCATGTGAAAAAATGGATATCTGTTGTTGGGTTTTCCATTATGACTGATTGAATGGTGGAATGGTGGAATCTTAATTGAAGGACAATCTACCAAACTGGTTGTTGTCTCATTAGTTTAGTTGCATAGTGACCTGAATTTTTTGAAAACTTGTGTGTGGCCACTTTACTCTTCCATGTCTCTTCTGTCCTGCACCCCTGCCCATGTGTATCTCTTGGTTTACTCCTCAATTGAAGGGAAACAAGGGCACATTTTCCTTATTACTGCCGATTAAAGAGATTTGCATTGCTAATGCTCGCAGGCTGGTCTAACTCTTCCCCTGCCCTGCAAGGTGTTAAACTGAAAATGTTCCCTTGAATAGCGATAATTTATTGACTGCAATCTGTTTTTAGACAAGCGCAGGAGACACAATTGACTGTAAAAAGAGAGCAATCACGCGTCAGTTACATAATTCTAAGTTAATTACATGAAAACCTGATGCATCTCTTTCAGAAGGGCTTCAAGTCAATGAAGATGTTTTCTCTCAATCAAGCAGCATTTAATTAACATACATTAACTACCTTTTCAACTGGAATTCAATTTGCGCGGAACCGTAGAAAGTCACCGAGCTCTGGAAGTCTGAGGGTGGGCACCAATGTGCGGCATTAATGTTTCCCGGAGATCTGCAGTAAGGAGCGGTAACAGAGTCTCACTCATTAATTAATGCAGTCGGAACTGTGCTGAGCGTCCCTCGGTGTCAGTGCATCAAGGCTGTGTCTGCAGATGGAACTTACAGGCAGTGGTAGAACTAGAAGTAATGTGGTCTTTAGGTGGTGGAAATAGGGGCACCATCCTGGGCCCCCAAAAGCAAGTAGAGCAAGATGGAGACAGTAGGGCAAGATGGAGACAGTAGGGCAAGATGGAGACAGTAGAGCAAGATGGAGACAGTAGGGCAAGATGGAGACAGTAGGACAAGATGGAGACAGTCGGGCAGGGTGGAGACAGTAGGACAAGATGGAGACAGAAGGGCAAGATAGAGACAGTAGGACAATATGGAGACAGTAGGGCAAGATGGAGACAGTAGGGCAGGGTGGAGACAGTAGGACAAGATGGAGAAAGTAGGGCAAGATGGAGACAGTAGGGCAGGGTGGAGACAGTAGGACAAGATGGAGACAGTAGGGCAAGATGGAGACAGTAGAGCTAGATGGAGACAGTAGGGCAAGATGGAGACAGTAGAGCAAGATGGAGACAGTAGAGCAAGATGGAGACAGTAGGACAAGATGGAGAAAGTAGGGCAAGATGGAGACAGTAGGGCAGGGTGGAGACAGTAGGACAAGATGGAGACAGTAGGGCAAGATGGAGACAGTAGGGCAATATGGAGACAGTAGTGCAAGATGGAGACAGTAGGGCAAGATGGAGACAGTAGGGCAAGATGGAGACAGTAGGGCAAGATGGAGACAGTAGGACAAGATGGAGACAATAGGGCAAGATGGAGACAGTAGGGCAAGATGGAGACGGTAGGGCAAGATGGAGACGGTAGGGCAAGATGGAGACAGTAGGGCAAGATGGAGACGGTAGGGCAAGATGGAGACGGTAGGGCAAGATGGAGACAGTAGGGCAAGATGGAGACGGTAGGGCAATATGGAGACGGTAGGGCAATATGGAGACAGTAGGGCAAGATCAAGACAGTAGGGCAAGATCAAGACAGTAGGGCAAGATCAAGACAGAAGAGCACAATAGTGACAGTAGTAGCTCTTTCTAACAACTTCTCTTGTTGTGAGATAAAGACAGTACAGGAAAATGGAGACATTAGGGCAAATTGGAGAAAATAAAGCCCCCTGTAAGCTGATAGGGTGCATAGAGGCCCCTAATAGCCAATCACAGCCCTTATTTGGCACCTCCATGAACTTTTATGGTACTTGTGTTGCATCCCAAGGCTTTCTACATTTGACTGTGGCTCACAAATAAGAAAGGTTGGGGATGCCTGCAGTAGGGAAAGATGGAGACAGTAGGACAAGATGGAGACAGTAGGGCAAGATGAAGAAAGTAGGGCAGTATGGAGACAGTAGGGCAAGATGGGGACAGTAGGGCAAGATGGAGACAGTAGGGCAAGATGGAGACAGTAGGGCAAGATGGAGACAGTAGGGCAAGATGGAGTTATTATAAATTTATATATTCCCTTCTGCTGTTAAAGAACAAGTGCTGCCAAACCTAAAAAGTCTGCTTTGCACCATGCCCTGGCAGATCTGCCCTGGATAGCAGACACAGCCGATTAAGGTCACTTTCTGTGGATATTAATTTATCATACATACACATTAGTGATGCCAGGTTGCCCCAGCGGAAACATTGGTTTACCCACGGCTCGAACAGGTTCAATTAGACTAATGTGGCAGAATTCACAGCCAGCCCAGCTGCTTACTGACCTCTCTGCTCTGCCAGGTCCTACAGAATGGGTTTGCTGAGATGGGAAGAACCTGACTGAGCCCTGACCCCCAACCCAACTAAACCCCTGTGGGATGAACTGGAACCCCGACTGTAAGCCTGATCCCCAACATCACTGCCCAACCTCACTAATGCTCTTGTGGCTGAATGGGAGCAACTCCCAGCAACACTGTCCCAACATCTAGTGGGAACCTTCCCAGAAGGGTAGGGGCAGTTATAGCAGGTAGGGTTGGGCAACCCAACTGAACCCCTGTGGGATGGAACCCCCGACTGTGGGCCTGATCCCCAACATCACTGCCCAACCTCACTAATGCTCTTGTGGCTGAATGGGAGCAACTCCCCGCAACAATGTTCATTTTGCCTTTAAAGCCTTGGAATCTCTTTTAGAATCCATTAGTCAAGAGGGTAAATCATTCTTATTATGAGAATATTTTGCCCTGCCAGGGCGGTGAAGTAACAGTTAGAGATATTAAGCATGTGGAATGTTCTACATGGGACATAAAAGCAGATTCATGCCACTTGGTGTCCAAATGAGTCAGCGCTACAAAGTATTTATCGGGCTGACACAGCTCTATTTGCTGCAAGTTATTTGTGTCTCTGACATAGCAAAGCTATATTTACTATGGGCAGAGCATAAGCCAGATAGATATGGGGCAGCTGAAAAGAACAGAAAAATACTGATAATGGAATATTTATATGGTATCTCTCTGTACAGGCTATGAGCAAACTTAGGGGGCTGTTCCTGCTGAATTGTGCTTAGTACAGGGGAATCCCTATGTGCCATAGTTTTATGGTATCTCTCTGTACAGGCTATGAGCAAACTTAGGGGGCTGTTCCTGCTGAATTGTGCTTAGTACAGGGGAATCCCTATGTGCCATAGTTTTATGGTATCTCTCTGTACAGGCTATAGGCAAACTTAGGGGGCTGTTCCTGCTGAATTGTGCTTAGTACAGGGGAATCCCTATGCTGCCATAGTTTTATGGTATCTCTCTGTACAGGCTATGGGCAAACTTAGGGGGCTGTTCCTGCTGAATTGTGCTTAGTACAAGGAAATCCCTATGTGCCATAGTTTTATGGTATCGCTCTGTACAGGCTATGAGCAAACTTAGGGGGCTGTTCCTGCTGAATTGTGCTTAGTACAGGGGAATCCCTATGTGCCATAGTTTTATGGTATCTCTCTGTACAGGCTATGAGAAAACTTAGGGGGCTGTTCCTGCTGAATTGTGCTTAGTACAGGGGAATCCCTATGTGCCATAGTTTTATGGTATCTCTCTGTACAGGCTATGAGCAAACTTAGGGGGCTGTTCCTGCTGAATTGTGCTTAGTACTGGGGAATCCCTATGTGCCATAGTTTTATGGTATCTCTCTGTACAGGCTATGAGCAAACTTAGGGGGCTGTTCCTGCTGAATTGTGCTTAGTACAGGGGAATCCCTATGTGCCATATTTTTATGGTATCTCTCTGTACAGGCTATGAGCAAATTTGGAAAATCGGGCAGGACTCTTTGAGATTGACGTGGGGATCAGCCACTTTATTCGCATAATTGCCCTAATCGGGTCAGTACCACAGGCAGGAAGAGCCCAGTAATCAGTTTTCCTCGTCAGGTGTATGACAAAAATCTCTGCATCTTTTACAAGGAAAGACGAATCCTTGATGTGACGCTCTGGGCTGCCGACAGCGCCATAAAGCAACGTTGTAATGCGCATGGAACTGGCGGAGGTAATTGAAAGGCTGCGGTCGGAAGGGCCCGAGGGAGCGGCGCTATTGGGCTAAAGCTTGCGCTCGGGAGATGCTTCATAAGGAGCCTCTTGAATGTTTTACGTAAAACGACGACTGCATAAAGAGCAGCGATAAAACCCAAAGGCGCTCAACGACGGCTGCAAAGCGGCTCTGGGAATAGGTAAGTCGCTGCCGATTAACCCTCGGTTGGTTTATCCGGTGAGTCTGAAACAGGGGAGCAGCTACAGGCACTTACACCGGGGCACTAAGGCCTAAGGGGGTTCGATTTGGCACCCCCGTAGTTTCCTTTCCTATGTCTTTGGGGTATCCACCCATTACAAAGTGCAAAAATGGTGGCCATTCACATTACAATTGCCCCATACTTTGCACTGTGGACGCAGGTCTTTGTGCATCAGAATAGAGTTAAAAAACCAACATTTCCCCCATATGAATACAGCACTGCTGGCAGCACAGCATTCACGGGGGGTTGGCTTTAGGAGGCACATAGGCGTGTCCCATCCCGCCCCTTTTCTGTCCCCTGAGCCTTCATGAACAATGTTGTTTGTGTCCAGAACCTTATACCTATAGAATACAGGGAGGGTGTGGGGTATTTTGCCCACCCTATTGTGGGAGTAGCGCCAAATGCTCAAAATGGCACCCCCCCCATTGTGTTTTATGTAGGGATGCACCAAATCCACTATTTTAGGATCCTGATGAAGGCTAAATCCTTTGCGAACGATTTGGCGGAATACTGAACCGAATCTGAACCCTAATTTGCATATGCAAATAAGGCCAAGGAAGGGTTAAAGAGCATCATATTCAACTTCCATGTTTACGTGTCAAAAAGTCACATGGTTCGGATTAAGGATTCGGATCGGCCAGAAGCATGGATTCAGCCGAATCCCAAATGGAACCCTGGATTTGGCGCATCCCTAGTTGAATGGGAAACACCTGATTCGCTGTCCTGCACTTTAATGTGTAAAAAAATAATCATCATCATCGGGGTTCCATAACTGTGGGGCCTAATGGGGCCCAGTTTGAGGGACATTCAGGGAAAGACTTGTAGAAACCAACGGTCATTTATGAATCCAGCACAGTATGCAAAGGGACATTTTTGGATGCATCCCTCTATCTCCTTTATCCCCAATTACAGTAGCCACCCTGTCATTTGACCGGCCCAACTGGTGAATCACCAACTAGGGCCAGGACTGACAAATTTAGCCATTTGGGTAAATATCCTATCAATCCCTCCCTACCCTGACCCGCTCCGCTGCTGGATTCCCCCTTATACGGATCATCCAATTGATGCCCTGCCCATTTCACCGCCTACTCTGCCAATTTCCCCACCCACTCCACCCATTCCCACACCTAGTCCACCCATTCCCACACCTAGTCCACCCATTCCCACACCTAGTCCACCCATTCCCACACCTAGTCCACCTCCACTCTCCGCTGCTTGTTTCCCCCTTATTCAGATTGCCCAGACAATATCCCACCCATTTCACCGCCTACTCTGCCAATTTCCCCACCCACTCCACCCATTCCCACACCTAGTCCACCCATTCCCACACCTAGTCCACCCATTCCCACACCTAGTCCACCTCCACTCTCCGCTGCTTGTTTCCCCCTTATTCATATTGTCCAGACAATATCCCACCCATTTCACCGCCTACTCTGCCAGTTTCCCCACCCACTACACACATTTCCACGCCTACTCTGCCCATTTCCCCACCCTGTGTGACATCACCTCCAATTCCCCTACCCAAAGGCCGATATTTAATTACAAAAATAAGTTGGCAACCCTATTCACAATGCAGAGTTGTTTTCCCTGACCCTCTCCACTGCTGGTTTCCCCCTTATACAGATCCTCCAGATGATATCCCGCCCATTTCACCGCCTACTCTTCCAGTTTCCCCCACCCACTACACACATTTCCACGCCTACTCTATCCAATTTCCACACCCACTCCACCCATTTCCACACCTAGTCCACCCATTCCACAATTACAAACATTGGCAACCCTCTCCACTGCTTGTTTCCCCCTCATATGGATCATCCAGACGATATCCCGCCCATTTCACCGCCTACTCTACCACAATGCAGAGTTGATTCCCCCTGGATCCCAGCCCCATTGGGGCCACATTCTAAGTTGCATCTGGCGCATCTGGGCCCTCTGCATTGGTGCAAGTCAATGGCTGAATTACTGGCTACAAGGGTTCTAGGCCAGCGGTTCTCAACCTGTGGGTCGGGAACCCTTTGGGGGTCAAATGACCCTTTCACAGGGGTCGCCTAAGACACATATTTCTGAAGGTCTTCCAAATAATTTTATGGTTGGGGGTCACCACAACATGAGGAACTGTATTAGGAAGGTTGAGAACCACTGCTCTAGGCTTAATGCCAGCCATAAGGATGAACCCAAATCGAAGGACTCTCAGGAGATCCTGACGGATCCCAGCAGGAACTTGGATTATCTTGATCCATACTCTCAATAAAAGGCCGGTCTCCATGGATACACGTAATATCACCTTTTGGCAGATCGTCAGCTTCTGGGTGGGGGGAAGAAGATTTACAGAAGGACAAAAATTAAAATTAAATTCCTGTTAAAATATTTATGTAGATGTGGCTGGAACATTCCGGCACGGAATAAATCACGGAAGCCGTTGGCATTTTACAGACGTCTAATTCCACTGTTCGCTCTCCGCGAATTTAGTGCTTACACCACGTTAATGGCCGCGGCGCTCTCGGGGACGCTCTCGGGACGCTCTCGGGACGCTCTCGGCTGACTATTTCTTTGAGCAGCAGGTGGCACGGATTTCGTCTCCATATTTCAAATCCACTTCCATCTCATTACCGGCTTCTTATTTCTTGGTGATTTATCCGTCTATAAAGTTCCAGCCAGCGCGATGGGGAATGGGATTTTCAAAAAGGCAAATTCTGCATAATTTGAACATTTATCATTTCCATTCTCTTGCTTTTTAGTCCCGTTCTTTCTTCCCTCTTTATTCCTCGAGAGGACGGCGCCGAGACTTTTGAACTGCGATTTTAGAAGCAAAAAAAATGGCTTTTTGTACGGGTTTCTGTCTGCGCTGAGAGCATTTCAGGACTTAATAAACGTTGGAGGAGGATTTATTTTTTCAGCATGGGGCGCCCAGACATTACTGGAACAAGAGGCCTAATCCTCTGCCATGCAAAGATCTAAAGAACATGACGTAAATGCTAAAGATATATATTAATATATGCGTGTAAAGGTATGGGATCCCTTATCCAGAAACCCATTACTCAGGAAGCTCCAAATTACGGGAAGGCCATCTCCCATAGACTCCATTTTAAACCAATAGTTCAAAATTTCAAAACATATTTCCTTTGTCTCTGTAATAATAAAACAGTACCTGTACTTGATCCCAACTAAGATATAATTACCCCTTATTGGGGCAGAACAGCCCTATTGGGTTTATTTCATGGTTAAATGATTCCCTTTTCTCTGTAATAATAAAACAGTACCTGTACTTGATCCCAACTAAGATATAATTACCCCTTATTGGGGGCAGAACAGCCCTATTGGGTTTATTTAATGGTTAAATGATTCCCTTTTCTCTGTAATAATAAAACAGTACCTGTACTTGATCCCAACTAAGATATAATTACCCCTTATTGGAGGCAGAACAGCCCTATTGGGTTTATTTCATGGTTAAATGATTCCCTTTTCTCTGTAATAATAAAACAGTACCTGTACTTGATCCCAACTAAGATATAATTACCCCTTATTGGGGCAGAACAGCCCTATTGGGTTTATTTCATGGTTAAATGATTCCCTTTTCTCTGTAATAATAAAACAGTACCTGTACTTGATCCCAACTAAGATATAATTACCCCTTATTGGGGGCAGAACAGCCCTATTGGGTTTATTTAATGGTTAAATGATTCCCTTTTCTCTGTAATAATAAAACAGTACCTGTACTTGATCCCAACTAAGATATAATTACCCCTTATTGGGGCAGAACAGCCCTATTGGGTTTATTTAATGGTTTAATGATTCCCTTTTCTCTGTAATAATAAAACAGTACCTGTACTTGATCCCAACTAAGATATAATTACCCCTTATTGGGGCAGAACAGCCCTATTGGGTTTATTTAATGGTTAAATGATTCCCTTTTCTCTGTAATAATAAAACAGTACCTGTACTTGATCCCAACTAAGATATAATTACCCCTTATTGGGGCAGAACAGCCCTATTGGGTTTATTTCATGGTTAAATGATTCCCTTTTCTCTGTAATAATAAAACAGTCCCAAGCCGGACTTGGATTTCTTACTATTGAGTGCTATTCTGATACCTACTGGGAGCTGCTATCTTGCTCCCTTCCCATTGTTCTGCTGATCGGCTGCTGGGGGGGAGGGGGGATATCATTCCAACTTGCAGCGCAGCAGTAAAGTGAGACTGAAGTTTATCAGAGCACAGGTCACATGGCTGTGGCACCCTGGGAAATGAAGAATATGGCTAGCCCCATAGGAAAAACAGATTACCATGCAGGATTCTGCTGGAGAAGCTCTATTAGCTCTATAGGTTTAATTGTAGCTCCAAACAAGGGCTTGAGCAGGAAGTAGAAGTGCCTGGAGACATTATTGTTTATAAGGCAAAGGACAGAAGTGACCTCAGTTTGTATGAGTCTCTGCGGATGGCACAGAGGAGGATGGATACAGTAATATAAACATGATTATTTTATCTCTTTCTGAAAACAAAGTAGTCAAGGCACCATGTACGGCATCCTTTCTGTTGAACTTTACCTTTGATCTGAACACTAATTCAATTTTAAATCTGGGTTATTGGTTCCCATTAGGAGCAGAAAAGCCAGGTCTATAGTTGCATAAACCCTATTAACTCTCATTTCTCTCCAACACCGTGAAAGTCAGCGTTCTGCCCCTTTAACATTTGGGTGATCCTATGAAAAATCATAGCTTGAAAAGCCCATAGAGCCCATATATAGCAAGAAGAAGTATTTTCCCATACATTGCCTGATAGACTATAGGTAGATTATACAGTAACAGGTTCCCAGAATTGTGTTGAGTTCAAAGGAATGCATATGTGGGTATCGGATCTATTATCCAGAATGCCTGGGACTTGAAGATTTCCAGATATGGGATCTTTTGATAATACTAGCTGTAGTAATGGACAAATCTTCTCACCATTTCATTTTGGACTATTGGCAAAATTTCATGCCACATAATATCATCTAAAGACCCCAGATCTTAGTCCAACCTCATCAACAGAGTGTAATTTCCCATATCTCCATATCTTCTGGGGGTCCCTTTCTAAGTCTACAGCACAGTTTTTGAAATCCAACAAGCTCAATGCAATTCCATAAATCTTTTAGACAGAGAATGCCCTTTGGCTTCCACCTATGGTGGTTGTTAAGTTGAAGCCGTTCAGGCAGTTCCTTACTGTTCCAGATGGGGTGAAGGGAAGGAGACCTTGGAGGTTTAGTATTTTTGTTGCTACTTGTTGCCAGGTATCTATTAGCATCCATGTATGGTAGCTCGCCCACCATCAAGCTTAAGGAGCATGTTGCCAACTCCAGAGGCAACGTAGGAAACCTTTGAAAGACATTGGCCAGGGTTTCCAAAGAACTTGGAAGAGGTTGAGTTGGAAGGTAGCAACAACATCTACTCACCTGCTGATAAACTTGCGAAACAGCAAAAAAATATCGCATTGAAGTCAATGGGCCAGATTCGTTCATCACTAGCTTCATCACTAGGGGGTGGTAGCCCACACATAATGCATAATAGGTTTCATTTAAGACTGTTGGGAATATTTCATGCCACATAATATCGTATAACGGCCACAGATCTCAGTCCAACTTCCTCCACAGGGTATTGAGAGGGAGTGTCATTTTCCATCTCCATATCTTCTGGGGGTTCCCTTCTGAATTTATAGCACATAAAGCATTTCATCTCTGGTAGAGGCACAGTTTTTGAAATCCAACAAGCTCAAGGCAATTCTATAAATCTTTTAGACAGAGAATGCCCTTTGGCTTCCACCTATGGTGGTTATTTAGTTGAAGCAGTTCAGGCAGTTCCAGATGGGGTGAAGTGGAGGAGACCTTGGAGGTTTAGTATTTTTGTTGCTACTTGTTGCCAGGTATCTACCAGCATCCATGTATGGTAGCTCGCCCACCATCAAGCTTAAGGAGCATGTTGCCAACTCCAGAGGCAAAGTAGGAAACCTTTGAAAGACATTGGCCAGGGTTTCCAAAGAACTTGGAAGAGGTTGAGTTGTAAGGTAGCAACAACATCTACTCAACTGCTGATAAACTTGCGAAACAGCAAAAAAAATGTGCAAATGCATTGAAGCCAATGGGCCAGATTCGTTCATCACTAGCTTCATCACTAGGGGGTGGTAGCCCACACATAATGCCTAATAGTTTCATTTGGGACTGTTGGGAATATTTCATGCCACATAATATCGTCTAATGGCCACAGATCTCAGTCCAACTTCATCTACAGGGTATTGAGAAGGAGTGTCATTTTCCATCTCCATATCTTCTGGGGGTCCCCTTCTAAATCTATAGCACATAAAGCATTTCATCTCTGGTAGAGGCGGCGTTTTTGAAATCCAACTAGCTCAATGCAATTCCATAAACCTTTTAGATAGAGGATGCCCCTTGGCTTCCACCTATGGTGGTTATTTAGTTGAAGCAGTTCAGGCAGTTCCTTACTGTTCCAGATGGGGTGAAGTGGAGGAGACCTTGGAGGTTCAGTATTTTTGTTGCTACTTGTTGCCAGGTATCTATCAGCATCCATGTATGGTAGCTTGCCCACTATCAAACTTAAGGAGCATGTTGCCAACTCCAGAGGCAACGTAGGAAACCTTTGAAAGACATTGGCCAGGGTTTCCAAAGAACTTGGAAGAGGTTGAGTTGGAAGGTAGCAACAACATCTACTCAACTCAACTGAAGTCAATCAAGCAGTGTAGGAGTCAGCAGGTAACCCAATTACCCAACACAAGGCAGTAGATTTTAGTTGCTCTCATGCCCAGCTCTTGATCTTTGCATTGAACCCAATCACCCTTTGGTAGAGTCCATCATTTCTTTTCAATTATTTAATTCATTATATAGATTATTCTCAATAAGAACACTGTTTTTCCTACCCCTACATCCATCTAGTAGGACCATCCAACTCTAATCTAAAGGAAATCAGACCAAGTTGCAAAAAGGTTACCTTCACCATGTGAGAGTCCTACCAAAAAGTAAAACTATGTTTTTTGAAGGCAGGGGTTTGTTTTAAAGAGGGTACAGTCTAGGCTAATAATTTTTTTAATAATAAAATTATTCCTAAGACCATCGGAAATATGTGTTTTCCGATTGGTCTTAGGCGACCCCTGTGAGGGTCCCGACGCACAGGTTGAGAACCGCTGTTCTAGGCGTTTCACCTCTCTCTAGCTCCTCCTAGTGGCCAGGCACTAAAACTACTTAACCTAACTTAACCTTACTTAATACTACCACCTAATGGCCAAAAACTTCAATTACCCAAAAATTACATGATCCAATACTAACTTTGGTGAACCCTTTCACCCCTCTTACACATTAATTAAATGTGAATTTAATTGTCCTTAGTGCTTTCTTTAGGTATTTTTTGTTGCCTTTTCTACGCTATAAAATCACATTTATTTTCTGGCGGTGGAGTCTTTGAATATATTTTCAATTCCCTAACATTACATGAAAGAAAAACATCAAATAAAATTATTGACATGCTATTTATAATCTAGATAACAATATTTTCGGGTTGCAAAGAATGCCGGTAATAAATAATGATAATATCCCGTTAATACTTTTTAAAAGCGGCAAATAACGTATTACGGTATTGCACTTTAAAGGTCACACGTTCTGCGGACGAAAGGAGACAGGAGAAATCTCCGCTCTGATCTGACTAACTCTGACATCTTTGGGTGGAACGGCGCATCCGCTCCCTCTTTGGGATTACCGTTCCATTATTCCCTTATCCCAACACCAATCATTTCAATAATTGCATCTTGTCCAACTTTTCAGATTTAATTTATATTTTTACACTCAGCCGGTTGTCAAGAAGAGATAGCTTCAAAGCAAAACTGATTTAGCAACAAGAGGCTTTTTTTTTTTTTCCTACACAAAAATTCATTTTATTTTTTAACATTTTGTGATATTCTGCAGCTGTTATGCATCACTGTGTCTGTGAGGGGTTCGGGGGTGATTGCTGGCTGCTTTAGCTTCCTTTGTAGCTCACGTATAAAAATGATATTATTATTACTATTATTATTAATAATAATAATCATTATCATCATCACCCTTATCATCTTCATCATCATCTTCTTCATTTTCATCATCCTCGTCATCATTCATCATCTTAATCATCATCTTCTTCATCTTCATTGTCATCATCATCATCTTCATCATCATCTTCTTCATCTTCATCATCATCATCTTCATCATCATCATCATCTTCTTTATCTTTATCATCATCATCATCATCATCATCATCATCATCATCATCTTCATCATCTTCATCATCTTCATCATCTTCATCATCTTCATCATCTTTATCATCTTTATCATCTTTATCATCTTTATCATCTTTATCATCTTCATCATCTTCATCATCTTCATCATCTTTATCATCTTAATCATCATCATCATAATCTTGTTTATCTTCATCGTCATCATCATCATCTTCATCATCATCATCATCTTTATCATCTTCATCATCTTAAGCATCATTATCATCATCTTCTTCATCGTCATCATCATCATCTTCATCATCATCATTGATGGATATCCAGTTCCATGTTATTCCCTATAAAGATCTATTATTTCTCTGACCAAGAGGTTTGGTCACTAGTGATGAGCGAATCTGTCCTGTTTTGCTTCATAAAATGGCAGAAAAATTTGCAAAATGCATTGAATAGGCGACAAATTTTATCATCTTCATCATCTTAATCATCATCATTATCATCTCCTTCATCGTCATCATCATCTTCATCGTCATCATCATCATCATCATCAATGATGGATATCCAGATATTAAATAGGTTCCATGTTAGTCACTATAAAGATCTATTATTTCTCTGACCAAGAGATTTGGTCACTAGTGATGAGCGAATCTGTCCTGTTCCGCTTCATAAAATGGCGGAAAAATTTGCAAAATGCATTGAAGTAAATAGGCGACAAATTTTACACGGGTGGCATTTTTTACAGATGAGATGGGTGTTTTTATCTCACTATCATTTTTGTCTTGGCCACTTTATTGTTGCAGCAAATTTTTCCATGGCAAATATTTGCCCAGTTTTAGCAAAATAATTTGCCAAATGCCAAAATATATATATATATATATATATATATATATATATATATATATATATATATATATATATATGCCCAAAGATCCCCTGCTATCTGTCTATAATAATCCTCTCTAATGCACATGTAAAAAGTAATCACACCCATCTTTTCTACAGAGAAACAACCTCAACCCTGACAGTCTAACCTCATAGTTTAAATCCCTTTTACCAGTTTAGTTGCAGTCTCTGTAATTAAGGGTTGAACTTGATGGACTTCAGTCTTTTTTCAACCAAACTTAACCTATGTAACTCTCTCCAGCTCATTAATATCCTTCTTAAGGACTGGAGCCCAAAACTGCCCCCCATACTCAAGGTGAGGCCTTACCAGGGAGGCAAAATCATGTTTTCATCCCTTGAGTCAATGCCCTTTTTATACAAGACAGCACTTTATTTGCTTTAGTAGCCACAGAATGACACTGCCTAGAGTTACACAGCTTGTTATCCACAAAAAACCCCAGTTCTCAGTTAAGGAGCCCTCCAACACAAAGGGCATTAAACTTCATTTGCCAGTTTGTTGCCCAGTTTTCCAATCTCTCTGCAAAGAGTTGGGTCCTACATATGCTCCTTCCTCTCTGTTTGTTCATTCTACAAACACTGGAGATATTAAATCCATTTTAGACCACGAAACAACAACCTAGGACTATGGGTTTATTCCATTCTGATGTTTAATTACAGCATATTATAAGCTGCCTATGTTAGATACATCATAATGGCTGGTTATAATCTTCATTTTCATTAAAGTTTGGGACACCTACAGTACATTTATGAACGGTTAATGTTCCAATTAAGGGCTATGGAGCTCGGGGCTTGTGTAATCAGTCCCATATGCCATTGGCTCATTATTGAATTATACTTCAGACGATCTTTCTAGCTGCCGTATGCACAAGTCTTTTCCAAGTTAAAACAATTGCTTTTCAACCCGCTAGCTCTCAAGTGCCTTTCCCTGTGCTATTGTATTAGCATTCCTTACTTACACTGTTGATTAAATATGTATTATTCAGTATTTTGTTTGTGCAGATAATTTGGACTCTGTTTGCCGGCTGCTTGCCAGCGATTCCGTCTGACTTCGAATCAATATGACTTTGGGAAATATCAGAGCGTCCGTCCCCGTTACTCTTCCGCCAGTTTCATCCACGACAATGCGCCTTGGCCGAGAACGAACCTCTTAATTAAAGGGAAAATAAGAATCTATTTATTAGTAGCGTTTTATCTCCCATTTCATTTCCCAGTAATGGGTTTCCTTGGAGATGTAGTTCTGAGGGCGGGAGGGGGAGGGGCTCCATATTTGGCAAGTTTTTGAAATTATTCCTACGATGGCTTTCTCGCTGGTGCTACATGAGATACAGTTTATGATTTATTTAGGATCGGTGGGTTGAATTGGGGTAAATGACACTCCTTGCCTTTGTTCCTATGGGTGTTTCCATCCCAGGATCACTCTACCAGTCATGAATGTATCAATGGACAATGGCCATATCCACTTATTGGGCACATAAGTGTAAAGGCTTGGGTTGGTCAAGGAATTGGGCAATTCATATCACACAAACATGGCACCTATCGTTGGTCAATGGCTTGGTGGGGCCCTTTTTTTGAGCCCCCCCCAAGCATTGCTCACTTTATTGATCCTTATGCATTGACACCTTGATACCTTGATGTAACAAACCAGTTCCTTCAGGCTACACCTACTGACCAAGTTAAGGTGCCTTCTCCCTGTTTCTCTCAATGACCTACCTTGGTGACTGCTACAGTCAGACCAGCTTGGCTCCATCTCCGACTTCCCATTAGTGCTCTATCTTTCCCATTTTCCCCTTGATATGTGGGCCTGACCCTGGAAACCCTTGATGGTGCTTCCATTATGGCTGGAGCACTATAAAGGACTAGTGATGAGCGAATCTGTCCTATTTCGCTGTTTTTTTGTCGCCCACGGCTTTTTTTTGTCGCAAGTCTATTCTTTTGTCTCCCACAGCTATTCTTTTGTCGCCCACGGCTATTTTTTTGTCGCCCATGACTTTTTTTTGTCGCAAGGCTATTCTTTTATCGCCTGCAGCTATTCTTTTGTCGTGTGGCTACTCTTTTGTCGCCCGTGGCTATTCTTTTGTTGCCCGTGGCTATTCTTTTGTCACCCACGGCTATTTTTTTGTCGTCCACGGCTTTTTTTTGTCGCAAGGCTATTCTTTTATCACCTGCGGCTATTCTTTTGTCGCTTGGCTACTCTTTTGTCGCCCACGGCTATTCTTTTGTTGCCCGTGGCTATTCTTTTGTCGCACAGCTATTCTTTTGTCACCCACGACTATTCTTTTGTCACCCACGGCTTTTTTTTTGTCGCCCATGGCTATTCTTTTGTCGCGCGGCTACTCTTTTGTCTCCCACGGCTACTCTTTTGTCTCCCACGGCTATTCTTTTGTTGCCCACAGCTATTTTTTTGTCGCACGCCTATTCTTTTGTCGCCCGCGGCTATTCTTTTGTCACGCTCTGGACGCTCTGCGAATTTTTCAGCGGCAAATTTTTTCATCCGTTTCGCAAAACAATCCGCCAATGGCAAAACACGGAAATTCGCCCCGAATCCATGCCTGGCGAAACAAATCGCCCATCACTATAAAGGACTATGAAGGTCCATTAGGACCAAAGAATTCTTCTTGGGGGTGTAAGTTGCAGCTGCCCCACCCCCCAAAAAATATACAACATTGAATTAGCCTTATTATATTTATAAACAATGTCTAATTTATTGAAATACCTAGTTGGTCGCTTGAATGTTGCCCTAATCCCATTAGTTCATCCCTTCGCCACGCATAATCAGTGAATTAATTCTCGTACTCGGAGAAACCATTCCCTTCACGACCTCCCACCGGGGTCTCGCTGAGAGTCGCGCTTTCACTCAACCTCTCTCCAACGCCGACGTCGCCCCGGAACATTCCCTTAATTACACATTCCTACAATCAAATTACACTTATTGTTTCCAATCCACTTCTGCCATTTTAATACATATCATTTCCGTGCCCTTCAGTTGATTTGAATGCCGCTCATTGGCTGCAACTTAATATTATAACCCGGCGCGTTTCGCCGTTTAATGTGATTAGTTAACATTTTGATTGGGACCTCTGGCTGTAACTTTTGCGCGCAATCAATGTTATTTTAATGTAACTTTTTAGAGCGAAATAACTCCTGCGCTCGTTGGGAAATGAAACCCTCCGTTGCTGTCTAATTACCGAGGTTTCTGTCTCACCAATTATATTGTTTATTGATATAGAGACGATGATCTCAGGTGTCAGATAAACCGCACACAAATGATTATAATTAGAAACAATCTTCTTCTGTAACTTTCCAGCGGAACAATCTCCCAATTATATCTTGGATATAAGTTATTGCCTTAAGTAGCTTTGATTACAAAGAACACTGAGTTCTTACCTGCTGTTAACATTTAGTTATGGGAATTTGTAACACCGCAGTCGAATGGAGGATATTATATGTCTGAAAATATGCTTTCTAGTTCATGTATGTATATCTTTATTTATAAAGCGCTACTTATGTACAGGTATGGGATCCCTTATCCGGAAACCCGATATCCAGAAAGCTCCGAATTACGGAAAGCCTGTCTCCCATAGACCCCATTTTAATCAAATAATTCAGATTTTTAAAATTGATTTCCTTTTTCTCTGTAAAAATAAAACAGTACCTGTACTTGATCCCAACTAAGATATAATTACCCCTTATTGGGGGCAGAACAGCCCTATTGGGTTTATTTAATGGTTAAATGATTCCCTTTTCTCTGTAATAATAAAACAGTACCTGTACTTGATCCCAACTAAGATATAATTACCCCTTATTGGGGCAGAACAGCCCTATTGGGTTTATTTCATGGTTAAATGATTCCCTTTTCTCTGTAATAATAAAACAGTACCTGTACTTGATCCCAACTAAGATATAATTACCCCTTATTGGGGGCAGAACAGCCCTATTGGGTTTATTTCATGGTTAAATGATTCCCTTTTCTCTGTAATAATAAAACAGTACCTGTACTTGATCCCAACTAAGATATAATTACCCCTTATTGGGGCAGAACAGCCCTATTGGGTTTATTTCATGGTTAAATGATTCCCTTTTCTCTGTAATAATAAAACAGTACCTGTACTTGATCCCAACTAAGATATAATTACCCCTTATTGGGGGCAGAACAGCCCTATTGGGTTTAATTAATGTTTTATTGATTTCTTAGTAGACTTAAGGTATGGAGATCCAAATTACGGAAAGACCCCTTATCCGGAATACCCTTGGTCCCGAGCATTCTGGATAACAGGTCCTATACCTGTACTCAGTGCTGTACAGTAGAATACATTAATACAAACAGGGGGTTATTAAGATAATAATAGATAAATACAAAGTACAACAATAAATACAAGATAAATTCAGTTGCAATAAGAGCCAAAGACACAAGAGGAAGGAGGTCCCTGCCCTGTAGAGCTTACAATCTATATGGGAGGGTAACTTACAGACACAAATAGACAAATATAAGTGCTGTAGGTCACAGTGGGTGACACTACAATATAAGTGCCAGTTCCCAGATCAGGTGCTGGGTGAGTGCTCCAAAAGGGAGTCTTTAAGTTTAGTTTTAAAAAGACTGGGGGAGGATTCTCTCTGGAGGAAATCAGGGGGGGGGCATTCCCAATGTAAGGGGCAGCAAGGCAGAAAGGGTTAAGGCGGGAGACAGCAGTAGTAGTGGGGGGCGCAACCAAACGATTGCTCTGCGTGGAACGAAGCAGTCGGCCAGGAACGTACAGAGACACAAGGGAAGAGATGTAGTGAGGAGCAGAGGAATGGAGGGCTTTGAAGGTTAAGAGAAGGAGTTTGTAAGATATTCTTTGTTTAATAGGAAGCCATGATAAGGCCTTTAGCAGGGGAAGCGCCTGAACTCTCCTGGATGAGAGGAGGAGAATTCTGGCAGCAGTGTTTAATATAGACTGTAGGGGGGAAAGATGGGAGTTAGGGAGGCCGGTCAGCAGCAGGTTGCAGTAGTCCAGTCGTGACAGGATGAGGGCATGCATGAGCAGCTTAGCTGTTACAGTAGAAAGAAAGGGACGGATTTTGGCAATATTGCGCAGGAAAAAGTGACAGGTTTTGACAGTGGAGTTAATGTGGTTAGAGAAGGAGAGACTGGAGTCAAAGATCCCCCCAAACAACGCGCCGAATCGACAGGGTTGATGAGGGTGCCATCAATAGAGATAGAAAAGGGGGGGGGTAGGACCAGGCTTAGGCGGAAAGATCATTAGTTCAGTTTTTGTTAGGTTCAGTTTGAGGTGGCGTTGGTTCATCCAGTTAGAGATAGCCAGGGGGCAGTTAGAGATAGCCAGGAGGCAGTTAGAGATTTGACTCTCAGTTTCAACTGTTCATGAAGGGGTCAATAAATAAATTTGGATATCATCAGCATACAGATGATATTTAAAACCGAATGAACAGATAAGATCTCCCAAAGACAATGTGTAAAGGAAGAACAACAATGGCCCAAGTACAGAGCCTTGGGCTACCCCCACATTAAGAGGAACTGGAGATGAGGTGTTGTTAGCATAGGAGACAGTGAAAGATCGGTTAGAGAGGTACGAAGAGATCCAGGATGCAGCCTGACTACAGAGACCAATCGAATACAGACCTGACTGGTCTTCTTGCCCAAGACACAAGGGCTCCTTAAGTTGACCGTGTAAACTAGGAGGTCCTCTGTTACCTATTGGGTTGGCCCAAACCCGGCAACGTTAAGATAGCAGCTGCCATTTTAGCTTGGTCTCAGTAGCTTCCGTGCTGCAGCTCTAGCCGTTGGTAGCTCAGATCACATGTTCTTATGGGAGGGGGAGTGAATTCTTATGGTAGGGGAAGCAAAAAAAGTGAGGCCCAAATGATCCCCAAACCTGAAGGAGTCCTAAAGGAGAGGAAGTCTGATACTGAAGAACATGTTTACACAAAAGAAGACAATAAATACTGTGTTTCTTTTGATAGAGGACTCATGGCTGTATTTACATAGGCCTTTCTGATAAAGCTTACTTAGTTTTTACCTTTGCTTCTCCTTTAAATACATGTGTGAAGAGGGAGTGGGGCCAAACAATGAAATTATAATGGCGGCGATAGGGCAGTCGGTTCGACTAAAAAGATTTAGTCGGATTGGGGACGGCATCAACGAGCCAATGCGGTCCCCGATCCGACTAAATCTCTTAACCTGCCCGATCCATATCTGGCCAATTTCAGGCCAGATATCAGTCGGGCATGCCCCTCGCTCCTGCCCCTACACAGGCCACTAAGCTGCCGAATCAGTCCAAGGGACCCAAATTGGCAGCTATTATCGGCCCGTGTATTTAGTTTTTAAATACGTGTGTTAATAGGGAGTGGGAGTTAAGCCCCACCCTCACCATATTCATAAAAACTGCCATAATGACCAATAAAATCAATGCAAGAGTAATTCAAATATATCAGTTAGACAAAGTGAGGGGGAGAGAGTAGAGAGCTGCGCAGACTCCTGCCCCAAAACTGAAGGAGCCCTAAAGGAGAGGAAGTCTGATACCGAAGAACATGTTTACACAAAAGAAGACGAGAAATCCTGTGTTTCTTAGATAGAGGACTCATGGCTGTATTTAAATAGACCTTTCTGATAAAGATTACTTAGTTTTTACCTTTGCTTGTCCTTTAAATATGTGCATTAAGAGGGAGTGGTAGTTAAGCCCCACCCTCACCATATTCATAAAAACTCCCATAATGACCAATAAAATTAGCGTAAGTGTAATTCAAATATATCAATTAGACAAAGTGAGGGGGAGAGAGGACAGACTCCTGCCCCAAACCTGAAGGAGCCCTAAAGTAGAGGAAGTCTGATACCGAAGAACATGTTTACACAAAAGAAGACAAGAAAACCTGTGTTTCTTAGATAGAGGACTTATGGCTGTATTTACATAGGCCTTTCTGATAAAGCTTAAGGCCCATACACCCATACACATGAAGATTTGCTCGCTTGGTGACCTACAGGTGGGCGATATCGGGGAACATGTAGGCTAACGTAGCCCTGGGGCCAAACGATCGAATTATAATGGCGGCAATGGGGCAGTTGGTTCGGGGACTGCTTTAACGAGCCGATGCGGTCCCAATCTGACTAAATCTTTTAACCTGCCCGATCGATATCTGGCCAACTTCTGGCAAAATATCGGTCGGGCATGCCCCTCGCTCCTGCCCCTACATGGGCCGATAAGATGCCGAATCAGCCCATGTATGGCCACCTTTAGTTTTTAAATATGTGTGTTAAGAGTGGCAGTTAAGCCCCACCCTCACCACATTCATATAACTCCCATAATGACCAATAAAATGAGTGCAAGTGTAATTCAAATATATCAATAAGACAAAGTGTCCGTATTCAAAAGTCCCATGAAATTCCATATGGATTCCCAATTATCGTGTAGACAGTGTCTGATATAAATTAATAAGCCCATAATCTGTACTGTGGACAATAAATCCATATATTTAGGTGTCGACTGAAATATACTGGAATGGATAATGTGCACTGTACAGATTATGGACTTGGACAATGTCTTCACAATAATTTGACTTGATCCCCCAGGATTCATCCAAATTCAGTGTCGGACTGGCCCACCAGGATACCAGGAAAACTCCCAGTGGGCCCAGGTGTCAGTGGGCCCTCCTGCTCCTCACCATTTGGCCGGCTTCATGGTCATTCCCTATTTCTGAATGGAAACAAAGAGGAGAAATAGGTGGAACAATAGATAGGAGAATAAAGGTTGGGCGAGGAGAGGAAGAGAGGAGAGTGGGCCTATGGTCTAAGGTTTTCTGGTGGGTCCCTGGGGTCCAAGTACGACACTGTCCAAATCTTTGAATTTGAGTTTGAGTTATCATCACACCAAGGCCATAAAAGCTGTATAACAAGTCTTTGCAGTCTGTTCATCCCCCTTTGTATGTATTGTATGTATTGGGAGGAAACAAGAGATGTGTCCCTTTTATCTGGATTCCCCATAGAACGTTGGAAAATCTAACCGGTGCATTCATGGCAATCACAATGCTTCTTCAACAACAATGTTTCCTCCACTTTAAATACTTCTTTTGCAATTAAGCAGGTAGCAGTATTTAGAGATTATGTTAAAACACTCGAGGGTCATCGATCCAGGAAAGTATTGGATTGCCATTAAAAGAGCCAAATGGGAATTATTCCCAGAGAAGGCCCGATGGATAAATGTTTAATTTGCTCTTTCTTTTCCTCTTTGTTTTTCTTCAGATCAATAACCCTGTATAGACAAAATGAGACTTTCTCCCCTCAGCAAAGCCTACTAATAAATAAAACTGAATTGGACACAGTACTGTACATTAAACCTGGACTTTGTTAATTATTGAATAGGGATGATTTGGGGTGGGACGGGCGGGGGGGACTATACAGTGAAACTATGGCCAATCCACCAGAATTGGTTTATGGCTGGAAAGATGGAATTTCCCCTTGGCTTTTAGCCGCGGTAGGATGGATTTGGACAGGTCCATTTGGCAAGAATTCAGATTACGTTTAATTACATTGTGAAGGACATTAAATATTTACATTATGGTCAATAGAATCAGACAATGCAACAGTCGTATCTACCGGACATTATTATGAATTATGGGACATAATAGATGTACATTGCACGTCCCACGAGGTTGAATGCAGAGCTCCTTCACCGTAGATGAATAAAGCATTGATTTGGATATTTCAGCATTGATTGGAACCTCTCTGAACGTTCAAGGCCTCCAGGTAAAAGAATAAAGTATATCTGAGGGCTTGAGGTTGGATTCTGGGGTGTTTCCCAAGGGAGGACCACGGCTATCAAATGCCCTGTGGGCAGACAGCTGAAAGCAAGAGTCACATGGAAGTCTTGTGCTTTCTAGTTTGTTCTAGAAAAATCAATATTAGTAGATAAATAGCATTGCAAGAACTCTAAGATTTTAATTGAGAAGGTCATTTTTGCCAATTTCATGCCAGATATCAGTCGTGCAGGCCCGTCGGAAGTGCCCATACACGGGCCGATTAGCTGCCAAATTGGTCTAAGGGACCCATATCAGCAGCTACAATCGGTCTAAGGGACCCATGTCGGCAGCTACAATCGGTCTAAGGGACCCATATCGGCAGCTACAATCGGCCCGTGTATGGGGAACTTAAGACTATGGACCCACGGAGTGGTTCAGTCGCCCGCGATAGATCTCTGCTATCACGGTCAACTATCATTATCCACCAGCAACAATAGGAGTCACTGGTGGAAAGGCCATCGCTTGGGTTTTCTAAAGTCGTGTAAAGTGTCCTCTTTGTTGCCGTTGGAAAGCCATTTCAGATCGGTTACTTGCCCACGATACCAGAGATCTATCACGGGCAAATAAACCACTTCGTGGGTCCTTAGCCTTAGGTGGCCATCAACTTTTCACTTGAAACCCAACCTGGGTACTCCACATTTAGCAAGTGCCCTAATGCAGGACTCTACCTTGAGAGACCAAGTTCCACGGTACTGTATGTTTTTATACAATCTTAGACAGGAGTTCCTATTGATCCAGAAGTTGTCATGCTCAGCTACTTTTGGCTAGCTGTGGCTACAATGATGCCAGCCCATGTCCCTCACTGCATGTCTCTTGTTCATTATCAGCCTGATATATATAACACAAGGCAATATCTGAAAGCAACACCTTTACATAATCCAGGGCAAGACCTGCAACAGGCATAGTATCACTCACACCTCTCAATACTAACATTAGACAATTAAAAAATGCTCAAGAGGTCCTAACAGATTTGTGGTTCTTTAATTGTAACTGCAGTAATGAAGTAAATGGACCTTATCACGGAATGTAAGGGAGCGTCTCGGAGAGATAATAACTCCGTGGAAGGGAAGAGAGTGATGAATGCTGGGCCCAATTCGGTTGACTGACGCACAGAGGTGAGCGCCGCATGTAAAATATTAATGTCGCAGTCAATATCGCTTTAAAGAAAAGTCAGCAGTTTTAGCCGGCCCCTATTTGTCATGGAATCGGCCCAACTGTAACACAATGGAGACATCAATTACGCTCATCCATCACGGCTCGGCTTCTTTTCTCCTTACTAAGCGTGAGATAGTTATCAATATACTTCAAAGTGACCAGCTGACCC
This sequence comes from Xenopus tropicalis, assembly GCF_000004195.4. NCBI lineage: Eukaryota > Metazoa > Chordata > Amphibia > Anura > Pipidae > Xenopus > Xenopus tropicalis. The sequence goes on along the minus strand of NC_030680.2, from coordinate 7,370,027 downwards.
TCCGTATCATTCCCAGGGCACCGCATGAACAGCCAGCACTTTCCCTCTATTATGTAGAAACCCAACTGGTGTCTAATGAAGTGTCGTAATAACATCAACTGGGGAAGGAGTCGGCCATGACGGGACTAAGCAGGCTGGGTATAGGCACTTTGAGATTAGATCAGTCCAACCTACAAGATTGTACTAAGCACAATTCAGCAGGAACAGCCCCCTAAGTTTGCTCATAGCCTGTACAGAGAGATACCATAAAACTATGGCACATAGGGATTCCCCTGTACTAAGCACAATTCAGCAGGAACAGCCCCCTAAGTTTGCTCATAGCCTGTACAGAGAGATACCATAAAACTATGGCACATAGGGATTCCCCTGTACTAAGCACAATTCAGCAGGAACAGCCCCCTAAGTTTGCCCATAGCCTGTACAGAGAGATACCATAAAACTATGGCACATAGGGATTCCCCTGTACTAAGCACAATTCAGCAGGAACAGCCCCCTAAGTTTGCTCATAGCCTGTACAGAGAGATACCATAAAACTATGGCACATAGGGATTCCCCTGTACTAAGCACAATTCAGCAGGAACAGCCCTATAAGTTTGCTCATAGCCTGTACAGAGAGATACCATAAAACTATGGCACATAGGGATTCCCCTGTACTAAGCACAATTCAGCAGGAACAGCCCCTAAGTTTGCCCATAGCCTGTACAGAGAGATACCATAAAACTATGGCACATAGGGATTCCCCTGTACTAAGCACAATTCAGCAGGAACAGCCCCCTAAGTTTGCTCATAGCCTGTACAGAGAGATACCATAAAACTATGACACATAGGGATTCCCCTGTACTAAGCCCAATTCAGCAGGAACAGCCCCCTAAGTTTGCCCATAGCTTGTGCAGAGAGATACCATAAAACTATGGCACATAGGGATTCCCCTGTACTAAGCCCAATTCAGCAGGAGCAGCCCCCTAAGTTTGCCCATAGCCTGTACAGAGAGATATCATAAAACCATGCCCCATAGGGATTCCCCTGTACTAAGCACAATTCAGCAGGAACAGCCCCCTAAGTTTGCCCATAGCCTGTACAGAGAGATACCATAAAACTATGGCACATAGGGATTCCCCTGTACTAAGCACAATTCAGCAGGAACAGCCCCCTACATTTGCCCAAACTATGGCAGCATACAGTAGTTGTTTTGCGCCTATTTTATATAGATATATATATAGATACAGTATGGTGTATATTTTATTTATAATTTCAAGGTAGAATTGTTTTCCCCAGTTATATCTCAGCAGCAGAAAAGTGTAGTGACTTCCATTTTAAAAAGAACAGCCCACAATAAACCCAGGCTTCCCGTCCCCGCTGAACCCATTCTCACTCACAAATATTTCGTGACAAATCTCTTCTCTCCCCGTGTTTATATTACCAGAAAATCTCATTTTAGTTCCCCGGCTGCCAAGCGATTTTGTGCTCACCCAGAGCCGGCTTTGCTGATGGGTCGCTCGTTTGTTACCTGTAGATAAAACAGATTTTGGAGAGAGCTAAAGGCGGGTGATTATTACTCCCTGATACAGCTTTACGTTTAAAGGGGAAGTCAGCCTGGCCAATACAGTGTATACACGGGGGGGTATATATAACCTTTCAGCCGTAGGAACCAATGCTAAACTGGCAATAATGGAACATGTTGCACTTCGGCACTGGTACAATGCAGTCCATAGTCGCTGTAACTACTACTGCCACTGAACTGCAAGTCCCAGCATGCACCTGCAATGTATAAATAGTATAAATGTGGGACTATTGGGGCCCTAAAACACTATATTCATAACTGCCAAGACGTGGGATGTGGTGTTCTACTTGCATAGAGTTTCATTAACTGCACAGGAGATCCAGCAATGGCCTATATGGTGATAGTGGAGAACCTCTAGAGCCTCTAGAACAGAGAGTTTCCTTCTTGAATAGTTTATCACTAGTCTAGCACCAATATGCGTGCCGTGATGTTCTACTTGCATAGAGTTTAATTAACTGCACAGGAGATCCAGCAATGGCCTATGGTGATGGTGGGGAGCCTCTAGAGCCTCTAGAACAGAGAGTCTCCTTCTTGAATAGTTTATCACTAGTCTTGCACCAATAGGCGTGCCGTGATATTCTACTTGCATAGAGTTTAATTAATTGCACAGGAGATCCAGCAATGGCCTATGGTGATAGTGGAGAACCTCTAGAGCCTCTAGAACAGAGAGTCTCCTTCTTGAATAGTTTATCACAATTCTAGCACCAATAGGCGTGCCGTGATGTTCTACATGCATAGAGTTTCATTAATTGCACAGGAGATCCAGCAATGGCCTGTGGTGATAGTGTGGAGCCTCTAGGGCCTCTAGAACAGAGAGTCTCCTTCTTGAATAGTTTATCACTAGTCTTGCACCAATAGGCGTGCCGTGATGTTCTACATGCATAGAGTTTAATTAATTGCACTGGAGATCCAGCAATGGCCTTTGGTGATAGTGGAGAACCTCTAGAGCCTCTAGAACAGAGAGTCTCCTTTTTGAATAGCACCAATATGTGTGCCATGGATCCTATGCACAGACTGGCTTCTCACGGAGCTAAACTGAAATCAGTGTTGGGAATGAGCAGAGCGCCACCTAAAGGTGATAATGATCCAGCAATGGCCTATGGTGATAGTGGAGAACCTCTAGAGCCTCTAGAACAGAGAGTCCCCTTCTTGAATAGTTTATCACTAGTCTAGCACCAATCTGTGTGCCATGGATCCTATGCACAGACTGGCTTCTCACGGAGCTAAACTAAAATCAGTGTTGTGAATGATCAGAGCACCACCTAATGGTGATAATGATGCACTGCAGCTTCCAGTGAGCAACTATGAACAACTGCAGTCCCTAAAGATATAGTCGCCTACAACACAATCTTGCCTCAGAGGGGACCTGGAAATCATATTTGTTACCCAAGGGTTGGTATAAACCAGGGGTCCTCAAACTATGGCCCATGGGCCAGATCTGGCCCCCCACTGTCCTCACCCCTGGCAGCGGAGAGAGGGACACAGGGTGGATGGATGAACTCTCTCTGGGAAGACTGGGGGGAGCTGGAAGAGGTAGGATTCAGCGTGCAGCGGGAGGGTGGACGGACGGATGAAAGGAGTGCGGGGGGGGTTGGGTGCTGAAAGAGAATGCAGGAGTGGGCCATAGTTTGAAGGGGGGATTGTGGTGGTGGTGGTGGTGGTTCGGCCCCCCCATAATCTGGCCCCTTGCTTAGGAAGTTTGAGGACCCCTGGTAAAGACCAATCATTAATGAACTTTTGGCAATGAATGAACTTCTACTGGTGCCCAAGGCCGACAAGCAGCCATCCTGCCCCCCTCTCCTGCTGCTGGTCGCTCTGTAAGTTGCACCCCCTCCCATTCTGTTGTGCCCTAGGCAGACTCTTACTCTGCCAACCCGAGTTCTGGCCCTGCTTTTGGGTACCAACCAGTAGACTAAGGTTGACTCCTTATCAAATCAAGTCCACACCATTAATGACTAAGTAGCAATTGCAGCCTACAGGATATCGTCCCCACTCTATCCTATCGTCCTACCACATGGGGAACTACCCCACTTCAGTCTCATTTTGCCCCACTCACATTCCGTTCCCTCAGGCAGGCCACAGCCACCACCAAATCACTGTGGTCCTTAAGGTCAGCTACTCTGCAAGGACCTCTTTTGACCAGTCCGGTGGGGGCGGGGAATAAATGTATATTTTTATAGTTCTGTATCACAGACAGTATATTCCTACCTAGCAGTCTGTCTCAGTAATAATTATGGATATTCACAGTCAGGCCAACCGCCGTTCCAAGTGCTTCTTGGGATAATTTCATGATTGCTCTCTGAAGGCTCTTGTTCTAGACCCGCTGCTAAAGAAATCAGAATTCGCCAACGCTCTTGTTTTGAAGGGGAAGTAAATGAAAATATAGGATCCCCACAGTCCATTGTGCAATCAGAATCCCACTTGACTCTCCAATACGTTTGGGACCCCCTGTGGCCTCCCAGAAAGCAACCCAAAGGCAGATTTGTTATGATGAAATTAGATTTTATTGTTCAAATTATTCCCTGTTTTTTGTTTGTATTTTCCAGCTCTTTCCAGACTCTTCCACCCGGAATAATTTGAACAATAAAATCTAATTTCATCATAATAAATCTGCCTTTGGGTTGCTTTCTGGGAGGCCACAGGGGGTCCCAAACGTATTGGAGAGACAAGTGGTCTTCCATTGGTCTTCCATTCTGCCATTCACAGCCCTGGCTGGTTGCTAGGGCAAGTAGGCCCCTAGAAACCATCTCTAAGGTCAAATTCCAAACTGTGAAGTTGCAGCACAAGAAGTTGAACAATTCAGAAGCACAAAGAGCAAAAAATAAAGACTAACTGCAGACGGTTCTAGAATGCCAATGTCTTCTTCTTTGCAGACAATTCAACAGTCGCCATCATGAGAACCTCATACTAATCTCATACTAAAATTTATCACAATCAAGTGAATTCCAACATTTCTTTTTGTGGAAGAGTCTTTCGCTTGACCAAACTTGGGCATAAAAGTGGAGATCCTCTTGTTTGTTGAGGTTGGTCACCCACATACTCAACCAAATGGGGCTGATTCAGTCATGTTTGGATCATTAGAGAGGCCTATGGAGACCGGACAGAGAGGACCACATCAACAGGTAAATGTGGTCCTCACCGAAATCTCATCTTAATAGCTAACACTGCCTATCTCAACACTCCTACAATGTCCTATGGAGACCGGACAGAGAGGACCACATCAACAGGTAGATGTGGTCCTCACCGAAATCTCATATTAATAGCTAACTGCCTATCTCAACACTCCTACAATGTCCTATACCGGCAGCTAATTGCCACTATCTATATCTCATTCACATGGTCCCTTATCCCTGAATAAAGGTGGCAATACACATTGTGATCTACTCGTTTGGCAAGGTCTTCTCCCAACACACCCACCTGAGGTGGATAATATCTGAATAATTCGATTGTTCGGGCTTAGGGCCAAACAATTGAATTAAAATGGCGGGCATAGATGCCGCCAGAGTGAGGACCGCATCAACGAGCCAATGTGGTCCCCAATCCAAAAGAAAATTAAGCCTACCTGATCGAGATCTGCCCAGTTTTAGCCCATATATCGGTCAGTTAGACCCATTGAGGGTGCCCATACACAGGCAGATATGCTGCTGAATTGGTCTGAAGGACCTTTAGCTTAGATGTTTGTTATCTTCTCCAGCCCTGAGGCCTTTCTCCAGTTCTAACCCCACTGAGGCTTCCTGCACCCGGCTTTCCAGCTACCTTCAACCAGAGAGTGGACTTCAAAGCAACAGAACCTTCCTCAGGGTATAGATTACACATTCCCACAGTAGGGCTGGTTAGCTCCTTCACACCCTACAAACTGTTTTGTGCTTTTGCCTCCATGAGATTAACCCAGAGGCTCATTAGGTGACCTCTCTGCATGGCCAGCTAAACTCTTTGTACTGAACAAGGTAAATCCTTCCTCTGCAAGTCATCTACATGTCTGGGTAAGTCAAATAAAACTTCTTATGTCCCAGGCAACCTCCAAGATGACTTACCTGTCCCACCGGTCCCAGCACAGCAGTAATTACATGTAGAGTAGTTTAAGGGAATCAACGTTAGTGCATGGACCGGGCAACTTTCCCACTGAGCTTTAGGAAAACGGGATGACTGCTAATCCTCTGAGGTCTGTTTATTCAGCAAATAAAGATTTGTGACAATTTCTAATCCAGTGTGAAATGAGCAGAGAACGTGCGGATAGAGGGCAAAACCACCCCACTAAGGAGAGAAACTCAGGGGGGGGAAGGAAGGTATGAACAGGTGTATTTGGGGGTGGTGGAACCTCGTCCCCAGCTTCTGCTTCATCTGAAATTTCTGGAATAACCCAAGGAGTGGCGGGAGGCTATTGGCCCCTGAATAGGATAAAACAAGAGCCTCCCTAATGAGGACCTTAATGGTGGCTCAGTTAGATAATGACAAGGAAGGTCAGAACAATTGGAGAAGTCATGTGGTCTTCTCTCAAGCAGTCTGCACCGGGCCCCTATGGGACTGAAACCCTGGAAGGACAATCCTGTCAGCCTGATTGTGGCCCAGTTGTGCAGATCCTATCATCTAGGTCCAGTTCGTAGCCTTACTTAATATAGGCCATACCTCCTGACATTTGATCAAATGAGGGTCAAATTGGATGACCACACCCAGTCAGGCCTAGTTGCTCTCCCAATCCACCCAAACTCTGCCCGCTCTTCCATTAAGCCCTGTTGGGTCCACCATGCTGGGCTGTCCTGGAACCATCTCTCCCTACTATACTGCTATCCCACAGCCCCAGTCCCTTCCTAGAGCTATTATCCCCCCACTGGCCTACTATAGGCACCATCTCTCCCTACTATACCTGCTATCCCACAGCCCCAGTCCCTTCCCCAGAGGCTATTATCCCCCCACTGCTACTATAGGCACCATCTCTCCTCTAACTATACCTGCTATCCCACAGCCCCAGTCCCTTCCAGAGGCTATTATCCCCCACTGCTACTATAGGCACCATCTTCTCCCTACTATACCTGCTATCCCACAGCCCCAGTCCCTCCAGATGGCTATTATCCCCCCACTGCTACTATAGGCACCATCTCTCCCTACTAGACCTGCTATCCCCACAGCCCCAGTCCCTTCCCAGAGGCTATTATCCCCCCACTGCTACTATAGGCCCATCTCTCCCTACTATACCTGCTATCCCACAGCCCCAGTCCCTTCCCAGAGCTATTATCCCCCCACTGCTACTATAGGCATTCATCTCTCCCTACTATACCCTTGCTTATCCCACAGCCCAGTCCCTTTCCCACTAATGATCCCCATGCTACTATAGGCACATCTCTCCCTACTATACCTGCTATCCACAGCCCCAGTCCCTTCCCAGAGGCTATTATCCCCCCACTGCTACTATAGGCACCATCTCTCCCTACTATACCTGCTATCCCACAGCCCCAGTCCCTTCCCAGAGGCTATTATCCCCCCACTGCCTACCACCCAGCCCCACCCTTCCAGAGGCTATTATCCCCCCACTGCTACTATAGCACCATCTCCCCTACTATACCTGCTATCCCCAGCCCCAGTCCCTTCCCAGAGGCTATTATCCCCCCACTGCTACTATAGGCACCATCTCTCCCTACTATACCTGCTCCCTTTATCCCCCAGCAGGCTCTCCCTACTATACCTGCTATCCCACAGCCCCAGTTCCCTTCCCAGAGGCTATTATTCCCCCCCACTGCTATAGGCCACCATCTCTCCCTACTATACCTGCTATCCACAGCCCCAGTCCCTTCCCAGAGGCTATTATCCCCCACTGCTACTATAGGCACCATCTCCCCTACTATACCTGCTATCCCACAGCCCCAGTCCCTTCCCAGAGGCTATTATCCCCCACTGCTACTATAGGCACCATCTCTCCCCTACTATACCTGCCTATCCCACAGCCCCAGTCCCTTCCCAGAGGCTATTATCCCCCCACTGCTACTATAGGCCACCATCTCTCCCTACTATACCTGCTATCCCACAGCCCCAGTCCCTTCCCAGAGGCTATTATCCCCACTGCTACTATAGGCAGCCTCTCTCCCTACTATACCTGCTATCCCACAGGCCCCAGTCCCTTCCCAGAGGCTATTATCCCCCCCACTGCTACTATAGGCCACCATCTCTCCCTACGTATACCTGCTATCCCACAGCCCCAGTCCCTTCCCAGAGGCCTATTATCCCCCCCACTGCTACTATAGGCACCATCTCTCCCAACTATACCTGCTATCCCACAGCCCCAGTCCCTTCCCAGAGGCTATTATCCCCCCACTGCTACTATAGGCACCATCTCTCCCTACTATAACCTGCTATCCCACAGCCCCAGTCCCTTCCCAGAGGCCTATTATCCCCCCACTGCTACTATAGGCACCATCTTCTCCCAACTATACCCGCTATCCACAGCCCCCAGTCCTTCCCAGAGGCTATTATCCCCCCACTGCTACTATAGGCACCATCTTCCCTACTATACCTGCTATCCCACAGCCCCAGTCCCTTCCCAGAGGCTATTATCCCCCCCTGCTACTATAGGCACCATCTCTCCCTTACTATACCTGCTATCCACAGCCCCAGTCCCTTCCCAGAGGCTATTATCCCCCCACTGCTACTATAGGCACCATCTCTCCCTACTATACCTGCTATCCCACAGCCCCAGTCCCTTCCCAGGAGGCTATTATCCCCCCACTGCTACTATAAGCGCACCATTCTCTCCCTACTATACCTGCTATCCCACAGCCCCAGTCCCTTCCCAGAGGCTATTATCCCCCCACTGCTACTATAGGCACCATCTCTTCCCTACTATACCTGCTATCCCACAGCCCCAGTCCCTTTCCCAGAGGCTATTTATCCCCCCACTGCTACTATAGGCACCATCTCTCCCTACTATACCTGCTATCCACAGCCCCAGTCCCTTCCAGAGGCTATTATCCCCCACTGCTACTATAGGCACCATCTCTCCCTACTATACCCGCTATCCCACAGCCCCAAGTCCCTTCCCAGAGGCTATTATCCCCCCACTGCTACTATAGGCACCATCTCTCCCTACTATACTTGCTATCCCACAGCCCCAGTCCCTTCCCAGAGGCTATTATCCCCCCACTGCTACTATAGGCACCATCTCTCCCTACTATACCCGCTATCCCACAGCCCCAGTCCCTTCCCAGAGGCTATTATCTCCCCACTGCTACTATAGGCACCATCTCTCCCTACTATACCCGCTATCCCACAGCCCCAGTCCCTTCCCAGAGGCTATTATCCCCCCACTGCTACTATAGGCACCATCTCTCCCTACTATAACTGCTATCCCACAGCCCCAGTCCCTTCCTAGAGGCTATTATCCCCCCACTGCTACTATAGGCCACCATCTCTCCCTACTATACCTGCTATCCCACAGCCCCAGTCCCTTCCCAGAGGCTATTATCCCCCCACTGCTACTATAGGCACCATCTCTCCCTACTATACCTGCTATCCCACAGCCCCAGTCCCTTCCCAGAGGCTATTATCCCCCACTGCTACTATAGGCACCATCTCTCCCTACTATACCTGCTATCCACAGCCCCAGTCCCTTCCCAGAGGCTATTATCCCCCACTGCTACTATAGGCATCATCTCTCCCTACTATACCTGCTATCCCACAGCCCCAGTCCCTTCCCAGAGGCTATTATCCCCCCACTGCTACTATAGGCACCATCTCTCCCTACTATACCTGCTATCCACAGCCCCAGTCCCTTCCAGAGGCTATTATCCCCCCACTGCTACTATAGGCATCATCTCTCCCTACTATACCTGCTATCCCACAGCCCCAGTCCCTTCCCAGAGGCTATTATCCCCCACTGCTACTTAGGCATCATCTCTCCCTACTATACCTGCTATCCCACAGCCCCAGTCCCTTCCCAGAGGCTATTATCCCCCCACTGCTACTATAGGCCACCATCTCTCCCTACTATACCTGCTATCCCACAGCCCCAGTCCCTTCCCAGAGGCTATTTATCCCCCACTGCTACTATAGGCCACCATCTCTCCCTACTATACCTGCTATCCCACAGCCCCAGTCCCTTCCCAGAGGCTATTATCCCCCACTGCTACTATAGGCCATCATCTCTCCCTACTATACCTGCTATCCCACAGCCCCAGTCCCTTCCCAGAGGCTATTATCCCCCCACTGCTACTATAGGCACCATCTCTCCCTACTATACCTGCTGTCCCACAGCCCCAGTCCCTTCCCAGAGGGCTATTATCCCCCCACTGCTACTATAGGCATCATCTCTCCCTACTATACCTGCTATCCCACAGCCCCAGTCCCTTCCCAGAGGGCTATTATCCCCCCACTGCTACTATAGGCACCATCTCTCCCTTACTATACCTGCTATCCCACAGCCCCAGTCCCTTCCCAGAGGCTATTATCCCCCCACTGCTACTATAGGCATCATCTCTCCCTACTATACCTGCTATCCCACAGCCCCAGTCCCTTCCCAGAGGCTATTATCCCCCCACTGCTACTATAGGCACCATCCCTCCCTACTATACCTGCTATCCCACAGCCCCAGTCCCTTCCCAGAGGCTATTATCCCCCCACTGCTACTATAGGCATCATCTCTCCCTACTATACCTGCTATCCCACAGCCCCAGTCCCTTCCCAGAGGCTATTATCCCCCCACTGCTACTATAGGCACCATCTCTCCCTACTATACCTGCTATCCCACAGCCCCAGTCCCTTCCCAGAGGCTATTATCCCCCCCACTGCTACTATAGGCACCATCTCTCCCTACTATACCTGCTATCCCACAGCCCCAGTCCCTTCCCAGAGGCTATTATCCCCCCACTGCTACTATAGGCACCATCTCTCCCTACTATACCTGCTATCCCACAGCCCCAGTCCCTTCCCAGAGGCTATTATCCCCCACTGCTACTATAGGCACCATCTCTCCCTACTATACCTGCTATCCCACAGCCCCAGTCCCTTCCCAGAGGCTATTATCCCCCCACTGCTACTATAGGCACCATCTCTCCCTACTATACCTGCTATCCCACAGCCCCAGTCCCTTCCCAGAGGCTATTATCCCCCCACTGCTACTATAGGCACCATCTCTCCCTACTATACCTGCTATCCCACAGCCCCAGTCCCTTCCCAGAGGCTATTATCCCCCACTGCTACTATAGGCGCCATCTCTCCCTACTATACCTGCTATCCCACAGCCCCAGTCCCTTCCCAGAGGCTATTATCCCACTGCTACTATAGGCACCATCTCTCCCTACTATACCTGCTATCCCACAGCCCCAGTCCCTTCCCAGAGGCTATTATCCCCCCACTGCTACTATAGGCACCATCTCTCCCTACTATACCTGTTATCCCACAGCCCCAGTCCCTTCCCAGAGGCTATTATCCCCCCACTGCTACTATAGGCACCATCTCTCCCTACTATACCTGCTATCCCACAGCCCCAGTCCCTTCCCAGAGGCTATTATCCCCCCACTGCTACTATAGGCACCATCTCTCCCTACTATACCTGCTATCCCACAGCCCCAGTCCCTTCCCAGAGGCTATTATCCCCCCACTGTTACTATAGGCATCATCTCTCCCTACTATACCTGCTATCCCACAGCCCCAGGTCGGTATTTATGAGATACAGCCCCTGAGAGTTGCACGTACATAAAAGCCTCAGCCTTCCCAATGATATCTGATATTTAATGCAGCATTAATCATGTTGAATAAATGAAGTAATTACAGTAACCAACTTGTAAATAGTTCTAATTCAATTATCATCAAAGGGAAAGTCAAAAGTGTAAACACTCTTGACATTTCCTGCCATTTATTATATTCACTTGCACATACACCGTGAAATCTGCATCAATAAATGACCGAATTATATTAAAGCGAAACGGGGGGGAAAAGGGCAGATTAATTGGGAATTATGCAGCCGAGCGGCAGCGCGGAACCGGGGAACCTGACCTTTGCGCCGGACGCCATGACGTTAGAGGCCATTATGTCCTTGGGGGGGGGGGGTAGAAAAAAATTTATTTATTCAGTTGCATAAAGCAAACAAACTGCTTGGGTTATTTATATATATATATATATATAGAATATATATATATATATATATATATATATAGTTATAGAATGACCTATTCTAAGCAACTTTTCAATATTTATTTGTTAGAGTTTTTCAATGATTTCCCTTCTTCTTCTGACTCTTTTCAACTTTCAAATGGGGGTCACTGACCCCGGCAGCCAGAAACTATTGCTCTGTGAGCCTTCAGTGTTATGGTCCCCCTGGTTGCTAAGGTAACTTGGACACTAGCAACCAAATAACTGCTGAAACTCCAGACTGGAGAGCTCCTGAACTGGAAAACTAAAAAACTACAAATGATAAAAAAAAATAAGACCAATTGCAACTTGTCTCAGAATAATACTCTCTACATCATATATATTAGTTGTTATTTACTGTACATCGATGTATTAATATTTGATGTGAGCGGCGCACTGAATAATATTCTCAATTATCCGCTGCCTGTCAATAGGGAACGGAAATCCCAAGTTGCGGCGTCTTTATAAAGCGATTATTCTTCCTCCCGCGCTGCGCCGACCTGTAAATATACTGCGCTGTGGGCTATTCTAATCAACTGTCCATATAAAGGCACAAGGCTGCAGGCTGAGTTATACAGGGAACTCTGAGTATCACTCATGTATTATAAGGGATAATGTACCCCCTACTGTAAATGATAAGGATATTAGCAGTCACTGAGGGGTTCTGTGCCCATATAAAGGCACAAGGCTGCAGGCTGAGTTATACAGGGAACTCTGAGTATCACTCATGTATTATAAGGGATAATGTACCCCCTACTGTAAATGATAAGGATATTAGCAGTCACTGAGGGGCTCTGTGCCCCCCATATAAAGGCACAAGGCTGCAGGCTGAGTTATACAGAGAACTCTGAGTATCACTCATGTATTATAAGGGATAATGTACCCCCTACTGTAAATGATAAGGATATTAGCAGTCACTGAGGGGTTCTGTGCCCATATAAAGGCACAAGGCTGCAGGCTGAGTTATACAGGGAACTCTGAGTATCACTCATGTATTATAAGGGATAATGTACCCCCTACTGTAAATGATAAGGATATTAGCAGTCACTGAGGGGTTCTGTGCCCATATAAAGGCACAAGGCTGCAGGCTGAGTTATACAGGGAACTCTGAGTATCACTCATGTATTATAAGGGATAATGTACCCCCTACTGTAAATGATAAGGATATTAGCAGTCACCGAGGGGTTCTGTGCCCATATAAAGGCACAAGGCTGCAGGCTGAGTTATACAGGGAACTCTGAGTATCACTCATGTATTATAAGGGATAATGTACCCCCTACTGTAAATGATAAGGATATTAGCAGTCACTGAGGGGTTCTGTGCCCATATAAAGGCACAAGGCTGCAGGCTGAGTTATACAGGGTATGTAACAGGCAGATATAAGCTCTTGACAATGCAGAATCTGCCATTGGATATGATTGCACTGAGCTTGGATGGACCCTGTTGAGATCATTTTCTGATTGGCTGCTGCCACCTTAAGGAGGAAACTCTGAGCGACTTCTGCAGCGTAGACCAAATACTCAATTCCCCTGTGTATCAAATGGGGGGGGGGGGGCTGCCAAAAATATTCTTTGTTCGTAATTATCGCCCCCAGATATACACATATGGACACAAACCATTGTTCCAGGTCCTTGGGGCCACAATAATGTAAAGCAAAAGCCTAGAGGTATGAAAATACTTTGACCATGGCCCAAAGTTCCTGAATACAGCCTTGACCCCAACCCAACTGACCCCCTGTGGGATGGAACCCCGACTGTGAGCCTGATCCCCAACATCACTGCCCAACCTCACTAATGCCCTTGTGGCTGAATGGGAGCAACTCCCAGCAACACTGTCCCAACATCTAGTGGGAACCTTCCCAGAAGGGTAGGGGCAGTTATAGCAGGTAGGGTTGGGCAACCCAACTGACCCCCTGTGGGATGGAACCCCGACTGTGAGCCTGATCCCCAACATCACTGCCCAACCTCACTAATGCCCTTGTGGCTGAATGGGAGCAACTCCCAGCAACTGCAGTACCCCCTGTACCCACTTGATGGCAGCCTTATGCATCTGCCTAATTTGATAGCTTTATACAGGCCTGCACTGGGACTGGGATTGGAAATAGGCCCTGGAATTCCAAATGCACAGAGGCCCAAAAACCCCCACTGACCCAATAAATAGTGGGGGTCATTTATAAACCCTGGGCAAATTTGCACCTGTGCAGTAACTCATGGTAACCAATCAGATGATTGCTTTCAGTGGTTGCTATGGGTTACTGCCCAGATGCAAATTTGCCCAGTGTTTATAAATAAGCCCCACTGTTACAGCAGCCCCTATGGCCTTTGCCAGAATCCAGTGATTGCCAGTCCTGGGTGCTCTCTAATGGGTACAGGTCCAATAGGGGAGGGGCTTCGATATCAATTAACTCCTGGGAGGTCTATATTACTGATTATCCTCTCCAGTGTCTTCCCTGCAATGATTTCTCTGTTGTAGAACTACAACTCCCAGCATCCCCCACCAGCACAGCTTCCCATGTTCCATATTCTCCCCAAACACAATCCATTTCTACGGTACCTGTTCCCGTCCCGGCGCTGATGATCCGGAGCAGCCGAGCAGAAGAGGTTAATGCCGGCGGCAGAACAGCAGGGTGTAACCTAGGAATTAATTAGGAAATCCATCATTAAATAATTAGCTAAAAGGACACCGCAAACGAACCCCCCATTTACATGTATAATCGGATTAATTGCATGATTTCATATTTGAGCAATTAACTTGTCACGGAATCTCTCCTCCATGGATTGGTGATTAATCTCTTATATACGGCTCCACGCTGCCTTCTGCCTGGAGAAATCCCATTCGCTCTCCGGCCGCTCCGCCCCCCCAAACCTTCCCAAGTTCCTTCTGTGAGAGAAATGATCTTAGGATGATTGTGTCAGTTTGCGCTCTTTTATTTTCCCTTTGCTGTTTAGCAACAATGTGAGTAATTAATGATGCCCCCGGGGTGCAGAATCCTACAACTAATCCCTATGTGCCATAGTTTTATGGTATCTCTCTGTACAGGCTATGAGCAAACTTAGGGGGCTGTTCCTGCTGAATTGTGCTTAGTACAGGGGAATCCCTATGTGCCATAGTTTTATGGTATCTCTCTGTACAGGCTATGGGCAAACTTAGGGGGCTGTTCCTGCTGAATTGCGCTTAGTACAGGGGAATCCCTATGTGCCATAGTTTTATGGTATCTCTCTGTACAGGCTATGAGCAAACTTAGGGGGCTGTTCCTGCTGAATTGTGCTTAGTACAGGGGAATCCCTATGTGCCATAGTTTTATGGGATCTCTCTGTACAGGCTATGGGAAAACTTAGGGGGCTGTTCCTGCTGAATTGTGCTTAGTACAGGGGAATCCCTATGTGCCATAGTTTTATGGTATCTCTCTGTACTAGAGATGTAGCGAACTGTTCGCCGGCGAACTAATTCGCGCGAACATCGGGTGTTCGCAAGTCCGCAAATTTGCGAACTTTTCGTGATGTTCGCAATTTGGGTTCGCCGGCACCGAAAAAATCGCAAAACTTACGATAACGGTACGAATGCTCCGAAAAAGTCGCAAAACTTACGATAACGGTACGAATGCTCCGAAAAAGTCGCAAAACTTACGATAACGTTACGAAAGCTCCGAAAAAGTCGCAAAACTTACGATAACGTTACGAAAGCTCCGAAAAGTCGCAAAACTTACGATAATGGTACGAATGCTCCGAAAAAGTCGCAAAACTTACAATAACGTTACGAAAGATCCGAAAAAGTCGCAAAACTTACGATAACGGTACGAAAGCTCCGACAAAAGTCGCAAAACTTACGATAACTTTACCAAAGCACCGAAAAATACGAAAAAGTCGCAAAATTACCGATCATTTCGAAAAACGGCGTGTGTCAATTTTTCAGAGGTTTTTGCCCTTGATCCCCCTCCTGCATGCCCCTGTCCAGGTCGTGGCACCCTTTAAACAACTTTAAAATCAGTTTTCTGGGCAGAAATGGCTTTTCTAGGTTTTAAAGTTCGCCTTCCCATTGAAGTCTATGGGGTTCGCAAAGTTCGCAAACTTTTTTTTTGAGGTTCGCTACATCCCTACTCTGTACAGGCTATGGGCAAACTTAGGGGGCTGTTCCTGCTGAATTGTGCTTAGTACAGGGGAATCCCTATGTGCCATAGTTTTATGGTATCTCTCTGTACAGGCTATGGGCAAACTTAGGGGGCTGTTCCTGCTGAATTGTGCTTAGTACAGGGGAATCCCTATGTGCCATAGTTTTATGGTATCTCTCTGTACAGGCTATGGGCAAACTTAGGGGGCTGTTCCTGCTGAATTGTGCTTAGTACAGGGGAATCCCTATGTGCCATAGTTTTATGGTATCTCTCTGTACAGGCTATGGGCAAACTTAGGGGGCTGTTCCTGCTGAATTGTGCTTAGTACAGGGGAATCCCTATGTGCCATAGTTTTATGGTATCTCTCTGTACAGGCGATGAGCAAACTTAGGGGGCTGTTCCTGCTGAATTGTGCTTAGTACAGGGGAATCCCTATGTGCCATAGTTTTATGGTATCTCTCTGTACAGGCTATGGGCAAACTTAGGGGGCTGTTCCTGCTGAATTGTGCTTAGTACAGGGGAATCCCTATGTGCCATAGTTTTATGGTATCTCTCTGTACAGGCGATGAGCAAACTTAGGGGGCTGTTCCTGCTGAATTGTGCTTAGTACAGGGGAATCCCTATGTGCCATAGTTTTATGGTATCTCTCTGTACAGGCTATGGGCAAACTTAGGGGGCTGTTCCTGCTGAATTGTGCTTAGTACAGGGGAATCCCTATGTGCCATAGTTTTATGGTATCTCTCTGTACAGGCTATGGGCAAACTTAGGGGGCTGTTCCTGCTGAATTGTGCTTAGTACAGGGGAATCCCTATGTGCCATAGTTTTATGGTATCTCTCTGTACTGGCTATGGGCAAACTTAGGGGGCTGTTCCTGCTGAATTGTGCTTAGTACAGGGGAATCCCTATGTGCCATAGTTTTATTGTATCTCTCTGTACAGGCTATGGGCAAACTTAGGGGGCTGTTCCTGCTGAATTGTGCTTAGTACAGGGGAATCCCTATGTGCCATAGTTTTATTGTATCTCTCTGTACAGGCTATGAGCAAACTTAGGGGGCTGTTCCTGCTGAATTGTGCTTAGTACAGGGGAATCCCTATGTGCCATAGTTTTATGGTATCTCTCTGTACAGGCTATGGGCAAACTTAGGGGGCTGTTCCTGCTGAATTGTGCTTAGTACAGGGGAATCCCTATGTGCCATAGTTTTATGGTATCTCTCTGTACTGGCTATGGGCAAACTTAGGGGGCTGTTCCTGCTGAATTGTGCTTAGTACAGGGGAATCCCTATGTGCCATAGTTTTATTGTATCTCTCTGTACAGGCTATGGGCAAACTTAGGGGGCTGTTCCTGCTGAATTGTGCTTAGTACAGGGGAATCCCTATGTGCCATAGTTTTATTGTATCTCTCTGTACAGGCTATGAGCAAACTTAGGGGGCTGTTCCTGCTGAATTGTGCTTAGTACAGGGGAATCCCTATGTGCCATAGTTTTATGGTATCTCTCTGTACAGGCTATGAGCAAACTTAGGGGGCTGTTCCTGCTGAATTGTGCTTAGTACAGGGGAATCCCTATGTGCCATAGTTTTATGGTATCTCTCTGTACAGGCTATGGGCAAACTTAGGGGGCTGTTCCTGCTGAATTGTGCTTAGTACAGGGGAATCCCTATGTGCCATAGTTTTATGGTATCTCTCTGTACAGGCTATGGGCAAACTTAGGGGGCTGTTCCTGCTGAATTGTGCTTAGTACAGGGGAATCCCTATGCTGACAATTATAGAATTGTTAGTTCCCAGCAGCTTCTCAGGTCTATTGCCTTTTTTCCAAATTCCAGGCACAAAAAAATCATCTGCTTTGTGTGGCTACATGTTGATTGTTAGTAGGAATCGCTTATCTTTCATTTCAGGCCCCTGTCCTATTCATCTTCCAGACTCACATGCCTGGTTGTTAAGGTAAACTGGGCCCTAGCAACCAGGTAGCTGCTGAAAATTCCACACTGAAGAGCAATAATCATTTAAAAACCATATGAAGACCAATTGCAGACTGTACAGACCAGCACTGACTGCATGGTTCCAAGAGTTAATTTAAAGTGAAAGTACATATTTAACACTCAGGGTAAATGATCAGAATATCCCGCCGGCCCCACCCACTCCGGCGCTAGTGATACGGTTTCTAGGCACAAATTCTGCCAAATTCCCTCCTTTAAAAGCCTTTTTTTTCCTTGTAGAAATGCAAAATAAATAAGAGAAGCCGCCGGGATGCAAATAGGAATAGTGAGGGGTTAAACTGTGCCGCTATTAAGGCCTGACAAGCTGGCAGCTTCAAATGGCAAAGAACATTTACGTTTAATATATCAGGGAACATCTGACAGCGCCGAGGGCCTGGGGGGGGGGTCTCACTAAAAGGTTCCGACTCCGGGAAAGGCAGGGCAGTAACAGCAAATGGTCAGACTGGCAACTGGGAAAAACCCAATGGGCCCAACCTTCTGGGCCTTGCCATCTGCCCGCCCCCCACTCCGCCCCCAGCCTTGCTTTGCTGCTTATTTGCTGTAAAAAAATAAAGATAGCCATGTGTAGGAGCAGGATCAGTGGTGGCTGGGGGTGGAGCAGGATCAGTGGTGGCTGGGGGTGGAGCAGGATCAGTGGTGGCTGGGGGTGGAGCAGGGATCAGTGGTGGCTGGGGGTGGAGCAGGGAGCGGTGGTGGCTGGGGGTGGAGCAGGAAGCGGTGGTAGCTGGAGGTGGAGCAGGAAGTGGTGGTGGCTGGGAGTGGAGCAGGTGAATTGGTGGCTGGGGGTGGAGCAGGATCAGTGGTGGCTGGGGGTGGAGCAGGGATCAGTGGTGGCTGGGGGTGGAGCAGGGTGCGGTGGTGGCTGGGGGTGGAGCTGCTGGAGCAGGGAGCGGTGGTGGCTGGGGTGGAGCAGGGAGCGGTGGTGGCTGGGGGTGGAGCTGCTGGAGCAGGGAGCGGTGGTGGCTGGGGGTGGAGCAGGGAGCGGTGGTGGCTGGGGTGGAGCTGCTGGAGCAGGGAGCGGTGGTGGCTGGGGGTGGAGCAGGGAGCGGTGGTGGCTGGGGGTGGAGCTGCTGGAGCAGGGAGCGGTGGTGGCTGGGGGTGGAGCAGGGAGTGGCTGGAGGTGGAGCAAGATGCGGTGGTGACTGGGGGTGGAGCAGGAAGCTGTGGTGGCTGGGGGTGGAGCAGGAAGCGGTGGTAGCTGGAGGTGGAGCAGGAAGTGGTGGTGGCTGGGAGTGGAGCAGGTGAATTGGTGGCTGGGGGTGGAGCAGGGGGCGGTGGTGGCTGGGGGTGGAGCAGGGAGCGGTAGTGGCTGGGGGTGGAGCATGGAGTGCTGGTGGCTGGGGGTGGAGCAGGTGAATTAGTGGCTGGGGGTGGAGCAGGGGGCGGTGGTGGCTGGGGGTGGAGCAGGGAGTGCTGGTGGCTGGGGTGGAGCAGGTGAATTGGTGGCTGGGGGTGGAGCAGGCAGCGGTAGTGGCTGGGGGTGGAGCATGGAGTGCTGGTGGCTGGGAGTGGAGCAGGTGAATTTGTGGCTGGGGGTGGAGCAGGGGGCGGTGGTGGCTGGGGGTGGAGCAGGTGAATTGGTGGCTGGGGGTGGAGCAGGTGAATTTGTGGCTGGGGGTGGAGCAGGGGGCGGTGGTGGCTGGGGTGGAGCAGGTGAATTGGTGGCTGGGGGTGGAGCAGGGGACGGTGGTGGCTGGGGGGGGAGCAGGGAGTGCTGGTGGCTGGGGGTGGAGCAGGTGAATTGGTGGCTGGGGGTGGAGCAGGGGGTGGAGCAGGGGGTGGTGGTGGCTGGGGGTGGAGCAGGGAGTGCTGGTGGCTGGGGGTGGAGCAGGTGAATTGGTGGCTGGGGGTGGAGCAGGGGGCGGTGGTGGCTGGGGGTGGAGCAGGGGGCGGTGGTGGCGCAGGTGAATTGGTGGCTGGGGGTGGAGCAGGGGGCGGCACTTACAGTCAGGTACCCCAGCCCTAGGTGATGGGGCTTGTACTTAATGTACTTTCCACCTATTGCTTTAATTTAAGGGGTTGTTCACTTTGAACTTAATTTTTAGTATAATGTAGAGAGTGCTACTGTATTCTGAGAAAATTTGCAATTGGTCTTCATTTTTAATTTTTTTTTTTTTTGGTTTTTGAATTATTTAGCTTTTTAAGTAGCAGCTCTCCCATTCAGAATTTCAGAAGCTATCTGGTTGCTAGGGTCCAAATTACCCAGGCAACCAGGCTTCGATTTGAAGGAGAGACTTTATTATATATTTATAGGTGATGGCCTGAATAGAAAGATAAGGAATAAAAAGTAACAATAACAATAAAATAAATAAGCCCCTACATCGGCGCCGGTATTGGGTCGGAGCGGCGGGGGTCTCAAAACCCGGATTTTCCTGGCAGTCTCGGGGTCCCCAACCAATGTCACCGCCTCGCCCAATTGTACAGAAACGATGAGAGAATATATCAAGTTGGAGGCGATTTAGCGCCGGGGGGGGGGGGGGCTCGCCGCGCACTTTATTAATTCTCCGGCTCTGGGAACACAGAAAATCATCTTTCGGAGGAAAAAACATACGTTAAAAAATGGTTCTAACGGTTTCCTCCCCGACGCAATAAGTAGAAAAGTTTTCCCATGATTTCCCCGTAGGTATCGGCTCGTGCTTTTCCGTTCCATTCGCCTTCGGTTTGTGTTATCTAAACAAAGGAGAGACGGCTCCCCGGCGAGACTGCGCGAGAGAGAGCGCGGCTTTGTGGCTCCGTCGGTGAGATGAGCGAGTCAGGGGATGGAATACGTGCAGGGTCAGACTGGGGGGGTGCGGGGCCCACCGGGGCTTCTGCCTTAGGAGCCTCAACACCCTCCGACCCCCTCCCCTGAGCGCTCCTAAAAGAAACTTACCTGCGGCGCGTTGGGGGAGGGAGATGGCGGATCGTGGGAGTGCCCTGGGGTGGATCAGATCTGGGCAGCCGGGGCCCACCGGGGTTTTTTCCAGTATCCCAGTGGCCCAGTCCGACGCTGAATATGTCAATTATAGGAATCAGAGTCAGACTGGGCCGGCGGGGCCATGGGAGAAAAGCGTCAACCCAGACCTGATCACCACCGGCACTCACAGTTAAGCTCCCTTCCCCAGTAGCACCCAGTGTTGGACTGGGGGGGTGCAGGGCCCACCGGGGCTTCTGCCTCAGGAGCCTCAACACCCTCCGACCCCCTCCCCTGAGCGTTTCTTAAAGAAACTTTCTGCTGCACATCGAGGGAGGGAGACGGCAGATCTTTGGAGTGCCCCGTGGGGGATAAAATCTGGGCAGAAGGGGGCCCCCCAGGTTTTTTCCCAGTATCCCGGTGGCCCAGTCCGACTGATTGAATATGTCAATTATAGGAATCAGGGTTGGACTGGGAGGCCACAGGAGAAACCAGACCTGATCCCCATCGGCACCCACAGCTAAGCTCCCTTCCCCAATAGCACCCAGTGTCGGACTGGGGGGGGTGAAGGTCCCACCGGGGTTCCTGGGATCCCCACCTGACCCCCCCTCCCCCGAGCACTCATAAATTAAACTTACCTTTAGAGTGTCGGGGAGGGAGATGAGTGGCCCTCAGGAGCTCCAGCGGGGATCGGGTCTGGGACAAAAAAATACCCAGCAGCCCTGTGCACTTGTGGAGATGGGGTATGGGCATCAGGGGCCCCTTGGGGGGCGGGGCTGAGGCAGGGGCCCATGGGGGGTGTGGGGGCATTTACTGGTCACCTGTTTAAAAGCAAACATCTTATTGGTTGCCATGGGTTACTGCTCCGGGGCAAGCTTATCTATCTACCTACATATATAAATGCAGTTACAGAGCATTTATTAATGTTGTAGAAAGGGCAATATAATATATCTCAGAGCCCATCAGAACCTCTAGGGCCCAATAACTAATTATAGGGCCACACAGGGACCAGCTCTCTATGTGTGTGTGGGGGGGTACCAGGTTCTGGGGGTGATGAAACTCCCATACAGGTCCAGCCGGTACAAGGTGGTTGGGGGGAGGAGCCTTGGGAGAGAGAGGCCTATCACGTTGAGCCATATGGGAATGTAGCAAACACACCAGTGTTACCAGTGCAGGGCAACTGGTTGGTTGCTATGGGTTACAAGACCCGGCACATGTTATTTTATCAGAAGCTTTGCGGAGTAGGGGTGGGGGGGGCCTCCCATTTGCTTCCCCTGTCTCTGCCTATGCAGTGTACCCCCCCCCGTGCAGTTGGTCTGCCCCTGCGTGCCCCCCTATCACTGACCCCCAGCACGGAATGTTCCAGTTTCTCACACATCCCCAGCTCTGACATTGCGCTGTTCTCTCGCCCACGGTTAATACATCATTTAACCTATTAATGAGGTTGGGTTTCTCTACCCCCCCCCCCCCAAACTCACGCTCAACGCGTTTGTTTAAAGTTTATTTTAACAGATGTTCCAAGAAGTTTAGCCTGAATATTTAAAGGCTGCCGGAAATTCCGCCGGGGGGGGCAGAAATGGAAATTGACATATCGGATTTTTTAAGTTTAAAGGGCGATTTTAACCCCCTGAACCCCAGAAATCAAGACATCAATGTAGGCAATGATCATGTGGGTGTTTTGTTCTTTCCACTAGGACTACAACTCCCAGCATGCTCCAACACATCAGGTGGTCAGGTACAGGGTGGTCTGCTTGGTGCCGCCGGGGGTGGGGCTCTGGGCTTCCAACATTGGGTTTATCAATACAGACTGATATTTTATGGTCCGTTCTTTCAGCACCACGGACAGCAGCTTTGTGTCTGTCTCTCTATAGGGGGCTGTTCCTGCTGAATTGTGCTTAGTACAGGGGAATCCCTATGTGCCATAGTTTTATGGTATCTCTTTGTACAGGCTATGAGCAAACTTAGGGGGCTGTTCCTGCTGAATTGTGCTTAGTACAGGGGAATCCCTATGTGCCATAGTTTTATGGTATCTCTCTGTACAGGCTATGGGCAAACTTAGGGGGCTGTTCCTGCTGAATTGTGCTTAGTACAGGGGAATCCCTATGTGCCATAGTTTTATGGTATCTCTCTGTACAGGCTATGGGCAAACTTAGGGGGCTGTTCCTGCTGAATTGTGCTTAGTACAGGGGAATCCCTATGTGCCATAGTTTTATGGTATCTCTCTGTACAGGCTATGGGCAAATTTAGGGGGCTGTTCCTGCTGAATTGTGCTTAGTACAGGGGAATCCCTATGTGCCATAGTTTTATGGTATCTCTCTGTACAGGCTATGGGCAAATTTAGGGGGCTGTTCCTGCTGAATTGTGCTTAGTACAGGGGAATCCCTATGTGCCATAGTTTTATGGTATCTCTCTGTACAGGCTATGGGCAAACTTAGGGGGCTGTTCCTGCTGGATTGTGCTTAGTACAGGGGAATCCCTATGTGCCATAGTTTTATGGTATCTCTCTGTACAGGCTATGGGCAAACTTAGGGGGCTGTTCCTGCTGAATTGTGCTTAGTACAGGGGAATCCCTATGTGCCATATTTTTACGGTATCTCTCTGTACAGGCTATGGGCAAACTTAGGGGGCTGTTCCTGCTGAATTGTGCTTAGTACAGGGGAATCCCTATGTGCCATAGTTTTATGGTATCTCTCTGTACAGGCTATGAGCAAACTTAGGGGGCTGTTCCTGCTGAATTGTGCTTAGTACAGGGGAATCCTGGCCCATTTCTTGGTTACTGGCCAGTATCCTGGTAGTTTATGGTATATGGAAGCAGCTTGTCTTTTATCTCCTGGGTCAGGGAAATCTCCCCCCCCCCCGTGCCACAGGTACTTGCCACATTATGGGCAGATATAAAGATCGCCGAGGGGGAAAGAATAAATGTCCTTGTTAGAAGGAAAAGGCGCAGAATAATATTTTACTGTTATTGGGCCTCTTGTTCTATCAGAACAGCGTCCCTGTGAGCCGGCATTGATTTCCTCTAACCCGCTGTAATATGGAGGTCGTTCCCGCTGACTGGCAAATCAATTGCCACAAAATGATAATAAAACCAGGCCGGGGACGTTAGGCACGCGGGGGGGGCACAAACAATACGATTACCCTTAATTGCCCCTTATTTATCTTTATTGAGCTCTGCCTTTGCTAAGCCTATTACTTACCGCTACAGGGGGGGGGCAAAGACTGAAGAGCTGCCAGGGGCATTTGGCTGTAGCAAGCAGGACAGGGGTATAAATTCAGGGGAGGAGAGGGTCAGCCCTGCCCGGCACAAACACTGCCCTCTAGCATCCCTAGAGATCAGGGGTGGAATTACATCTTAGCAGCCTATAGGCACAGACGTACTTTTTTAAAGCCACAGTAGTATAAATGCAGGGCCAATGTTATATTTAATGGCCCCGGAACACACAGTATGAGAAATGCAGGGCCAGCTTGGTGTGTAATGCCCCTTGCTTGGTGTGTAATGCCCCTTGAGCAGTATAAATGTACAGATAGAAGGGTAAGTCCGGGGCTAATGTCATGTTTAATGGCCCTAGAACACATAGTACAGGTATCGGACCCCTTATCCGGAAACCCGTTATCCAGAAAGCTCCGAATTACGGAATGCCCGTCTCCCATAGACTCCATTTTAATCAAATAATTCAGAATTTTGAAACTGATTTCCTTTTTCTATGTAGAAACAAAACAGAACCTTGTAATTGATCCCAACTAAGATATAATTACCCCTTATTGGGGGCAGAACAGCCCTATTGGGTTTATTTCATGGTTAAATGATTCCCTTTTCTCTGTAATAATAAAACAGTACCTGTACTTGATCCCAACTAAGATATAATTACCCCTTATTGGGGCAGAACAGCCCTATTGGGTTTATTTAATGGTTAAATGATTCCCTTTTCTCTGTAATAATAAAACAGTACCTGTACTTGATCCCAACTAAGATATAATTACCCCTTATTGGGGGCAGAACAGCCCTATTGGGTTTATTTAATGGTTAAATGATTCCCTTTTCTCTGTAATAATAAAACAGTACCTGTACTTGATCCCAACTAAGATATAATTACCCCTTATTGGGGCAGAACAGCCCTATTGGGTTTATTTAATGGTTAAATGATTCCCTTTTCTCTGTAATAATAAAACAGTACCTGTACTTGATCCCAACTAAGATATAATTACCCCTTATTGGGGCAGAACAGCCCTATTGGGTTTATTTAATGGTTAAATGATTCCCTTTTCTCTGTAATAATAAAACAGTACCTGTACTTGATCCCAACTAAGATATAATTACCCCTTATTGGGGGCAGAACAGTCCTATTGGGTTTATTTCATGGTTAAATGATTCCTTTTTCTCTGTAATAATAAAACAGTACCTGTACTTGATCCCAACTAAGATATAATTACCCCTTATTGGGGGCAGAACAGCCCTATTGGGTTTATTTCATGGTTAAATGATTCCCTTTTCTCTGTAATAATAAAACAGTACCTGTACTTGATCCCAACTAAGATATAATTACCCCTTATTGGGGCAGAACAGCCCTATTGGGTTTATTTAATGGTTAAATGATTCCCTTTTCTCTGTAATAATAAAACAGTACCTGTACTTGATCCCAACTAAGATATAAATAATCCTTATTGGATGCAAAACAATCCTATTGGGTTTAATTAATGTTTTATTGATTTTTAAGTAGACTTAAGGTATGGAGATCCAAATTACGGAAAGACCCCTTATCCGGAATACCCTTGGTCCCGAGCATTCTGGATAATGGGTCCTATACCTCTATGAGAAATGTAGGGCAGCTTGGTGTTTAATGCCCCTTGAGCAGTATAAATGTAAAGAAAGAAGGGTAAATGTGGGGCTAACGTCATGTTTAATTCCCCAGAACACACAGAAGTATTAATGCACAGAAAGCAGGTCCAATGCACTGCCAGTATCATGCTTAATGCCCCAGAACACACACTAGGAGAAACGCAGAGCCAACCCTGTATAATGCCCCAGAACATACAGCAGTGTAAATATCAGGGTAAATACAGTGGCGTATTTAACATTCCCAGAAGGCATAGCAGTGTAAATGTACAAATAGCCAACATTATGTGCCTTATTATAAATCTCGCTCTGCTTGAGATTAGAAGAAAGGCGGTTTCTCTGGGAACTTGGGCAGAATGTGTATAATTTTGCCCCTTTATTGCATGTTGTGTGGGGTATAAGCTGTTGGCAGGGCCGGCCCGTAGGGGCACAGATAAAGGGGAGGCGCGGGGGGGCCAGGACAGGGGGCCAGGACCTCGGGTCAGGATCTTCGTCTATAGCTTAAACTAACCCCCCCCTCCCCACTGCTCTCTTACCCCCCTAACGAGAAGGGGAAGGGGCATGGGGAGGAGCTACATGATGGGTGGAGAGGGACTACATGATGGGTGGGTGGGTGGGGAGGGAGGGGCTACATGATTGGTGGGTGGGGAGGAGCTACATGATGGGTGGAGAGGGACTACATGATGGGTGGGTGGGTAGGGAGGGGCTACATGATGGGTGGGTGGGGAGGTACTACATCATAGGTGGGTGGGGAGGAGCTACATGATGGGTGGGGAGGGACTACATGATGGGTGGGTGGGGAGGGACTACATGATGGGTGGGTGGGGAGGGGCTATATGATGGGTGGGCAGGGAGGGGGGGGGAAGTAAGGGGCGGGTGAATGCAGAATGCAAGGGGCAGGTAATGCGTTGTTGTGTGCCAAGACCCTCCAAAGATATTTTTGCAGGGGGGCCAGGCATGGTCTAGGAAGGCCACTGGGGGTAGGCAAGTTGCAGTGGTTGGGGGGCTAATTGGAGGGAAGTGATTGGCAGGAGAAGACCAAGTAATGTGGGGGGATTATGGGGTAGATTGCCCAAGGGAGGGGTTCAGTCCCAGCCAGGGCAGGAAGTATTGGAGCCATAAAGCCCTTAGCAGTGTTACATTTGCCTTTAAGTTCTTTATTCAGATTGCAGAGGGCACGGCGCGTTTCATGCCAATCGGGTTCAGCGCTCGCTGTTTGTATCTGGCAGAACAAATGGAAATCAAAAGCCGGAGCTTAAAGAACCTTCTATTCCAATTGATCAGCAAATTCTGTTCGAGCCTCGGAGAACGGCAGAGTCTCTTCGTTCCGGACATTCGATTTATCATTTGGCATCAGAATGGAAAGTACAGTAACTGGGTTGGAAATGAAGATTTAGTTGTATTTTACGTACGGAACAGGTCTGGGGGCTCTGGGATGGGAGGAATGGAGCAGAAAGTCAGGGAATTCAGAAAGTCACATTCAGCTGAACTTGATAGGGGTCTTTATTCAACCTCAACTACTATGTCCTTTCATTCCATACACAGAGGTCGGCAATATAAATTGTACAATTGTTCCTATGCGGCTGCTAGTTCTTTTTAAGATTTAAGATCGTAACATTCTGATTGGCTGCTCGCCCTAGCCCTGTGAACATTCTAATGCTCTGATTGGCTGCCTGATGTTGCCCTGTAACCTGACCAGACTCTGATTGCTCTAACCATATGCACATTCTAATCATGTGCTTGGCTGCTTGCCATGGTCCCTTGAATACTTCAATTCTGTGAATTGTAAGGCTTTGATTTAGGTCTGAGCAACCTATGCCTACAGGTGTTGCTGAACTACACCCCTTGTTCTAATGACAATTTGCAAGATGCAGACAGTAGAAGAAAATGGAGACAGTACAGCAAGATGGAGACAGTAGGGCAAGATGGAGACAGTAGGGCAAGATGGAGACAGTAGGGCAAGATGGAGACAGTAGGGCAAGATGGAGACAGTAGGACAAGATGGAGACAGTAGGGCAAGATGGAGACAGTAGGACAAGATGGAGACAGTAGGGCAAGATGGAGAGAGTAGGGCAAGATGGAGAGAGTAGGGCAAGATGGAGACAGTAGGGCAAGATGGAGACAGTAGGGCAAGATGGAGACAGTAGGACAAGATGGAGACAGTAGGGCAAGATGGAGAAAGTTGGAGATGTAGCCACTAGGGCAAGATGGAATTAGAAGGACAAGATGGAGACAGTAGAACAAGATGGGACTGTAGGACAAGATGGAGACTGTAGGACAAGATGGAGACAGTAGGGCAAGATGGAGGCAGTAGGGCAAGATGGAGACAGTAGGGCAAGATGGAGACAGTAGGGCAAGATGGAGACAGTAGAGCAAGATGGAGACAGTAGGACAAGATGGAGACTGTAGTGCAAGATGGAGACTGTAGGGAAACACAGAGACACTAGGTACAAAGTGGAATTAGGGCCCTACAGTCTCCATTCAAGTGAAGGGGTCAGTAGAACAAAATGGAGACGGCAGGGCAAAATGGATACAATAGTCAGTACGACAAGAATAAAACAGCTAGAAAGGACGGTAACAGAGGGACCAGCTGGAGGCAGTAGCACTGAGAGGTTACTTATTATTGCTCTGACAATGGCTGGGATCTGATTCAAAAACCTGTCCTGTTTTTTTGAAGCCCATGGAATCGTCTGTTCCCCCCCATAGAGGCGAGACGCAGTACTGCAAGCAGCAAAGCTACCCAATCTGTTCTTCAGCAGCAACTGTGTTCCTTCAGCTCCAATCTCAGCATTTCCATCTGTCACTTATTGATCCCCCATAATTCTCCCGCCCCCCCCCCCCCCCCTCGTGCCTGAGGAATCGCCGTATGATCTCCCCGAAGCGGAAACGGGAGATTTTGCAAATGCGCTAATTCTCCACTTTATCATTTCAGCAACAATCGTTTCATTTACTGGGAAGGAAGGGAAATGGGGAAAGGTCCCGGCGGAGCGGAGCGGCTGACAGTCCGTGCCGGTTTGAGCAGGAACGTCTCATCCATCATCTTTACAGTTATGGCTTTCCCAGACGTGGGGCGCTCGGCGCGGCCCAAAAGCGCCTTCCCTGCTGCCGTCGCTCCCCCTCCCACTGTGGCCCAGTGTGTACTACAGATTTACCCCCCCCCCCAGTTACCCCATCACAGTAATTTGCACCCAGTCCCATTGAGTTAACCTTTAGTATGATGTAGAGAGTGACAATTTGCAATTGGTCTTCATTTTTTATTATCTGCTTTTTGTTCAGCAGATACTTGGCTGCTAGGGTTTAATTACCTTAGCAACGGGGAAGTGATTGAGAGACTGGTATATGAATAGGAGAATAAAAAGTAACAATAACAATAAAACTGGAGCCTAAAAAATCCGCATTTCTGCCGCTGACACCGGGAAGATTGATAAATGTTATTGATTTTGAGAAGAAAATGTTAATGCGGCGACTCCCGACCCAACGGCGCAGGCCGGGCGCTGCCAGGGATTATTATCTGTCCCCCGGACTCCTCTCCGTCTGCTGAAATGTAATAACAGCCGCGTCTCCCAGAATGTCAATTACTCCCTTTAGTATACTGAGCGAGGAATAAATCATCTGTCATTTACAGGAGCCGATGGTGCGACGGCATGGTCTGTGCCTATTGGCCGCTCACTGCCCGGTCCCTATCCCATAATATACCTGTATAGCCACGCCCCCCCAACATACCGACAGCCCTTCCCCTGTCTCTGCCCCTATATATTAGGTACCTACCTAGTGCTACCAACCCCTATTTCTGTAGGGAAATGAGAGCAGAGCAGGCAGTAACCCTTCCAACACTTTCCCCTGTCTCTGCCCCTATATATTAGGTACCTACCTAGTGCTACCAACCCCTATTTCTGTAGGGAAATGAGAGCAGGGCGGGCAGTAACCCCTCCAACACTTTCCCCTGTCTCTGCCCCTATATATTAGGTACCTACCTAGTGCTACCAACCCCTATTTCTGTAGGGAAATGAGAGCAGGGCGGGCAGTAACCCTTCCAACACTTTCCCCTGTCTCTGCCCCTATATATTAGGTACCTACCTAGTGCTACCAACCCCTATTTCTGTAGGGAAATGAGAGCAGGGCAGGCAGTAACCCTTCCAACACTTTCCCCTGTCTCTGCCCCTATATATTAGGTACCTACCTAGTGCTACCAACCCCTATTTCTGTAGGGAAATGAGAGCAGGGCAGGCAGTAACCCTTCCAACACTTTCCCCTGTCTCTGCCCCTATATATTAGGTACCTACCTAGTGCTACCAACCCCTATTTCTGTAGGGAAATGAGAGCAGGGTGGGCAGTAACCCTTCCAACACTTTCCCCTGTCTCTGCCCCTATATATTAGGTACCTACCTAGTGCTACCAACCCCTATTTCTGTAGGGAAATGAGAGCAGGGCGGGCAGTAACCCTTCCAACACTTTCCCCTGTCTCTGCCCCTATATATTAGGTACCTACCTAGTGCTACCAACCCCTATTTCTGTAGGGAAATGAGAGCAGGGCAGGCAGTAAACCCTTCCAACACTTTCCCCTGTCTCTGCCCCTATATATTAGGTACCTACCTAGTGCTACCAACCCCTATTTCTGTAGGGAAATGAGAGCAGGGCAGGCAGTAACCCTTCCAACACTTTCCCCTGTCTCTGCCCCTATATATTAGGTACCTACCTAGTGCTACCAACCCCTATTTCTGTAGGGAAATGAGAGCAGGGCAGGCAGTAACCCTTCCAACACTTTCCCCTGTCTCTGCCCCTATATATTAGGTACCTGCCTAGTGCTACCAACCCCTATTTCTGTAGGGAAATGAGAGCAGGGCAGGCAGTAACCCTTCCAACTCTTTCCCCTGTCTCTGCCCCTATATATTAGGTACCTACCTAGTGCTACCAACCCCTATTTCTGTAGGGAAATGAGAGCAGGGCAGGCAGTAACCCTTCCAACACTTTCCCCTGTCTCTGTCCCTATATATTAGGTACCTACCTAGTGCTACCCAACCCCTATTTCTGTAGGGAAATGAGAGCAGGGCAGGCAGTAACCCTTCCAACACTTTCCCCTGTCTCTGCCCCTATATATTAGGTACCTACCTAGTGCTACCAACCCCTATTTCTGTAGGGAAATGAGAGCAGGGCAGGCAGTAACCCTTCCAACACTTTCCCCTGTCTCTGCCCCTATATATTAGTACCTACCTAGTGCTACCAACCCCTAATTTCTGTAGGGAAATGAGAGCAGGGCAGGCAGTAACCCTTCCAACACTTTCCCCTGTCTCTGCCCCTATATTTAGGTACCTACCTAGTGCTACCAACCCCTATTTCTGTAGGGAAATGAGAGCAGGGCAGGCAGTAACCCTTCCAACACTTTCCCCTGTCTCTGCCCCTATATATTAGGTACCTACCTAGTGCTACCAACCCCTATTTCTGTAGGGAAAATGAGAGCAGGGCGGGCAGTAACCCTTCCAACACTTTCCCCTGTCTCTGCCCCTATATATTAGGTACCTACCTAGTGCTACCAACCCCTATTTCTGTAGGGAAATGAGAGCAGGGCGGGCAGTAACCCTTCCAACACTTTCCCCTGTCTCTGCCCCTATATATTAGGTACCTACCTAGTGCTACCAACCCCTATTTCTGTAGGGAAATGAGAGCAGGGCAGGCAGTAACCCTTCCAACACTTTCCCCTGTCTCTGCCCCTATATATTAGGTACCTACCTAGTGCTACCAACCCCTAATTCTGTAGGGAAATGAGAGCAGGGCAGGCAGTAACCCTTCCAACACCAAAGAGATACCATAAAACTGTTCCTTAATTAATAAATTATAGTTGTTCTTTAAACATGTTCCTAATCCATGGACAAAGCATATAAAATGAAGGAAGAGTTTGGTTGGAATTAGGGGACACTGAGTTGTTGCTGTTGCAGAATTTCACCTCATATTCCCTATAAATGTGCTGACAGATAACTCTGCTCTCTCCTGCTGCTCTGTGATATATGCAGCCCCCCTGCCCTCCTCGAACGAGGCCCCCCTGCTGTGTGGGTGACAGAAAAAACAGCTACTGGAATAAAAATCTAACAGCTCCGATCCACTGACACAGAACTGTCACTTGTAGGTGAAGCTCAAGCAGAATGTGACCGACTGTATCTCTATAGGGGCTTAATTATGTATATAAACCAGGAATAGGGGGGGCAGGGACTATAGCAGGGGGACTGTTACCCCAATGTTTCTATATATCTGTAACCTTGTTATGGGCTAAGGGGGCCCAGCCTGAAGGCCAGTTAGGGAGGGATTTGGGGTGAGTGCTTATTTGTGCCCTGGGTACCCCTGGAACTATAGCGGGGTGACTGTTACCCCAATGTTTCTATATATCTGTAACCTTGTTATGGGCTAAGGGGGCCCAGCCTGAAGGCCAGTTAGGGGGGGATTTGGGGTGAGTGCTTATTTGTGCCCTGGGTACCCCTGGAACTATAGCAGGGTGACTGTTACCCCAATGTTTCTATATATCTGTAACCTTGTTATGGGCTAAGGGGGCCCAGCCTGAAGGCCAGTTAGGGGGGATTTGGGGTGAGTGCTTATTTGTGCCCTGGGTACCCCTGGAACTATAGCAGGGTGACTGTTACCCCAATGTTTCTATATATCTGTAACCTTGTTATGGGCTAGGGGGCCCAGCCTGAAGGCCAGTTAGGGGGGGGATTTGGGGTGAGTGCTTATGCCAGTGGGGGGGCTCCTCGCCATCCCTGTAGAGCTCACAGCAGCCCCATTTGCTATGGCCAAGTCCCTATCTCTCTCCCACAGACTTGTTTCACTCGCCTGTCACTGACGGAACGACGGCTGCGTCTGACAGATTCCCAGTAATGACATTTCCATGTTACTCGGTGCCAGGATGAGGAGTAACCTTTAAGCGCAATAGGAGTCCGGCACGTGCGGGGGGGTATTAACTGAGCGCTAAGGATGTGCCCATGGCCACCCCCAATAGAGAAGCAGCTTATCTGAACATTCACCGGCACTATTTCTCCCTGGCAGCACTTTGATTTCCATTAATCCTATTCGCTGGCTGCAGAACCGCGCCCGGCCCGATTGGCAATAATCAATAATAATATGCTGTAAAGCCAAGAGACAAGGAAGGGATGGGATCAAGGGGCTGCAATATTATGTATAACTCCCTGTTTCCTCCAACATGCTGCAAATATTAGTACTAGGTAGAGACCAGAGAGGATAAGCCAAGGAGGTAATTAACCAACTTCACTAAGTTTGTTGGCCACCTCTTTGGTTTCCACCTAGTACCAGGGTGGTATCCAACCAACCTCGCTAAGTTTGGTGGTCAACTTGGGGTTTGTACACCCATGGTAGTAGGTAGAGACCAAAGATAATAAACCATGGTGGTATTTAACCAACCTCACTAAGGTTGTTGGTCACCTGTTTGGTTTCCTCCTAGTACCAGGGTTGTATCCAACCAACATCACTAAGTTTGGTGGTCAACTTGGGGTTCATACACCCATGGTAGTAGGTAGAGACCAAAGATGATAAACTATGGTGGTAATTAACCAGCCTTACTAAGTTCAGTGGTCAACTTAGGGCTCATCCACCCATGGTACTAGGTAGAGACCACAGATGATAAGCCATGGTGATAATTAACCAAGCTCACTAAGGTTGTTGGCCACCTCTTTGGTTTCCACCTAGTACCAGGGTGGTATCCAACCAACCTCGCTAAGTTTGGTGGTCAACTTGGGGTTCGTACACCCATGGTAGTAGGTAGAGACCAAAGATGATAAACCATGGTGGTATTTAACCAACCTCACTAAGGTTGTTGGTCACCTGTTTGGTTTCCTCCTAGTACCAGGGTTGTATCCAACCAACCCCACTATGTTTGATGGTTAACTTAGGGTTTCATTCCCCAATGGTAGTAGTTAGAGACCAAAGATGATAAACCATGGTGGTAATTAAGCAACCTCACTGAGGTTGTTGGTCACCTCTTTGGTTTCCACGTAATACCCGGGTGGTATCCAACCAACATCACTAAGTTTGGTGGTCAACTTGGGGTTCATACACCCATGGTAGTAGGTAGAGACCAAAGATGATAAACCATGGTGGTAATTAACCAACCTTACTAAGTTCAGTGGTCAACTTAGGGCTCATCCACCCATGGTACTAGGTAGAGACCACAGATGATAAGCCATGGTGATAATTAACCAAGCTCACTAAGTTTGTTGGCCACCTCTTTGGTTTCCACCTAGTACCAGGGTGGTATCCAACCAACATCACTAAGTTTGGTGGTGAACTTGGGGTTCATCCACCCATGGTACTAGGTAGACACCAAAGATGATAAGCCATGGTGGTAATTAACCAACCTTAATTAACCAACCTTGGTCGCCTCTTTGGTTTCCACCTAGTACCATGGTGGTATCCAAACAACCTCACTAAATTGGCGGTTAACTTTGGGTTCATCCACCCATGGTAGTAGGTAGAGACCAAAGATGATAAACCATGGTGGTATTTAACCAACCTTACTAAGTTCACTGGTCAACTTAGGGTTCATCCACCCATGGTACTAGGTAGAGACCACAGATGATAAGCCATGGTGATAATTAACCAAGCTCAAGTTTGTTGGCCACCTCTTTGGTTTCCACCTAGTACCAGGGCGGTATCCAAGTTTGGTGGTGAACTTGGGGCTTATCCATCCATCCATGGTAGTAGGTAGAGACCAAAAAGGGTAAGACATGGCTCCTCCTCTATGGTCTCCACATAGTACAAGGGGTGGATATGTATGTGTATGGAGCCTGGAGCAGAAGGCCTCAGTATCAGTCTTTGAGCCACAGAAATGGGTCAAACTACTCCTGGGCTAGAGGGGAGTTAGGAAGTTAACCCTTTGAGCTCCCTACAGTTATATAAACTTCTATTCCCCTCTATCAGTGGCTCCAACCTCTTGGGCCACTCCGTCAACTTTTTGGCCAATAAGGAACAATTGCTCAGCTTATTTCTGTTTCCAAACACCTGAAATAACTCGCATAACTACACGCACCAGGAAAATATCTCTTCCGTTCTTTGTCTTTCCCGTCAACCTTGCTGTAAAGAAGTCATTTACAAACAGAAGAATTATGTTGTCACTGAGCTATAACACTTCTCCACCGCGAAAGTCGCAAAAGGCAGAAAATACAAGGGAGCCCGACCCGAGAGTGATGGGAAACGGAGAGAGAGGGAAGAGAGAAGGCGAAATTACCATCCAGCGTATGACATTTCCATCAGCAGTAAGTGCCGCTCGCAGCGGCCGGGAGGCGTTCGATTGCAAACAGCCGTCTCCGTGATTCGGAATTTATCAGCCGAGGTCACGGGAAAGTTTTCAGAAAAGGGGACAAAATCTTCTCCGACCTCTTCGGCCCTAACGATGCTCACAACCGATTCTCCCCGGGAGTATAATGATTTGTCTGGGAGTTTCACTAGGAACTACGTGAAAAGGCAGATGGAATTCTTGCGTTTAGCCAATGGAAACTATTGATTTTTAAAAGGGATGCGAGAGAACTGACCAATGAGAACGGCAGCCATTTTGCTTATTTTACATATGGAGATTATTGAGTTAATTTGGCTTCATGGCAATGAAAACAAATCAGGAAGGAGGAAAGACTGCTACTTAGTCGTCTTGTGATAGGAAAACTGGGTATAAAGCTTCCAGCGGCAGTTGCAGGAGCAAAGAACATGGCACAGAGCAGCGGGGATTCTCATTGGAGGATTCCTTTGCATATTAATTGGGCAGCTAGGCCTGAAGAGCTGAGGAAAGGTTTATTGTGCCGTATTGGAGTCCTATTTTCCATTCTGCTGATGATTGTATAATAGGGCTGCCATTGAACAGTCAAGGAAAGTTTTCAGAAAAGGGGACAAAATCTTCTCCGACCTCTTCGGTCCTAACGATGCTCACAACCGATTCTCCCCGGGAGTATAATGATTTGTCTGGGAGTTTCACTAGGAACTAGGCAGACGGCATTCTTGCGTTTAGTCGATGGAAACTATTGATTTTTAAAAGGGATGCGAGAGAACTGACCAATGAGAACGGCAGCCATTTTGCTTATTTTACATATGGAGATTATTGAGTTAATTTGGCTTCATGGCAATGAAAACAAATCAGGAAGGAGGAACGACTGCTACTTAGTCGTCTTGTGATAGGAAAACTGGGTATAAAGCTTCCAGCGGCAGTTACAGGAGCAAAGAACATGGCACAGAGCAGCGGGGATTCTCATTGGAGGATTCCTTTGCATATTAATTGGGCAGCTAGGCCTGAAGAGCTGAGGAAAGGTTTATTGTGCCGTATTGGAGTCCTATTTTCCATTCTGCTGATGATTGTATAATAGGGCTGCCATTGAACAGTCAAGGAAAGTTTTCAGAAAAGGGGACAAAATCTTCTCCGACCTCTTCGGTCCTAACGATGCTCACAACCGATTCTCCCCGGGAGTATAATGATTTGTCTGGGAGTTTCAGTAGGAACTAGGCAGACGGCATTCTTGCGTTTAGTCGATGGAAACTATTGATTTTTAAAAGGGATGCGAGAGAACTGACCAATGAGAATGGCAGCCATTTTGTTTATTTTACATATGGAGATTATTGAGTTAATTTGGTTTCATGGCAATGAAAACAAATCAGGAAGGAGGAACGACTGCTACTTAGTCGTCTTGTGATAGGAAAACTGGGTATAAAGCTTCCAGCGCCAGTTGCAGGAGCAAAGAACATGGCACAGAGCAGCGGGGATTCTCATTGGAGGATTCCTTTGCATATTAATTGGGCAATTTACATATCAACAAATTTAGGCTTGCCCATTGTTCTGCCCCTGGTTTATCCAAGCATGCCCCCAGCCTGCCAAGTTAGGCCCATATAAATCCTGCATAGGCCCCTCAACCACTTACCCACAATGCAATACTCCGCCATGCTGTGCAGCTATGCACTCCTTGTCTCCCTATGTTGTCAGAGCTGATACCCATAAGGCTTCATTCCCAGGTTCATTTAGACAGAGAGAAGTCTTTGGATTAAGGGGGCACTTTCCCCACTCCAGTGAATCACTGGAATCCCACAGCGGGGCCCCCAAGTGTATAATATCTGTATTTATTAATGACTGAAGCAATATTCCCTATTCTGCTGCTCCCGGGGCCGGTCCCCTCCCGGTGAGTGCAGTTCCGACTACTGATTCCCGTCACACCGAGGGGGAAAGCGCTGAGAATTTTTTTACTATAATGATCTCCCTTTCTACTCACTGATTTCACAGTGGATCAGGCGGGGTCCCGTAGGGCCAATTATACATCCATTTATCAGTCAAATTGAGCTTTTATCTAAAGGGCTGTGAGCAAGTCAAGCCAAGGGATTTCTGGTTGGAGGTGAATTGTCTTAAAGGGCAACTGAACTTGCTTGGGCAAAAAATAAAAGTTTAATGCCTTTGGCAAAAGCAGAGTCAGGTGTAAGTGAAACAGGGAAGGTTCTCATTGGACGACCCTCTCACACCAATCTGGGACTGGGAAAATATCAAGAATTGTGATTCCAGCTCTGTGGTTGCTGAACTACAGCTCCCATCAGGCTTTCACTTTGCATAATATGCTGGGGGGGATGATGGGGGGGATGCTGGGAGTTGCTGGGGGGCTGCTGGGAAGATGCTGGGGGGATGCTGGGGGATACTGGGGGGATGCTGGGTTGATACAAGGGGGTGCTGGGGGGATACTGGGGGATGCTGAGGGGATACTAGGGGATGCTGTGGGATGCTGGGGATTGCTGGGGGGGGATACTAGGAGATACTAGGGGTTGCTGTGGGGCTGCTGGGAAGATGCTGGGGGATGCTGGGGAGGGATGCTGGGGGGATACAAGGGGGTGCTGGGGGGATACTGGGGGATACTAGGGGATGCTGTGGGATGCTGGGGGTTGCTGGGGGGATAGTAGGAGATACTAGGGGATGCTGTGGGTTGCTGGGGGGCTGCTGGGAAGATGCTGGGAGATGCTGGGGGGATGCTGGAGGATACTGAGGGGATGCTGGAGAGGGATGCTGGGGGGATACAAGGGGATGCTGGGGGATACTGGGGGATGCTGGGGGGATACTGGGGGATACTATGGAATGCTGTGGGAGGCTGTGGGTTGCTAGGTGGATACTAGGGGATGCTGGGAGCTGCTGGGGGGATACTAGGGGATGCTGGGGGTTGCTGGGTGGATACTAGGGGATGCTGGGAGCTGCTGGGGGGATACTAGGGAATGCTGTGGGATGCTCTGGGGGTTGCTGAGGGGATACTAGGGGATGCTGGGGGTTGCAGGGAGTTGCTGGAGGATGCAGGGGGGATGCTGGGAGTTGCTGTATGAAAACTTTTATGGTATCGGAGAAAAAAAAGCAAAATTCCATAGTAACAACATGGGAGACTAAACCAAAAGAGCAGCTCAGCAGTGGATATCAGAGGGTTAAACTTGGTTCTCAGTGCCAGGCAGAAGCCGCAAAGGCTTATGGCACCTTGACAGGTACAAAAAGTATTAGATTTAAGGGATGGGGCATGAGATTTCACCATTCTGCACCATCCGCCTGCCTGTTTCTATCCCCTGCACTGCTGCTTCTGACTCCTGAATCAATGTAGCACAAGGAGAACCGACTTCAGCACCAGAGACCAGAACGGGATAAACAAACCCTGTTTCTATAGCGATTCCCTTTACCCACGACATGGAAAAAAAACAAAAACCCGCCATCGGAAATGTGGCCCAAATGGATACTGGGAAGTCAGAAGAATCTCTCCGGCGTCCCTGGGGCGCTGTTGTAGGAACGCGTTGGGTGCTTTTTTTTTCTAGAATGTAATAACAAGTATAAGTATTATGTTAACTAATTAAAATACATCTTTGCGACTGAATAATGCGTATTCGGAAAACCCTGCGACGCTCGATATCGATTAAGAGATGGAGCAACACTGCCCTCTAGTGGTACTTCTTATATCAACCATCAATGGGATTTTTAGAGATAGGGGGGCTGGTGTAGGAACGCAAGCGCAAAAATGTCATCCAAGTGCAATTCACCGAGGTACCTGTGACCCGACAAGGCACAAGGGATCATGGGAAAAGCAGTTAAGATGCTGCGCCAGTACCCCGGGGGCAAAAAAAAAATGTTAAAAAAGTGACTTGTTCTTTAACTCCCAGCATCCCTCAAGCCAATGTAGTTTCTCCACGGCCGCGTTTCGCTTTGCGCATAAATAAAGCCTGAATCCCAGACCTGGCATTTTCCCGTAGGCAGAGGGGCTTATCTCGCCGCCGTACGGGGGCCGCTTTATAAATAAATGATTATAATAATAAGCGGCGGCCGACAGATTCTCTAATCCCTTCCATTTCTTTAAACGCTCCCCGGGAAGAGCTGAAATCCTTTCGCCAAACAAACGCCGCGGCGGAAAACCGCCAGATTGCTGTTAGCGGTTTATTAAAGGGGAAGCAAAGGCTCCTCTGTGAAAGGAGTGATAGTTACGATGTGCGTTATTCTGTACGAGGGGGGGCACAATATGTCCCCCTGGACCCTATAATTGACGTTGGGTCGGTTCTAGTGGGCCCCGGTGGCCCAGACCCGACCCTTGCCGGCCCTCCCCATCTTCTGCCAACTCCTCCTCTGCACCCCAATCAGGCAGAAGGAGATATAGGGGGTCCCCAGTCCTGCTGCGGCTTCTTAGGGGAAGACGTTGGGTGGGGGACCCTGCGGGGGGAGGGGTTAGGGGTACTGGGGCTGGAGCCCTGGTGGGACCTGCACCCCCCCAGTCCGACCCTTGCCATGCTTCCTTGTGTATGGGCCACTGGGCACAGCAATGGGGTTGCCACCTGTCCGGGTTTGACCCAGAAACTTTGGTTTTCGGAAGGGCTGTCTGGGTCAAAACCACCAGCCCGGTTTCCCCAGTTTGCCCAGTGATGCCACACCCACCACTCCAAAAGGTGGCAACCTTACACCATGTCCAGGCCCGGACTGGCAATCTGTGGGTTCTGGCAAAGTCCAGAGGGGCTGTTGTAAGGTGCCATAGCCACTATTTATTGGGGGGCTGTTTTGGGCCTGAAATGCCAGGGCCTATATTGAATCCCGGTCCAGACCTCTATGGTTCCTATTTTGTCTCCTTTGGGGTCTACCCAGCGGCAGGTTCTCAGCTATAGAGCAACACGCCCTCCAGTCCTCCAGAGTAGAAGAGATGAGAGGAAGTTTAGATGGAACCATATAACTTCCCCTGCAGGTGGCGCTATTGTCTCATTGCAGGAATTCGACCTGAGATCCTGGGGGTGCCAAGTGCAAGGTGGCATTTAGGTATCAGGGTTATTGTGGAGCTGCTTGTAGAACCAGGGCCAGAACAAGGGCTTTGGAAACGAGGAGCACAGCAGAGGAAGGGGTACTATGGGAGGGGGCATGATAGCTGGTTGCTATGGGTACTGGGGCAGTGAGAGCCAGAGGGATCAGAAGAGTGAAAGCTGTGGGGCCAGGCCAAGTGGGCATTAACACTATATGCTGTGGCTTTGTGTAGCACTTTGTGGCATTTTCTAGGTCCTACAGGGGCAGCCGTTGGAGAAAAGAGAGGCCCTGGCAATTCAGGAAGGCTTGGGCCTTCACACACAGCTAAATCTACTCCACACATACTATCTATCAATCTGATTGCTGTCATTACCCCAAAAGTACATCCCCTCTACCTATCACTGGTGCCTTTCCATCTGGGAGTTAAGTAAGAGGAGTGGTGTTTCCATGTAAGAGGTGTAAGAGGTTACCATTACATGCACTCTGGGGCAAACCATGAACTTCTCCTCCGGCACTTTAGTCCCGTCCCTGTAGGAAGGTCACATAAGGTAAGTTCTCCACTCTCATCATAGTGGCAATGACAAAAAGCCTCTCTGTAGAATCTGAAAGAGGGTTCCATGGTATTATCCAGAGTCTAAGGAAGCTACAGAACACAAGTCTTTGAAAAAAATAAACATAGAGATCAACAGAGGAACAAGAACAAAGCCTGAAGGACAACCCAATAGGAAACTGGAATAAAGAGCCATCACCATCAGATGCAAAGATGGGCAAACAAAAGTGTTCAGAATGGGCTGCTACCAAGTAAACAAACCTCAATAACCTCAAAATCAGAGAAAAATGGTTGGGAGGTTAAGAAAATGAACCAGACTTTTGGACTTAGACCCTTGGAGAGCATTTGCCATATTCACCTGAAGGTCCAGCGATCTTAGTATTGTCAAAAACCTCCCAACCATGTGATTAAAGAGACTTAGACCCCCCCCCCAACATAGAAGAC
The DNA here is from genome assembly GCF_000004195.4 of Xenopus tropicalis. Classification (NCBI taxonomy): domain Eukaryota; kingdom Metazoa; phylum Chordata; class Amphibia; order Anura; family Pipidae; genus Xenopus; species Xenopus tropicalis. Next base: position 7,329,267 of record NC_030680.2, on the reverse strand, counting down.
ATTAAGCAGACTAAGTTAAGAAGCTGTAAATACACCTCAAGCTCTTAGCCAAACCGCTCTTCTAGCAGATAAAGAAGCTCCATTGATCTGGACGTCAAGCAGGTTAAGTTGACTCCGGCCTCCAACATAGAGGCTATTGCCATCTTCAATTCTGCAAGACCCCTACTGATGCCAGCAGTCTCAGTACCATCCAAAATAGTTCTATCCAGACTACTGATCCATATCCACTACTTGTTTTTCCATGGGAACTTTCAGTCAATCAGTTGGGAGAGTAGTCAACTCACAATCATTTGATCATCAACGGTTGGTGGTACATCCCAGTTTTTTTGGTGCCTTGCTCTTTAAACGGATATAGTTTAGAAAACCTTGCGGCTAATAAGGTCGATAAAACTTCCTAGCCACTCTCCCCTATTCTGGAGAGATTAATTCTGAAGCTTCTGGAAGGTGAGGAAAGAACTATTTTGGTCTGGAAGTTGGACTTCTTCCGACGTTCTGCAGGCTCCACCAACCTCAAGATTCATTTAAAAGCTTTTAAGAAAGAAGAAACCAAAATAAATCAAACACTACAAGATCACATTCCTACTCCTCCTCTGAAAAGCTGCCAGAAGTTGTATCACCTAGAACAGTGGTTCTCAACCTTCCTAATGCCACAACCCTTTGATACAGTTCCTCATGTTGTGGTGACCCCCAACCATAAAATTATTCCTAAGACCATCTGAAATATGTGTTTTCTGATGGTCTTGGGTGACCCCTGTGAAAGGGCCCCCAAAGGGGTCCCGACCCACAGGTTGAGATCCGCTGACCTAGAAGTTTCTCCTCTGTAGATGAAGCTGATTCATCATCTTCTCTGGTCAAAGAAGCAACAGGAGAAGCAAGAGTCGGCTGCAACATGTGCTCTCATTACTACAAGCTGGATCATCTAATACCAAGTTGAAGAAAGATTTGCTGGTAGAGGAGGATTATAGAGGCCTGGCCTTCAGTGTCCCATAGCCTGATTCTTCCTTCTGTTTCTCAGGGTGGGTTCCACCATGCATGGGAATGCATTAAATATGTTCTGATTAGAGAAATGAAGGGACCTACCAAGCAAAGAGGGTAACAAGACTTAAGGCCATGGGACTATGACATCTTCTCTTCACCTTGTGCTCTATAGCAACCCAGCACCGGGGCAAATTAGGTCGATACAAGGCCAATAAGCAGGAGCAACATCTGTTTGATCTGTTCTTATGATGAAAGTCAAGCTACGTATGAGTTTGGAGACAAAAGAGAAAACATTTTTTGCCCATTGAATTCTAACAAGCCCCACTGGTTGTCTCAAGACCTCCATCCTCTACTAGCCCAGTCTGAAGGGGGTTTGAGACAGGTTCATGGCTTAATAGCCTTCAGCCATTACCAACCTATTTATGGGACTGTGAGCTGTAGATTGCCGAATCAATGGCACTGCCTGGTGACTTTTGGTTTCCCATAGAGCGGTGGCTTCCAAATTATGGGACTGCCCTCAATGGTCAACAAGTGTGCGATTTTGGGAGATTGGCCATTTGCTCTCCTAGACTCACCTTAAGGCCCAGCTTGAGGGTCAGGGTGAGATTTTGGGGGAATAGGTACTTGCTCCCCTATTCTTAGCACCGTATTTCTATATCCGTACTCATTTCATGAGCTAAAGGGGCCATGACCAAAGGTTGGACACTTGGAACCTGGAACCACAGAACCTGGTATCTACAGTAAATAACACTGATTCCGTGGTCTAAAGAACGGGGAAGGGTTAAAGGAGACCAGACAGGGGATTATAAAGAATAAAGAATCCTCCAGCCGTATTTCTTCAGCCCAACGCTCCTGCTCGGACGCCGGCTATATTTAATGTAGGGAACACGGTGCTTAATATGAATCATCCTGGAGCCGAAAGCTGGAGGCCGGCGACAATAATAAACGTGCCAAATATAAACAATCACTTAAATGTCAACAGAATTAAATGGCCCGTTATAATGAGGCGAAGAGAAGAGCCCCATAAATTCCCAGCGCTCCGGAACCTTCCCAAAATGTGCTGCTCCGGCCAACGGGGGGTTTGGGGCCGATACAGTTCTGTTGCAAGCTGCCTATCTGCTCTTGGCTCCCTCTGCACGTCTTGCCCATCCCCCTGGGGTGTCTTCTACTGGTAGGTAGGTAGGTGTGTGGGTGAGTGGGTAGGTAGGTGTGTGGGTGGGTGGGTAGGTAGGTAGGTGTGTGGGTGGGTAGGTAGGTAGGTAGGTGTGTGGGTAGGTAGGTAGGTGTGTGGGTGGGTAGGTGGGTGGTAGATAGGTAGGTAGGTGTGTGGGTGGGTAGGTAGGTAGGTAGGTAGGTGTGTGGGTGGTTAGATAGGTAGGTAGGTGTGTGGGTGGGTAGGTGGTAGATAGGTAGGTGTGTGGGTGGATAGGTAGGGTGGTGGATATGTAGGTTGGTGGGTAGGTAGGTGGGTACATAGGTTGGTGGGTAGGTAGTTTTGTAGGTTGGTAGGTAAGTTGTGGGTAGGTTGGTAGGTAGGTAGTGGATAGGTAGGTAGGTGGATAGATTGGTGGGTAGGTTGGAGGGTAGGTGAGTATGTAGGTTGGTGGGTAGTTAGGTAGGTAGGAAGGTTGGTAGGTTGATGGGGGTAGGTAGGTAGGTGAGTACGTAGGTTGGTGGGTAAGTTGTGAGTAGGTTTATGGGTAGGTTGGTAGGTAGGTGGTGGGTAGGTTTATGGGTAGGTAGGTTGGTAGGTGGGTGGGTAGGTTGGGAGGTAGGTGAATAGGTTGGTGGGTAGAATGGAGGGTAAGTCCAATAAAGAGTCCAATAAAGATAATGGTTCCCTCACATCCCATTGGCTGTGGGCACTCACGCAGCCGAAGCCCATGATGATCCTAATTAGACTGCTAATTACTCTCTCTCTATGGAAGTGATTAATGTGCAACAGGAGAGATCTGGCGGCTGCCAACGCCGGTAACGAGGGGGGATAATGGGGTATTGGCATCTCATGTGAGTCCGGCGCCGCTAATTATTCCCCCCCCCCCGTTTCCTAAATCAGTAGCCGACACAGAACAGAGCGACAGTTGCATCACCGGCAGCGACAGTTGCTGTTTTGTGGATCTGGGATGTCATATTCCCCCCCCCCCCCCCCCCCCGGCTGCTGATTAAGGAGAAGGAAACGCTAAAATATTTGGTTGGTGCCGAGGGTACTTTCTTCTACAGCACTACTGGGCCGCCATGTAACTGCCCTGGGTGGGGCAAATGCACAGTATGGTACTTGTGGGGCAGGGGATGATTGGCAAGAAGAAAACCCATGGTGGCGCAGCTCTCTGGTAATAACATACCCCGGGCCAGTGTGACTTTCATGGCAAATGAGCCCAGAGCCCACTGAGCACGTGCAGTGCCACTGACACACAAAAGATGGCCTAACAAGATCCAATATGGGGGGCTGCCAGGGGCAACTGTGAAGGCCTGGATCATTACTGCTATAGGGCTGCTGTACCTCTGGGCTGGTACAGTAAGTACAGAATATAAAATAAAGCATTTTAGGTTTAGTTCTCCTTTAACTGAATGCACATGTGTTGAGTAGATCGTGGCCACAAGGCATCTGCCTTACAGTAAGTACCAGGCTCCGTTATGCACCCCCAGCAGCCTCCAATTTGCCCATCTGGATGATGGGTAGGGGTGATGCCTACATGCCCCCCCCCCCCAGCCCCTATGATCCTACTTCCCAAACATAAATAATAACAGCGTCCTGCGTTTAAAGGGGAAATTCAACAAAAAGTTAAGGGTTCCCCTACTATAGTTACCCCACCCCAAATGGGTGCAGAATTGTACCTACTAAAAATCAATAAACCAATCAATTGTGCAGATTCGGCTGTGGCTATTTTTATGCATAAGGTGCAAAAAGCAGTGCTGGTGGGGGGGCTAAATAGTGTTATATATACACACACAACATAACAGGGGGTGAGGGAAGGTGATAGAAAAGCTATTTGCCCCCCATCCCTGTCTATAAAATGTATTTGTATAGGAATCAATAATCAGCTGCAATACTCTCACTGGCCACTGGGTGGCAGAGCTGTATAACAAATAAAGCAAATCATCCTTTTCTCACTGTTTGGGCTATGAGCAAAGCTAAAGGCAAAGCTAAAGCTGAGGAATGAAAGTAAATATCATTTATTGGAAGAATACCGCTGTGTTGCAGGACACAAAGTCGGAAGCTTATTGGCCTATGTATGGTGCCTGCCCAAACTCCAATGTGCTCCCCCCCCCCCCTCCAGGGCTCCATTGGCCCCCCATTATGATCCAGTCGGCAGCCTGGGAGCCAAATAATCGGATCATCCCAGTTTGACTCTTTAGACTTTAGACCGGCCCAGTTTAAAAAGCAATGATGTCCTGTTGGTACCGGTAAGTACCTTAGTGTATAATGGGCCGGGGGTGGGTTCATTGGTGCCCCAGTCACATGGCCAATAGCACAAGGGGGCGGTTTACCTTTAAGTTAACTGTTAGTATGTTATAGAATGGCCTATTCCTAGCAACTTTGCAATTGGTCTTCATTATTGATTGGTTATAGTTTTTGAATTATTTCCCTTCTTCTGCCTCTTTCCATCTTTCAAATGGGGGTCACTGACCCCGGCAGCCAAACCCTATTGCTCTGTGAGGCCCCAGTTTTATTGTGTTGGGTTGGGAACCCCCAAATACTGTTCCACTTCCGCTGATTCTTCTTAGCGCCCCCCATTATCTAAACGCTACTCCTCCTACAGTTTTAGGGGTACAACACTCAAACTCCCCACAGTTCTTTGCCCTATAGCAAAACAGGTTGCTTGTAAGGGATCCCGCCCCCTGTCTTTTTGGGGTGCCGCTACGAACCCCCCAATTTTCCCATTGACTTTGACAGGGAAGATTTTCTAACTGCTGCCACTCAGCTTTGAGGCTGCACCCCCCCAAACTTGAATCACATAGTCATGGGGTTCAGTCTGAATGAAAATATGATGATTGTTGGATGCCCAAAAGTGGGCGGAGCTGTGCACAGCCAATCAGATTTTACCTATTGAATTGGGGGAAATCCAACCTGCTGCCATTCTCACAGTATTAACCCCAGGGTCCCCAAACGTTTCACAGTTGGTCACTAGGGGACTGCAGTTTTAGTTTTGAAAAGCGGGCGGAGCCACCAACAGCCAATCAAATTTCACCCATTGAATTTTATTGGTTGAATGCCAGGGTTCCCAAGCTTTGCACATTTTGTCCCAAGTTTAGAAAAGTGGGCAGAGCCAACAACAGCCAATCACATTTCCCCTATAGACTTTCATGGACCAAATGTTTTTGGTACAGTATGTCTGTCTGTCCGTCTGTCTATGGCTCCTGATAGAACTGACCATAGTGTATGTGAATATGTCGGCACTATATCAATATAGGCTAATAATAGAATGGATATTTAAACTCTTATAAAATTACATTTTAAAAATGCACATTTTCTTCTAGACAAGGGCTTATAAGGTATCTCTTCAATAGAAAGTACATAAATACACAAGTATAAATGTATTCTATATCTAAAGGGGAACTTAAATTCCCACATTATGATGTGTACAGATGTTTTAAGATTTAATAATTATTGTAAATGACAATTCTTAGAAATAATTATGTTTGAACATGTATAGGATCCGTTATCTGGAAACCCGATATCCAGAAAGTTCCAAATTACGGAAAGGCCATTGCCCATAGGCTCCATTATAAGCAAATAATTCTAATTCTAAAAATGATTCCCTTTTCTCTGTAATAATAAAACAGATCCTTGTACTTGATCCCAACTAAGATATAATTACCCCTTATTGGGGGCAGAACAGCCCTATTGGGTTTATTTCATGGTTAAATGATTCCCTTTTCTCTGTAATAATAAAACAGTACCTGTACTTGATCCCAACTAAGATATAATTACCCCTTATTGGGGGCAGAACAGCCCTATTGGGTTTATTTAATGGTTAAATGATTCCCTTTTCTCTGTAATAATAAAACAGTACCTGTACTTGATCCCAACTAAGATATAAATACCCCTTATTGGGGCAGAACAGCCCTATTGGGTTTATTTAATGGTTAAATGATTCCCTTTTCTCTGTAATAATAAAACAGTACCTGTACTTGATCCCAACTAAGATATAATTACCCCTTATTGGGGGCAGAACAGCCCTATTGGGTTTAATTTCATGGTTAAATGATTCCCTTTTCTCTGTAATAATAAAACAGTACCTGTACTTGATCCCAACTAAGATATAATTACCCCTTATTGGGGCAGAACAGCCCTATTGGGTTTATTTAATGGTTAAATGATTCCCTTTTCTCTGTAATAATAAAACAGTACCTGTACTTGATCCCAACTAAGATATAATTACCCCTTATTGGGGCAGAACAGCCCTATTGGGTTTATTTAATGGTTAAATGATTCCCTTTTCTCTGTAATAATAAAACAGTACCTGTACTTGATCCCAACTAAGATATAATTACCCCTTATTGGGGGCAGAACAGCCCTATTGGGTTTATTTAATGGTTAAATGATTCCCTTTTCTCTGTAATAATAAAACAGTACCTGTACTTGATCCCAACTAAGATATAATTACCCCTTATTGGGGGCAGAACAGCCCTATTGGGTTTATTTAATGGTTAAATGATTCCCTTTTCTCTGTAATAATAAAACAGTACCTGTACTTGATCCCAACTAAGATATAATTACCCCTTATTGGGGCAGAACAGCCCTGAGTTTGGAATTCATTCCCAGAATTCCTTTTGTTTAGTTGAAAACTGAAATTGCAACCGGGCCCTTTGGGAAAATTAGGCCCAGTGATGTATATATGTACTAACTGTGTATTTCTGTTATAGAAAGATCATTTAACCTTGAAATTATCATTATAAAGCTTAGTAAAAATTAATTAAGGGAACTCAACCAGGAGCGACCCGAAAATTCAGATTATTATTCTTTATTTACATTACTTTACAGAGATTGTTCAATAGATTGTTCATAAACATCAGTCCCTGCCCCACTAGCGGTGCCAATCACTTCCCTGGCACAGTCACACGCGGGGCGTCTACCCATCTGTACGTGTTTGTACTGAGGGAGGGAACAGAACTTCTAGAAGAAAGTCAGAAGAGCATATATGTGTATTCATTATAAACAAACCCTACTTCATCCCTCCTGTGATGTTATAGTGCCCCCTGCAGTCTATTCTCTGCATAGTTTCAGCAACTTCACAGAATGTCACTAAAGAGCCTGTCAGTGAAATATATATAGTAGTAACAGTCACCCCGCTATAGTTCCAGGGGTACCCAGGGCACAAATAAGCACTCACCCCAAATCCCCCCCTAACTGGCCTTCAGGCTGGGCCCCCTTAGCCCATAACAAGGTTACAGATATATAGAAACATTGGGGTAACAGTCACCCTGCTATAGTTCCAGGGGTACCCAGGGCACAAATAAGCACTCACCCCAAATCCCCCCTAACTGGCCTTCAGGCTGGGCCCCCTTAGCCCATAACAAGGTTACAGATATATAGAAACATTGGGGTAACAGTCACCCCGCTATAGTTCCAGGGGTACCCAGGGCACAAATAAGCACTCACCCCAAATCCCCCCTAACTGGCCTTCAGGCTGGGCCCCCTTAGCCCATAACAAGGTTACAGATATATAGAAACATTGGGGTAACAGTCACCCTGCTATAGTTCCAGGGGTACCCAGGGCACAAATAAGCACTTACCCCAAATCCCCCCCTAACTGGCCTTCAGGCTGGGCCCCCTTAGCCCATAACAAGGTTACAGATATATAGAAACATTGGGGTAACAGTCACCCCGCTATAGTTCCAGGGGTACCCAGGGCACAAATAAGCACCCCAAATCCCCCCCTTACTGGCCTTCAGGCTGGGCCCCCTTAGCCCATAACAAGGTTACAGATATATAGAAACATTGGGGTAACAGTCACCCTGCTATAGTTCCAGGGGTACCCAGGGCACAAATAAGCACTTACCCCAAATCCCCCCCTAACTGGCCTTCAGGCTGGGCCCCCTTAGCCCATAACAAGGTTACAGATATATAGAAACATTGGGGTAACAGTCACCCTGCTATAGTTCCAGGGGTACCCAGGGCACAAATAAGCACTCACCCCAAATCCCCCCCTAACTGGCCTTCAGGCTGGGCCCCCTTAGCCCATAACAAGGTTACAGATATATAGAAACATTGGGGTAACAGTCACCCCGCTATAGTTCCAGGGGTACCCAGGGCACAAATAAGCACTCACCCCAAATCCCCCCCTAACTGGCCTTCAGGCTGGGCCCCCTTAGCCCATAACAAGGTTACAGATATATAGAAACATTGGGGTAACAGTCACCCCGCTATAGTTCCAGGGGTACCCAGGGCACAAATAAGCACTCACCCCAAATCCCCCCCTAACTGGCCTTCAGGCTGGGCCCCCTTAGCCCATACAGATACAGTATATAGAAACGTTGGGGTGTATATAATAAATATATACACAAAAGCCCTAGCTTTACTTGCCCTTTAACAAAAACACCACCTTTGCTCATTCTGATGTTAATTATAAAACCAGGGGACCCTCTTCTGACAAATATATTAATGCCCCAAATCATCACCATATTATTCTTTTTGGTACAGAAGGAAGGCCTGTCTATACTGGTACATACAGTACAATATTCTGGGATGTGGCTTATGGGTCTGAGTCCAGTAAAAATGTTATATTCTAGCTATTAGGGGTAATGGGAAATCAGATGAGTTTAATTACTTTTCATCACTGTTTGCACCAGAGGGTAAATGCTACAAGACTGTAGTAGTACAGACAGCTTAGCTGAAGGCAGTGATCAATGTTACCATTGAATTACAGGAAAGCCGACTTTTCAATGTTTAAACAGACTCAGCCAGACAATTCTAGACCAGTAAGCTTGACTTCAATTAATTAGCTGATTCATATTGGGCTAATATTGGGGAATGCTTGTTGCAGAAGGACCTAGGGGGGCTTTAGGACAATAAACAGAGCCGTAGCGAGCAGTCGGGGGTCCATTTGGGTCTAATGCCCGATGTCTTAACCCCCAAACCCCAGCTCAGTAGATGTTGGCTGCTCTCCGTGTCCCATTCCAAAGCACAAACCACGAGGGACTGAATGTTTCTGTCCTTATGTAACGCAGATTGAGGATAAAGAATTGTTTTTCCATCGGTGCCGGCCATGAGGAGCTTGCAATCTAATCTTGGAAAGCAGACGTCGATAAAGCAGCGATAAGACAAGGTCACGAGATGAGGGATGGCGTTAATCTGGGTCAGGCACGGCCGGGTTATCTGGTACCTACCTGCCTGTATGAGCTCAGTGACGGGGAGATTTCCTTAAACATTACCTTTCACATAGAAACACCAATAATTCATTCCGTTGGGCCGCTCAGTCCTTCCTTGGGGTCCAGTTAGGGTTCCAGCCTCTGCCGGCTTCTCTATCTGTCACAAGGGGTGGGGTGACATCACAGGGGTGGGTCAGTGACATCACTAATTTAGAAAACTGGGCGGGCAGTTTTGACCCAGACAAGGTGGCAACCCTAGGTCCAGTCCGGGGGAGCCCTGTGTCCATCCCAGTTTTTATTCCCCTACTGGGTTCTATGCTTCTATTGTAAAAGATCCCTCTGGGATGCTCAGACTAGAACACTCTGATGGAAGCTTACAGGGGGTGGGGCAGGAAGTCTGTGACTCAAGCAGTGGGTGGAGCTATAACACTCTGATGGCAGCTTACAGGACGATGGGGTAGGGAGTCTGTGACTTAAGTAGTGGGTGGGACTAAAACACTCTGATGGCAGCTTACAGGGGGAGGGACAGGAAGTCTGTGACTCAAGCAGTGGGTGGAGCTAGAACACTCTGATGGCAGCTTACAGGGGAGGGACAGGGAGTTTGTGACTCAAGCAGTGGGTGGGACTAAAACACTCTGATGGCAGCTTACAGGGGAGGGACAGGGAGTTTGTGACTCAAGCAGTGGGTGGGACTAAAACACTCTGATGGCAGCTTACATTGGTGGGATAGGAAGTCTGTGACTCAATCAGTGGGTGGGGCTGGAACACTGATGGCAGCTTACAGTACGATGGGGTAGGGAGTCTGTGACTCAAGCAGTGGGTGGGACTTAAACACTCTGATGGCAGCTTACAGTAGTGGGCTGGACAGGGGAGTCAAATCTTCTCATCATCATTGCGAGGTGGGTGTATAAAACACCATGATTTTTTTCGAAGGCAATCCTTTCTAGTGTTATTTTACAGGAAGGTGGAAGGCAAATGATTAAAATAATCAAATAATCAGATTGTAAGCTCCATGAACCAGAGATGGATTGTGTCTAAACGTGAAAAGCCCCCAATGAGCTTCTTGAAGATATTTATATACGATTCCCCTATTGCCCTTGCATTATTGGCTCTCACCATTAGATGGCAGTAGAGTTTAAGTTATGGCGGTGAGATTGGCGGCACCTTCATTACAGGGCAGATTATTTGTTCCACTCGTTATTAGAACTTCAACTCCCAGAACCTTCAGGGGGTCATGGTGGGAGCTGTAGTTCTGCAAATTCCGTATTTAGATCAATGTGGGGAAGAATTACTCCTGGGGGCTTAGCGAGCGGCTTTAACCTCAAGTGCAGCCCCTATAAAACCTCCTTCCAATAAATAAACAATGGAAGTGTTTTTGGCTAATTCTGAGTTAATAAATACGGTCTCCGCTTGCGAAACTCTTCGAATTCTTTTCGGATGAGCCAATAAAAAATAAATACAGCGTTGAAAAACAGCGCGGTAACAAAAGCCAGCGCTCGGCTCGTGTCGTCCTCCCAAAATCTGCTGAATCTCATCTGGAATTTTCCACCCTGCTTCGGAAAAAAACACCTTCTGTATCAGTGTGGTGCCCAATTGTACCCCCCCCCCCCCCCCGCGTCGCTCCCCAAATGGTTTGGCCCATGGTGCGGCAACAATAACGACTAAGCGCAACCTGCTGAGAGCCATGTGTCTATATATACAGGGAACTCATGTATTATAAGGGATAATGTACCCCCTACTGTAAATGATAAGGATATTAGCAGTCACTGAGGGGTTCTGTGCCCATATAAAGGCACAAGGCTACAGGCTGAGTTATACAGGGAACTCTGAGTATCACTCATGTATTATAAGGGATAATGTACCCCCTACTGTAAATGATAAGGATATTAGCAGTCACTGAGGGGTTCTGTGCCCCCCATATAAAGGCACAAGGCTGCAGGCTGAGTTATACAGGGAACTCTGAGTATCACTCATGTATTATAAGGGATAATGTACCCCCTACTGTAAATGATAAGGATATTAGCAGTCACTGAGGGGTTCTGTGCCCCCCATATAAAGGCACAAGGCTGCAGGCTGAGTTATACAGGGAACTCTGAGTATCACTCATGTATTATAAGGGGTAATGTACCCCCTACTGTAAATGATAAGGATATTAGCAGTCACTGAGGGGTTCTGTGCCCCCCATATAAAGGCACAAGGCTGCAGGCTGAGTTATACAGGGAACTCTGAGTATCACTCATGTATTATAAGGGATAATGTACCCCCTACTGTAAATGATAAGGATATTAGCAGTCACTGAGGGGTTCTGTGCCCCCCATATAAAGGCACAAGGCTGCAGGCTGAGTTATACAGGGAACTCTGAGTATCACTCATGTATTATAAGGGGTAATGTACCCCCTACTGTAAATGATAAGGATATTAGCAGTCACTGAGGGGTTCTGTGCCCCCCATATAAAGGCACAAGGCTGCAGGCTGAGTTATACAGGGAACTCTGAGTATCACTCATGTATTATAAGGGATAATGTACCCCCTACTGTAAATGATAAGGATATTAGCAGTCACTGAGGGGTTCTGTGCCCCCCATATAAAGGCACAAGGCTGCAGGCTGAGTTATACAGGGAACTCTGAGTATCACTCATGTATTATAAGGGATACTGTACCCCCTACTGTAAATGATAAGGATATTAGCAGTCACTAAGGAATTCTTTGATGTTTGTAACCTACAGCCCTTTTCCATTATATTATCACTGAACCACTCGGTGACATGTAATATCCTTACAATTTACAGCAGGGGGTGCATAATCCCACGTATGGAGCCAAACATACTTAGGCAACTGCATTTCCCAGCGGCGGGATATTAAGCATTACAAGCTTTACCCCAGAACCAATTAAAAACCGTATTTTTAGTTTCCATTCATTAGGAAAGTATCAGGATCTTTCCATAAATACAAAAGGAAAAGGAATGACACAACCAAGTAAATGGATTTTGTTTTTCTTTTTAATTGTTCAAATATTCAGGCATTTGGCTGATACAATGAAACAATACACAACATTTTCGCACAACAGAATGTAACAAAAAAAACCTCATCCATTTAACCCTTTCATCCAGCCGACGCCGTAATAAAATAAAGGATACAATGCCCTTATACAATAATAATGTAAAAAAATAACTCTTGGCTTTAGGACAATACAAAACATAAACAGTAGAAATTAAATATAGTTGTGTATTTATATATATATATGTGTGTGTCTTTGGCAAGACAGTGATTGCACTTAAGAGTTTGAAGTTCAAGTATCAGACAAGTGATCCCTGGGACCCGGCGGCGGGGAGTTCACCCAGGTTGCACTTAGTAATCCATTTAATGAGTCTCTGTAACAAGTCCAGGGGCAGTTAGGGAATAGGGGAAAGGGGAGCAAATAGCACAAACACACCCCCACCCCCTGGCAGCCAGAAAGAAGTTTTTGTCGCTATATCTCCGGCCACCACAAGGGGGAGCTGTTGGGACCTTCTGGTCCTCACACTGAGGTTGAGACTTCGCTCTGCAGATCCAAGGCAAGATTAACCCGATATTGCAGCACCCAGCCAGGGCCATATGATTTGGCACCCACCCTAAAGCCGGTATCCAGTTTGTGTTATTTCGGTGTGTGTGTCCCTTCCGTCCATAAAGTGCAAAATAAAACAGCAAAATCCCATATGTAGACCTTGTTCCTTTTTGTTTATTTTACTGCCATGTCCACAGGTTGTTCGACCACCTCGAACCCGATCCTTTTGTTGCATTTCTAACACTTTTACGGCATTCCGATCCCTTCGGCGGGACTCACACCAGGAATTCTATGAGCTCCTCTGAGCAGAAGACCTTTCTGAAGAAGTTGCTACATCTCCATTTGGAGGGTTTTCCTTCTTCTTCTTTTTTAAGTCTTGAGCAAAGCTTCCAATATTTTGCCTTTTTTCCAGGTTTCCCTGCCTTGGTTGGGTTTTCCAGCTGAAACAATGTCCATAAGTCTTGGTTGGGTTCCACCAGGCTGGTTTGTGCTGACCCAGCTTGGCTTGATGTGACCATCTCTGACTGTCAACTGGAGCTTATTGTCAGGGAGAGACCTTCTCCTCCGGCCGTACCCCTGTGAGCTGATCTTGTTGACTGGTGCTGTGCTGTCTTTGTCTTTGTCGGTGTACTGGAAGATCTGGTGTGCCAAGTTCTGCACCGTGCAGGTCCCAAATCTGCAGCCCACTCTCACCGACTGTAAGTGGTGGAAGGTATGTCTGTACCTCTTTACACGGATGTGGGCATCATTGCTGCAATCAAAACAGACAATGGTAAGAGAACTGAACATTCTTCAGACAAGAGAACCTACCTCCCTAGAGAGAAGAACCTACACCCTATAGAGTAGAACCTACCACCCTAAAGAGAAGAACCTACACCCTATAGAGTAGAACCTACCACCCTAAAGAGAAGAACCTACACCCTATAGAGTAGAACCTACCACCATAAAGAGAAGAACCTACACCCTATAGAGTAGAACCTACCACCATAAAGAGAAGAACCTACACCCTATAGAGTAGAACCTACCACCCTAAAGAGAAGAACCTACACCCTATAGAGTAGAACCTACCACCCTAAAGAGAAGAACCTACACCCTACAGAGTAGAACCTACCACCCTAAAGAGAAGAACCTACACCCTATAGAGTAGAACCTACCACCCTAAAGAGAAGAACCTACACCCTATAGAGTAGAACCTACCACCCTAAAGAGAAGAATCTACACCATATAGAGTAGAACCTACCACCCTAAAGAGAAGAACCTACACACTATAGAGTAGAACCTACCACCCTAGAGAGTAGAACCTACACCCTATACCACCCTATAGAGTACATCATGGACACCAACCAACACTCCTCCACAGCAGAGGTTGGTGAGAAAACTGGAACCCTTTAGGGTTGGGGAACACAAATAAAACTGACCAAGTCCAAGACCAAGAGAGAAGACTTCATAGATCCAAGATGCCCACGCCATAATTATAACTGAGATCTCTAAGAGACGTGAACCCCAAGGAGAGATGGCTGACAAGTCTTCAGCACACACATTGGAGAACTAAACTGCACAGAAATAGGGATAACCCCCACCCCACACACACTCACTCACAACAGGGAACTGCAAGAGGACTCTACACCCAGCACCCAAAGCTCTCAAAACTCCAGCACCCACCCCCTTCATTCTGCATCCCCGTTACTGGCTCATTCAGAAAAATGCTTACACTAAATAACAGAGCTGACCCTTGCCCAGCAGGTTAGTCAGTGGACTGTGCTTAGGCTGCAGATAATGCAGGGCGGCTGTGCCCTTGCCGGCTCTCTTACCTGCTCTGGTGGGAGCTCAGGGGATCCTTAACGTCCTCGTTTTTGACAAATGACGTTTCTGAGGCTGCTTTAGCCGCTGATGCTGATTGGACGTCCGTCTTCAGATCCCTTCTTAGCCTGTGCATCCCAAGGGAGCTCCATCTACAAGGGCACCAAACAGGTTTTTGTAAGCAACACGTACGTCTAAGGACTGGACTAACCACTTGACATTTCTAGAAGTAAAGGGCAAGTACAAGCCCTTTGGGAGTCGGGATACTTACTTTTTTCTGTCTCCCGGGATAAATTCCATTCTGCCCGCAACTAATCCCAAAAAGGTCAGACAGATGAAGTGCAGCAGGAGAATTGCTTGGCACAGATCCATTCTGGACTGGATTCTGTAGGGGAAAACAAGGCAACATTATTATTATTATTATTGAAAAATACCATTTATTCTATCTACTCTATAGTATCTAGAGTTCTGTAAATGTGCAATAACTCCATAAATATCCTTATTTCTATTTCTAAAGCTGCAGGACTGGGTAGATTTCTATACATGACTATACGGGGATGTTTCTGCGCAGGTGTAGCTATCAGCCAACCACCTGCAATCTATGCTCTGTGCAGAAACTGATATGGCTGTGCAGAAACACCTTACAAACTGACCTAAATTCCTCCCAAATTCGAAATAAAACTCTAAATAAAATACATTTCTAACCCCCTCGGTGCTAAAAATGTGAAGCTGAAAAGCTGCCGTACCTTTTCTGTGTGATGATAAGAAGTATAATCCAACAAGGTTCTTCCAATGAGAATCCTCCAAGCTATAAGGATAGAGAGAGAGAGCTGCTCTCTGTTGGCTGCTATTTAGTAACAACTGGCTCTCAGGGCTGCTCGGCTGCCTTATGTACAGAACCAAGGGGGCGGGGCTGAGTTTGAGTGACAGCTCTGCTCTACAGCTCTGCAGCTCACTGCTAATTTCTATGGAAAGTTCTGTGCTGTATAGGTTAAGGCACAGGTTTCAAACACAGATAGAGCTACGGTAAGGATATTGTGGGTGCTGGGGGGGTTACAAGAAGGATTTAATCTCTCCTCTGGGGATTGGTTAAGTAGCATGAATAAATTATCAAGCTCATGAAAGCAATCAACTTTCTCCTGAACTACTGGAATGGGGGGGTTATAATATTAGATATAGTTTGGGGTGTGGCATGGGTTCTGTTTTTAATCTGTTTGTAGCCCCCCCCCCCCCCCCATTAGCTCAGACATAGGCTACAAAATATATAAAATAAAAACACATAAGAACCCCAACCTATTGCCTCGAGGGGGGGGCAGTTACTGGTGACAGATACATTAATCTCCCCATTTTCCATAGAGAAGTCATATATTAGTATTTGGGGGTATACTTTGATAAATGAAGCCCTTGGATCAAGCTTTAGTGTACAGGGGAAGGGGTAAGCTGTTGCTGAACTACAACTCTCATGAACACATATTTGTGTCGAAGGGGTTAATAAGGTAGGGAACATTTCTAACATTCCTGGACTGCTTGAATTAACAGTAATTAGGCATCTCTGGGATGTTGGATCCAGGCAATTGTGTTTGCACTTGCCCACAGAACTGGCGTATGGATATCAGCCCTCTACTCACCCCCCCCCCCCCCCACTTTGTTTGTTGGTTTTTGTGTGCTACCTAAAGGGCATATACATAGTATGCCGAGAGAGTCGTGACATCTAGAAGTATCATGCCTTTGGGCTGAGTCACCCCATGTTGTCATACTGCTAGCTGGGGCAGATAGGGAGGAGTGGGGGTAGATGACGCCTCCCTTGTGATTTGGGGATAACTCAGCACTGTGAGCAATGGGAATGGTATTTGCACCTCCTTTGTTGCTGTTTATTTTGGGAGCCCCAAGTATCTCTCCAGACTTCAGGTATGGGGAGTCCATTTGGTTCTGAAAATGTACCCAAGGCATGGGCTGGGCTGAGACCATTTTCAGCACATTCTGCTCAGATCTTCAGAAGGGGAGCAGGACCAACGTTGATCCACTGTATAACTCCAGAACTTGCTGACCACTTGGAAAGGGTTTGGAATCTCAACCAGACTTGGGGCTGACTCTAAACGTCTGAAGGACAGTGCTAACTTCTTCTCTAGCAGTGGAGTTCATTCTGAGATCTTGATGGGTCCACTGTGTTACTCCAGAACTTGCTGACACTTGGAAAGGGTTTGGAATCTCAACCAGACTTGGGGCTGACTCTAAACGTCTGAAGGACAGTGTTCCCCTCTTCTCTAGCAGTGGAGTTCATTCTGAGATCTTGATGGGTCCACTGTATAACTCCAGAACTTGCTGACACTTGGAAAGGGTTTGGAATCTCAACCAGACTTGGGGCTGACTCTAAACTTTGGTGGAATTCTGAAGGAAAGTGCTCCCTTCTTCTCTAGCAGTGGAGTTGATTCTGAGATCTTGATGGTATGTTCTTCAACTAAATGGAGCTCAACACTGGGAGATGTTGGTACTTGGGAGACTGAACAGTATGGGAAACTCATGTTCCGATGACCATCACCATCTCAACTCAAGCACTGAAGAAAGTGGTGGTGGATCCAGATCTTGAGCTTGTGGAATGTCCATCTATTACCTGGATAAACCTGGGGCTTTGGTGTGACCATCTGTGGAGCTTCTGATTTCAGTCAAGGCAATTGGGTTGGGGACAATATTGGGTTACTTTTGCTTCCAAGCATCTTTGCTTGCATAGGGTTGCCTTGGAGCTACGGAGGGAGACGTAGACCAAGTCTTGTAGCCAGTAGATTTGCTGGTCCCTAGTACCCTAGCAGTCTCAGATGGTTAGTTGGTTAATTTAGACATTGACTATGAAACATTGAGCTTTAATCTCCTTATCTCAAGCACATATGGGTTTCATTTGGAGCTATGTGGGGGGGGGGGGGCAATATATGGAACCACTGATGCCGTCTTTGTGAAGAGCCGGTGATCTCAATCACTCGGGCTTTGGTGCATCGATTTGGTGTTGTCACCAGTTATAATCGGAGCTCAGTGATGTCATTTATGTCACATGACTCACTGAAACTTGTATATTATAATAAATACAATAAAGTACCCACTGTTGTAAAATATGAGGATATGAGAAGTCACCAAGGAGTTCCATGACCATATGGTCATGGGACTCCTCGGTGACTTCTAATATCCCTATACATTACAATAGGGGGTACTTTATTCACTATATATTATAAGGAACTCCTCGGTGACTTCTAATATCCTTATATGTTACAATAGGGGGTACTTTATTCACTATATATTATAAGGGACTCCTCTGTGACTTCTAATATCCTTGTACATTACAATAGGGGGTACTTTATTCACTATATATTATAAGGAACTCCTTGGTGACTTCTAATATCCTTATATGTTACAATAGGGGGTACTTTATTCACTATATATTATAAGGAACCCCTCGGGGGCTTATAATATCCCTATATGTTACAATAGAGGGTACTTTATTCACTATATATTATAAGGAACTCCTCGGTGACTTCTAATATCCTTATATGTTACAATAGGGGGTACTTTATTCACTATATATTATAAGGAACTCCTCGGTGACTTCTAATATCCTTATATGTTACAATAGGGGGTACTTTATTCACTATATATTATAAGGAACCCCTCTGGGACTTATAATATCCCTATATGTTACAATAGGGGGCACTTTATTCACTATATATTATAAGGAACTCCTTGGTGACTTCTAATATCCTTATATGTTACAATAGGGGGTACTTTATTCACTATATATTATAAGGAACCCCTCTGGGACATATAATATCCCTATATGTTACAATAGGGGGCACTTTATTCACTATATATTATAAGGAACCCCTCTGTGACTTATAATATCCCTATATGTTACAATAGGGGGTACTTTATTCACTATATATTATAAGGAACCCCTCTGGGACTTATAATATCCCTATATGTTACAATAGGGGGCACTTTATTCACTATATATTATAAGGAACTCCTCTGTGACTTATAATATCCCTATATGTTACAATAGGGGGTACTTTATTCACTATATATTATAAGGAACTCCTCGGGGGCTTATAATATCCCTATATGTTACAATAGGGGGCACTTTATTCACTATATATTATAAGGAACCCCTCTGTGACTTATAATATCCCTATATGTTACAATAGGGGGTACTTTATTCACGATATATTTTAAGGAACTCCTTGGTGACTTCTAATATCCTTATATGTTACAATAGGGGGTACTTTATTCACTATATATTATAAGGAACCCCTCTGGGACTTATAATATCCCTATATGTTACAATAGGGGGCACTTTATTCACTATATATTATAAGGAACCCCTCTGTGACTTATAATATCCCTATATGTTACAATAGGGGGTACTTTATTCACTATATATTATAAGGAACTCCTCGGGGGCTTATAATATCCCTATATGTTACAATAGGGGGTACTTTATTCACTATATATTATAAGGAACTCCTCGGGGGCTTATAATATCCCTATATGTTACAATAGGGGGTACTTTATTCACTATATATTATAAGGAACTCCTCGGGGGCTTATAATATCCCTATATTTTACAATAGGGGGCACTTTATTCACTATATATTATAAGGAACTCCTCGGGGGCTTATAATATCCCTATATGTTACAATAGGGGGCACTTTATTCACTATATATTATAAGGAACTCCTCGGTGACTTCTAATATCCTTATACTTTACAATAGGGGGTAATTTATTCACTATATATTATAAGGGACTCCTCGGTGACTTCTAATATCCTTATACATTACAATAGGGGGTACTTTATTCACTATATATTATAAGGAACTCCTTGGTGACTTCTAATATCCTTATATGTTACAATAGGGGGTACTTTATTCACTATATATTATAAGGAACCCCTCTGGGACTTATAATATCCCTATATGTTACAATAGGGGGCACTTTATTCACTATATATTATAAGGAACCCCTCTGTGACTTAAAATATCCCTATTTGTTACAATAGGGGGTACTTTATTCACTATATATTATAAGTAACTCCTTGGTGACTTCTAATATCCTTATATGTTACAATAGGGGGTACTTTATTCACTATATATTATAAGGAACCCCTCGGGGGCTTATAATATCCCTATATGTTACAATAGGGGGTACTTTATTCACTATATATTATAAGGAACCCCTCGGGGACGTATAATATCCCTATATGTTACAATAGGGGGGACTTTATTCACTATATATTATAAGGAACTCCTCGGGGGCTTATAATATCCCTATATGTTACAATAGGGGGTACTTTATTCACTATATATTATAAGGAACCCCTCGGGGACGTATAATATCCCTATACTGTATGTTACAATAGGGGGCACTTTATTCACTATATATTATAAGGGACTCCTCGGTGACTTCTAATATCCTTATACTTTACAATAGGGGGGTACTTTATTCACTATATATTTTCTGTTCCACCTGTCCAATAAAAGCTCAGGCTCAGCGTCCCTATACTCTCTATGCATTTAGTTGTTTTGGCAGGGACAGCCGTGGGCAGGGGAGCCACGGAGGGTGCGGCCGGGCCAGGAATCCGCGTGAAGCTGAGGCTTTTATTTCAGAGAGAAAGGGAAAGGTGTAATTGACCTGTCTGGGTGCATTAATAGCCCACGCCCATTCTATTTACCCTCGCCGTGGTTATTTGTTGAGTTTTACTGCGCTTATTTACAGCATCACGAGACAAGGTCGCTGCATCCATCCCGGCAAACGTGAGAACCGGCACGTTTAACCCCCTGGCTGCTGCAGTGCCCCCAGGGGCAGATTTACCCTTCCACTACCTGCACCCAATTGGTGGGAGGTGGGTGCCCCAGATGGTAGCCTCCCAGGGGTGCAAAGTTTGCCCAGTTTTACTAACACAGATGTGTGTGTTTTGGGTTTTTTTCAGACTACTGATTTCCTGCTGGGTGGTTGCTATGGGTTACTAGACCGGTAGCAAACTTTGCACCTTTTATTACCGTTGAGGCTTTTGAAGTGTAATTTTCCCTGCTGTTATTATACTGTTGTGTGTAAAAGCTGGGTTTTTTTTTTTTATGGTTGTTTTAAAGGGGAAGTAAAGCTTCAGACACAGGTTTTGCTAAGTATATTATTTTAATGTTTAAGAATTGATATCTTATACCTACTCCCTCCTCTGATATCTTCTACAGGTATGGGACCTGTTATGCTGAATGCTCAGGATCTGGGCTTTTCCTGATAAGGGATCTTTCCGTAATTTGGATCTCCATACCTTAAGTCTGCTAAAAATCATTTAACTATGAAGTAAACCCAATAGGGCTGTTCTGCCCCCAATAAGGGGTAATTATATCTTAGTTGGGATCAAGTACAGGTACTGTTTTATTATTACAGAGAAAAGGGAATCATTTAACCATGAAATAAACCCAATAGGGCTGTTCTGCCCCAATAAGGGGTAATTATATCTTAGTTGGGATCAAGTACAGGTACTGTTTTATTATTACAGAGAAAAGGGAATCATTTAACCATGAAATAAACCCAATAGGGCTGTTCTGCCCCCAATAAGGGGTAATTATATCTTAGTTGGGATCAAGTGCAGGTACTGTTTTATTATTACAGAGAAAAGGGAATCATTTAACCATGAAATAAACCCAATAGGGCTGTTCTGCCCCAATAAGGGGTAATTATATCTTAGTTGGGATCAAGTGCAGGTACTGTTTTATTATTACAGAGAAAAGGGAATCATTTAACCATGAAATAAACCCAATAGGGCTGTTCTGCCCCCAATAAGGGGTAATTATATCTTAGTTGGGATCAAGTACAGGTACTGTTTTATTATTACAGAGAAAATGAAAATCATTTTTAAAAATTAGAATTATTTGCTTATAATGGAGTCTGTGGGAGATGGCCTTCCCATAATTCTGAACTTTCTGGATAATGGGTTTCCGGATAAGGGATCCCATACCTGTACAAGCCTACTCAGTCAGACCTGTTTTTGTTACTGGCCTACATTAATGATGGCCCTGGTGTGATTCGGTCTCCTAGAACTAAATGGACGCGAGAACTCAAGGAGCCCTGTATATGATCTAGCTTTTGCGATAAGATGTGACATCATTTTGTTTGGGGGTTTATTTCCCCTTTAAACTTTTATCAAAGACTTCTTTCTTATAGCTGCAATAGTGGTCACTACAAGATTTAAAGAGTATATCCCCGGCCAATCAGAGTGCAGTGTTTTTCAACCTGGGGCAGGATTTAATCCTGTGGCAGCCTATGCAGGGAGTTGTAGTACAGCAACAGCTGCTGCAATACAAATTCCTCCCTGTAAATCGTGGGGGAAGAGGAAAAAGGGGCGATGGGGGCCCCCCAAAATAGGAAATTTCTGCCATTATAGAAGCCCCCCGGTTGGCTCGAAGTCTCTGTCGTCTCCCACAGACGCAATAAAACGGGCGATGAGTAGCGCCAGCGAAACTATAATAAAAAGTATATTTTGCTTTGAAATGATCCAGACAGAATACGCCATAAAGCCACAAACAGCTGTCATAAATACAAAATGTATCATCCCTGCGTTGGTGAGGCGCAACGGGACTGGCGGGGGCAGAACCAAAACCCATTCACTCCCACGTTCTATAGAACTTCATGGGAACCCCGGGTACTGCCTACCGGTAATTTTGCCAAATATGGTGCTGAAACTACAACTCCCAGCATCCCACAATAACCACTTGCAACAGGGAGGAGTCAGCACTGTTTCTATTAAGTTACCAGGATTTAAAGGGTAACTAAACCCTAAAGGTTTATTGTTCTAAATAGCCCCACTCATTGGCTCATTTGGGTTTATTCCATATCCCACACGTTGGGGTCCAGACCCCACAATATTGTTGTAAGGATTATCCAGTCTAGTAAATAAGAATCCATCCCTTAATTGCCCCAGATGCTTTCAGACCCCTGGGGGCACAATCTTACCCCTTGTCTTTAAAGCTTTATGGAGTCCTAACAAATAAAAAGCCGAATTATCCTTCAAGGGTTAAGTTTTAGTATGATGTAGAGAGTAATATTCTGAGACAATTGCAATTGGTCTTCATTTTTTATTATTGGTAGTTTTTTAATTATTTTACTTTTTGTACCGCAGTTCTCCAGTTTGAAAGTTCAGCAGCTATCTGGTTGCTAGGGCTCAGTTTACCTTAGCAATGAGGGAGTGTTTAAGTGAGTGATTGATATATGAATAGGGGAGCGGCTGAATAGAAAGATAAATAATAAAAAGAAACAATAACAATAAAGAGAAAATAGTTTTTGGCTGTCGGGGTCAGTGACCCCCATTTGAAAGCCGGAAAGAGGCAGAAGAAAAATAATTCAATAACTATACAAGTTAAATAATGAAGACCAATTGAAAAGTTGCTTAGAATTGGCCATTCTATAACTGAACAATAAAGATAAAAGAGGTCCCATTTCCTTTTGTTTGTTTATTTATTCGCTTCTGGCCGGGGACCCAGGTGCAGATGAGAGAGAGTTGCCGTTGGCACAAGTACAAGGGCTGCGCCGCCGCCTGTTGTCTGGGAATTACGGTAACACGTAGGGCCCCCTCCCAGGGTGAGTGAATATGTGGGGTACGGGGCGCGGCAGGCAAGTGAGAGCTTGAGCGGAGCTGAATATTCCGCTTGGAATCCATTGCCCTCACTTGTGTAGGATCTGCCCCCGGGGGCACTGGAACGGCTTCAGCCAAACTGGTGGCACTGGTTGTGCAGCAGGTGCATCATCTCTGGCTCACACTGCCCTATATATGGTAGCACCCCCTATTCCTGTCAGCAGTAGGGTGCACCCCCTATTCCTGTCATCAGTAGGAGCACCCCCTACCCCTGTCATCAGTAGCGTGCACCCCCTATTCCTGTCATCAGTAGGGTGCACCCCCTATTCCTGTCATTAGTAGGGTGCACCCCCCAATTCCCTATTCCTGTCATTAGTAGGGTGCACCCCCTATTCCTGTCATTAGTAGGGTGCACCCCCCAATTCCCTATTCCTGGCATCAGTAGGGTGAACCCCCTATCCCTGTCATCAGTAGGGTGCCCCCCTAGCCCCCTATCCTTGTCATCAGTAGGGTGCACCACAACCCCCTATCCCTGTCATCAGTAGGGTGCCCCCCCAACCCCCTATCATCAGTAGGGTGGGATCGGGGGAGGGAGTCGGACAGGTGGGTGGGGCCCTTGTTGGGGTGGTGTGAAGACCGGGGCTACTGCTTTAGGGGCCCCTGCACCCCCCAGTCCGACCCTAGAGATTGCCACTGAGGCAATGTTGTTAGGGGCTATGGGGCAATATCCCCTCTTGTTGCCCCTAAGGTGCCTTCATCTATATTGTGATGCCCAATTCCAATCAACTTTTCAATTGGTCTGCATTATTTATTCTTGATTCTCTTTGCAGATGGGGGGGTAACTGATTGTTACATTTTACAGCTTACTTTGCTACTCAGCCCCTCCCCTATTCATATCCCTGTTTTTTCATTCAAACCACTCCCTGGTTGCTAAGGTAATTCGGACCCTAGCAACCAGATTGCTGCCGAAACTATAAACTACAGAGCTGCTGAACAAAAAGTGAAATAACTAACAAACTACAAATAATAATAAAAAGACCAATTGCAAATTGTCCCAGAATATTACTTTCTAGGCTACATCATAATAAAAGTTACATCATAATAAAAGTTGGACGGCCCCATTAGGTGCTGTGGGATAATGAGACAGTGACCGGCAGGAAGTGAGCGTCCCGTGGCACAATCTTCCCCGTGGTACTGAGCTATGTTGCACAATGCGGCACTAATTAGCCCCATATTTGGCTTTTGTTGTGTAATTAACTGTCCCGCCAGGAAATACCATTTCCCACCCTGACTAAAGGCACCCAAACATACACAGCACCATATATAGAGCGGCACCCGGGCTCCCTAGTGACATCACCCGTGGGTGTGAGGATTCCCTGCTCTCCACGTGTGTCACGTTCAGCACAGAGTGAAACATCGAGACTGCGCCCGAACGGGTGTCACGGCTACTTACCTGCACAGGAAGCCCTGTGACTCTAGCTGTAGTACTTACCTGCACAGGTAGCCCTGTGACTCTAGCTGTAGTACTTACCTGCACAGGTAGCCCTGTGACTCTAGCTGTAATACTTACCTGCACAGGTAGCCCTGTGACTCTAGCTGTAATACTTACCTGCACAGGTAGCCCTGTGACTCTAGCTGTAGTACTTACCTGCACAGGTAGCCCTGTGACTCTAGCTGTAGTACTTACCTGCACAGGTAGCCCTGTGACTCTAGCTGTAGTACTTACCTGCACAGGTAGCCCTGTGACTCTAGCTGTAGTACTTACCTGCACAGGTAGCCCTGTGACTCTAGCTGTAATACTTACCTGCACAGGTAGCCCTGTGACTCTAGCTGTAATACTTACCTGCACAGGTAGCCCTGTGACTCTAGCTGTAGTACTTACCTGCACAGGTAGCCCTGTGACTCTAGCTGTAGTACTTACCTGCACAGGTAGCCCTGTGACTCTAGCTGTAGTACTTACCTGCACAGGTAGCCCTGTGACTCTAGCTGTAGTACTTACCTGCACAGGTAGCCTTGTGACTCTAGCTGTAGTACTTACCTGCACAGGTAGCCCCGTGACTCTAGCTGTAGTACTTACCTGCACAGGTAGCCTTGTGACTCTAGCTGTAGTACTTACCTGCACAGGTAGCCTTGTGACTCTAGCTGTAGTACTTACCTGCACAGGTAGCCCTGTGACTCTAGCTGTAGTACTTTACCTGCACAGGTAGCCCTGTGATTCTAGCTGTAGTACTTACCTGCACAGGTAGCCCTGTGACTCTAGCTGTAGTACTTACCTGCACAGGTAGCACTGTGATTCTAGCTGTAGTACTTACCTGCACAGGTAGCCCTGTGATTCTAGCTGTAGTACTTACCTGCACAGGTAGCCCTGTGATTCTAGCTGTAGTACTTACCTGCACAGGTAGCCTTGTGACTCTAGCTGTAGTACTGACCTGCACAGGTAGCCCTGTGATTCTAGCTGTAGTACTTACCTGCACCGGTAGCCTTGTGACTCTAGCTGTAGTACTTCCCTGCACAGGTAGCTTTGTGACTCTAGCTGTAGTACTTACCTGCACAGGTAGCCTTGTGACTCTAGCTGTAGTACTTACCTGCACAGGTAGCCTTGTGACTCTAGCTGTAGTACTTACCTGCACAGGTAGCCCTGTGACTGTAGCTGTAGTACTTACCTGCACAGGTAGCCCTGTGACTCTAGCTGTAGTACTTACCTGCACAGGTAGCCCTGTGACTCTAGCTGTAATACTTACCTGCACAGGTAGCCCTGTGACTCTAGCTGTAGTACTTACCTGCACAGGTAGCCCTGTGACTCTAGCTGTAGTACTTACCTGCACAGGTAGCCCTGTGACTCTAGCTGTAGTACTTACCTGCACAGGTAGCCCTGTGACTCTTGCTGTAGTACTTACCTGCACAGGTAGCCCTGTGACTCTAGCTGTAGTACTTACCTGCACAGGTAGCCTTGTGACTCTCACTGTAGCACTTACCTTTACAGTGGCCACTATGATTCTACCTTTAGTAGTTACCTGTACAGTGGCCACTATGATTCTACCTTTAGTACTTACCTGGGCAGGTAGCACTGTGATTCTACCTTTAGTACTTACCTGTACAGTGGCCACTATGATTCTACCTTTAGTACTTACCTGGGCAGGTAGCACTGTGATTCGACCTTTAGTACTTACCTGTACAGTGGCCACTATGATTCTACCTTTAGTACTTACCTGTACAGCGGCCATATGATTCTACCTTTAGTACTTACCTGTACAGTGGCCATATGATTCTACCTTTAGTACTTACCTGTACAGTGGCCATATGATCCTACCTTTAGTACTTACCTGTACAGCGGCCATATGATTCTACCTTTATTACTTACCTGTACAGTGGCCACTATGATTCTACCTTTAGTACTTACCTGTACAGTGGCCATATGATTCTACCTTTAGTACTTACCTGTACAGTGGCCATATGATTCTACCTTTAGTACTTACCTGTACAGTGGCCATATGATCCTACCTTTAGTACTTACCTGTACAGCGGCCATATGATTCTACCTTTATTACTTACCTGTACAGTGGCCATATGATTCTACCTTTAGTACTTACCTGTACAGTGGCCACTATGATTCTACCTTCAGTACTTACCTGTACAGTGGCCACTATGATTCTGCCTTTGGTACTTACTGTGACATAACAAACTGTAAAACTTGGATGAAACCAAGAGATATTTCTGTTTATGCTGAAATGTACCCCCTGCCCCCCTCCTACCTGTTGTAGCAAATGCATTGTGTAGGTTAATCTCATCTAGGTGTGTATTGTGTGTAGCCAGCCGGCTCTGTCTGGCCCTCCCCATGTAATTGCCCCTATTGTGAGGGCACACAGAGCCAGACCCCATAATGACACAATACACATAGTTACCCCTTGTGAGAGCAATGCTCTGTCTAGTAAATGCAAAAGACTGAACTGGGCATGCTCACTAGGTGGCTTCCCATAGGCCCAGTGGGATTAGCTATGATTGGCCCCTCTGGAAGCTGCCTTTGGGTTGGCAGAAGGAGTCAAATCCTGTTTTGGTTTTACGACAGGGGCTGTTCCCTTTCTGGCTACAAAGGTCGCTACCAAGAGTTCCAAGGAGCCTTTTGTCTGGGGTGTAACCTTAGCTACGGCAGGACCCCCTCCCCTGTGTTCCCCTGGAATTTACCTTAGCTGCGGCAAGAAGATTCCCCCCAACTGTGTGTATTTCCCTATTCCCTAAGGAACAAGAGTGCAGGCTGGCTACCACCTACTGGCTTATGGAAACCTGCTGATGGCTACTTGCCATTTCTCCAATAAACGCCTCATCCTGTGATACCAACTGTTTGCTCTTTGGGTCCTGCCCTATGTCTGGGAACTCACGGCCCTGAGGTTGTGACACTTACCTGTACAGTGGCCATATGATTCTACCTTTAGTACTTACCTGTACAGTGGCCATATGATTCTACTTTTAGTACTTACCTGTACAGTGGCCACTATTATTCTACCTTTAGTGGGTATCACTGTGATTCTACCTTTAGTACTTACCTGTACAGTGGCCACTATGATTCTGCCTTTGGTACTTACCTGTACAGTGGCCATATGATTCTACCTTTAGTACTTACCTGTACAGTGGCCATATGATTCTACTTTTAGTACTTACCTGTACAGTGGCCACTATTATTCTACCTTTAGTGGGTATCACTGTGATTCTACCTTTAGTACTTACCTGTACAGTGGCCACTATTATTCTACCTTTAGTGGGTATCACTGTGATTCTACCTTTAGTACTTACCTGTACAGTGGCCATATCATTCTACCTTAAGTACTTACCTGTACAATGGCCGCTATGATTCTACCTTTAGTACTTACCTGTGCATTACCTGTACTTACCTTAACTGTAATTCTACCTATAGCAGTGGTTGCGGTACTAACCCTCCAAGTGCTTGTGGCTATGGCTGCTGTGAGACATAACCCCGGCTATCCCAGACCCCTCAGGGGAAGGTGCATTATGGGTACAGAGTGAAACTGTGCCTTTAAATCAGTTCCCCACCAGGCAGTGTCTCTCACAGAACAGTAGTCAGGGGTCTATTGGAAATAAATGAGCCAATGGTAAATGCCAAAAAATAGGTCACATGGCACACAGCTTATTGACTGAGCACACACTCACCCCGCAGCACCCCAAAACCGAAAAGGGATTAATCATGAATGGCTTGTACTTGTATTATGGCAACAGGTATCCAAAGCCGGCATCAGTCAGTACAGCACAATTACACAGATTTACAGATTAAAGGGCAAGTTGATACAAAGACTAAGCTGATCAGGTAATTAATACTGTCCTGCCGGAGTGTGAGCCCCACGCCTACAGGTTTCACTTGTTTGATTAAACAGGTAAAGGACATACAGGTGATTGTAGGTTTTATATCAAGCCCCAAGAATTTGGGGGGCTCGTGCTTTCTACTGTGTGATACTTTCCTGTTGGCTATAAAAGGGGTGGGTTCACCTTTAAGCTAACTAGTATGTTATAGAATGGGCAATTCTAAGCAACTTTTCAATTGGTCTTCATTATTTATTTCTTATAGTTTTTCATCTATTTCCCTTCTTCTGACTCTTTGCAGCTTTCAAATGGGGGTCGCTGACCCCGGCAGCCAAAACCTATTGCTCTGTGCGGCTCCAGTTTTATTGTTATTGTTACTTTTTGTAACTTTCTTTTCTATTCAGTCCCTCTCTATTATATCTAATGGTCTCTCATCCAAACTACTCCCTGGTTGCTAAGGTAACTTGGACCCTAGCAACCAAAAAGCTGCTGAAACTCCAGACTGGAGAGCTCCTGAACTGAAAATGAAATAACTAAAAAACTACAAATAGCCCTCTCTTTTCTATATTATGGTCTCTCATCCAAACTACTCCCTGGTTGCTAAGGTAACTTGGACCCTAGCAACCAAAAAACTGCTGAAACTCCAGCCTGGAGAGCTCCTGAATTAAAAATGAAATAACTAAAAAACTTCAAATAGCCCTCTCTTTTATATATTATGGTCTCTCATCCAAACTACTCCCTGGTTACTAAGGTAACTTTGATCCTAGCAACCAAAAAATTGCTGAAACGCCAGACTGGAGAGCTCCTGAACTGAAAATGCACTGCACTGTTGGACTGCAGCCTATGGGGCCCCTCCGGCGTGCCTTGGCAGAGGAAGCAGCATGGCAGCTCCTACCCCCAGGAATCAGTGCAGCCAAACAGCTATACACAGATACTGTATATACAGTTCCAGCTGCAGAACGCCCTTTGTCCCTGTCATTTACTGAACGCAGCAAGAAGGAAGTGAAAGTAAAAATGAATTTGAGCTTCCGACACAGAATGAGTTTATATAGGAACCCGGGCTGAACCAGCAACTGTGCCAGAGTTCTGCCTAACCCAAAAACTATTCTATCTGTCTGTCTATCCATAATCTATCTATCTAAGCTCTCTCACTATCTATCCATCATCTCTTTATCAATCATCTATCTATCTAAGCGCGTGATCTCTCTCTATCTATCATCTATCAATCCCTCCTATCTATCTAATGTGTCTATCTATCTATCCCTCTATCTATCCATCTATCTAAGCGCTCTATCTATTATCTATCTATATATCTATCTAAGCGCTCTATCTATCTGTCTATCTATCCATTCATCTACCTATCTATCCATCATCTCTTTATCTATCTATCTATCCATCTATCTAAGCGCGTGCTCTCTATCTATCATCTATCAATCCCTCCTATCAT
The DNA here is from genome assembly GCF_000004195.4 of Xenopus tropicalis. Lineage (NCBI taxonomy): Eukaryota > Metazoa > Chordata > Amphibia > Anura > Pipidae > Xenopus > Xenopus tropicalis. The sequence goes on along the minus strand of NC_030680.2, from coordinate 7,299,264 downwards.
CTATCTATCTATCTATCTATCTATCTATCTATCTATCTATCTATCTATCTATCTATCTATCTATCTAATGTGTCTATCTATCTATCTATCCCTCTATCTATCCATCTATCTAAGCGCTCTATCTATTATCTATCTAAGCGCTCTATCTATCTATCTGTCTATCTATCCATTCATCTACCTATCTATCCATCATCTCTTTATCTATCCATCTATCTAAGCGCGTGCTCTCTCTCTATCTATCATCTATCAATCCCTCCTATCTATCTACAGTATCTATCATCTAATGTGTCTATCTATCTATCTATCTATCTATCTATCTATCTATCTAAGCGCTCTATCTATTATCTATCTACATATCTATCTATCAATCCCTCCTATCTATCTATCTATCATCTATCTATCTATCTATCTATCTAATGTGTCTATCTATCTATCCCTCTATCTATCCATCTATCTAAGCACGCTATCTATCTATTATCTATCTATATATCAATCTAAGCGCTCTATCTATCGATCATCTGTCTCTCTATCTATCTATTCTATGTGTCTATCTAGAGCACCTTAAACACTTAGCTTTATGCCAACTTGCTAATGTCCTTTTCCCACTGCTGTTGGTCTGTTCCAGGCTCAATTCTATTCTTCTCTGTAATTATGTCCTGTAGGAACCCGGGCTGAACCAGCAACTGTGCCAGCGTTCTGCCTAACCCATAAACTATCCATCCCTCTATCATCTATCTAAGTGCTCTCTCTCTATCCATCTATCATCTATCTATCTATCGTCAGTCTAAGTGCTCTATCTATCATCTATCTATCTATCGTCAGTCTAAGTGCTCTATCTATCATCTATCTATCTAAGGGCTCTATCTATCATCTATCTAAGTGCTATATCTATCATCTATCTATCTAAGTGCTCTATCTATCATCTATCTATCTACGGGCTCTATCTATCTATCAGTCTAAGTGCTCTATCTATCATCTATCTATCAATCTCTCTATCATCTATCTATCTATCTATTTATCATCTATCAGTCTAAGTGCTCTATGTATCATCTATCTAAGGGCTCTATCTATCTATCTATCTATCTATCTATCTATCTATCTATCTATCTATCTATCATCTATCTATATAAGTGCTCTATCATCTATCTATCTATCCATCTAAGTGCGCTATCATCTATCTACCTGTCATGTGTCTATCTATCTATCCCCCGGTGGGAATCAGTGCCTGTAATACCCCCTGACAGTGCCAGCACCCAGCACCGAGCCCCGGTGGGAATCAATGCCCCTATAACCCCCTGACAGTGCTAGCACCCAGCACCCTCAGCCCTGGGGGGAATCAGAGCCCCTGTAATACCCCCTGACAGTGCCAGCACCCTCAGCCCTGGGGGGAATCAGTGCCACTCATACCCCCTGACAGTGCCAGCACCCAGCACCCTCAGCCCTGGGGGGAATCAGTGCCCCTGTAATACCCCATGACAGTGCCAGCACCCTCAGCCCCGGTGGGAATCAATGCCCCTAATACCCCCTGACAGTGCCAGCACCCTCAGCCCCGGTGGGAATCAGTGCCCCTCATACTCCCTAAAAGTGCCAGCACCCTCAGCCCCAGTGGGAATCAATGCCCCTAATACCCCCTGACAGTGCCAGCACCCTCAGCCCCGGTGGGAATCAGTGCCCATCATACCCACTGACAGTGCCAGCACCCTGAGCCCCGGTGGGAATCAGTGCCTGTAATACCCCCTGACAGTGCCAGCACCCAGCACCCTCAGCCCTGGGGGGAATCAGTGCCCCTGTAATACCCCCTGACAGTGCCAGCACCCTCAGCCCTGGGGGGAATCAGTGCCCCTCATACCCCTTGACAGTGCCAGCACCCTCAGCCTCGGTGGGAATCAGTGCCCCTCATACCCCCTGACAGTGCCAGCACCCGGCACCCTCAGCCCTGGGGGGAATCAGTGCCCCTGTAATACCCCCTGACAGTGCCAGCACCCAGTACCCTCAGCCCTGGGGGGAATCAGTGCCCCTGTAATACCCCCTGACAGTGCCAGCACCCAGTACCCTCGGTGGGAATCAGTGCCCCTCATACCCCCTGACAGTGCCAGCACCCTCAGCCCTGGGGGGAATCAGTGCCCCTGTAATACCCCCTGACAGTGCCAGCACCCAGTACCCTCAGCCCTGGGGGGAATCAGTGTCCCTGTAATACCCCCTGACAGTGCCAGCACCCAGTACCCTCGGTGGGAATCAGTGCCCCTCATACCCCCTGACAGTGCCAGCACCCTCAGCCCTGGGGGGAATCAGTGCCCCTGTAATACCCCCTGACAGTGCCAGCACCCTCAGCCCTGGGGGGAATCAGTGCCCCTCATACCCCCTGACAGTGCCAGCACCCTCAGCCCTGGGGGGAATCAGTGCCCCTCATACCCCCTGACAGTGCCAGCACCCTCAGCCCTGGGGGGAATCAGTGCCCCTCATACCCCCTGACAGTGCCAGCACAGAGCACACTAAGCCTTGAAGGAAGAGAAAGCTCGGCCCCGCCCCCTCCTGGGAATCTCCCCAGTGCGCCTGCGCGCCGCTCAGCTTTCCCTGCGCCCAAACATGGCCGAGCTGCTGCGGCCAAGATGCTGAGGTTTTCCGCTGGAAGGGAGGAAAGAGCGCAGCCATGGCTAGGCTGGCCGACTACTTCATTGTGGTGGGTTACGACCATGAAAAGACTGGTAAGTGCGATGGCGCCCTGCGGGCGAAACACTGGGAATATTGCCCTGGGCACTGGGGTAGGAGGGGGATGCTGGCAGCCTGGACACCCCTACACTTCTGCACATGCAAACACCCCCCCGTACCCAGTGCATGGCGTGGCACATACCATGTTATACAAATAGGGGTGCGGGGGATGGGGTGCATGGCCTACTGCCTGTGTCCCCCCCCCCCCCTGTGCCCCAGTGTTTAGCAAGTTGGGATTGTGTCCCTCCACCCCTCATGTCACATCCTGAGTGACGCACAGGGGGATGTCCTCTCCCAGCACAACACTGGGCCAAGCCTTCTGCTGTGTATCTGTGTGGGGGGATGCAGCCTGGCATTGCCCCCAACATTCACCCCTGCCTGCCGCAGGGAAAGGGTTAATTGGGCTACACTCCCAGGGAAGCAAAGGGTTAATTGGGCTACACTCCCAGGGAAGCAAAGGGTTAATTGGGCTACACTCCCAGGGAAGCAAGGGGTTAATTTTGCTACACTCTCAGGGAAGCAAAGGGTTAATTTTGCTACACTCCCAGGGAAGCAAGGGGTTTCCCACTCTGCACCCCAATATTAAGGAAGGGTCGCTCAGTCTGCACCCCCACATGAGGGAAGTGTTACCCACAATGCTCTTCTAACATAGGGAAGGGTGGTCTCCCCTCAGAACAGCTATTGGAGGGGAAAGGTTGGCCGCTCTGCACCCCCACTGGAGGGAAAGGTTGGCCACTCCGCACCCCCACTGGAGGGGAAAGGTTGGCCGCTCTGCACCCCCACTGGAGGGAAAGGTTGGCCGCTCCGCACCCCCACTGGAGGGAAAGGTTGGCCGCTCTGCACCCCCACTGGAGGGAAAGGTTGGCCGCTCCGCACCCCCACTGGAGGGAAAGCTTGGCCACTCCGCACCCCCTCTGGAGGGAAAGCTTGGCCACTCCGCACCCCCACTGTAGGGGAAAGTTTGGCCACTCCGCACCCCCACTGGAGGGAAAGCTTGGCCACTCCGCACCCCCACTGTAGGGGAAAGTTTGGCCACTCCGCACCCCCACTGGAGGGAAAGCTTGGCCACTCCGCACCCCCACTGTAGGGGAAAGTTTGGCCACTCCGCACCCCCACTATAGGGGAAAGTTTGGCCACTCCGCACCCCCACTGGAAGGAAAGCTTGGCCACTCCGCACCCCCACTGGAGGGAAAGCTTGGCCACTCTGCACCCCCACTGTAGGGGAAAGTTTGGCCACTCCGCACCCCCACTGGAGGGAAAGTTTGGCCACTCCGCACCCCCACTGTAGGGGAAAGTTTGGCCACTCAGCACCCCCACTGGAGGGAAAGCTTGGCCACTCTGCACCCTCACTGGAGGGAAAGCTTGGCCACTCCGCACCCTCACTGGAGGGAAAGCTTGGCCACTCCGCACCCCCACTGGAGGGAAAGCTTGGCCACTCCGCACCCCCACTGTAGGGGAAAGGTTGGCCACTCTGCACCCACACTGTAGGGGAAAGGTTGGCCACTCTGCACCCCTTGCTGGCAGCTGCCCTGTATAGGAAGCCACCATTTCTGCGCACCTGCCTGCAGGCCCAGGGTTATTATCTTTGAAAGAAAATGTGTAATAATTGCACATTGTGCAAAGACACCTGTATAACCTGTTCCTACTGTGTTTTGGTTGTGGAGAAAGAGAGGTGTGTGTCAGGAAAGGATGCTCAGTGATGCCTGCGGCTGCCAGTGGCTTATGGGAGTTGTAGTTCAGTAACAGCTGGAAAGAAGCAGAGAGGTGAATATGTTCTGGTATCCGTCCCAGTTTGGCAAGAAGATGCTCTGGGGCAGTACCGGGCCTATGTACTGTGTATATGCAATAACCTTACACAGGAAACCGAAACAGAAAAAGGGAACACATTCCGCTCAAGTGCAGATAATCTATTTATTCCTAGGGCTCAGCTTCCAATGTATTCTTCTTTTAGGAACAGAATAATCTGCACAGAACATTCCTTCCCTGCCAGATTGCATGGCTTCATTTGCGTAGGGGGCAGCCATATTGCTCTGCCAGCTGAAGAAACCTCCGCAGGCTGTAACGGAACAGCCACCGTGCTGCTGCCATGTACATGGGGCTTTGTAGTTTCCATTGAAAGAGTGTAGGCCTCGAGCTATAATGTGGGTTCTGCTCATTTGCAGAGAAGGAACATCTCGTGCAGATCGTACCAACGCTTTAACTTTACAACCCCTGAAAACGAGCAATGAATGGAAGCTTCCTTTTAATTGGGCAGTGCTTTACTTCCCCTTTAAATTCCCTCACCCTGATTATTGGCCGTATCTTTGTGTTGGATCAGCTGGTCGGATCCCACTTCTGGATCAGAGAGAGAAATAATCTGGGAACAAAGCTGCCCATTATATCATATAATATATAATTATATTTCCGCTCGTTATGTTTGTCAGACAGGGAGTGGAAGTTGCCTGTGGGGCCTAAAGGGGTTGTTTACCTTTAAATTAACTTTGAGTATTATGTATGAGTAATATTGTGAGAAAGTTTGCAATTGGTCTTCATTTTTTTTTATTATTTGTGGTTTTTGAGCATCTTATTTAGCAGCTTTCCAGCAATCTGGTTGTCAGGGCCCACATTTTCCAAGCAACCATGCATTGATTTCAATGAAAGACTGGAATACAAATTGGTCTTCATTATTTATTTTTTATATTCTTTTAATTATTTGCCGTGTTCTTCTGATTCTATTTAGGTTTCCAATGAAGAGGGTCGCTGACCCCAGCAGCCAAAAAACTATTGCTCTGTGAGGCTACAATTTTATTGTTATTGTTACTTTTTATTACTTATTTTTCTATTCAGCTCCTCTCCTATTCATATTCCCGTCTCTCATTCGAACCACTCCCTGGTTGCTAAGGTCATTTGAACCCTAGCAACTAGATAACTGCTGGAGTTCCAGACTGGCAAGTTCCGGAACAAAAAGTGAAATACATTTATGGACTTACTGGCAAACTTGGAGCTTTCTAAACCCGTCGTGTGGTGCCGTAGCTTTGGGCTGATCCATTGCCGCAGTATAGTAAGTATAGTATGGCAACTCCCGCTCAGTGCTGCTTTCTGCATACCCAAAATAGACCTTAGCGCAACACCTTGCGAGGCATTAGTCTTGATGCGTGTTGCTTCTCTCCATCATTTACGCCCACATCCGAGCATCTCGCTGCTTCACGTGGAAGTGTCGGGCAAGGTGGTGTATGATGTTGCCATGGAGATGTGTCGGGGAAACGTCGTCGGCCCATAATTAGCAGAAATACCTAAGTAATACGTTCTGTTCCGGCAGCAGCCAGGTTGAAGGCTCGTTTAGCTGCCAGTTTTGTGAGTAAATATGGTATGTGAATATCCACTGGGCTGCGCTCGCCACTTTGGGCGCGTGAAAGCGGCTCTAAACAGAAACAATTCGATACATTAGTGTCGGAAATACTAGCAACGAATGTATCCAATTGTAACTTCTATATAACTACTTCCACTGTTGCTGGGGACCTGTTAGCCTAGCAACCACTCAGTGCTTTGAATGGCAGACTGGCCGAATCCCAAAATAGTGGATTTGGTGCATCCCTAGTAATAATATAAAGACTGGCTTGAGTTAAAGTACAGGTATGGGATCCCTTATCCAGAAACCTGTTATCCAGAAATTATCCGAATTATGGAAAGGCTGTCTCCCATAGACTCCATTATAAGCAAATAATTTTCATTATTAAAGATGATTTCCTTTTTCTCTGTAATAATAAAACAGTACCTGTACTTGATCCCAACTAAGATATAATTACCCCTTATTGGGGGCAGAACAGCCCTATTGGGTTTATTTAATGGTTAAATGATTGCCTTTTCTCTGTAATAATAAAACAGTACCTGTACTTGATCCCAACTAAGATATAATTACCCCTTATTGGGGGCAGAACAGCCCTATTGGGTTTATTTCATGGTTAAATGATTGCCTTTTCTCTGTAATAATAAAACAGTACCTGTACTTGATCCCAACTAAGATATAATTACCCCTTATTGGGGGCAGAACAGCCCTATTGGGTTTATTTCATGGTTAAATGATTCCCTTTTCTCTGTAATAATAAAACAGTACCTGTACTTGATCCCATACAGACCTCTTGAACCTAAAAATACATGGAAAGTGAGACTTTGAAGTTGCTGCCTGGTTGCTAGGGTGTTTGCATTTTCAACTGCCATCTGGTTGCTAGGGCTTGAGTTCTGAAGAACATAAATACTTATATATAGGAATAGAGAGATGTAGATATATATTTGGGCAGCGATAGATGTATATAATTCATAGTATATTGGGATGAAGGGTGTTTATAATCATTCTGTGTGTGTATATTTCTCTGTGGTTTATACACGTGAGGGGAAGTATAAGCAAATGTATAAGCTGCGGAGTCGGAACTGAACGGCATCTTTATTGTATGGGGAAGTTGTTGATTGTAGCAAAACAACTCACAATATTTTGATCCATGAAGTTTGAAAAAAATATGTTTCTTTTGTTTGTCGGATCCGGCTTTAGAGCTCAACATCGATTGGTGCTTTGGATTTGAGCACTAGGAATAGAGAGGGCCTTTGTGGGCCATTATTTAAAGGTCAGATATCCTACACCCCATCAGCAGGGTGTGTGTGCAGTTTGTTTTGTCTGCAGCATAGCTTATTCTTTGTGTAGAACACTCCTTCTCTGTATATTTGTATTTATACATATGGGTAGGAGGTGCCATAGTGTTTCCCTTAGACAGTACAGTATGGGGGTACAGCTTATTGTGTGCCCAGAACATTCCTTCTCTGTATATTTGTATTTATACATATGGGTAGGAGATGCCATAGTGTTTCCCTTAGACAGTACAGTATGGGGGTACAGCTTATTGTGTGCCCAGAACATTCCTTCTCTGTATATTTGTATTTATACATATGGGTAGGAGGTGCCATAGTGTTTCCCTTAGACAGTACAGTATGAGGGTACAGCTTATTGTGTGCCCAGAACATTCCTTCTCTGTATATTTGTATTTATACATATGGGTAGGGGGTGCCATAGTGTTTCCCTTAGACAGTACAGTATGGGGGTACAGCTTATTGTGTGCCCAGAACATTCCTTCTCTGTATATTTGTATTTATACATATGGGTAGGGGGTACCATAGTGTTTCCCTTAGACAGTACAGTATGGGGGTACAGCTTATTGTGTGCCCAGAACATTCCTTCTCTGTATATTAGTATTTATACATATGGGTAGGAGGTGCCATAGTGTTTCCCTTAGACAGTACAGTATGGGGGTACAGCTTATTGTGTGCCCAGAACATTCCTTCTCTGTATATTTGTATTTATACATATGGGTAGGGGGTGCCATAGTGTTTCCCTTAGACAGTACAGTATGGGGGTACAGCTTATTGTGTGCCTAGAACATTCCTTCTCTGTATATTTGTATTTATACATATGGGTAGGAGGTGCCATAGTGTTTCCCTTAGACAGTACAGTATGGGGGTACAGCTTATTGTGTGCCCAGAACATTCCTTCTCTGTATATTTGTATTTATACATATGGGTAGGAGGTGCCATAGTGTTTTTTCCCTTAGACCATAGACCTTGCACAGTCACTGTAGCTACTCTATGTACGTGATTCCAGGCAAGCCTTTCCAATTATAATTGTGCGGAGTCTCCCAATCCCGGCCCATCGGGGCAGCAGGGAAGAGGGAGAGCTCACAGAGGTCGGAGGATGACGTCTCGGCTGCCCAGTCAGGCTTTACAGTACGAGGGAAAGGGATTGAGTTACAAACCAATATCATGTGAATGAGTATAGGACGTGCGCTCCGAGCTCAGTGTATGATCAGCTCTGGGGCTCGTGGGTTCTATAATAAGCAAAGGCTCCGCAACCCCCCAGATAATGATATTATCCTGTTATAGAGCAATGAAGAGTGAGGGCAGAGCAGCATTGTGCGGTTGGGGAGTAAAGATGGTTTATAGGAATTTGAACTTAAAGTATGTTATAGAATGTCTAATTCCAAGCAACTTTGCAATTGGTCTCCATTATTTATTTATTTTTTTTGCCAGTATCCTCTACATCTTTCTACCTTTTAAAGGGGATGTTCACCTTTTGAGTTAACTTTTAGTATAATGTAGAGAGTAATATTCCTAGACAATTTGCAATTGGTCTTTATTTTTTATTACATTTTCAGTTCAGGAGCGCTCCAGTTTGGAGTTTTAGCGGTTATTTGGTTGCTAGGGTTAAGTTACCTTAGCAACCGGGGAGTGGTTTGGATGAGAAACTGGTATATGAATAGGAGAGGGACTGAATAGAAAAGAAAGTTACAAAAAGTAACAATAACAATAAAACTGGAGCCTCACAGAGCAATAGTTTCTGGCTGCCGGGGTCAGTGACCCCCTTTTTAAGTACTACAGAGAGTTGCAAAAAGAAGGTAAATAATTCAAAAACTATATAAAATAAATAATTAAGACCAATTGAATATTTGCTTAGAATTCTATAACATACTTAAAGCTAGCTTAAAGGTAAACTTCCCCTTTAAATAGGGGGTCACTGACCATGGCAGCCAAAGAACTATTGCTCATTGAGGCTACAATCTTATTATTAGTGCTACTTTTTATTCCTTGTACTCCTATTTATATAGTTCCATTGCTTATTTAAACCACTGCCTGGTTGCTAAGGTAGGGCACAAGGCCCTAGCAACCAGATACCTGCTGAAATAGAAAAGAGGGGCGCCATCCTCACCCCCATCTTTGCCGACGGATTTACCCACAAGTATCAGAATAGAGGGAATCTCAGGTACAGGTATGGAACCTGTTATCCAGAATGCTTGGAACCTGGGGTTTTCCGGATAAGGGGGCTTTCCGTAATTCGGATCTCCTACCTTAAGTCTACTGAAAAAATTATTTAAACAGTAGTTAAACCCAATAGGATTGTTTTGCCCCCAATAAGGGGTAATTATATCTTAGTTGGGATCAAGTACAGGTACTGTTTTATTATTACAGAGAAAAGGGAATCATTTAACCATTAAATAAACCCAATAGGGCTGTTCTGCCCCCAATAAGGGGTAATTATATCTTAGTTGGGATCAAGTACAGGTACTGTTTTATTATTACAGAGAAAAGGGAATCATTTAACCATGAAATAAACCCAATAGGACTGTTCTGCCCCCAATAAGGGGTAATTATATCTTAGTTGGGATCAAGTACAGGTACTGTTTTATTATTACAGAGAAAAGGGAATCATTTAACCATTAAATAAACCCAATAGGACTGTTCTGCCCCAATAAGGGGTAATTATATCTTAGTTGGGATCAAGTACAGGTACTGTCCTGGGAAAAGGGAAATAATTTTCCAAAATATGAATTAATTGATTAAAATGGAGTCTATGGGAGATGACCTTTCATAATTCGGAACTTTCTGGATAATGTGTTTCAGATAAAGTGGTCTGATACCTGTATATTGGCAGCTAAAGTCCACTCCCCTAAAGCTTCCACCCTAGGCGCCGGCTCCTGGGTACTCATCCAAACCACTCCGTGGTTGCTTAGGTATCTTAGACCCTCACAACCAAATAGCTGCTGAAACTCCAAACTGGAGAGCTCCTGAACTGAAAAAAAAAACTATAAATAATAAAAGATTTATTATTATTATTAGCATTTATTTTTAAAGCACCAACATATTCTGCAGCGCTGCGGAATGAAAAGATGAAGACCAATTGCAAATTGTTTTAGAATACTACTGTTGACATCATACTATAAGTTAATTCAAAGGTGAGCAACCCCCTTAATGAGCCGGCTTCTGCTACAAAGTTTTGGGAGTCGGAGAATATGGGGAATAACTGGCAGAGAATTGCAGCTTTGGGTTTGTGAGTATATTTGGCTTTTTAGCCCAATGAGAGGAGGGAATGGGGTTTGCGTGGCTGGTTGGATTGTCCCTCGGCCTGCGGTGCCTCTGGGATTTCGGTGCCTCGTTTGCATGATTAAAACCTTCCCTTTCCCATGTTCTGCGGCTCGGCCTGACGGAAGGCAGATGGGCTCGTAGCAAGTGGACAGATGTTTGCAGATATGACACGGGGACATGGGAAAGGGCTTTCAACTTGACTTAATGACTTCTGAAGGGATGAGGCACCGGCGCGCGGGGGGGGGGGGCGACCACTTCTCCCACAGCTGTTGGTAATCCCTGCGCTGTCACCCGTAACCCGTGAGCGCCAAACGCTTCAGCCTGTGCCGGCACCTTCCCTAATCTGCTTAGCGGTGTCTGATAAACACGGCTTTCTCCTCAGTGTCTAATCTGTATAAAGAACCTTTAATCACTGTTAAAGGGATAACGTCTTTACAACAGTTCCCTTGTTAGCTGGGTCCTCTTTAAATGTATGCACTTAGATAGCTAGAATCTCAGCCATAAAGCAGGGCAGGACTGCTGCTTGCAATGGGGGGGGGGGATCAGATAGGATCTGTGCCACTGTGACAGAATGCTCTGTTATACAGATAGCTAGAATCTCAGCCATAAAGCAGGGCAGGACTGCTGCTTACAATGGGGGGATCAGATAGGATCTGTGCCACTGTGACAGAATGCTCTGTTATACAGATAGCTAGAATCTCAGCCATAAAGCAGGACAGGACTGCTGCTTACAATGGGGGGATCAGATAGGATCTGTGCCCCTGTGACAGAATGCTCTGTTATACAGATAGCTAGAATCTCAGCCATAAAGCAGGGCAGGACTGCTGCTTACAATGGGGGGATCAGATAGGATCTGTGCCACTGTGACAGAATGCTCTGTTATACAGATAGCTAGAATCTCAGCCATAAAGCAGGGCAGGACTGCTGCTTACAATGGGGGGGGGGATCAGATAGGATCTGTGCCACTGTGACAGAATGCTCTGTTATACAGATAGCTAGAATCTCAGCCATAAAGCAGGGCAGGACTGCTGCTTACAATGGGGGGGATCAGATAGGATCTGTGCCACTGTGACAGAATGCTCTGTTATACAGATAGCTAGAATCTCAGCCATAAAGCAGGGCAGGACTGCTGCTTACAATGGGGGGATCAGATAGGATCTGTGCCACTGTGACAGAATGCTCTGTTATACAGATAGCTAGAATCTCAGCCATAAAGCAGGGCAGGACTGCTGCTTACAATGGGGGGATCAGATAGGATCTGTGCCACTGTGACAGAATGCTCTGTTATACAGATAGCTAGAATCTCAGCCATAAAGCAGGGCAGGACTGCTGCTTACAATGGGGGGATCAGATAGGATCTGTGCCACTGTGACAGAATGCTCTGTTATACAGATAGCTAGAATCTCAGCCATAAAGCAGGGCAGGACTGCTGCTTACAATGGGGGGATCAGATAGGATCTGTGCCACTGTGACAGAATGCTCTGTTATACAGATAGCTAGAATCTCAGCCATAAAGCAGGGCAGGACTGCTGCTTACAATGGGGGGATCAGATAGGATCTGTGCCACTGTGACAGAATGCTCTGTTATACAGATAGCTAGAATCTCAGCCATAAAGCAGGGCAGGACTGCTGCTTACAATGGGGGGGATCGGATAGGATCTGTGCCACTAATTCACGCCTGTAATTGTATATGTGGGAGACAGTTACCCTAAAAGCGGAGTGGCCAAACCCACAGAACACGTTGCTTTATGTAACCCGGAACACTTACGTAACCCAAAACTAATGAAGCCTGTAAATTAAATTGGATTGTTGAAGAAAAAAGAACCCAAGAGAACATGCTAATTGGGAAGCATTTTTCTTGCTATAAAACAGGCAACGGTTTAGGGCAGCCGTAAGCCTGAGTGGCATTTATACCACAATAAACAATGGAAGAGTCAGACCCATTCGCTCGCTGCCCACAGAATTCCCAGAAAATCCTTGTGGTTAAAATATGATTTTTCTCAGCCTGTGATTAGGGGAAAAGTGATTCAATATGATGCATTATATAATAGGGCAGTAAAGTGAGTCATTTGGGCATAATGTAGCCTTTAGGGCACTCTGCATGGCAGCCACAGCGACTTGGGTTGGGATAACGACACCGAATCTTCCTGGGCAGCAGCGCCGAGTCCATCGAGGATTTCCTTTGGGAAACATTTCCGGAGCGGACAGGAATACTTTCCCTTCCTCTGTAATCAGCCTCACAGAGCTTCTCTCCTTTACGTATATGGCCTACGCTACAGGTTTCTGTGAGCACAGGGCTGGCCTTAAAAACTATGGGGCCCAATTGGGACCATTTCGGTGGGGCCCCCTATACAAGGTGCTTTCAGCTGGTACTGGGGGGGGGGGATGCACCAAATCCAGGTATCAGTATGAATTCAGTGGCCAATTTGTGTTTAATGTCCCAGAACACACAGCAGTGGGCAATCGTTGGGGACGGGGCCCTATTGGGTTCAATTGATCCAATTGGCCTAAGGCCGGCCCTGTGTGAGGAGCTGCCCCTGCCCCCTGCAGCCATAACCTACAGTGGTACAGCCCATATATCCCAAGTTCTGGAGGGTTGACATTGGCTTAGCAACCAGGGAGTGGTTTTAATGAGAGACTGAAAAATTAATAGAAGAGACGCTAAATACAAAAATAACTAATGAAAAGTAACAATAACAATGAAATTGTAGCCTCCTGCTCGTACTTTCTATAGAACTGTTAATGCTGCCCATAAGCTCCCTGCAGGGAAAGCAGCCAGAGCTAAAGCTATTTTCATGGGAGAGCTGTCAGCACATCTGCTTTACTGCACCGTGGTGCTGATCCATGAAGAGCCATGCTTAGCCCGTCTATTGTGGCACCCATGTGTCAGTCTCCCATACCTGTTGGCACCTCGGAGCTTGTTCTTGGCACAGAGACAGTAACAGAGTATAACAGTGTATTGTGTGTGTTGGGACTGACCTTGGGTCTGCTATGGGGGCTCCCTGACAGGGATTAAAGGGCTGTTTTACCTCCAGTTATCTTCCCTTTATTTGTCAGAATTGACTGATGCCATTCAGGGAGTTAGTTAGTTAGGGGGGGATTTGGGGTGAGTGCTTATTTGTGCCCTGGGTACCCCTGGAACTATAGCGGGGTGACTGTTACCCCAATGTTTCTATATATCTGTAACCTTGTTATGGGCTAAGGGGGCCCAGCCTGAAGGCCAGTTAGGGGGGGTTTTGGGTGAGTGCTTATTTGTGCCCTGGGTACCCCTGGAACTATAGCAGGGTGACTGTTACCCCAATGTTTCTATATATCTGTAACCTTGTTATGGGCTAAGGGGGCCCAGCCTGAAGGCCAGTTAGGGGGGATTTGGGGTGAGTGCTTATTTGTGCCCTGGGTACCCCTGGAACTATAGCGGGGTGACTGTTACCCCAATGTTTCTATATATCTGTAACCTTGTTATGGGCTAAGGGGGCCCAGCCTGAAGGCCAGTTAGGGGGGGTTTTGGGTGAGTGCTTATTTGTGCCCTGGGTACCCCTGGAACTATAGCGGGGTGACTGTTACCCCAATGTTTCTATATATCTGTAACCTTGTTATGGGCTAAGGGGGCCCAGCCTGAAGGCCAGTTAGGGGGGGTTTTGGGTGAGTGCTTATTTGTGCCCTGGGTACCCCTGGAACTATAGCGGGGTGACTGTTACCCCAATGTTTCTATATATCTGTAACCTTGTTATGGGCTAAGGGGGCCCAGCCTAAAGGCCAGTTAGGGGGGGATTTGGGGTGATTGCTTATTTGTGCCCTGCGTACCCCTGGAACTATAGTGGGGTGACTGTTACCCCAATGTTTCTATATATCTGTAACCTTGTTATGGGCTAAGGGGGCCCAGCTTGAAGGCCAGTTAGGGGGGGTTTTGGGTGAGTGCTTATTTGTGCCCTGGGTACCCCTGGAACTATAGCGGGGTGACTGTTACCCCAATGTTTCTATATATCTGTAACCTTGTTATGGGCTAAGGGGGCCCAGCCTGAAGGCCAGTTAGGGGGGGATTTGGGGTGAGTGCTTATTTGTGCCCTGGGTACCCCTGGAACTATAGCGGGGTGACTGTTACCCCAATGTTTCTATATATCTGTAACCTTGTTATGGGCTAAGGGGGCCCAGCCTGAAGGCCAGTTAGGGGGGGTTTTGGGTGAGTGCTTATTTGTGCCCTGGGTACCCCTGGAACTATAGCGGGGTGACTGTTACCCCAATGTTTCTATATATCTGTAACCTTGTTATGGGCTAAGGGGGCCCAGCCTGAAGGCCAGTTAGGGGGGGATTTGGGGTGAGTGCTTATTTGTGCCCTGGGTACCCCTGGAACTATAGTGGGGTGACTGTTACCCCAATGTTTCTATATATCTGTAACCTTGTTATGGGCTAAGGGGGCCCAGCCTGAAGGCCAGTTAGGGGGGGATTTGGGGTGAGTGCTTATTTGTGCCCTGGGTACCCCTGGAACTATAGTGGGGTGACTGTTACCCCAATGTTTCTATATATCTGTAACCTTGTTATGGGCTAAGGGGGCCCAGCCTGAAGGCCAGTTAGGGGGGGATTTGGGGTGAGTGCTTATTTGTGCCCTGGGTACCCCTGGAACTATAGTGGGGTGACTGTTACCCCAATGTTTCCATATATCTGTATTAGGACATTCATTGTACCTCCATATTTCTTCAGAGCAGTCATTAGAGGAAGAGGAGAAGGCAGTTAATCAAATGAGGAGCTTTAGGGGCAGTTAGATCAAAATGTGAATAAAAACTGCTAGTTGGTTGCTATCGGAGACTTCATCAAGAAAGTACAATAGACATGTATAGATATTTTTGTATGTTTTTCTCCCTCCTCCCCATAATTGCCCTGTCCCCGCTGGACCCAGACCTTGGCTGAACTTTCCAACCCACTTCCTTTGCTCTTGCACTTTGCGCCCCCGGGGACCCCCACACACCCAGGCTGTTTTTCCACTTTGCATTTTTTCCATCCGCTCATTTTAATCCCAATTCCCATTGCGCCCAACAACTCCATTTCCCCCACTTACTAAAATTGACCATGACATTAAAACACTGGGGAAAAAAAATTAAGTAAGGACATGATTGGACAAACTTTAGACCAATTACATTGCATGGGAAGAGCCGCCATATTGCTCTGTGGAATTCTGGGAGCCATAGCGCAGCCCCATCTGAACCCCCACAGCAAATTGGCGCGCTCCTTTGTGTTAATATGTATTTTTTTTTTTATTTAATGCTTGTAACCGCGTTAAGGCGATCCTTCCCGTGTCGGTACGCTGTGGGAAGGGGCTGCTCAACATTAATCAGAGATATCCAGCTTATCCGGGCTACGCGATTTCTCAGAAATGGTTTCAAAGAATTCTATCAGAAAGCGAAAATAACAAGAATAAGCCGCTTAAACTGGATACACATTCGTTTTGTTCCCGTAATGTTTATTTTGAAAATTCACTTTGTTACTGGAGGCAAATGGTCACCCGTTAGGTACTGCTGAGTAATAGCCAGGCTGCACCCAACCAATGGGTAGGAGGTGCCATAGTGTTTCCCTTAGACAGTACAGTATGGGTGTATAGCTTATTGTGTGCCCAGAACATTCCTTCTCTGTATATTTGTATTTATACATATGGGTAGGGGGTGCCATAGTGTTTCCCTTAGACAGTACAGTATTAGGGTACAGCTTATTGTGTGCCCAGAACATTCCTTCTCTGTATATTTGTATTTATACATATGGGTAGGGGGTGCCATAGTGTTTCCCTTAGACAGTACAGTATGGGGGTATAGCTTATTGTGTGCCCAGAACATTCCTTCTCTGTATATTTGTATTTATACATATGGGTAGGGGGTGCCATAGTGTTTCCCTTAGACAGTACAGTATGGGGGTACAGCTTATTGTGTGCCCAGAGCATTCCTTCTCTGTATATTTGTATTTATACATATGGGTAGGGGGTGCCATAGTGTTTCCCTTAGACAGTACAGTATGGGGGTACAGCTTATTGTGTGCCCAGAACATTCCTTCTCTGTATATTTGTATTTATACATATGGGTAGGGGGTGCCATAGTGTTTCCCTTAGACAGTACAGTATGGGGGGTATAAGTTATGTGCCCAGAACATTCCCTAATATAAATCTAAACTTTCACTTATTTGATTCTTTTAAATGTTCCTGTTTCCAATGATAAATTTTGTTAGAATTCTGCCCTGTTACCCCATTATCTAAAAGCAAACAGGAGGGATCAGGATTTATTGAAGTACAAAGCAAATATGCACTTTAGATCAGACAATTTTAAAGGGTAAGTAAGCAGCAACTTTCATGGGCTCAGTAAAGCAGGGGTCAGTATGGGAGGTGCATTATGGGCCGGCAAAGCTTTTCATGGATAATTTAGGGCCCCTCGAGCTGTACTTATGAGTTACTGTCATGTCTGCTTGATAATTCCCCGGCTACGGACATTAATCAGGGGCAGAAAGTCACGTTGATTCATTTCTCATCTTTGCACCAGTGGAACCGAAAATATGCTTTATGGCTCCCATAACCGGGACCGTGTTTTCCTAGGGGCACGGGGCCTTCTTGTCTAAACTTCACATTATGTATCCGGCCCAAATCCCTCTCATATTAACCTCTGTGTGAGCTGAGAGGCTGGAGTTCTACGGATTTAAAGGGGAAGTAAACCCTGTATTCTGTGTGTCTGTATATGGAATTATTTTTAAAGGGGATATAAACCCATAAATAATATAATGATAATAATATAACCATCCATTCCGCATTCTCACTGGTTTTAAATGGATATGGAATTGCTATGGAAAGCATTGTCAGCCTGGCCGACTTTTTAAACAGTATTGCAAAATTCAGCTCTGCTCCCGCAATGGCAGGTCTGCCAATCAGCTGCTTCTGCTACAGAGCCGCCGGGGCGGGGCATAGCAATGGCTGCTTCCAGAAGCGGTTACATTGGCAAATAATTAGAAAACCTGTGAGAATATAGAATAACGGTATAATGGGAAGTTGCTGTGAGTGAAAATATCTTTCACACAGCAACATTTTACATCAGGGTTTATATCCCCTTAAATTCATTTTTATTATTTTTAAATCTTGAAATGGTTTATTTTGCAAGTAAAGTCCCCCTCCCCAGTGTCTTAGCAGCCTGTGGGCGGGGAGTTGGGGATATGGGTGGGCGGGGAGTTGGGAATATGGGTGGGCGGGGAGTTGGGAATATGGGTGGACGGGGAGTTGGGAATATGGGTGGGCGGGGAGTTGGGAATATGGGTGGGGAGATGGGAATATGGGTGGGCGGGGGTTGGGAATATGGGTGGGGAGATGGGAATATGGGTGGGCGGGGGTTGGTAATATGGGTGGGCGGGGGGTTGGGAATATGGGTGGGCGGGAAGATGGGAATATGGGTGGGCGGGGAGTTTATGGGTGGGCGGGGGGTTGGGAATATGGGTGGGGAGATGGGAATATGGGTGGGCGGGGAGTTGGGAATATGGGTGGGGAGATGGGAATATGGGTGGGCGGGGAGTTGGGAATATGGGTGGGGAGATGGGAATATGGGTGGGCGGGGAGTTGGGAATATGGGTGGGTGGGGAGATGGGAATATGGGTGGGCGGGGGGTTGGGAATATTTGTGGGTGGGAAGATGGGAATATGGGTGGGCGGGGAGTTTATGGGTGGGCGGGGAGATGGGAATATGGGTGGGGAGATGGGAATATGGGTGGGCGGGGAGTTGGGAATATGGGTGGGCGGGGGGTTGGGAATATGGGTGGGCGGGGGGTTGGGAATATGGGTGGGTGGGAAGATGGGAATATGGGTGGGCGGGGAGATGGGAATATGGGTGGGGAGATGGGAATATGGGTGGGGAGATGGGAATATGGGTGGGCGGGGGGTTGGGAATATGGGTGGGCGGGGGGTTGGGAATATGGGTGGGCGGGAAGATGGGAATATGCGTGGGCGGGGAGTTTATGGGTGGGCGGGGGGTTGGGAATATGGGTGGGAAGATGGGAATATGGGTGGGCGGGGAGATGGGAATATGGGTGGGCGGGGAGTTGGGAATATGGGTGGGCGGGGAGTTGGGAATATGGGTGGGCGGGGACCTGGTAGTATTTCCTGTGCACTGGGCCCCTCCAAAGATATTTTTGGGGGGGGGTGCCTGGTACAGACTAATAACGCCACTAGCCTGGTAAAGGAGGCTACAGGAGATGGGCGGGACTAGTTGGGTTTTTGCCGCAATTTTGTTCCCTTTAAGATGGCCATTTATTGGCACTAGGATGAGCCTGGTTTGGCCCAGAATCTGGGAGGTCAGTTTGGGATCCTCTCTGGCCTGATCTCGCTGTGACTTAATGACGTAATTGTAATGATTTCTTTTTCTACAGCCAATCAGGAAAGGACATGACACTGAGAAACAAGAGTTTAGGCGGCCATACACAGACAGATTTCAGCTGGCGATTTGGGTCCTTCAGACCGATTATCGGATCCCCTATGGGCCTACCCGACCGATATCTGGCCTAGAATTGTCCAGATCTCAATCCCATTGGATCGGGGACCACAACGGCTCGTTGATTCGGTTCTTGGTCCAACGGCCCATATACCCGCCCTAGGGCCAAATTAGCCCAATATCGGGCATCTCAGGAGAAGATCCGCTCGCTTGGTGACCTCGCCAATTGGTGGATCTTGCCGTGTATGGCCACCTTTACACATCTTATACACTTAGGGGCCAATTTACTCATTTAAGTGCAAACAATAGATCTGATTGGCTGTGATGAGCAGCTGCAGTGTTACAGTGTAGCACCTCACCTGTATCTCTATGGAACGTATATGATATATGAGTCCCGTGACTGCCATAAAGCTGAATGTGAGTCCCTGGGAATGGGCCGGGGTAACATGACAGGTTTATTGGATCTCCAGCAATAACACACAGTATCACTTAGGCGCTGCCCAGTTCTACCTGGATGGAACCCTGTCCCGGGTCCATTGACGGCACAAAGTATTGGTTCATCCAGACTGAACAAGATCCTGTTCTTAGGTTTCCCACTAAAATCAGGCACAACAATCATTTTTACGAAGCCATAGCAGGACATTGTTCATTTGGTTTTGAAGGGCAAGTTAAGGGGGCTATCGTTGCTTAATAATAAATATATATATATATATATAGATCCCCCCCCCCCATTGTAAGCAGCAGTCCTGCCCTGCTTTATGGCTGAGATTCTAGCTATCTGTATAACAGAGCATTCTGTCACAGTGGCACAGATCCTATCTGATCCCCCCATTGTAAGCAGCAGTCCTGCCCTGCTTTATGGCTGAGATTCTAGCTATCTGTATAACAGAGCATTCTGTCACAGTGGCACAGATCCTATCTGACCCCCCCCCCCCCATTGTAAGCAGCAGTCCTGCCCTGCTTTATGGCTGAGATTCTAGCTATCTGTATAACAGAGCATTCTGTCACAGTGGCACAGATCCTATCCCCCCCATTGTAAGCAGCAGTCCTGCCCTGCTTTATGGCTGAGATTCTAGCTATCTGTATAACAGAGCATTCTGTCACAGTGACACAGATCCTATCTGATCCCCCCATTGTAAGCAGCAGTCCTGCCCTGCTTTATGGCTGAGATTCTAGCTATCTGTATAACAGAGCATTCTGTCACAGTGGCACAGATCATATCTGATCCCCCCATTGTAAGCAGCAGTCCTGCCCTGCTTTATGGCTGAGATTCTAGCTATCTGTATAACAGAGCATTCTGTCACAGTGGCACAGATCCTATCTGATCCCCCCCATTGTAAGCAGCAGTCCTGCCCTGCTTTATGGCTGAGATTCTAGCTATCTGTATAACAGAGCATTCTGTCACAGTGGCACAGATCCTATCTGATCCCCCCATTGTAAGCAGCAGCCCTGCCCTGCTTTATGGCTGAGATTCTAGCTATCTGTATAACAGAGCATTCTGTCACAGTGGCACAGATCCTATCTGATCCCCCCCCCCCATTGTAAGCAGCAGTCCTGCCCTGCTTTATGGCTGAGATTCTAGCTATCTGTATAACAGAGCATTCTGTCACAGTGGCACAGATCCTATCTGATCCCCCCATTGTAAGCAGCAGTCCTGCCCTGCTTTATGGCTGAGATTCTAGCTATCTGTATAACAGAGCATTCTGTCACAGTGGCACAGATCCTATCTGATCCCTCCCATTGTAAGCAGCAGCCCTGCCCTGCTTTATGGCTGAGATTCTAGCTATCTGTATAACAGAGCATTCCTGTCCCTTTCTTCTATCCCCGAGGAGTGACAGGGTATGTGGAAGGTGTAGCAGTACCTGTTATACAAGTTAGTGATATTAATTGAAAAAGTCAAAAATAACCTTGGCTATAGCTCCCTATGCGTTCCTATAGGATTGCAGGGCCGGTTTATTTTCAGTATTTGGGTGAGAGGTGAAAGCCTTAATTAGTCCCTTTCACCTGTTATTGGACAGAAATAGAGATAAGGGGGCAAGGAGTGTAATATACAGGTTAGCGGCATCATGGGACCACGTTCTTTCCTATTTGTGGCTCCTGTGTGTTTCCCCCAACCCCGGCCCAGCTGCTCGGTGCTGATCAGTTCCAGTACTTGGGAATAAACCCAGCCATGATGCTGCCCCACTGCGCCCCCTAGTTTTGCTATAGAAGTTGCCAAAAAACAAAATTATAGATGCAAGAAAATTCACCAATGAGAATTCTACTGATAAAAAACTTCATTATAAATGCAGAAGAACTGACCAATGAGAATGCTGATTCCCAGCGCTGTGTCAGCCATCTTGCTGGTACCTTACATATAGAGATAATTATGGCATTTTCCCGTCATTATATGGCACAGGAATCAGACATGGGGATAAAGGGACAGACTTGTTCAGTGCTGGGAAACTGGGTTTAATGCTCCCAACTCCAATTGCAGGAACAGAGAACATGGAGCCGGATTTATACAGATCAGCTGGGATTCTCATTGGGGGATTTTCTACATTTTAAAGCAGTCGCTGGCTGTGGGGATTTGGGAAAACGTTTTACTGTGCAATATTGCTTTACGAATACAATACTGATGTTTCTGGACTACAGCTCCCAGCATGCCTCACCCTTCGTTATATGTTACATTATTCTGGGATTTGTAGTCCAGCAAAGTGAGAGTAAAGTTTGGTTGAGCAGTGCAGCAGGGTTTATATCCCCTTTAAACCAGAATCACTATGGATCACAAGGCCTGAGATTTTGCTTTAGTATCAGCAAGTAAAACACCCCTTGTGACCTTGCCTTAGGGCATTATAACACAATCGGAGGGCTATGGGAAACAATGGCTGCTTATACAAGGCTGAAGCTGCAGACTCCACGCTAGGGATGACAATTATATGGGACGGGACGTGTTGATACTCACGTGTACGTGTGCGTGTTGTTTGCATGATGCTGTCATAGCGGTTTTAACAGCTGCTCATTGGGACAAATCAAAATATTATTGTTTTTCGGGTTGTAACGGAAATGTTGATAGGCAGCCTGCTCCCCGGCGACCTATAACTTTGTGTTGTCGCACGACGGCCATTAAATCCATACCATCTGTTAGCATTGAGTACAATATATATATATATATATATATATATATATAACATCCTCTGAATTCCCATAAGCCCCCCCCAACTTTCTATCTAAACCAGAATACGTGGGCAATAAATTGTCTGCACAAATGTCAGCTGCCTGCCACATTGCCTGCTGGTGTTCTATCTATTTTAAAGGGCAAGTAAAGCAAATACTCACCTCTTGCAATAAATAGGCATTCTCAGATTAACTGATCCTTTTTTCAAATGTTCCCCAAGGACCCTCTTGGGGTTGGGATGGAGAGATACCTGACTATTTGCTAGTAAAATGGAACAATTCTAGTATTTAGGGGTTCTTTAACTACTTAACGGTTAAGAAATTTTTAATTATCGAGGGGCACGGAGTCTGTATTTTAAGCAATGGAAAGGGACCTAAACACTGATGCCCACTCAAAGGGGGAGGGGCAGGGTGTCTGTAACTCAAGCAGTGGGTGGGACTAGATCACTGACTGCGTATAGGGGGAGGGGCCAGGGTGTCTGTAACTCAAGCTGTGGGTGGGTCTAGATCACTGACTGCGTATAGGGGGAGGGGCCAGGGTGTCTGTAACTCAAGCAGTGGGTGGGACTAGAACGCTGACTGCGTATAGGGGGAGGGGCCAGGGTGTCTGTAACTCAAGCAGTGGGTGGGACTAGATCACTGCCTGCGTATAGGGGGAGGGGCCAGGGTGTCTGTAACCCAAGCAGTGGGTGGGACTAGAACACTGACTGCGTATAGGGGGAGGGGCCAGGGTGTCTGTAACTCAAGCAGTGGGTGGGACTAGAACGCTGACTGCGTATAGGGGGAGGGGCCAGGGTGTCTGTAACTCAAGCAGTGGGTGGGACTAGAACACTGACTGTGTTAAGGGGGAGGGGGCAGGGTGTCTGTAACTCAAGCAGTGGGTGGGACTAGAACACTGTGATGGCGGCTTACAGGGGGAGGGGCAGGGAGTCTGTAACTCAAGCAGTGGGTGGTACTATAGCACTGTGATGGCAGCTTACAGTAGTTGGGACAGGAGTCTGTAACTCGAGCAGTGGGTGGGACTCGAACACTCAAATGGAGGCTTTCAGAGGGTGGGGCATTGAGTGTGTAACTCAAGCAGTGGGTGGGACTAGCAGACTGGCTACTTATAGGGAGAGGGGGCAGAGTGTCTGTAACTCAAGCAGTGGGTGGGACTAGTACACTGACTACTGGAGGGAGTTTGCAAGCCATGGGTGGTACTAGAACACTCTAATGGCAGCTTGCAAGGGGAGGGGCACTAAGTCCATAACACAATCACTGGGTGGGATTGGAACATGGAACCTTCAAAATCAATTTCAGAACTGAAGAATTCCATTCTGGGCCCCAGCCCCGCTGCATCAGGTTATTTTGTCTCTTTTGACCTTGAGCCTCAGCCAATATAATATGGGTTTGTGCAGGTACGGGTATCTGGAAGGAGGTGGTATTTGCATGGTTACAGCCAGTTAGGAACCAGCTATTACAGAGAATTCCTGACTCATGAAAATAGTAATAATGAAGCGCAGATATCTGCCTCTGTGCCTTTGGCCCAGTCTCTCCCGAGATGCCCGACCCGCGTTCTAGTTTAACAAGAACTATCAATATCAGTGCTCTGTGCCAGATACACCTTAGGGAGTTCACTCTTTAGAGCAACCAGTTTTATCTGCCCCGTATGCCGGTTGCTGGGGTCAGTGACCCTACCTGCAAATGGGAGATCGAACTTGAGTTCCAATTACACTATGAGTCAGTATTGCACAGTTCCTCCTATGAGACTATTTACTTACCCTTTAAAGTCGCTCAGCAGAGCTATTTCTGTGCTATGGTTTCCACCGACAAATGGATTTTACTTGCCGGCCAGAATGGCCTCTCGGAGCATTGTCCTCCTATTGGTGGGAAGCAGCCCTTTCATCCGCACGGAACGCCGTGTTATGGATATTTTTAAAAAATATTTCGGAGATCACGGGCATCGGGGAAAAACATGTTTGCTCTTCAATAAAATTCCCAGATCCCCATGATGGGTCCTTGGGGGGCTGCGGTTTGCGCTCCAGTGAGTTTTTGCACAACATCCAGATGTCCGTACGTCCTGTCGCTGTGTGTGAAAGGGAAAGAAAAGGAGCGGATTTCCGAGTAACGCCTTCCGTGCCGATTTCAGTGCGGTTTGTAGTTCTACTTGCCCTTTACTGGACAGACCCCCATTGGAACATGGTAAAGTCATATGAGCACTTTGCTGTGTCTGTATTGGTCATTTGGGCTAGTAGTGTGTTGCCAAATTTGCCCATTATTACACTTGGCATGGAGACCAATTGGGCTTGGCATTGTTGTTGCTTTTTCTGCCATACTTGAGAAGATTAGTTACCCTTTATCTTAAAGGAGACGTACAGGATAAACTAAAAAAACACTAATCTCGTTGGCAATTATGGATAATATATATATATATATATATATATATATATATATATATATATATATAACAAATGAATACTGTCTGTAAAAATGGCCTCTTTATTGGAGCTCCCTATAGATCAGGGGTCCTCAAACTTCTTTGCCAAGTGGCCAGTTCAATATGGCCCCTCAGACTGTTGGGGGTCCAGAACTCCCGCCCCCCGTCAAACTATGGCCCACTCCTGCATTCTCTGATAGAACCCTCCAGCTCTGTCTGTCCACCCTCCGGCTGCCCGCTGAGCCCTCCCTCTGCCCCCATAGTACTAACCCCCCCAATCCGTCCGTCTTCACAGCGCCCCCCTCCTCGTGCCATCCGTCCTCCCTTGCAGCTCCCCGTCCCACTCCCCACTGCCAGGGTAAATTGCCCTGGGGGGCTGGATCTGGCCCGCGGCCATAGTTTGAGGACCCCTGCTACAGATCCTCTCAGGTCCCTGTCCCTGTTTCAAATGAGGGGTGGGCATGTCCCAATGGTCCCAGCACAGTAGGAGGGGGATGGCCAATTACAGCCCTGCAGTCATTTTCTACTTCAGTTCCCTATCAGGTCGGACTAGGTCTAATGACAAACCGTGTCCCTCCAGATTGGTCTATAAACGTATATATGGGCCTGTATTGCCCAATGGGAAACCAAACATCTCCCAACCTCGTTACAATAATACCCCCCCCCCCCTCGTCACGGCTTATTTATTTCTGAATCACCCACATTATTTTCCATAACTCCGCAGTGTATATTTGTGTCCTTACAGTAAGCCCAGGGGGGTGAGGGCAGCTCTCACTTCCCCTAATGTTGTGGGTTGGCTCTGCGCCACGTGGGTGGGGCGGTTTAATTGCTGAAAATTCCCCCCCCCCCCCCCCCCCGGAGCTGTTATCCTCCTAAATGTTGTTTATTAAACTCATCCCACTTTGTCCTTCCTGATAACTGATCTGTCTGGTACCAACCTGCTGCCCCCCCCCCCCTCGTATCTCATTGCCCGCAAGTGGCGCCCCTGCCCGTCAGGTTGGGTTTTTACCGAACGTTATGTGGGGCAGAGATGGTTTCCAAGAACCGCTTTTTTATCTCATAAAGGCCAACTGCCAACATTGTAGATAATTTTGACGGGTTTGATGGGAAAAGCTGAAGGTGATTCATGCCCTCCGGCTACCAGGGCCCCTACGGGTTTCATAAATGAAAGGTGGTTTGGAAATGCTTATATTCACTATACAAATATACAGAGAAGGAATGCTCTGGGCACACAATAAGCTGTACCCCCATACTGTACTGTCTAAGGGAAACACTATGGCACCCCCTACCCATATGTATAAATACAAATATACAGAGAAGGAATGTTCTGGGCACACAATAAGCTTTACCCCCATACTGTACTGTCTAAGGGAAACACTATGGCACCCCCTACCCATATGTATAAATACAAATATACAGAGAAGGAATGTTCTGGGCACACAATAAGCTATACCCCCATACTGTACTGTCTAAGGGAAACACTATGGCACCTCCTACCCATATGTATAAATACAAATATACAGAGAAGGAATGTTCTGGGCACACAATAAGCTGTACCCCCATACTGTACTGTCTAAGGGAAACACTATGGCACCCCCTACCCATATGTATAAATACAAATATACAGAGAAGGAATGTTCTGGGCACACAATAAGCTGTACCCCCATACTGTACTGTCTAAGGGAAACACTATGGCACCCCCTACCCATATGTATAAATACAAATATACAGAGAAGGAATGCTCTGGGCACACAATAAGCTGTACCCCCATACTGTACTGTCTAAGGGAAACACTATGGCACCCCCTACCCATATGTATAAATACAAATATACAGAGAAGGAATGTTCTGGGCACACAATAAGCTGTACCCCCATACTGTACTGTCTAAGGGAAACACTATGGCACCTCCTACCCATATGTATAAATACAAATATACAGAGAAGGAATGCTCTGGGCACACAATAAGCTGTACCCCCATACTGTACTGTCTAAGGGAAACACTATGGCACCCCCTACCCATATGTATAAATACAAATATACAGAGAAGGAATGTTCTGGGCACACAATAAGCTGTACCCCCATACTGTACTGTCTAAGGGAAACACTATGGCACCTCCTACCCATATGTATAAATACAAATATACAGAGAAGGAATGTTCTGGGCACACAATATGGCACTTTCTCCCCACATATATAGGTACAGATAAGCAATGCTTTTTGCACATCCTCCGTCTGTCAGAGTTTAGGAGGATAATTTGTTTAAAGACTGGATAGAACCAACTAAATCTGTCCAGGGCCAGTACAATAGGAACAACCCATATAGTGAATCTCACGTGGACCAAAGGTACAGTCTGACCCAACTGGTGGCATCTCCCATTATTTAAAGGACACGTAACATAATAAAGGGATTTTTTCAACTTTTTTTACACAGTATCTGTTCATTCATCACCTTAAAATAAATTTCTTGGCAACAAACACTCTCTTTTTATATCAGAGAAGCGTTCCTTAAATAGGTTTTATTGCGGCTTTATTTGCTGTAATCTGATTGGTCGCTGCTGCGCCCATCGTGCCCATTGCCCGCAGGTACTTTAGCGCCCTGTTCTGGCCAAACCTAAACAAGTGAAGGACAAGGGAAGGATTTTACATGGAGGAATTCTGCCTTTATTGCTGTATTTTATTGCCGCTCTCTGTAACTTGAGTGGCGTCTCGCCGAGTTCGGCCAGTCACGCGCGCGTCGGGGTTAACGACTGAGCTGTTTTCACTTTCGCATACGAATGTTCTGCCTGCCGCTGAGTATAATAAGCTTTGCCTACTCTCCATGCTGCCCGGCCTTTGAGTATGATGAAGAGAGTAATATTCTGAGACAATTTGCAATTGGTATTCATTTTTTATCATTTGTAGTTTTTTAGTTATTTCATTTTCGGTTCAGGAGCTCTCAAGATTTGGTTGCCAGGGTCCAAGTTACCTTAGCAACCAGTGAGTGGTCTGGATGAGAGGCTGGTATATGAATAGGAGAGGGTCTGAATTCAAAGAAAAGTACATGTATGGGACCTGTTATCCAGAATGCTCGGGATAAGGGGTCTTTCTGTTATTTGGATCTCTATATTAAGTCTGCTAAAAGATTATTTAACCATGAAATAAACCCAATAGGGCTGTTCTGCCCCAATAAGGGGTAATTATATCTTAGTTGGGATCAAGTACAGGTACTGTTTTATTATTACAGAGAAAAGGGAATCATTTAACCATGAAATAAACCCAATAGGGCTGTTCTGCCCCCAATAAGGGGTAATTATATCTTAGTTGGGATCAAGTACAGGTACTGTTTTATTATTACAGAGAAAAAGGAATAATTTAACCATTAAATAAACCCAATAGGGCTGTTCTGCCCCAATAAGGGGTAATTATATCTTAGTTGGGATCAAGTACAGGTACTGTTTTATTATTACAGAGAAAAAGGAGCCCATGGAAGATGACCTTTCCTGTAATTCGGAACTTTCTGGATAATGGATTTCCGGATAAGGGTTCCGATACCTGTACCAGTGGGAAGGGAAACACTCCACCCCCAAGCTGTTTTTAAAAAGTAGCCCCCACCCATCCACATTACTGTCCCCTAGTAAAAGTTGAGGGGTTGTCCTTTCCACTGTCAGGGATCTATCACCAAAAAACGCACAGTGTAGCCCAATCAGTTCCACTGTAACCAGGGATCGCTGAGGGAGACCCCCCCCCCCAATCTGACACCATCCCCACTGGCCATTTAAAAAGTTGATATGGGGACCCTGGATTTACATGCAGCCAGCAACGAGGTTGGGCCTATAGCGTGCTGGGAGGTTCTGGTCAGACATCTGGTTGCTAGGGTCACCAACCCTAACAACACGTAATCCTGAGAATGATATGTATGGAAAGAAGTTAGTAAAGAAGGATCCGATGCAGTTAATTTCCTTAGGGGTTACTGAGAGGGGCAAATATAAAAAGTGAATATGTTTTCGAATCCCCCGCACCCTAAACAGGGAGTAGGAATTCCATAGAGCTTACACAGTGCCATACGCCGCGCCGGCACAGCCCGTTGGTAGGGCGCCGTATCCAGGAGACTGAAGGTGTGTCGCACAAACACAAGCCCAGATCCGAGCGGTACCGGCACTGGGGAGACCCACCGGCTACAGATGTGCGTCAGCGGGAAGAATATTTACACAGAAATTCCTGGACATATAGATGATAGATAGATAAACAGATGATAGATAGACTGACGATAAACAGGGGCGGATTCTGCTCCAAAGCTGCCCTAGTCCCCCCACCAGTGAGTACCCATCGGCCCATGCTGACGGGTGGGTTTGCATCCCCTTTAAAGGGGTAGTTAACCTTTTTAGTTAACTTTTAGAAAGTTATAGTTCTAAGCGACTTTTCAATTGGTCTTCATTATTTATTTGTTAAAGTTGTTGAATTAATTGCAGCCTTCTTCTGACTCTCTTCAGCTTTCAAATGGGGGTCGCTGACCCCGGCAGGCAAAGAAAAAAATGAATTTCTCTTTAAGGCTACAATTTTGTTATTGTAAGTCTTCATGGGATCCCTTATCCGGAAACCTGTTATCCAGAAGGTTCTGAATTGGCCGGAAGGGCCGGCTTCCATAGACTCCATTATAAGCAAATAATTCTTATTTTTAAAAATGATTTCCCTTTATCTCTGTAATAATAAAACAGTACCTGTACTTGATCCCAACTAAGATATAATTACCCCTTATTGGGGGCAGAACAGCCCTATTGGGTTTATTTAATGGTTAAATGATTCCCTTTTCTCTGTAATAATAAAACAGTACCTGTACTTGATCCCAACTAAGATATAATTACCCCTTATTGGGGCAGAACAGTCCTATTGGGTTTATTTAATGGTTAAATGATTCCCTTTTCTCTGTAATAATAAAACAGTACCTGTACTTGATCCCAACTAAGATATAATTACCCCTTATTGGGGGCAGAACAGCCCTATTGGGTTTATTTAATGGTTAAATGATTCCCTTTTCTCTGTAATAATAAAACAGTACCTGTACTTGATCCCAACTAAGATATAATTACCCCTTATTGGGGGCAGAACAGCCCTATTGGGTTTATTTCATGGTTAAATGATTCCCTTTTCTCTGTAATAATAAAACAGTACCTGTACTTGATCCCAACTAAGATATAATTACCCCTTATTGGGGCAGAACAGTCCTATTGGGTTTATTTCATGGTTAAATGATTCCCTTTTCTCTGTAATAATAAAACAGTACCTGTACTTGATCCCAACTAAGATATAATTACCCCTTATTGGGGCAGAACAGTCCTATTGGGTTTATTTCATGGTTAAATGATTCCCTTTTCTCTGTAATAATAAAACAGTACCTGTACTTGATCCCAACTAAGATATAATTACCCCTTATTGGGGCAGAACAGCCCTATTGGGTTTATTTAATGGTTAAATGATTCCCTTTTCTCTGTAATAATAAAACAGTACCTGTACTTGATCCCAACTAAGATATAATTACCCCTTATTGGGGGCAGAACAGTCCATCTTCACAATGGCACTGCCCCTTTTAGAAAGGATAAAAATGTTTTGGGTGTAGTTGCCCTTTGGCTGACATAGTTGCCGTGGCCAGTTTGACAGTGTAGCTGATTTAAAAAAAAAAAAAAAAGATTAGCAAGAAAACTAAAAACAAATTCTTTTGGTTTCATAGTGTCATGTTTTTTTTCTATTTTCAACCCAAAATGTCGTCGGGCCTTTGTTTCCAGCTCCCTCACTCAATAGGACACTTCATCTGTCTCATGTTCGGCCGCCAGGGCCCGGCGCTCAGTCCAGGACTTGGCTCCCTGCTCTTCGTTACAGCCAACACTAATTAGGTGCTGATCGCATCTTGCTATGTGAATTTGAAATCATAGTAACCGCTTGGAGCAGCCGGCAGCCTTCCCAACTCACGGAACTATCAGCGCCCAGCCGGGATGTGATTGGTGACAAGAGAACAAATAATTCCGCTATTTGTTTATCTCTACTTGTCCAGCCAAATTCCATCTTTCATGGCGGAAAATATTTGCCTAAATTTGTCTATAAAAGTCTAAATGCTCCCTGTGCTCTATATATTTCTATTTATATGTATCTGGGGAGCTGCCATAGTGTTTCCCTTAGACAGTACAGTATGGGGGTATAGCTTATTGTGTGCCCAGAACATTCCTTCTCTTTATATTTGTATTTATACATATGGGAGGGAGGTGCCATAGTGTTTCCCTTAGACAGTACAGTATGGGGGTACAGCTTATTGTGTGCCCAGAACATTCCTTCTCTGTATATTTGTATTTATACATATGGGTAGGGGGTGCCATAGTGTTTCCCTTAGACAGTACAGTATGGGGGTACAGCTTATTGTGTGCCCAGAACATTCCTTCTCTGTATATTTGTATTTATACATATGGGTAGGGGGTGCCATAGTGTTTCCCTTAGACAGTACAGTATGGGGGTACAGCTTATTGTGTGCCCAGAACATTCCTTCTCTGTATATTTGTATTTATACATATGGGAGGGAGGTGCCATAGTGTTTCCCTTAGACAGTACAGTATGGGGGTACAGCTTATTGTGTGCCCAGAACATTCCTTCTCTGTATATTTGTATTTATACATATGGGTAGGGGGTGCCATAGTGTTTCCCTTAGACAGTTACAGTATGGGGGTACAGCTTATTGTGTGCCCAGAACATTCCTTCTCTTTATATTTGTATTTATACATATGGGAGGGAGGTGCCATAGTGTTTCCCTTAGACAGTACAGTATTGGGTACAGCTTATTGTGTGCCCAGAACATTCCTTCTCTGTATATTTGTATTTATACATATGGGTAGGAGGTGCCATAGTGTTTCCCTTAGACAGTACAGTATGGGGGTACAGCTTATTGTGTGCCCAGAACATTCCTTCTCTGTATATTTGTATTTATACATATGGGTAGGGGGTGCCATAGTGTTTCCCTTAGACAGTTACAGTATGGGGGTACAGCTTATTGTGTGCCCAGAACATTCCTTCTCTGTATATTTGTATTTATACATATGGGTAGGGGGTGCCATAGTGTTTCCCTTAGACAGTACAGTATGGGGGTACAGCTTATTGTGTGCCCAGAACATTCCTTCTCTGTATATTTGTATTTATACATATGGGTAGGAGGTGCCATAGTGTTTCCCTTAGACAGTACAGTATGGGGGTACAGCTTATTGTGTGCCCAGAACATTCCCTCTCTGTATATTTGTATTTATACATATGGGTAGGAGGTGCCATAGTGTTTCCCTTAGACAGTACAGTATGGGGGTACAGCTTATTGTGTGCCCAGAACATTCCCTCTCTGTATATTTGTATTTATACATATGGGTAGGGGGTGCCATAGTGTTTCCCTTAGACAGTACATTATGGGGGTACAGCTTATTGTGTGCCCAGAACATTCCCTCTCTGTATATTTGTATTTATACATATGGGTAGGGGGTGCCATAGTGTTTCCCTTGTGCTTATTGTGTGCCCAGAACACAGAATGAATGGAGCCGATAACAAAAGGCCACGTTGGGAACAGTTCCTATATAGATGTATGTTATGGAGATCATATTTATCCTCTATTCACACATTGTGCATTGGCCTCACATGACCCGTTTGTGGGAATGAGAAGGGGGAGGAGCTTGGCCATTGGTTTAACTGCACAAGTGCGATATTCACTGTATTTTAAACTGTATGATATAGATTAGTCACTAAATAGCTTCCATATTGCCCTGATACTAACTGCCCCGCCCCAGGGTATCGCTCTGTTAGTGCATTAGGGACCCTTCTGTTGCACGGTGCTACCTCCTGTACAGGCTGCAGGGAGACCGCCCAAAGGAGCCCACAGCTGTATATATAGGGCTTTCACATTACACAACCTTTGAAAAAGGCTAAATCTCTTTATTAAAATGTTCAGTGATCAGTGATCGTCATCCTTTAGTGTCAGTCACACAGACGGGGTTGCCATACTGATTGTTAGGGCTTTAGACGGCACAGGGTTGGAACGGAATGTCTCTTACTGTAAATAGGAAACCTGTGGTTATTCAGTAACATCATGGGGGACATGGAGAAAGGTTTAAGTCCAAGAATTGTAACCTCACTCAGACCCCTGTGCTGGTAATACAAGGGCCCCTTTAACTCCCCTGTCCTATGCACAATTCAGCAGGAACAGCCCCCTAAGTTTGCTCATAGCCTGTACAGAGAGATACCATAAAACTATGGCACATAGGGATTCCCCTGTACTAAGCACAATTCAGCAGGAACAGCCCCCTAAGTTTGCCCATAGCCTGTACAGAGAGATACCATACAACTATGGCACATAGGGATTCCCCTGTACTAAGCACAATTCAGCAGGAACAGCCCCCTAAGTTTGCCCATAGCCTGTACAGAGAGATACCATAAAACTATGGCACATAGGGATTCCCCTGTACTAAGCACAATTCAGCAGGAACAGCCCCCTAAGTTTGCTCATAGCCTGTACAGAGAGATACCATTAAACTATGACACATAGTGATTCCCCTGTACTAAGCACAGTTCAGCAGGAACAGCCCCCTAAGTTCGCTCATAGCCTATACAGAGAGATACCATAAAACTTGAGCAAGGGCAAATATATTTACAAATAAACATTGTATATATTTAAGGAATGGGCTCCAGTATTTTGGAAATACATTTTTTTTTCATTTAACAAAATATTTTCGTGTTTGCTTCCCCTTTAAGTATAACTGCTAATTGGCCAGTGTAGGTTACTGTATCAGAACGTGCTTTGATACCGGAGAGGATTGTATTGGTTGGTTCCATAGGAACCGCACACAATAAACAAGGTTAATAGTGAAACCCAATGCTGCTTATTAAGGCCCGGCACCATGCAGCGCCCCCCCCCCCCACGGCCTCTGGATTCCTACGGCCAATCAGCACCGGGCGGCCAAATCATCTCCCGAGTTCAGCCGAAGCGACTCATGAAATGGTTATTTCTGTCTCATTAGTGGCTCACCCATTGGAAACATTTGTATAGCGAGAGGTGATCCGTTTTATATTGTTCCATTCCTGGCTTTATTGCCCCCCCGGGGGCTTTTCATCGCTGGCGTTGCAACCCCTTAATATAGAACAGCATCGGAGCGATAGCCCCTCAAGGAGCCCAAATCCCTCCATTTCAAATTCATGTTTCATTTTAATTGGGTCGTTCACCTTTATATTAACTTTCAGTATGATGTAGTCGATGACATTCTGAGACAATTTGCAATTGGTCTTTGTTTTGTATTTTTTTTTTACTGTTATTTACTGTCTGGAGTTTCAGCAGCTATGTGGTTGCTAGGGTCTTGTTTACCTTAGCAACCAGGCAGTGGTTTGAATGGGAGACTGGAATATGAATAGGAGGGGCCAGAAAAAATAGATAAGTGATAAAAAATGAAATAACGATAATAGAATTGTCAGCTCACAGGGCAAGAGCTTTAGCTGCTGGGGTCACTGAAGTGAAGAGAAAGGCAAATAATTAAAAAAAACTATAAGAAGAAAATAGTTGCCAGAAATAGAACATTCTATAACATATTTACCCCCATATGTAGTTAAAGCCCCTAAGTTTGCCCAGGAGCAGTAACCCATAGCAACCAATAAGATGTTCGCTTTTAACAGGTGGCCAGTAAATGCTTTCTGCTGATTGGTTGTTATGGGTATTTGCTCCTGGGCAAACTTAGGGCCTTTTATTACATATGGGGGTAAAGGTTAACTTTAATTTGACCCCCCCCCCCTTAAATGCCGGTTTCACTTTTGCAGGTATATTATCCTTCATTAGGGAAATTGTATTTAACCCCTTTGATTTTGTGCAGTCCCCCCTGTGTCTTACTGGCTGCATGGAGTGGGTGTTGCCATACTGAACGATTCATGTCATTGATATGGCCCCCCCAACTGAATAGCCGTGGCGTTTGCCACACACATAGCCATTGGGCACACCCTTTCATTGCCTTTTGTTTATACGGTCCCCTCCCCTTTGTGTGCATGGAAGGGAAAGTAAAGTGTAAGCCACTGGGTCAGGGACCAATGGGAATGATTAATTGTGCGCTGAGAATTGCTGCGTAATGGGTCAGAGTTGTGTCAATACGGGACACTCAGGTGCAGCCTCATCCAAATGCTGTAAAGTGCGCCCTCTAGTGGCCAACCGCCCTTTGATTCTCTTAAGAGTGGGCCGAGCCCTGTGAGAACTGGAAGGGCCCTGCATTGAGTGGGGGTTTGGGAACAAAGGGGCAGTATTGGGGTGCAGACTCACTGCTGGAAAATAAGTTAAAAGGAATTTAGTGATTAAATGGTGCTTGTTGTGGCATATG
Organism: Xenopus tropicalis; assembly: GCF_000004195.4. Lineage (NCBI taxonomy): Eukaryota > Metazoa > Chordata > Amphibia > Anura > Pipidae > Xenopus > Xenopus tropicalis. The sequence goes on along the minus strand of NC_030680.2, from coordinate 7,264,315 downwards.
GTATGTGCCATTTATTTACCCTGTGCAATTGGTGCAATGTACAGGTATAGGATCCCTCATCCGGAAACCCATTATCCATCCTTATTGGGGGCAGATTAATCCTATTGGGTTTATTTAATGGTTAAATGATTCCCTTTTCTTTGTAATAATAAAACAGTACCTGTACTTGATCCCAACTAAGATATAATTACCCCTTATTGGGGGCAGAACAGCCCTATTGGGTTTATTTAATGGTTAAATGATTCCCTTTTCTCTGTAATAATAAAACAGTACCTGTACTTGATCCCAACTAAGATATATTTACCCCTTATTGGGGGCAGAACAGCCCTATTGGGTTTATTTAATGGTTAAATGATTCCCTTTTCTCTGTAATAATAAAACAGTACCTGTACTTGATCCCAACTAAGATATAATTACCCCTTATTGGGGCAGAACAGCCCTATTGGGTTTATTTAATGGTTAAATGATTCCCTTTTCTCTGTAATAATAAAACAGTACCTGTACTTGATCCCAACTAAGATATAATTACCCCTTATTGGGGGCAGAACAGCCCTATTGGGTTTATTTAATGGTTAAATGATTCCCTTTTCTCTGTAATAATAAAACAGTACCTGTACTTGATCCCAACTAAGATATAATTACCCCTTATTGGGGGCAGAACAGTCCTATTGGGTTTATTTAATGGTTAAATGATTCCCTTTTCTCTGTAATAATAAAACAGTACCTGTACTTGATCCCAACTAAGATATAATTACCCCTTATTGGGGGCAGAACAGCCCTTTCTCTATCGGCCCTCCTGTCAGTGCAGATTTAATGGTTAAATGATTCCCTTTTCTCTGTAATAATAAAACAGTACCTGTACTTGATCCCAACTAAGATATAATTACCCCTTATTGGGGGCAGAACAGCCCTATTGGGTTTATTTCATGGTTAAATGATTCCCTTTTCTCTGTAATAATAAAACAGTACCTGTACTTGATCCCAACTAAGATATAATTACCCCTTATTGGGGCAGAACAGCCCTATTGGGTTTATTTCATGGTTAAATGATTCCCTTTTCTCTGTAATAATAAAACAGTACCTGTACTTGATCCCAACTAAGATATAATTACCCCTTATTGGGGCGGAACAGCCCTATTGGGTTTAAATGATGTTTAAATTATTCTTTAGTAGACGTAATGTATGGAGATTCAAATTACAGAAAGATCCCTTATCTGTAAAGCCCCAGTTCCCGAGCATTCTGGATAACAGTTCCTATACCTGTATATAGATTTGACCCCCTTATTCCTTCTGGCTTTGGGGTGAAAGGAGGACTCCGGGATCTCTTTATCCAGTTACAGTAACCAGTTTTCTCATCATTTGTTACTTATTTCCCCAATGAATCCATTTGTATCTGTCCCGTCCGTAACCCATTCCAACTGAACAGGTTACAAATCTACTCCAGTTATCTGGCTGGTTCATTAAAGGGGAAGTTCACCTTTGCGTTAACGTTTAATATGATGTAAAGAGTTAGATTCTGAGACAATTTGCACTTGGTCTTCATTTTTTATTTGTATTTTTTCAATTCAATAATTGTTCAGCAGCTCTCCAGTTCAGAGTTATAACAGCTATCTGGTTGCTAGGGTCCATATTACTTTAGCAACCACGGAGTGGTTTAACGAGAGACTGATAAGAGAGGGACTTTATTGAGCGGCAGTCGGAACGCCACGTGGGCAGAAACTTGTACCCTTTTATATAAACCAATATTTACATAAGATAAGATTCTCATTCTTTGTTAATCTATTGGTTTCCTCTGCAGCTGGAAACAAACAAAGCTTTCTGCAATCCTGCGCTCTGGGCTCTGTAGGGTTAATGGGGGGGGGGTCTCATTAATTATCAGCGAGCGTTCCTCTTCTGGGAACTGTACGTGATGTTGTCCAGCAGAAATATTTAACGGTCAGTTATGGCTAAATATGTCAGTACAGTATGGGGGTACAGCTTATTGTGTGCCCAGAACATTCCTTCTCTGTATATTTGTATTAATACATATGGGTAGGAGGTGCCATAGTGTTTCCCTTAGACAGTACAGTATGGGGGTACAGCTTATTGTGTGCCCAGAACATTCCTTCTCTGTATATTTGTATTTATACATATGGGTAGGAGGTGCCATAGTGTTTCCCTTAGACAGTACAGTATGGGGGTACAGCTTATTGTGTGCCCAGAACATTCCTTCTCTGTATATTTGTATTTATACATATGGGTAGGAGGTGCCATAGTGTTTCCCTTAGACAGTACAGTATGGGGGTACAGCTTATTGTGTGCCCAGAACATTCCTTCTCTGTATATTTGTATTTATACATATGGGTAGGAGGTGCCATAGTGTTTCCCTTAGACAGTACAGTATGGGGGTACAGCTTATTGTGTGCCTAGAACATTCCTTCTCTGTATATTTGTATTTATACATATGGGTAGGAGGTGCCATAGTGTTTCCCTTAGACAGTACAGTATGGGGGTACAGCTTATTGTGTGCCCAGAACATTCCTTCTCTGTATATTTGTATTTATACGTATGGGTAGGGGGTGCCATAGTGTTTCCCTTAGACAGTACAGTATGGGGGTACAGCTTATTGTGTGCCCAGAACATTCCCTCTCTGTATATTTGTATTTATACATATGGGTAGGGGGTGCCATAGTGTTTCCCTTAGACAGTACAGTATGAGGGTACAGCTTATTGTGTGCCCAGAACATTCCTTCTCTGTATATTTGTATTTATACATATGGGTAGGGGGTGCCATAGTGTTTCCCTTAGACAGTACAGTATGGGGGTACAGCTTATTGTGTGCCCAGAACATTCCTTCTCTGTATATTTGTATTTATACATATGGGTAGGGGGTGCCATAGTGTTTCCCGTAGCTATTGCTGCTGTATCTCACAGTCAGTACGGCAGCCCCGGTGCCATAGCAAATACTGTTTCCCATTTGAGCTAAGAATAAAGTCTCTCCTGGCAGCTCAGGCCTGTGATAGCGCAGTGGGCCCCACGCTCAGAGCCCAGACAGCGAGTGGACGGGTCAGTAAAATGCTCGTCTGTTTTGAATAAACATTCTGCAGTGCATTCCATCCGTATGGGGGGCTGGGGGGGAATGTAACGTGCGGTTTCTTGACCTAAACATGTTTTGTTGCTTATTGTGCACAATAGAGAAATAATGTCTACATCCAGGGCCCATATAGGGGAATGTGACGGGGATGCGCCCCCCTGATATGGAAGGGAATGCAGGTCTGTGTCGCCCCGACTCTTTCCCAAAACAACCCCCCTCCTCTTTACATGTGTGTCTCATCATCCCACATACACCTGATACTCTGCTGGGCTCAACTACTAACTAGCACATAGGGATTCCCCTGTACTAAGCACAATTCAGCAGGAACAGCCCCCTAAGTTTGTCCATAGCCTGTACAGAGAGATACCATAAAACTATGGCACATAGGGATTCCCCTGTACTAAGCACAATTCAGCAGGAACAGCCCCCTAAGTTTTGCCATAGCCTGTACAGAGAGATACCATAAAACTATGGCACATAGGGATTCCCCTGTACTAAGAACAATTTTGTAGAAATATTTACAATGGATCCTTAAAGGGGCAGAGTACCATTTGAAACTGGATATGAAAAGCCATGATGGAGCCTATTGATTTCTGCATGAGCCGTTAGTTGCACATTTGGCCTGAAACCTTGAATTTCGGAATAATCCAAATATTAGGATGGGGTAATAGGGTGGGGGATACTCTCGTGTTTGTTTGACGCTTAGTACAAAAGTCCCCACTCAGCGAGGCCAAATGTACTGTACAGTGTGTGTGACCTCTGGTCATGTCAGTGGGTTTGTGTGTTAGAATCAGATTCACTCTGCAGTAAAGTAATTAAGTAAGTAAGTAATTAGAGCAATACTGTCATGGGAAAACATTTATTTTTCAAAACCCATCAGTTAATAGAGCAGCAGAATTCTGCAGGAAACGATCAAGATAGCAGCTCCCAGTAGGTATCAGAATAGCACTCAATAGTAAGAAATCCAAGTCCGGCTTGGGACTCCTCCAGTTACATGGGAGTAGGAGAAACAATAGGTTAGCTGAAAGCAGTTCTAATGGGTAGCGCTGGCTGAAAGCTCAGACTCAGGCACACTTTACTGCTGCGCTGCAAGTTGGAGTGATATCCCCCCTCACCCCCAGCAGCCGATCAGCAGAACAATGGGAAGGGAGCAAGATAGCAGCTCCCAGTAGGTATCAGAGTAGCACTCAATAGTAAGAAATCCAAGTCCGGCTTGGGACTCCTCCAGTTACATGGGAGTAGGAGAAACAATAGGTTAGCTGAAAGCAGTTCTAATGTGTAGCGCTGGCTGAAAGCTCAGACTCAGCCACACTTTACTGCTGCGCTGCAAGTTGGAGTGATATCCCCCCCCCCTCACCCCTGCAGCCAATCAGCAGTGACCAGAGCCCTGTCCCCCCCATAGGACGGTGTGGAATTATCGCGGCTCAGTGTGACAGATGGTCGGACGGGGGCCACGGGCTGGGTCTGCCCAGGGTATGGTGCTTTATGAGCCTGGGCTCGTGCCTTGTATGAACTCCATTATTCAGCGGAATAAAAGGGAAAAACAGCATCAGAACTTCCAAACCTGCTTCCAGCGATCATGTTTATTGCAGATTTTGCTTGACGCCCTAATGTACTAAACATGCCCAGGGTTCCAGTAGGGGCCACTCACAACCCAGTCCTGTATCTCTGTATGGGGCCCCCTTGTATCTCTGTATTGGGCCCCCTGTGTCTCTGTATGGGGCACACTGGATCCCTGCCCTGTATCTCTGTATTGGGCCCCCTGTGTCTCTGTATGGGGCACACTGGATCCCTGCCCTGTATCTCTGTATTGGGCCCCCTGTGTCTCTTTATGGGGCACACTGGATCCCTGCCCTGTATCTCTGTATGGGGCACACTGGATCCCTGCCCTGTATCTCTGTATGGGGCACACTGGATCCCTGCCCTGTATCTCTGTATGGGGCACACTGGATCCCTGCCCTGTATCTCTATGGGGCACACTGGATCCCTGCCCTGTGTCTCTGTATGGGGCCCCCTGTGTCTCTGTATGGGGCCCCCTTGTATCTCTGTATAGGGCCCCCTGTGTCTCTGTATGGGACACACTGGATCCCTGCCCTGTATCTCTGTATGGGGCCCCCTGTGTCTCTGTATGGGGCACACTGGATCCCTGCCCTGTATCTCTGTATGGGGCACACTGGATCCCTGCCCTGTATCTCTGTATGGGGCACACTGGATCCCTGCCCTGTATCTCTGTATGGGGCACACTGGATCCCTGCCCTGTATCTCTGTATGGGGCACACTGGATCCCTGCCCTGTATCTCTGTATGGGGCACACTGGATCCCTGTCCTGTATCTCTGTATGGGGCACACTGGATCCCTGTCCTGTATCTCTGTATGGGGCACACTGGATCCCTGCCCTGTGTCTCTGTATGGGGCACACTGGATCCCTGCCCTGTGTCTCTGTATGGGGCACACTGGATCCCTGCAGGGCATGCTGGGTAGTTCCCTAAACAGGTGGATTCCCCAGCAGATTCCTATTAGGCTGTTTCAAGAGTCGGAACCAGAGATCACAAAGTGACTGTGTATAACAGTGAGGGTTGCACATCCCTTTATAATTGGGGACTGTTGATCCTTTCCAAATTCCTTTCTAAATAGCGTGTCTGCCTGAACTGCTACTCTCACATCCCTAGGCAGGCGAATGGTTAAATTTCACCCTAACCTTGCCAGGCATATTTCATTTTCATTTGTTTTTTTGTTCTTTTTAATTTCACATTTTTCCCCAAATCGCTTTTCTTTCCTATTAATCCGGTTAATCATTCCAACTAATTAATTGCCAGCAATTTCACTATCAGTGTTTTTTATAGGCAACAAATTTGCATTTTATCAAATCTGGGTATTTACCAAATTCCTGCGCTCGCTTATTTATTTATTTATTATAGCGCTTGTGACTCAGTGTGAAATCTTATCTTCATTATTTTTTTTTATGGTCTTTGAATTATTTTCCTTCCTCTTCTACATCCTTCCAGCTTTCGTTACTCCCAGAAACCTGCATAAGCTTCTCGCTTGTTCTCTTGCCAAGAGGTTTTTGGGGGGTAACTCTCAGCTCCCCCCAACCTTATATAATAATCCCTGGACCTATTTGTTTCATTCCAACATTATTCCAATTAGCCCAAGTCACAAATTATTTAGCCAAGTGCCCTCTAAAGGGATAAAGGGCCGGCACCAATCTAGATTCCGGTTGCTAGGGAGCCAAGACACGGTTTCTGGGCCACAAAACCTCATCTGCGGGGCTATTGTTTTTCCCTGTTGGCATAGCTTGATGGATGGGGGCAGTTAGTGGCACAGCTAGCTTATAAAAAAGCCCTGTTTTTTGTATAAAGCTGCTGTACAATTAGGTGCATAGCTAAGCTCTGTGCAGTAATTCCACATTAAAGAGTCAGGGCTTTACTTGCCCTTTAATTCCACGTGCTCACACAGTAGCACTCCCCGCACGTAGCCAGACCTTGGCAGACTCTTTACATCAGCAACCAGCGTTATTATGGGACTCCTAAATTGTGCCCTGATGCGAGACAGACGTTTATATAACGGGGTGCAGGGCCAATTTAATGGGCCGGAGCAGACGTGGCACTGGGGAGGCTCCATGGGGTGGCACTGGGTGCCTGTCGGCAGGGCACCTGGGTGGAAGCGACGAGCAGCAGTGTTGCCTCCACATGTCTCCTTGTAGAAATAAAACACCAGTTATTTCACTGGCAGAGGCTGTGCTTTACTTTTAAAGGCAAACTTAAACCACAGCAACCATGCATAGGGCTGCTGTACAGCTTCCAACATATAGCTGCCTGTGCAATTAAGGTTATTTCCAATCTCGAATTGGGCAATTGGAATGGATTAGCAGTCATGTGTCCCCGGCGCATCATGTCTTTGTTTACTCACGAGCCACGCGGTTGCGACGCATTGTGGTCACACATGCACCCAATTATTCCCAATAATCCTGTTTCCTAATTCAGCTCTGTCATATATATGATTATATTGCATGGCACGTACCCCCCACTGGCACTGCTGAGCGATACGCTGCACGCTTGGGCGCAAAACAACAACGGCCAATTGTAGTTGCTGCATCTTAAAGGGACACTGTCATGATATTTATGGGTTACTTTTTATTTCTAAATGACACTGTTACACTGCAAATATTTCCCTCTGCCATTTAACCTTTTATTCTTGAACCAACAAATGTATTTGTAGCTGTAATATTGGTGTGTAGGCGCCATCTCAGTGCATTGTGCCTGAGTCTGAGCTTCCAGCCAGCGCTACTCATTAGAACTGCTTTCAGCTAACCTATTGTTTCTCCTACTCCCATGTAACTGGAGGAGTCCCAAGCCGGACTTGGACTTCTTACTATTGAGTTCTATTCTGATACCTACTGGGAGCTGCTATCTTGCTCCCTTCCCATTGTTCTGCTGATCGGCTGCTGGGGGTGAGGGGGGGATATCACTCCAACTTGCAGCGCAGCAGTAAAGTGTGAGTGAAGTTTATCAGAGCACAGGTCACATGGCTGTGGCACCCTGGGAAATGAAGAATATAATAATAATAAATGCTTTACCATGGCAGTATTGCTTTAAAGGGCCAGTAAATGGCAGTGACTTGTGGGCAGACAGTTGCTCCGGAAATGAAACCATCAGACTGATTCTGTGTATCCTACAAACACCGAGACTACACATTTGTTAACCGAAAGAGACTGCAGCGTGCCAGCCACATTAAAGGGAAAGCGCTCTTAGTGTCTCCCGACTATCGGTGGTTTTGCACCTACACACGGAGGGACTGGGAAAGTCACTCATAATACTCATTTCAACTTCATTTATTCTCATATTAAACCTTTGAATTAGATGGATAAGACAGGCGAGAAATGTGGGGTCTTTGCCAAAACAGATTCATTCCAAATTTTCTCTCTTTTATTTTAGGCTCTGAAGGATTCGGCAAAATAATCCAGAGGTTTCCTATGACAGATTGGAGCGACACCCCCTTCCCCCAAGGAATAGAACTGGTAGGTGTGAAATATCATAGGAACGGTATGTTCTGTATATTTGAGATAAAGCCAAAGTGTTGGGGACACCCTGATGTTCTTCAGCTTTGCTGGTTCTATCTATTTATCCCTCCCAACCCAATGTCTGGAAGTCTGTATGGATGTTCTTTATCTTGTTCCTTCAATGGAATCTGTATTTATATGCTGTATATGTTTTTGGAATAGTCACCATGGAGTTCTATGGACCATATAAAGGAATGAGGCCTAAGGCCTAGCCTAGTTATTGGTTGAGGAACACCAAGTTGACTTCTAATGTTCTCCTTGTAAAGAATGGGGATGGATTGGGGTATAGATCAGGTGAGGCAGATGGAAAAGGTGCAGAGGGGTAAAGGATCAGCGAGGTTGACCAGAAAGGAACGGATAGGTCAAAGCATAGAGAAGAGGGGCTGGGCTTCAGTGTGTAATGTTGGGTGCAGGGAAATAATGGTCTTGGGCTGTTATTCATGGTTTGGGCCTCTGCTTGCAGTAAAAGCAAACCCTACTACTAAGCTTAGTCTGTGGTTCTTACTTTGGGGAAGGCTCTTTCCTGTTTCAGCACAGTAATGCCCCCCATGCACAGAGCCAGGTCCAACAGAATGGGTTTGCTGAGATGGGAAGAACCTGACTGACCCTGACCCCCAACCCAACTGACCCCCTGTGGGATGGAACCCCGACTGTGAGCCTGATCCCCAACATCAGTGCCCAACCTCACTAATGCCCTTGTGGCTGAATGGGAGCAACTCCCAGCAACACTGTCCCAACATCTAGTGGGAACCTTCCCAGAAGGGCAGGGGCAGTTATAGCAGGTAGGGAGGGGCAACCCAACTGAACCCCTGTGGGATGGAACCCCCGACTGTGAGCCTGATCCCCAACATCAGTGCCCAACCTCACTAATGCCCTTGTGGCTGAATAGGAGCAACTCCCAGCAACACTGTCCCAGCAGGAACCTTGTGACAGAAGCAGGGGGCACAAACTCAGCATAAAGAATAAATAAATAGGATAAAAATGGAAACGTACGGGCTCCCATTGCCTTTTAAGAAAACAATTCCGGGGAAGAATGTAACTCTTAGCAACTGGACAGCTTCTGAAAATAACAGGGTACTTTCCATAAACGGCTGCTTAATTGAATCAACATGTGCCGTCTGGGACACCTTTCCCTAAATGAACATTATGTCCGAAGAAATAACTTGCCAAGCCGGAGGCTTCACACTTCTAACTGCATTAGAATACTGGGGCCCCAAAGAAAAGGCCAATGGTTGTTGTCATTGACCCAGTTTGAAATAAAATTCCCAACAATTGAAAACGACGACTCCCATTGGTCAAAAATGAACATTGTGCCTTTAAGGGACTTATTGGTCTGATTGGCCTTTCCCTGTTTCCATGGACATGGAAGGGGGTCCATATAATAAGGCAGGTGGCAGTGTTTAAGGGGTGAGTCCTAGATCCTACTTTTCCATCATGTCATAGATTTGTTAATAGAAACCAGTTTTTGGGACTTTTGCCTTCGTTCTGTGTTGCCGGGAGACCAAACACAGAAATGTTGACGGCCTGGATATAATAGGCTTTAATTTAACTGCTGGCCTTCTGTACTTTATGTGGGTCCATCTCACTGGGCTCCAGGCACCTATTGCATTTGGCTCCAGTTGTCCTTCTGGAGTGGGATTACTAAAAGGTGATTGGTTGTTTGAGGTTGACCTGCTTGTGTGTCCCTCAGACTTGAGAGTCTGTTAGCCTGGTAGACATTGGGCTTTGTTTCTAGGTGCTCCATGCCCCAAACTTAAGAAGCTTGATGGCATATACCCATGGTACCCCCCTACTATGCCTACAGTATTGTCAACTGTATGTCTACAAGGCTCCATGACCTTAGCTTGAGGGACTTGGTGGGATATACCCATGGTGCCACCCTACTATGCCTACAGTATTGTCTACAGTTTGTCTACAAGGCCCCATGACCTTAGATTAAGGGACTTGGTGGGATATAAACATGTTACCCCCCTACTGTGCCTACAGCATTGTCTGCAGTATGTCTACAAGGCTCCATAACCTCAACTTAAGGTTCTTGATTGGATATAACCATGGTGCCACCCTACTGTGCCTACAGTATTGTCTACTGTATGTCTACAAAGCTCCATGACCTTAACTCAGGGTTCTTGATGGGATTTAACCATGGTTCCACCCTACTATGCCTACAGTATTGTCTATGTTATGTCTGCAAGGCTCCATGACCATAACTCAGGGTTCTTGATGGGATATAACCATGGTTCCACCCTACTATGGCTACAGTATTGTCTACTGTATGTCTACAAGGCTCCATGACCATAACTCAGGGTTCTTGATGGGATATAACCATGGTTCCACCCTACTATGGCTACAGTATTGTCTACAAGGCTCCATGACCTTAGATTAAGGGACTACATATGATATAACCATGGAGCCACCCTACTATGCCTACAGTATTGTCTACGGTATGTCTATATGGCTCCATAACCTTAACTTAAGGTTCTTGATGTGATATACCCATGGTGCCACCCTACTATGGCTACAGTATTGTCTACAGTATGTCTGCAAGGCTCCATGACCTTAGATTAAGGGACTAGATGTAATATACCCATGGTGCCACCCTACTATGCCTACAGAATTGTCTACAGTATGTCTGCAAGGCTCCATGACCTTAGATTAAGGGACTAGATGTGATATACCCATGGTGCCACCCTACTATGCCTACAGTATTGTCTACAGTATGTCTGCAAGGCTCCATGACCTTAACTTGAGGTTCTTGATGGGATGTAACCACTTTATTCATAACTACATGTGTATTCAGCCCCTATAGTCTGACTTGAATTGGTTCTTACTTCAGCCTTAACCCCAAGAAGCTCTTTGTCACAAAGTAATGACTGCAAGGGCCACAAAGGAAGTTCCTACGTTACACAAGTACAGAAATCCCAGTGCAACATATGGGTGAAATTAATTTCTCATCTAGAGTCTATAGTTGGACTCTTTGGTTTTTGCTTTTCTATAAACATAATTGTATTCCTAAAATAAATATGATTATGTGGTTGCAGTAACAGAACTGTGTGTTACATGTACATTAGCCCAGCAAATAGTTTGTTTAACCCACGATTCACTCAGGGTCTTTTTTTCCTATTGGCACAAAGGAAACAGAAATGGTAACGTCCAGTAAATTCACAGAGGGGGTTACAACCAATAGTAGGAAATCAAAACCACTACATTTCCTTTCAGCGAGTTCAACGGAAATAGACTTGTTGTAGTCAGTCCTGTGTCCTCCTGGGGCCTTGTGAACTGTTGGCATTAATGGTGTTTATTCTCTCCCACAGATTGGAGGGCCCATTACTCATCTGTAAGGAAAATAAATACAACAGATATAATTCTTCCCTTAGTGCAGAGTCTTCCAAACTGACGGTGGTATCTGTAACCTTGTTATGGGCTAAGGGGGCCCAGCCTGAAGGCCAGTTAGGGGGGATTTGGGGTGAGTGCTTATTTGTGCCCTGGGTACCCCTGGAACTATAGCGGGGTGACTGTTACCCCAATGTTTCTATATATCTGTAACCTTGTTATGGGCTAAGGGGGCCCAGCCTGAAGGCCAGTTAGGGGGGGATTTGGGGTGAGTGCTTATTTGTGCCCTGGGTACCCCTGGAACTATAGCAGGGTGACTGTTACCCCAATGTTTCTATATATCTGTAACCTTGTTATGGGCTAAGGGGGCCCAGCCTGAAGGCCAGTTAGGGGGGATTTGGGGTGAGTTCTTATTTGTGCCCTGGGTACCCCTGGAACTATAGCGGGGTGACTGTTACCCCAATGTTTCTATATATCTGTAACCTTGTTATGGGCTAAGGGGGCCCAGCCTGAAGGCCAGTTAGGGGGGGGATTTGGGGTGAGTGCTTATTTGTGCCCTGGGTACCCCTGGAACTATAGCGGGGTGACTGTTACCCCAATGTTTCTATATATCTGTAACCTTGTTATGGGCTAAGGGGGCCCAGCCTGAAGGCCAGTTAGGGGGGGATTTGGGGTGAGTGCTTATTTGTGCCCTGGGTACCCCTGGAACTATAGCAGGGTGACTGTTACCCCAATGTTTCTATATATCTGTAACCTTGTTATAGGCTAAGGGGGCCCAGCCTGAAGGCCAGTAAGGGGGGGATTAGGGGTGAGTGCTTATTTGTGCCCTGGGTACCCCTGGAACTATAGCAGGGTGACTGTTACCCCAATGTTTCTATATATCTGTAACCTTGTTATGGGCTAAGGGGGCCCAGCCTGAAGGCCAGTTAGGGGGGGATTTGGGGTGAGTGCTTATTTGTGCCCTTGGTACCCCTGGAACTATAGCGGGGTGACTGTTACCCCAATGTTTCTATATATCTGTAACCTTGTTATGGGCTAAGGGGGCCCAGCCTGAAGGCCAGTTAGGGGGGGATTTGGGGTGAGTGCTTATTTGTGCCCTGGGTACCCCTGGAACTATAGCGGGGTGACTGTTACCCCAATGTTTCTATATATCTGTAACCTTGTTATGGGCTAAGGGGGCCCAGCCTGAAGGCCAGTTAGGGGGGGATTTGGGGTGAGTGCTTATTTGTGCCCTGGGTACCCCTGGAACTATAGCGGGGTGACTGTTACCCCAATGTTTATATCTGTAAGCTTGTTATGGGCTAAGGAGGCCCAGCCTGAAGGCCAGTTAGGGGGGGATTTGGGGTGAGTGCTTATTTGTGCCCTGGGTACCCCTGGAACTATAGCAGGGTGACTGTTACCCCAATGTTTCTATATATCTGTAACCTTGTTATGAGCTAAGGGGGCCCAGCCTGAAGGCCAGTTAGGGGGGGATTTGGGGTAAGTGCTTATTTGTGCCCTGGGTACCCCTGGAACTATAGCGGGGTGACTGTTACCCCAATGTTTCTATATATCTGTAACCTTGTTATGGGCTAAGGGGGCCCAGCCTGAAGGCCAGTTAGGGGGGATTTGGGGTGAGTGCTTATTTGTGCCCTGGGTACCCCTGGAACTATAGCGGGGTGACTGTTACCCCAATGTTTCTATATATCTGTAACCTTGTTATGAACTAAAGGAGTCTCTTACAAGCCTATAAAATAAAAAGGTTGGCTTTGGCCAAGATTTCTGGAAAACAAAATCCTAAAAATCGCTGTGTAAATGTCACATTCTCCGAGACTGCACCGAGACATCTGCTGAACTCTGAAAGACTTTATATAATTTTACATTCTTAATAAAACTTCCTGCCATACATAATGGTGGGAAGATAAATGAAGGTTTATTTTGGAAACTATCACATAAGTTGGAGCTACAGTTTATGGAGAGAGAAGATAAAGGACGTGCTGTCCGTCTGTCTTTCCCATTATAGCGAGAGCTAAATCCCAAAACTGAAAGCAGGTCGAGCAAAGAAAAAGCACCTGAGACTGAAAGGATCTTCCTGACCCGAAAGCCAAAATAAATAACAATAAAATTCAGAGTCTGCGGTAACAACATATAACCCTCAATTTCAGATAAACAAATTTTAAGGGGACTTTTACCAAGTTGGGAATCAACCTTTTACCCAAAACAATAAGATAAATATAGATAAACAGGAAAATGAATCAGTGGGTGGAAATTTTGTGTCGCTTCTCTACACAGGATTCAGCTTGGTAATTAGCCATCATCTTAATCACTACAAAAAGAATATATTTTTTTTAATTTTTAGGTATTATCAGCATTTCTACTGTTATACTTCCAGGGGTACCCAGGGCACAAATAAGCACTCACCCCAAATCCCCCCCTAACTGGCCTTCAGGCTGGGCCCCCTTAGCCCATAACAAGGTTACAGATATATAGAAACATTGGGGTAACAGTCACCCTGCTATAGTTCCAGAGGTACCCAGGGCACAAATAAGCACTCACCCAAATCCCCCCCTAACTGGCCTTCAGGCTGGGCCCCCTTAGCCCATAACAAGGTTACAGATATATAGAAACATTGGGGTAACAGTCACCCCGCTATAGTTCCAGGGGTACCCAGGGCACAAATAAGCACTCACCCCAAATCCCCCCCTAACTGGCCTTCAGGCTGGGCCCCCTTAGCCCATAACAAGGTTACAGATATATAGAAACATTGGGGTAACAGTCACCCCGCTATAGTTCCAGGGGTACCCAGGGCACAAATAAGCACTCACCCCAAATCCCCCCTAACTGGCCTTCAGGCTGGGCCCCCTTAGCCCATAACAAGGTTACAGATATATAGAAACATTGGGGTAACAGTCACCCTGCTATAGTTCCAGGGGTACCCAGGGCACAAATAAGCACTCACCCCAAATCCCCCCCTAACTGGCCTTCAGGCTGGGCCCCCTTAGCCCATAACAAGGTTACAGATATATAGAAACATTGGGGTAACAGTCACCCCGCTATAGTTCCAGGGGTACCCAGGGCACAAATAAGCACTCACCCCAAATCCCCCCCCTAACTGGCCTTCAGGCTGGGCCCCCTTAGCCCATAACAAGGTTACAGATATATAGAAACATTGGGGTAACAGTCACCCTGCTATAGTTCCAGGGGTACCCAGGGCACATATAAGCACTCACCCCAAATCCCCCCCTAACTGGCCTTCAGGCTGGACCCCCTTAGCCCATAACAAGGTTACAGATATATAGAAACATTGGGGTAACAGTTACCCTGCTATAGTTCCAGGGGTACCCAGGGCACAAATAAGCACTCACCCCAAATCCCCCCCTAACTGGCCTTTGGACATAGTTGAAATACAATTCCCAGTACCCTTTTTTCTAACATCACTGTGAGAATTTCGGGGTCCCAGCCGGTGCTGTTCCCTATCCCTATGACAGACATGCAGGAATGTGAGTATCTATAAAGCTAATATTTACTGTACTTATTGTGTATTTTTTCGGCTCCCCAGTAATACTCGCACCACAGGGAGTCATGTAATGCTGATTTCCAACAAATCGTCACTCTTACGCAAAGCAATAGAAAATATTTAGTATTTTAGTAATGTGTCTGCATGTGAAAATAGTCATTTCCCTGAAACATCCTTCTTTTAAAACTTATTTTTAGGGCTTATTTTGTAATGAATTGCAAGAAAGCTTGGTCTGTATACTGGCACTGCCCTGCCCGGAACTGATTTTGGGGACAGTGCTATATCCTGCCCCATATATATATATATATATTCAGGTATGGAACCTGTTATCCAGAATGCTCGGGACCTGGGGTTTTCCGGATAAGGGGTCTTTCCGTAATTTGGATCTCCATACCTTAAGTCTACGAAAAAATCCTTTGAACATGAAATAAACCCAATAGGGCTCTTCTGCCCCCAATAAGGGGTAATTATATCTTAGTTGGGATCAAGTACAGGTACTGTTTTATTATTACAGAGAAAAGGGAATCATTTAACCATGAAATAAACCCAATAGGGCTGTTCTGCCCCAATAAGGGGTAATTATATCTTAGTTGGGATCAAGTACAGGTACTGTTTTATTATTACAGAGAAAAGGGAATCATTTAACCATTAAATAAACCCAATAGGGCTGTTCTGCCCCAATAAGGGGTAATTATATCTTAGTTGGGATCAAGTACAGGTACTGTTTTATTATTACAGAGAAAAGGGAATCATTTAACCATGAAATAAACCCAATAGGGCTGTTCTGCCCCCAATAAGGGGTAATTATATCTTAGTTGGGATCAAGTACAGGTACTGTTTTATTATTACAGAGAAAAGGGAATCATTTAACCATTAAATAAACCCAATAGGGCTGTTCTGCCCCAATAAGGGGTAATTATATCTTAGTTGGGATCAAGTACAGGTACTGTTTTATTATTACAGAGAAAAGGGAATCATTTAACCATTAAATAAACCCAATAGGGCTGTTCTGCCCCCAATAAGGGGTAATTATATCTTAGTTGGGATCAAGTACAAGGTACTATTTTATTTTTTCAAATAAAAAGGGAATCATTTTTAAAAATGGGAATTGTTTGCTTATAATGGAGTCTATGGGAGATGGCCTTTTCGTAATTTGGAGCTTTTTGGATACAGGTTCTGTACCTGTATGTATGTGTGTATATATATATATATATATATATATATATATACCTATACCTTCAGCTGTTCTGGTGCTACGTAACATTCTTATCCCGTGGACACAAAGTGGTTTTGCCCTCAGCTACTGTGTTATTTTGTAACCCTGTATTTCTCTGAATGGATGAGCCCTGCATGGAGGCTAATTCTTTAATTGGCTACTGGTTCATTGTAATTCCTTTCTCCTCCAATCAGAATGCCGGAATCTTATTGACTGAGGTGCCCCAAACAATTAGCCAGTAATGTTGAGAAGGGTACGTTTGCAGCTTTCAAGACTTTTCTTTTGACAAGGCTTTTGATTGGCTCGTGTTCCACCCTTAATGGGAACCCCCACATTATGGGATGTCCCAGCTGTATTTGCTTCTGCCCCCCCCCCATTCTCCTGTTTTATCCACTGCCAAACAGAAACAGAAGGGTAAATCTCTGTTGTTTCAGATGTGGTGCCCTTGTTTAATATTTAGTGCCCTTAGTTCTCATTGCAACCCCCCCCCCCCCAGTAGAGTAACCGTGTGTTTCCTGATGGCACAAAGCAACGGGTTTCGGAACTGATGCGCCACCGGCAGCCGGCGTGTGTATTCTCATCTCATATCTTTATTATTGCAGAGCCCTGATGTCTGTTTCCTTCTGCATCTCCTGATCAGATTTCAGCATTTTGGGGGTTTTTGTTTAGGTGGCAATGGGCAGAATTAGGCGCAGCTCCCCTTGCCTTTGGCCCACAACAGAACAACACAACCTTCTATCCACAGCCAAACAATACTGGAAGGGACATGAACAGCATAAAAACAGTGTTGGGCCCCCCACAAAAGAAACATTTGTGGCACCCCTCCACATAATTTTATGCTGCCCCCTAGGGGCTTCAGGTAACACATGGACATAGAGGGAGGAGTCTGACAGAAGGTATCCAAATCCTACCTGCCAGGTACCTGCCTTTATGTGTGCACCCACTCCCCTGCACCCTGCAGGCACCTGCCCCCCTGCACCCTGCAGGCACCCACTCCCCTGCACCCTGCAGGCACCTGCCCCCCTGCACCCTGCAGGCACCCACTCCCCTGCAAGACTTCAGTTTTAGCACCCTGCAGGCACCCACTCCCCTGCACCCACTTCCCTGTAGGACTTCAGTTTTAGCACCCTACAGGCACCCACTCCCTTGCACCCTGTAGGCACCCACTCCCCTAGCACCCACTTCCCTGTAGGACTCCAGTTTTAACACCCTACAGGCACCCACTCCTCTGCACCCTGCAGTCACCCACTGCTCTAGCACCCACTTTCCCGTAGGACTCCAGTGTTAGCACCCTGCAGGCACCCACTCCCCTGCAAGACTTCAGTTTTAGCACCCTGCAGGCACCCACTCCCCTGCACCCACTCCCCTGCACCCACTCCCCTGCACCCACTTCCCTGCACCCACTTCCCTGTAGGACTTCAGTTTTAGCACCCTGCAGGGCACCCACTCCTTTGCACCCTGTAGGCACCCACTCCCCTAGCACCCACTTCCCTGTAGGACTCCAGTTTTAACACCCTACAGGCACCCACTCCTCTGCACCCTGCAGTCACCCACTGCTCTAGCACCCACTTTCCCGTAGGACTCCAGTGTTAGCACCCTGCAGGCACCCACTCCCCTGCAAGACTTCAGTTTTAGCACCCTGCAGGCACCCACTCCCCTAGCACCCACTTCCCTGTAGGACTCCAGTTTTAGCACCCTGCAGGGCACCCACTCCCCTGCACCCTGTAGGCACCCACTCCCCTGCAAGACTTCAGTTTTAGCACCCTACAGGCACCCACTCCTCTGCACCCTGCAGTCACCCACTGCTCTAGCACCCACTTTCCCATAGGACTCCAGTGTTAGCACCCTGCAGGCACCCACTCCCCTGCAGGACTCCAGTACATGGGTTGGGCTGCTCTTATGACATTTGCACATTTTTAAAACCATTGCAAAAATATTGATTATCAGGCTCAGATTGATCCGTCAGGAATGATGTAGAGAGATGGGGGCTGCCGGTGTCGAGGCCGCTCTGAGCCAAAGAGCAAATTTCGCTTGGTCATAGTTTGCCTTCCGACTCCAGCTCAGCCCCTCTGTGATACATTAGTGAATTGGCAGCCAGAATCTGGCAGTGGGAGGGGGGGGGGCTCTTTTTTTAGCCCCTCGTTGTTCCAGATGTTAATGATTTATTTAAAGGTTTGTGTATTTATCTCTAGATCAGTTTGAGAAATTGCAAATAAATCTGCATTTGTTCTTCATGAGTCAGAAACGGCAAAGAAAATAGGATATTCTGAGCCCTCGGGACCGGGCAATGGATTGGGTGCAATGATATCAGCCCGTTATGGCACCCTGGCACCCACGCATAGAAACAGCTGCACCCTATGTACCACCCACCAGTCGTGGGGCGAGGATGCTGGGAATTGTGGTTCCCAGGGGGTTAACATCTTTCTTGTAGAAAGGGAGACTGTTATCAGTGAAATCCAGTCGGCAGATATATTCTTGCTGGTTCAGTACAGTTTTTATCAAAACCAAATATCTGATTGGTTGCTGTGGTTCTTTGTTCTGGGCACACAATAAGATGTACCCCCATACTGTACTGTCTAAGGGAAACACTATGGCACCCCCTACCCATATGTATAAATACAAATATACAGAGAAGGAATGTTCTGGGCACACAATAAGCTGTACCCTCATACTGTACTGTCTAAGGGAAACACTATGGCACCTCCTACCCATATGTATAAATACAAATATACAGAGAAGGAATGTTCTGGGCACACAATAAGCTGTACCCCCATACTGTACTGTCTAAGGGAAACACTATGGCACCCCCTACCCATATGTATAAATACAAATATACAGAGAAGGAATGTTCTGGGCACACAATAAGCTGTACCCTCATACTGTACTGTCTAAGGGAAACACTATGGCACCCCCTACCCATATGTATAAATACAAATATACAGAGAAGGAATGTTCTGGGCACACAATAAGCTGTACCCTCATACTGTACTGTCTAAGGGAAACACTATGGCACCTCCTACCCATATGTATAAATACAAATATACAGAGAAGGAATGTTCTGGGCACACAATAAGCTGTACCCTCATACTGTACTGTCTAAGGGAAACACTATGGCACCCCCTACCCATATGTATAAATACAAATATACAGAGAAGGAATGTTCTGGGCACACAATAAGCTGTACCCTCATACTGTACTGTCTAAGGGAAATAGAGATGGAGGGGGCAAGTGACTGTGAGTGGGATCAGCAGTGTGAGGAGATGGGGGGTCGCCAGTACATGACCTGTGTCGCTGGCAGATAGAACAGTTATTTGTTAGGGATGCCTGACATTTCAGCATTCCGGTTCTTTTGTGGAATGTGACGAGGAGCTTCCGGGAAGCGCATAACTCTGCCTTGAGAGGGAAGGATGAGGCAGAATGGCAGGGAGCCTATGGAGGGACACGGCTATCAATCAGTGACTGGGTCCCGTCCTGCTCTGCTGGTTAGAGCTCGGTATTGCACCCCTGCAGGGCTGACACGGCCTCTGGCAGTGATAGGGGAGGGGGGGCCTGACCGGCGTGTTACGTTGGATAAGGAGACATGAGCCGCGGCACGTTGCCTCTCTGATTGCTGCGCTTTTCAGGTGCTGCTCTCTGGTCTGGATGAATAAGCAGCTCTGATGTGCCTTGTGGCACGTCCCTTCCTCTAATCCGTCCCCAGCCTGGGACTTTATCAGCACGGGGAGATAATATCCAGCCGAGCCAGCGCTGTAACCCTTGCTGTGCCGCAGTGCAACCCTATAACCCCATTCCCCAGCTACATGGTATGTGCCGTGCAGCAGTGCAACCCTATAACCCCATTCCCCAGCTACATGGTATGTGCCGTGCAGCAGTGCAACCCTATAACCCCATTCCCCAGCTACATGGTATGTGCCGTGCAGCAGTGCAACCCTATAACCCCATTCCCCAGCTACATGGTATGTGCCGTGCAGCAGTGCAACTCTATAACCCCATTCCCCAGCTACATGGTATGTGCTGTGCCGCAGTGCAACCCTATGACCCCATTCCCCAACTACATGGTATGTGCCGTGCAGCAGTGCAACCCTATGACCCCATTCCCCAGCTACATGGTATGTGCCGTGCCGCAGTGCAACCCTATGACCCCATTCCCCAGCTACATGGTATGTGCCGTGCAGCAGTGCAACTCTATAACCCCATTCCCCAGCTACATGGTATGTGCTGTGCCGCAGTGCAACCCTATAACCCCATTCCCCAGCTACATGGTATGTGCCGTGCAGCAGCGCAACCCTATAACCCCATTGCCCAGCTACATGGTATGTGCCGTGCAGCAGCGCAACCCTATAACTCCATTCCCCAGCTACATGGTATGTGCCGTGCAGCAGCGCAACCCTATAACCCCATTCCCCAGCTACATGGTATGTGCCGTGCCGCAGCGCAACCCTATAACTCCATTCCCCAGCTACATGGTATGTGCCGTGCAGCAGTGCAACCCTATGACCCCATTCCCCAACTACATGGTATGTGCCGTGCAGCAGCGCAACCCTATAACCCCATTCCCCAGCTACATGGTATGTGCCGTGCAGCAGTGCAACTCTATAACCCCATTCCCCAGCTACATGGTATGTGCCGTGCAGCAGTGCAACCCTATAACCCCATTCCCCAGCTACATGGTATGTGCCGTGCAGCAGTGCAACTCTATAACCCCATTCCCCAGCTACATGGTATGTGCCGTGCCGCAGTGCAACCCTATGACCCCATTCCCCAGCTACATGGTATGTGCCGTGCAGCAGTGCAACTCTATAACCCCATTCCCCAGCTACATGGTATGTGCCGTGCCGCAGTGCAACCCTATGACCCCATTCCCCAGCTACATGGTATGTTCCGTGCAGCAGTGCCCCAACTACATGGTATGTGCCGTGCAGCAGTGCAACCCTATGACCCCATTCCCCAACTACATGGTATGTGCCGTGCAGCAGTGCAACCCTATGACCCCATTCCCCAACTACATGGTATGTGCCGTGCAGCAGTGCAACCCTATGACCCCATTCCCCAACTACATGGTATGTGCCGTGCAGCAGTGCAACCCTATAGCCCCATTCCCCAGCTACATGGTATGTGCCGTGCAGCAGTGCAACTCTATAACCCCATTCCCCAGCTACATGGTATGTGCCGTGCAGCAGTGCAACCCTATAACCCCATTCCCCAGCTACATGGTATGTGCCGTGCAGCAGTGCAACTCTATAACCCCATTCCCCAGCTACATGGTATGTGCCGTGCAGCAGTGCAACCCTATAACCCCATTCCCCAGCTACATGGTATGTGCCGTGCAGCAGTGCAACCCTATAACCCCATTCCCCAGCTACATGGTATGTGCCGTGCAGCAGTGCAACTCTATAACCCCATTCCCCAACTACATGGTATGTGCCGTGCAGCAGTGCAACCCTATAACCCCATTCCCCAGCTACTTGGTATGTGCCGTGCAGCAGTGCATGTCTTCCCCCATACTGTACTGTCTATGGGAAACACTATGGCACCTCCTACCCATATGTATAAATACAAATATACAGAGAAGGAATGTTTTGGGCACACAATAAGCTGTACCCCCATACTGTACTGTCTAAGGGAAACACTATGGCACCCCCTACCCATATGTATAAATACAAATATACAGAGAAGGAATGTTCTGGGCACACAATAAGCTGTACCCCCATACTGTACTGTCTAAGGGAAACACTATGGCACCCCCTACCCATATGTATAAATACAAATATACAGAGAGGGAATGTTCTGGGCACACAATAAGCTGTACCCCCATACTGTACTGTCTAAGGGAAACACTATGGCACCCCCTACCCATATGTATAAATACAAATATACAGAGAAGGAATGTTCTGGGCACACAATAAGCTGTACCCTCATACTGTACTGTCTAAGGGAAACACTATGGCACCCCCTACCCATATGTATAAATACAAATATACAGAGAAGGAATGTTCTGGGCACACAATAATCTGTACCCCCATACTGTACTGTCTAAGGGAAACACTATGGCACCCCCTACCCATATGTATAAATACAAATATACAGAGAAGGAATGTTCTGGGCACACAATAAGCTCTATTGTTTCCTGTCCTATTTCTGCCTATAAAGACAATACTTTATGACATAGTGCCAAAGTCAGTTGAATAATCTCATTTGTTTTGCTCTTAAATCTCTCCCCGTTCCAGTAAGGACGTGTAACAGAAGGAAATAGGATTTTACTTTCTCTTTCTAAGAAATAGATTTTCTTGTTGCCTTTACTAAATATTCTCCAATGGTTTCTGGGTTTGGATCTGGGTCTTTCCTTTACTGTAACACTAGAACCCATTTTAGGCAAAGAAACCTCTAGAAACAGGCGTGAAGAAGTGAAGGAACCATACCTTAAAGGGGACGTTTACACCTGTATTCACCTTCCCGCACTATTACCGCCCCTTCTCTCCCCTAAGGTTGAGGAGCTCTGCACAAACAAACCCCTCCTTACCGTAAGCTGCAGCCTTTGAAGGGACTTTAAGATAAGGAAGAGCAGCTCATTATACAGAGGGCTTAATCCCTGGGCTGCTCATTTGTGTTACTGACTTCTCTTCTGCAAACAGCGGCTCAGCAGAACCAGGAATTCAGAAAGTGAAAGTGGTTTAAATTTTGCTGTTATTTGCCTTGTTTGTAGTAATATATTTACCCATAGATCTTTGAAACGTAGGGAATTTTGATATTTTTTTCCCTTGTTTCTACCCCCCAGAATGTGAATCCATTCAGTCGCTGTATATATGAAGCCAACAAAACGTTTCATGTATGTTTTTTTCCCCATTGACTGATGGACTTTCAGTGGTAACTGCCACCAGTTTTATATGGTGTTTATGTTGGTTTATAATACTGTCCTGAAACTCTACCAACCCAGTGAGCTGTATTAAATCCTTTTGAGGCTGGCACCGCTGAGCTGTACGTGGAGCCTGGCACGTTGGCATCTCACACAGTACGTGATCTCAACTAAGATATAATTACCCCTTATTGGGGGCAGAACAATCCTATTGGGTTTATTTCATGGTTAAATGATTCCCTTTTCTCTGTAATAATAAAACAGTACCTGTACTTGATCCCAACTAAGATATAATTACCCATTATTGGGGCAGAACAGCCCTATTGGGTTTATTTAATGGTTAAATGATTCCCTTTTCTCTGTAATAATAAAACAGTACCTGTACTTGATCCCAACTAAGATATAATTACCCCTTATTGGGGCAGAACAGCCCTATTGGGTTTATTTAATGGTTAAATGATTCCCTTTTCTCTGTAATAATAAAACAGTACCTGTACTTGATCCCAACTAAGATATAATTACCCCTTATTGGGGGCAGAACAGCCCTATTGGGTTTATTTCATGGTTAAATGATTCCCTTTTCTCTGTAATAATAAAACAGTACCTGTACTTGATCCCAACTAAGATATAATTACCCCTTATAGGGGGCAGAACAGCCCTATTGGGTTTATTTCATGGTTAAATTATTCCCTTTTCTCTGTAATAATAAAACAGTACCTGTACTTGATCCCAACTAAGATATAATTACCCCTTATTGGGGCAGAACAGCCCTATTGGGTTTATTTCATGGTTAAATGATTCCCTTTTCTCTGTAATAATAAAACAGTACCTGTACTTGATCCCAACTAAGATATAATTACCCCTTATTGGGGCAGAACAGCCCTATTGGGTTTATTTCATGGTTAAATGATCCTTCGTAGACCTTAAACACGGAGATCCATATTATGGAAAGTCCCCTTATTCAGAAAACTCCAGGTCCTGAGCATTCTTGATAATGGGTCCCATACCTACGTATATGTATATATATATATAGAGAGAAAGAGAGAGAGAGAGAGAGAGAGACAGAGAGAGAGACAGAGAGCTTCTGTTTGTGGGTGGGATAGCCCTGTGGCTGCTTTGTGTCTTTTGCTTTAAATTGACTGTTCCCCCTCTTCTTTCTCTGCAAGGCCAATCAGTTTGCCCCTTGTCAATCATGTTTAGCACATTGTGTCTATAAAGCCGCCCCCCCCCCGTCCCACAGTGCACTGCTCCCTGTTAACGGGTCACCGCAAATAATCTTCTGTCAAAGAAAAGAAAATAACAACAAAAAAAAACCACGCAGAAGGAATTTATATTTCTTTGTGGAATGTGACACTTTTTTTTTTAACATTTTATAACAAAACCAGAATTTGTCATTAAATGTGAGTAATAATAATTGACCATTTCTTATAGTTCCTGCTGAATTATGGTATCTCTCTGTACAGGCTAAGAGCAAACTTAGGGGGCTGTTCCTGCTGAATTATGGTATCTCTCTGTACAGGCTAAGAGCAAACTTAGGGGGCTGTTCCTGCTGAATTATGGTATCTCTCTGTACAGGCTATGGGCAAACTTAGGGGGCTGTTCCTGCTGAATTGTGCTTAGTACAGAGGAATCCCTATGTGCCATAGTTTTATGGTATCTCTCTGTACAGGCTATGGGCAAACTTAGGGGGCTGTTCCTGCTGAATTGTGCTTAGTACAGAGGAATCCCTATGTGCCATAGTTTTATGGTATCTCTCTGTACAGGCTATGGGCAAACTTAGGGGGCTGTTCCTGCTGAATTGTGCTTAGTACAGGGGAATCCCTATGTGCCATAGTTTTATGGTATCTCTCTGTACAGGCTATGGGCAAACTTAGGGGGCTGTTCCTGCTGAATTGTGCTTAGTACAGGGGAATCCCTATGTGCCATAGTTTTATGGTATCTCTCTGTACAGGCTATGGGCAAACTTAGGGGGCTGTTCCTGCTGAATTGTGCTTAGTACAGGGGAATCCCTATGTGCCATAGTTTTATGGTATCTCTCTGTACAGGCTATGGGCAAACTTAGGGGGCTGTTCCTGCTGAATTGTGCTTAGTACAGGGGAATCCCTATGTGCCATAGTTTTATGGTATCTCTCTGTACAGGCTATGAGCAAACTTAGGGGGCTGTTCCTGCTGAATTGTAATGGATAAGTAGCAATGCTTATGCGGTCAGAGTTTAACGCTTTGCGGGCTGTTTGTGAAGAATTATTCTCGTGATAGAAATAAAACTTCAGAGGAATTGTGCTTAGTACAGGGGGAATACCTATATTCTACTATAATTTAATGCACAAATATAGAGAATTACGATGAAGCAGAGAAGACAAAGCCCCATATGTATCTGACAGGAAAGTAAATAGAATTACAGAAGGGGAAACGCTGACAGACAGGAGAGATAATGAATTTCATACATTTCAGGGTGACAAGTGATTGGAATGAATTCCGAGCAGGACGCGCAGGGAATGCCCCAATATATTCCCATAGCAACACATCATCCCGGGTCAGAGAGACCCTTATTGGCCGCCCTCAGCCTGTGCTGTAACTTGGACCCGGGGCTGATACGGGGTTTCCCCAAATCCCTGGGCAGGGGGTGTAGCAAGTCCGGAGATTCTACTCACAAACAGATGTGCCTGTAACTAATAGGAGCTGTAATTGTCGTTATATTGCCCAATTACTGACCAATGGGCGCAAAACTGGCCCCCATTTGATTTACTCCATCCAAGTACCTTCTATCCTTCTAACAATTCAGCAGGAACAGCCCCCTAAGTTTGCTCATAGCCTGTACAGAGAGATACCATAAAACTATGGCACATAGGGATTCCCCTGTACTAAGCACAATTCAGCAGGAACAGCCCCCTAAGTTTGCCCATAGCCTGTACAGAGAGATACCATAAAACTATGGCACATAGGGATTCCCCTGTACTAAGCACAATTCAGCAGGAACAGCCCCCTAAGTTTGCCCATAGCCTGTACAGAGAGATACCATAAAACTATGGCACATAGGGATTCCCCTGTACTAAGCACAATTCAGCAGGAACAGCCCCCTAAGTTTGCCCATAGCCTGTACAGAGAGAGACCATAAAACTATGGCACATAAGGATTCCCCTGTACTAAGCACAATTCAGCAGGAACAGCCCCCTAAGTTTGCTCATAGCCTTTACAGAGAGATACCATAAAACTATGGCACATAAGGATTCCCCTGTACTAAGCACAATTCAGCAGGAACAGCCCCCTAAGTTTGCCCATAGCCTATACAGAGAGATACAATAAAACTATGGCACATAGGGATTCCCCTGTACTAAGCACAATTCAGCAGGAACAGCCCCCTAAGTTTGCTCATAGCCTGTACAGAGAGATACCATAAAACTATGGCACATAGGGATTCCCCTGTACTAAGCACAATTCAGCAGGAACAGCCCCCTAAGTTTGCTCATAGCCTGTACAGAGAGATACCATAAAACTATGGCACATAGGGATTCCCCTGTACTAAGCACAATTCAGCAGGAACAGCCCCCTAAGTTTGCTCATAGCCTGTACAGAGAGAACCCATGAAACTATGGCACATAGGGATTCCCCTGTAAGCACAATTCAGCAGGAACAGTTTGCTTAGGAAAGGCAGATTCATTATTGCCCCAAAATTTTTGACTTGCCCTTGAGAAATGAGTTTTAACAAGAATTAGCAATAGAATGAAGCTATATTTGCCAAAGAAAAAGCCGCAGGGCGGGGTACTGTGGAAGAAAACAGCGGACATCACTATAATCAGAGGGGGCAGAGTGGCAATTAGCTGGTTAATTGATAGGATTGCTGGGAATACTAGGTGCTAAGCAATGAAAGAATCCCCCATTTACAGGAATATAAAGGTGATAAATAAAAAAAACCAAAACATTTTGTTTCATGGTTGAGTCCAAGGGTTTTTATATTGACAGGGTGAAGTCATCCTGATTTTCTAAAGGGAAAGTCACACCTCTCTGAGCATTGAATTTCCCATGAGGAAGCAGGAACCTGGGAGGGGAAATGCCGCATTGTTATATATTCGGACTTTACAAAATGCCCCTTTTATCGCTGAAAAATATTTCTTTTCCTCTTTTTTCCTTTTTTTTTTTGCACTTTGTCACTTACTCAGCTTTGTCATTATATCTTGCCCAAAGAGAACTAAAGCCTAAACATTAATAAGGCTAGAAATGCTACATTTCATGTACTGTACAGCAGCCCTATAACAGTAATGATCCAGGCCTTCACAGTTGCCCCCAGCAGCCCCCCCATCTTGGATCTTTTTAGGCCGTCTTTGTTTGTCAGTGGCACTGCACATGCTCAGTGGGCTCTGGGAGGAGCTAAGCCAGCAGCCCAGAGAATGTGCTGGGAATCAGCAGAAAAGAAGATGGGGGGCTACTGGGGCAACTTTGGGGGCACAGATCTTCTCTGCTAAAGGCCTGGGGGGCCTTGGGCTGGTACAAAACCCTAATACATAATGTGATATATTTGGTAAATGTGCAGACTGCAAGAGATGGTAGAAATCTGTGTGTTTCCCCTTTTGTCCCCCCTGGGGCACTTTGTGTTTGTGGCACTATGGTTCTGCCTGCAGGGGGTACCTTCCTCTGCTTTGGGCAGAACTATCTCAGAAATTTTAATAAAATTGAATTGAAATTGAATTAAATAATGCAAGTGCAGCAGTGTGTATGGATGTAATTGGGTGGGGGGCAGATGTGTCGCTGTGGGACAGATGGATGCTTTTGCAGTTGGACAGACAGTGGCAGGGGTACAGTACAGTTGTTTAGATAAGAACCAGGGAAGCCTCATTAGTGAGACAGAAGCGCCGGCAGCTCTGCTTCTTTGTCTGGAGCAACTCGCTTTGCTGTCTGGGGGCCCCGGTTATTCTGCCATCAATGCCGGCAACTGGGAATGAGCCCTGAATTTTCATTGGGTCACATTTAGGGGCAGTTTTACTAATACACGAACGCTCTGAGCATATTTTTGGCGACTTTTTCATATTTTGCGTGACTTTTTTGTTTTTTGTGACAAAATTTGTGCGACAAAATCATATTGTCGCGCCGATTACGAAAGTTTCGGATTCATTCAAATTTTGTGACTTTCGGATCGCCAATACGATATTATCGCGACTAATACGATTTTTTTCGTAAGCATATTTGGGATATTTGCGATCTTGAGAAATTACCATATCCAGTCTGAATTTATCCCATTCGGGATTCAAACTCGTGATTTCATGAATCGGCCCCTTAGTGAATACGTTCCTGCAGGGCTCTGATAGTCATGAAGGAGGAGGGCTTGGTGGGCATATCCTTTTTGCCTTTTTAGCCCTAACCTGGCACCCCTCCAAATTTATAGACCACGCCCACCCTGCTGTGATGTCACGGAAGGGGGCAGGCACGAGTAAATAAAAGGCACACACCGGAGGCGGAAGTGGGCACAGTAAGGCTACGGGTAGGGAGAGCAAACGGAAGAGCTCAACCCGAACCTGCCCGTGACCTGGCAATGGTCGACTCAAACCTCCCAGTCCCGTGGGTATCGGCCTGGCCCCCACGTCGCTATTGGGAAGATCTCTGCATTAGCTGCACACAAGGCGGAACAGCAGAGGGCACTGTTGTTTCAAATTCATTCCATTATCAGTGCAAAAACTGCCAATATCTGGGAAAATAGATGCAAAAGTGCTCAGAAGAGCAGTTTTACATTCATTTGCTTTGAGGGTTAACTTTTCCTTTAACTGGGGGGAAATATCTGTGGCAATTACGTGCGGCTCGTGGAATGCTTTGTACCCGAGATTTGCATGAGGTTATAAGGAAGAAAAAATTCATTCATTGTGTTGAAGCTTTATAGTTGGGAGAATTCTCATGTTCTTATGACTCGTGCCAGAATAGCTGTTTATTGATCCAAAGTCCAATCAGAGACACCGTAATTGCCGCAATTCATGCTAGGTGTCAGAAATTAGACTGCCCCTTATGTACCGACAAGGAAGCTCTTCACCAGTAGAGTTGCCTCTCTTGCCTAATGTCTTACCTAACTGGGTCAACTGATTGGGTCAGCATTGTCGACTGTGGTGATTCTACGGATCTTCTTAAAGAAATATTTTAGTTTTGCCTTGGGCAGTGCCCATAGGTTGGGGCCACTTTGATAAAGAGGTCAGTGAAGCTCTTGAGTATTCTGGGGGCCACCTTGTTTCAATGCAGTCAAGAGAAGCAGTTGAGGGAACATCTCCAATATCTGTTGAGGGAAGGTTGTCATCCTTTAGATCAGGGTTGTCCAACTGGAGGCTTCCAAAGAGGTCAGTAGAGCTCTTGTGTAGTCTGGGGGGCAATGCTACAATAAAATGATGATTTTATCCAAAAAGGCCCCCAAAATACTCATCTAAACTCTTTGGATCATCATTTATGGGCCATAGGAAGCCCCAAAGGTCTTAAGTTAGACAACCTTGATCTAAAGGATGACGGCCTTCCCTCAACAGATGCTGGAGATATTCCCTCCACTGCTCGTCTCGACTGCACGGACAACTCCCCGCCATCGAAGATTGTGCCTTTCATGATCCTGCCATGCCTAATTCACAGGTTTGTTTATTAGAGAACAAAGTCCTACATTGCATCAAGAACCTTCAGGAAAGTCAGGTGTTCTGTGGCTTGTGGGTATAGGAGGTGTAGCTCTATGGGTTCCAGTATATGCACATTGGTGGTGAAGGAATATTTGGTTTCATGGTGGCCAGCTGCATGCAGGTCGAGTTACAGATGGATATTTTCAAAATGTTGGTTTCTAGGACCCCATCAGGAGTCCAGTAGGACGTACAAGGCATGGTGGGAATTGGAGCAGAGAAATCCTAGAAGAGAAGGAGATGTTTTGGGCATAAGTTTGCCTGGAATGGGTCCAGCCGGCCTGGGTCCATAATGCCGACAGTTTAAGCCTTTATTATCCTGGGTCATTTGTTCCCCTGTGTCTGGTTTAGTTGTCTAAACCGAAACCGTTTAATGAAGCGACTACATTGGGCAATTAAATGTGGATTTGACATGTACATACATCTGCGTCTCATTTGGGCGGATTAGATGTCACATGTTTGACATGGCTTTTTTGCGGTGCCGGACTGTTTCATATCATACATTAATATAATGCACTCTCACTCTTAATCCTTTCAGATCCCTTTAATCATGGATTTTCTTGGCAGGTTGAGGTGCTGATGTGTAGGATTAGCAGGCGCTTAATTCAGTCCCTCCCTGCCCTATGACTGTGCTGCTAATGGGTTTAGGTAACATTTACTGGTTCTTTGGGCAGTGGCTGCCACTTTCGGGTTCCATTCTGGAGATTCTGTTAGTGAAATAAAGATGAGTAGGTTGACCTGGAAGTCCACGAGGGTCCACTTGTGGGTTGGCCAGATTCAAGCCAAGAGTCTAGAAGCAGGTTCATGTGGACATTGACTCTCAGGAAGAGCTCCTCCCCTTTGGTGATGTAATAGTGCTGACCCCTACGCTATTGTGGCTCATCTCATCCATGTATAAGTCTTCAGAGGGACGTTGGGTCAGGGGCTGGTAATAAAGCAGAAGAGGCTTGGGGCTGGGTTCAGGTCGAAAAATTTCTGACCCACTCATTACTTCTAGGTAAGTAATTTAGCAACTGCAAAATGGGGGACAATGTTGGGCATGTCTGTTAAAGCTGAACCTAGAAACATAGCTAAGCCAATGCCATCGGAGACATGACATTCTTAGATAGCCTAAGATATGCCTAGGGGATCATTTGGGCTACAGCTTTCTGCATTTTCGTATGAATGGAGCAACCAAACCAGAACTATAGAGAGCTAACCATCAGCAGAACATTGATTGGCTCACTAGGGTTTAATATTGCATACTTTTCTCTCTATTGAGCATCGCCACAGTTCCACTGACATCATTGGGAGGTTATTCAAGAATCATCTGTGAAGCCCAGGGAGATTCCGGTGGTCACCAACACTGTCCTACTTCTTGACCTTCAATTACGGTGATCACCAACACTGTCCTACTAGACCTTCAGTTACTGATACAAGGAGACTTTGATTCCCTATGTAGAAATATGGTCTATGGTCAAACCTGTACATGCATCAGTGGGGGTCTGACCCCCACAGGTATCTAAGGAAGCTATGTGGGTTGGTACCCTCAAGACCTTCAATTACTATGGTTACCAACGCTGTCCTACCTCTGGACCTTCACTTACGGTGGTGACCAACACTGTCCTACCTCTGGACCTTCAATTATGGTGGTCGCTAACACTGTCCTACCTCTGGACCTTCAATTACGGTGGTCACCAACACTGTTCTACCTCGGGACCTTCAATTCCGGTGGTCACCAACACTGTCCTACTTCTGGACCTTCAATTCCGGTGGTCACCAACACTGTTCTACCTCTGGACCTTCAATTACGGTGATCACCAACACTGTCCTACTAGACCTTCAGTTACTGATACAAGGAGACTTTGATTCCCTATGTAGAAATATGGTCTATGGTCAAACCTGTACATGCATCAGTGGGGGTCTGACCCCCACAGGTATCTAAGGAAGCTATGTGGGTTGGTACCCTCAAGACCTTCAATTACTATGGTTACCAACGCTGTCCTACCTCTGGACCTTCACTTACGGTGGTGACCAACACTGTCCTACCTCTGGACCTTCAATTATGGTGGTCGCTAACACTGTCCTACCTCTGGACCTTCAATTACGGTGGTCACCAACACTGTTCTACCTCGGGACCTTCAATTCCGGTGGTCACCAACACTGTCCTACTTCTGGACCTTCAATTCCGGTGGTCACCAACACTGTTCTACCTCTGGACCTTCAATTACGGTGATCACCAACACTGTCCTACTAGACCTTCAGTTACTGATACAAGGAGACTTTGATTCCCTATGTAGAAATATGGTCTATGGTCAAACCTGTACATGCATCAGTGGGGGTCTGACCCCCACAGGTATCTAAGGAAGCTATGTGGGTTGGTACCCCCAAGACCTTCAATTACTATGGTTACCAACGCTGTCCTACCTCTGGACCTTCACTTACGGTGGTGACCAACACTGTCCTACCTCTGGACCTTTAATTACGGTGGTCGCTAACACTGTCCTACCTCTGGACCTTCAATTACGGTGGTCGCCAACACTGCTCTACCTCTGGACCTTCAATTACATTGGTCGCCAAAACTGTCCTACCTCTGGACCTTCAATTACAATGGTCACCAACACTGTCCTACCTCTGGACCTTCAATTACGGTGGTCACCCACACTGTTCTACCTCTGGACCCTCAATTACAGTGGTCACCCACACTGTTCTACCTCTAAATCTTCAACTCCGGTTGTCACCAACACTGTCCTACCTCTGGACCTTCAATTACAGTGGTCACCCACACTGTTCTACCTATGGATCTTCAACTCCGGTGGTCACCTATACTGTCCTACCTCTGGATCTTCAATCATGGTGGTCACCAACACTGTTCTACCTCTGGACCTTCAATTACAATGGTCACCAACACTCTTCTACCTCTGGACCTTCAATTCCGGTGGCCACCAACACTGTCCTACTGGACCTTCAGTTACTGATACAAGGAGACTTTTTTTCCCTATGTAGAAATATGGTCTATGGTCAAACCTGTACATGCATCAGTGGGAGTCTGACCCCCACAGGTATCTCAGGAAGCTATGGGGACTGGTACCCCCAAGAATGGCCAAAAAAAGACAGTTCAGGGCTTTCATTCCCCTTCACATCCTGTTTTTCTTACTGGTTTTACCCATTTATCCCAGGAAACAAGCAAATACAAATGGAGATACCCAAGAAAAAAAAAGGGAATAGTTTGGTTCTGCTTTCCTGCCCGTTTGATATCTGTTTACTTTCCAACTGAGTGATTATCAGTGGGGCGGCCATGTGGCTCAGGCCTTGGCCAGCGAGTGTCTGCTCCGAGAGGAATGTATAAGCTTTGCAAGGTATGTGAGTATTATGTATTCCTGCTCTTAAATCTCCAAACAGAATGTCACCGGCGGATAAACACTCAAAAATGTTTTGCAAATAATTCTCTTTAGTAAAAATTCCTGGGACTCGATGGGGGGGGGTGTTGTTTGTCCTGACGCCAATGCTTATTGTGGCTATATTTAAACCATGCCGAGCGGCGGCTTTAAAGAGAATTGTCTTGAGTTTTTGCCATTGTTTCCTTGTCGTGAATCAGTCGCGAATCCACTATTTTTCGGATTCGGCCGAATCCTTCATGAAAGATTAGGGTAAGGACGAGTGAAAGAGAAACTTCTGCGTTTATGTGACATAAGTCACGTGACTTTTAAAGATACGGGACTCGGTTTGGCCAGGATTGTGGATTCAGGCGAATCTAAATCCATACCTGTTATAAATGGATTTAAAAATCTGAGCTGTCAATCATATATTGCCTGC
Organism: Xenopus tropicalis; assembly: GCF_000004195.4. Lineage (NCBI taxonomy): Eukaryota > Metazoa > Chordata > Amphibia > Anura > Pipidae > Xenopus > Xenopus tropicalis. The sequence goes on along the minus strand of NC_030680.2, from coordinate 7,230,864 downwards.
CCCGCCTCTATGGGCAGGGGAAGGGGGGGGGGGTAAAAATTATGCGGGGGGGGGGGGGGGGGGTAAAAATTATTCCATAGGGGGCAATACCAGACAAACAGGACTGTTTATAGAGGACTCCTCTATAGCACAACGTTTTCCCAGCATGTATGCAGAGCTACCTGCTTAGGTATTCTCTGTACTTAGTACGTTCCAGCAGGAACAGCCCCTACAGCTGGCTATACACACAACATTAAGTATTTTACTTATAATTTCTTTACATGTATGTAGGCAGGACCATCCCGAATGCTATCAGAGCAGCCCCTTGTGATGTTGAGGGTCTAGGACAAATGCCCACTCCAACCCTACCGCTAAACCAGCCCCGTTACCTACCTATATATCAGTCTAGAGGCTGACAGGAGCAGCCCATCTGCGTCCCATCTAACAGTTTACCTTTCCCAACAAGCCGTGGATTCTTTGCTAAGTGGAATGTTTATTGGCTCTGGGCACTGGCCATATGGAGCGTGCAGCCCCCCCCCTCGGCCAGGATCCCACTGACTGCAAAGCAGGTTTCATTTTCACTGCAGCTTTTATTATAATACGGATAAAACTATGTTTTTAATAAAAAGGCAACGTCCAAGGCCCCCTGAGCTCCGGCTAAACATGAAACCCCAATTCTTTAACTAAATCATCCATACCTGTTATAAATGGTTTTAAAAATCTGAGCTGTCAATCATATATTGCCTGCCCCGCCTCTATGAGGTGAGGCAGGCAATATATGATTGACAGCTCAGATTTTCAGTTGCAATGATAGATCCCAAAGCGTGACTTTCCTAAGCAGATATCAGTCTGTCATCCTGTTTAGACAGGTTGGGGCCTTATCAGAGACGGCCGGGCATCTCCCTGGGGGCCACATGTTATTCTTCCCTAATAAAACAATTATTTTTTCTCTGATCTGCACTTTTGTTCTCCATGTAAAAAAAAATACACAAAAACATCCGGCTCATTGAGGGTTCTCTTTACCTTAATGTGAGGCTGCAAGTCACCTGATTTGCTTTAGTAGGATATAGACCAACGGCTGTAGGACCTTTCCAGTTTAAGGCCTCCTCCAAGGTCCAGCCTTTGGTCAGGACCATTCCAGCCTTTGGTCAGGACCATTCCAGCCTTTGGTCAGGACCATTCCAGCCTTTGGTCAGGACCATTCCAGCCTTTGGTCAGGACCATTCCAGCCTTTGGTCAGGACCATTCCAGCCTTTGGTCAGGACCATTCCAGCCTTTGGTCAGGACCATTCCAGCCTTTGGTCAGGACCATTCCAGCCTTTGGTCAGGACCATTCCAGCCTTTGGTCAGGACCATTCCAACCTTTGGTCAGGACCATTCCAACCTTTGGCCAGGATCATTACAAGGTTATAAATATGGGGTAGATATCTGTGTAGCCATAGTTGCGGATATATAGGGCAGAAAATGTAGGATATAGACCAATGGTTGTAGGACCTTTCCAGTTTAAGGCCTTCTCCAAGGTCCAACCTTTGGTCAGGACCATTCCAGCCTTTGGTCAGGACCATTCCAGCCTTTGGTCAGGACCATTCCAGCCTTTGGTCAGGACCATTCCAGCCTTTGGTCAGGACCATTCCAGCCTTTGGTCAGGACCATTCCAACCTTTGGCCAGGATCATTACAAGGTTATAAATATGGGGTAGATATCTGTGTAGCCATAGTTGCGGATATATAGGGCAGAAAATGTAGGATATAGACCAATGGCTGTAGGACCTTTCCAGTTAAAGGCCTTCTCCAAGGTCCAACCTTTGGTCAGGACCATTCCAACCTTTGGCCAGGGCCATTCCAACCTTTGGTCAGGATCATTACAAGGTTATAAATATGGGGTAGATATCTGTGTAGCCATAGTTGCGAATATATAGGGCAGAAAATGTAGGATATAGACCAACAGCTGTAGCACCTTTCCAGTTAAAGGCCTCCTCCAAGGTCCAAGCTTTGGTCAGGGCCGTTACAAGGTTATAAATATGGGGTAGATATCTGTGTAGCCATAGTTGCGAATATATAGGGCAGAAAATGTAGGATATAGACCAACAGCTGTAGCACTTTTCCAATTAAAGGCCTCCTCCAAGGTCCAAGCTTTGGTCAGGGCCATTACAAGGTTATAAATATGGGGTAGATATCTGTGTAGCCATGTACATGTATAGTTGTGGATATATAGGGCAGAAAATATAGACCAACAGCTATAGGACCTCTACAGACCCAGTCATCAGCTTATTGGACCCTGTATGGTGCCCTTTGCCCAACTAATAGAAGCAGGGACGACCACCATATTGTTAAGATCTAATTGGTGCTTAAATGAGTTGATCTTTAGGGGTACAACCAGTTCTACTCTTTTATCACCAGGTTTAATACACATTTTGAACCCAGCAACAAGCTTTTGGTACATGGGGAGTATTTTGAAACCAAACCAATAAGACGGCCATTAGATCTAATGCCAAGGAAACCCTCAGATAAACTTGAATTTTTTAATTCAAGGATTATGATGGATGCCCTTAAGTACATCATATGGAGCAGTAAATCTTGGGTCTGGGCAGCTACAGACATCTGTTGTACGGAATGAATCCTCCTTCTGTGTGCTCCTCTCCCCTCCCGCCTGAGGAATGGTGGCATCGAGCCAAATAGGGCAGACAAACTGGGTCAGAGACATATTTACAAGCGGCTGTGCCCCCTTTATTGTCATGGTGCTGAGCAGCAACAAACATGATAGGGTTCTTGAGTCTGCGTACTGGGTAACATGTTCTAGGTTCTCACTGCCTGCAGGGTAACATATTCTAGGTTCTCTCTGCCTGCTGGGTAACATATTCTAGGTTCTCTCTGCCCGCTGAGTAACATATTCTAGGTTCTCACTGCCTGCTGGGTAACATATTCTAGGTTCTCACTGCCTGCTGGGTAACATATTCTAGGTTCTCACTGCCTGCTGGGTAACATATTCTAGGTTCTCATTGCCCGCTAAGTAACATATTCTCACTGCCTGCTGGGTAACATATTCTAGGTTCTCATTGCCCGCTAGGTAACATATTCTCACTGCCTGCTGGGTAACATATTCTAGGTTCTCACTGCCCGCTGGGTAACACATTCTCACTGCCTGCTGGGTAACATATTCTAGGTTCTCACCGAGCGCAGGCCACGCCCCCCATTATTTTTTTTTTTTAAAGATTTGGCAGCGACCCAGATGCAGCCATCAAAAGAGCCACATCTGGCTCCCGAGCCATAGGTTCCCTACCCCTGTTCTAGGTTCTCACTGCATTCTAGGTTCTCACTGCCTGCTGGGTAATATTCTAGGTTCTCATTGCCTGCTGGGTAACATATTCTAGGTTTTTACTGCCTGCTGGGTATCATATTCTAGGTTCTCACTGGAGCTTATGGGAAAGGAGGGACTTGGTTGGACCATGTGGCTTCTGTACCAGTCCTTGGGCTGTTGTCATGAGAGCTTAGAGACCCAGTCACAATATACAGTATTTATACAGTCACAATACATTACATGGCTGGTAAAAAAGAATCAGCCCTGTAGCATCAGCGTCTGACAGATATGACCTCACTTGCTTGATGATTTCCCCGCCCCCTAAGCTTAGCTCCTCCCCAGCAGCCCAGAGCCCACTGAGCACGTGCAGTGCCACTGACACACAAAACATGGCCTAACAAGATCCAAGATGGGGAGCCTGGATCATTACTGTTATAGGGCGGCTGCACCACTGGGCTGGTCCAGTTTAATTTATAAAATACAGAATTTCCAGTCGTATTCATTTTTAGTTCTCCTTCAAGTTCATTGAAACCGGGGAGAAGAAATAAAAAGGAAAAAGAAAATAACAATTTTTTCACCTCTTTAATAACTAAAGAGAGATGAGCAGGATTCCCCTGGCCCGGGTACCTGCTTCCTCATACATCTTTGCTCAGAGAGGTGCGACTTGCCCTTTAAAAAAAATCAAGATGCCTGCGCCCTGTCTATAAAAGACAAAAAACCCGGATTTCGTAATGAAACAAACAAAATCTACTTTATCACCTTTTATCTTCCTGTAATAGGGCTTTGGTTTCCCCCCTGTCCCATAATGTAACTATTAAACTGCCACTTTGCCCACTTTCTTCCTTATTGCCTGCCCCGCGAAGTTCAATAAAAAATACAGAAGCTTTTCTAGCCGTATTCTTTTTTTAGGGTTTTGTTCCCCTTTAAGTTAGACAATGATAATTATAGAGGTTTTACGGCTTTTCCCTTTGGTTAGGGAGCAATATTAGCCATGGGCCTGTTCCATAATGTGCAACTGATTTTCAGGGGATATGAATTCTCCGCTTGGCCTCAGTAACCGGGACCCTCAAACTATTTTTCATTTCGGTGAGGAATGTTGGCCCCGGGCACTCCGTATCTCGTGCCGCCAATAAACCTTCCTTCCAGCTGTCAGAGAACTTGCTCGGAACCCATCAGTGCTTAGATCGTGCCGTATACACGTTATATCTTAGTTGGGATCAAGTACAGGTACTGTTTTATTATTACAGAGAAAAGGGGATCATTTAACCATTAAATAAATCCAATAGGGCTGTTCTGCCCCAATAAGGGGTAATTATATCTTAGTTGGGATCAAGTACAGGTACTGTTTTATTATTACAGAGAAAAGGGAATCATTTAACCATTAAATAAACCCAATAGGGCTGTTCTGCCCCAATAAGGGGTAATTATATCTTAGTTGGGATCAAGTACAGGTACTGTTTTATTATTACAGAGAAAAGGGAATCATTTAACCATGAAATAAACCCAATAGGGCTGTTCTGCCCCAATAAGGGGTAATTATATCTTAGTTGGGATCAAGTACAGGTACTGTTTTATTATTACAGAGAAAAGGGAATCATTTAACCATGAAATAAACCCAATAGGGCTGTTCTGCCCCAATAAGGGGTAATTATATCTTAGTTGGGATCAAGTACAGGTACTGTTTTATTATTACAGAGAAAAGGGAATCATTTAACCATTAAATAAACCCAATAGGGCTGTTCTGCCCCAATAAGGGGTAATTATATCTTAGTTGGGATCAAGTACAGGTACTGTTTTATTATTACAGAGAAAAGGGAATCATTTAACCATGAAATAAACCCAATAGGGCTGTTCTGCCCCCAATAAGGGGTAATTATATCTTAGTTGGGATCAAGTACAGGTACTGTTTTATTATTACAGAGAAAAGAGAATCATTTAACCATGAAATAAACCCAATAGGGCTGTTCTGCCCCAATAAGGGGTAATTATATCTTAGTTGGGATCAAGTACAGGTACTGTTTTATTATTATAGAGAAAAGGGAATCATTTAACCATTAAATAAATCCAATAGGGCTGTTCTGCCCCCATTAAGGGGTAATTATATCTTAGTTGGGATCAAGTACAGGTTCTGTTTTATTATTACAGAGAAAAGGGAATCATTTAACCATGAAATAAACCCAATAGGGCTGTTCTGCCCCCAATAAGGGGTAATTGTAATTTCGAGCTTTCTGGATAACGGATCCCATAAATATATATATGTGTGTATTTATACAGAGAGCATATTTCAGCTGAACTCTATACACCAGGTGGGCTTGGGAACCAATCAGTGCTCTGAAGAGGAACCCCCACTCCAGCCTGGCACGGATTAAAGGGGGTCCATTCCTTTCCTATTCGCACTATGATCTATGTGCCAAGTAATAACGTATAGCAGGCAGCTGATATTATTGCACGGAGGGTTTGGGAACGCACAGGGCTCATACCGGCCAATCCTAGTGGAAAAAAATATTTGCGTATTTGTCTCCCGAGCCAGGAAACCGCTGTTGTTGCCAGCGCTGCCGACAGTATTTGTTCAGATTTGTCCTGTTTTCAGATGGAAGTTTATGTAAATCTCTTTCATCGTTAAAAGGATTTTTTTTTTCGAGGTTTGTTAGGGAATATACAGAGTTTGTTATTGTATTTATCCTACTGAGAGACGAACATAAATGGGGAAAGGAGTGAAATGGAGAATATTCCTATCCATGTATGGGACAGGTATCCGATCCCGCCGTAGGGTTATAGTGACCCATCTTAGTCCTACGGTATTGCTTGGGCGGCCAACAGAAAGGCCCCATACATGGACCAATTAGCTGCTGACTTAGTCTGAAGGGGCTGAGTTGGCTTTAGTGATCTCAGCAGGTCTGCAACTACTCATTATTAGGAGTGAGGTGACCCAACCCATAGTTTTGGGCCAAAAATTTGTGCTATAATGGCAGGTTTGGGCATGTGGGAGTTAAGTCTTCAAGCATGGCCCCTTCCCTTTGGTCATGGGATAGTGCTGACCTATTGGGAGTTGGGCCAAGTTCGAAGGTCGCCAAGTGAGCAGATCTTCTCCCGATATCCCCACCTACGGGTGGGCGATATCGGGCTAATTCGGTTGTTTTGCCCTGGGGGCAAACGATGGAATTAGAATGACTGGTATAGGTGTCTGTCGGTTCAGGGACAGCGTCAACGAGCCGAGGGGGTCCCCGATCCAACTAAATTTTTAAACCTGCCCGATCGAGATCTGCCCAATTTCAGGCCAGTCGGGCAGGCCCGTCGGTAGTGCCCATACACGGGCCAATTAGCTGCCGTATCAGTCTAAGGGAACCATATCAGCAGCTAGAATCGGCCCGTGTATGGGCACCTTAAGTTAGCAGGTGTGTATCTTGCAAAGGGCCCCAATCGTTAGCCCATCAGGCCCCAGTGCAGATGGACCTGCCAACAAGTATACAAGAATGTGGATCCATTAAAGTTAACTTTTAGTATGATTTAGAGAGTGATATTCTGAGAAAAAAATTGCAATTGGTCTTTATTTTTTTTTAATTATTTGTATGTTTTTTTTTAGCTATTTCATTTTCAGTTCGGCAGCTCTCCAGTTTGAAGTTTCAGCAGCTCTTTGGTTGCTAGGGTCCAAGTTACTATAGCAAGCAGGGAGTGGTTTGGATAAAACATTGGTATATGAATAGGAGAGGGGCCTGAATAGAAAAGAAATTTACAAAAAGTAATGATAACAATAAAACTGGAGCCTCACAGAGAGTTGATTTTTTGGGTAGGAAAATTGCCCCAAGAAGCACCACTTTAACCTGGGAGGGATCCTGTCTTGGGGCAGATGGTTCCTTTATATGTTTCTATTTAGAATCCCGGTCAGGTTAATAATGAAGGACATGCGTTAACCCTTTCCTGTGCCAGATGCCGGGGTGCCTGGGAGTTGCTCGGAGACTCTCAGTTTCAGCTTTCAGACCGCGAAATGAAATGCGTTTTGACTCACTGGTGATTAATGAGATTTTCTCTCTTGGGAAAATCACGTTCCAGTAAATGTTTGCCAGTAGAGCGGAATCCTTATCTCGCTGCTGTCACTGAGTGTTGGCAATCTCACACCCCAACCTTTTAGCCCCGGCCTCCCCTTTCACCTCCATAGCAGCCTCTGCAACAGACAGTAGCCAAAATAGTTTATGTTTCCCATTTGCAGGGCTTAGATGGACCTTGTAATAGAACCTTTTGAGGAAGAAATGAAATCCTATCAAAGAATTAGGATAGAAATGATACACTTTGTTTTGAGCTTCTTTGTTAGCCTATAGGTGGCCATGTAAGATCCGCCCATTTGGTGAGGTCGCCAAGCAAGCGGATCTTCTCCCAATATGCCCACCTACGGGTGGGCGATATCAGGCTAATGTGATACCAGGGTGCCTGGGAGTTGTTTAGCGACTCTCTGTTTCAGCTTTCAGACCATGAAATCAAATGTGGTTTGACTCACCTTTTAAAATGGTGGGAATAGGCGCCATTGGCTCGGAGACGGCATCAATGAGGCGATGTGGTCCCCGATCCAATGGAAAAATCAAACCTGCCTGATTGAGATCTAGCTTATTTCAGGCCTGTCGTTGGTGCCCATACACGGGCAGATAAGCTGCCAAATCGGTCTAAAGGGCCGATATCGGCAGCTTAAATTGGCCAATGTATGGCCACGTTTAGGCCACTGCTGCCCTTTAGCATGGAAGGTCTTTGGCTCTTAATATACCCCAAGTATAAGTAGCTTCCCGACAGATGAACCTCACTTTCTGCTTGATGATTTCCTACGCCCTCTACGCTTAGCTCCTCCCCAGCAGTTCACTGAGTATGTGCAGTGCCACTGGCACACAAAAGATGGTCTAAAAGGATCCAAGATGGCGACAATTGCGATCGTTACTGTTATAGGGAGTATAGAGTAAGTTCAGTATATGAAATATAGCCAGATTCTGGTGCCCCTTCAACATTATGGTCCCTGCTCTTCGTTATAATGGTTTGCATTCGGTATATCTGGCTATTCACAATGGCAGGTGTGCCCAAAGTGCCTGACGTTGTCACATTTTGCTTCCTTTCTAGTTCTGTCAGCCCGGAGGATGGCAGCTTTCTCGAGAGCGGAAACAGCCAACGTTCTTTGTTGTGGTTTTAACGGATATTGACTCGGATCGACACTACTGCGCCTGCCTGACCTTCTACGAGGCTGAAATCAACTTACAGGTAAAGTATTTACTTATTATTCTCTTTCCCATTGTGACCAAAGTGAGGGAATCATTGTCTTTGTGTAGTTAAATGCTTTCCTACTCGTGATCTCTATGAGAACCCTTTCCATATTAATGGCCTTAGAAGTTCCTTTAGAGTCTCTGGTCTCCAGACTAACTTCTTGTGCCCCATACCATATTCATTAAGCCAGGGGTCCCCAGCCACCTTTTTGGGGGTGCCAAATAAGGGCTGTGATTGGCTACTTGAGCGCCCCTATGTTGACTGGAAGCCTACAGAAGGTTCACCTAGTTTTTATGCAACCAATACTTGCCTCCAAGCCAGGATTTTAAAAAATAAACACCTGCTTTGAGCCAATAGGAGCAACATCCAAGGGGTTGGTAAGCAACTTGCTGCCCCCCATGCCACTCTCTGGGGGCCACTGCCCTTGCCTTGCTGGGCTGGGTATAACGTTTCAGTCCCTGCAGAGCCCAGAACAGGGACTTAGGGAATGTCTCAGAACAGATTACATCTTTTCCAAGGAGAAACCTCTAGGAAATAATCCCGGTGGGTTGTCATCTTCTCTGATCCTTGAGTGCCACCTTGCCTATTACACGCAGTAAGGCTACAAAATATAATATATAATAAGAGTTATAGTTTCCCACAGCAACCAATCTGATGACTAGTTCATTGGGTTGTAAATCCTACTCTCTACATTTGTACCTCTTGGTTACTAGACCAGGATTAGTCTTTGCTACTTCTGTTACTCTATTAAATTACTAATTAAGTTCACAAGGGAGCGTAGGAGAACACACTGATCCCTGATGGGTTATATCCTTCTTAGATCAAAGATGTCCAAGCTGCCAGTGATGCCCCTAAAATCCTAAAAACTATGGGATTCTACAATAGATGCAGAATAAGGGACAGTGTTCCCTTAAATATAAGGAATCTATAAGTCTACAAGGTCCTTCACAACCAGGTAAACAGTGGTTTATGCTTCATTATTGGGGCTCAGAGACTTGGTTGGGACCAGTTAGAGAGTTTCCTTTTTCCTTCTTGGAAGCCCCTCTTGAAGGTCAACTAGAACAATGGGGTAAAAACACTTCTTTGATGTCTTTTGATGAACATTTTCCTCTTCAGTTATGATACATTCTCTCCCCATGTGACGTGAACTCATGATTTCCTCTCGGTCGGAAATCTCATCACAAGCTCCGGGAGAGGTATAATCCCGACGATTACAACGTAACCCAAGAATTACGTCCCAAAACACTTTGATTTTTTTTTCCTTCCGAGCGATTAACAGTTCTTTTGTGGAACGACAATGAAGTACTTTTGGCGTTTGTACTACCGAAGCTAATCTCTTAATGAGTGAGTGAAAGCGTATGTGAGAGACACAGGAAGCCAAGCGCTTTATTTTCCTTCTAGGAATGGCTGAAATAATCTGGGAGAATGGTCACAAACTGGAAGTTCTTCCAAGAAGTCTTTGTTTCTTCGGAAAATAAATTTCGAGTCGGAAGCGGTTACAAAAGCGGCGTTAAATGCTTTGTCTTGGCATCCTCTGTTCTAGTATATACCTAAAGATCACCAAAAAGCTAGTTATTTACTGTGTTTTTATTACTATAAAGGTTGTTCCTCCATTGTTCCTTGTTGTACTGGTGACATGGGATGTTCCGATGTCTGAATGTTGGATATAGTCCATTTTGGGGATAGGGTGGCTGGTCACTTTGTGTAGGAGGTACATAAAGGCTCGAAATACATGGAGCTTCAACCCAAAGGATAGTGTGACCATGTCCACATACGCCCTATGGCCAGACGTATCCAGACAGCATCTCAAATATCATATCCTCAGGTGGAACTCTCACTGCCAGGTTCCAAACCATTTCCGGAAGCACAAGAGCATACTTTAAGGGGTGTGAGGTTTATATGGGAGATCAGAGGCAAACAAACCTAATGTCTCCATGTGCAATGCCAAGTATTGGCTGGATTGGGGTAAAGCAATCCACCACTGGGCTCTGGGGCAGCAGAAACATCCTCTGGAGGGATAAATGGCATTTCACCATCTGGCAGTAGGATGGAAATGTCGGGGTTTGGCAGATGCCAGGAGAACACTACCTGCCTGAATGCGTAATGGCCATGGTAAAGTTTGGTATAGGAGGAATGATGGGCTGGGGCTGTTTTCATGACTTGGGCTGTGGCCCCTGGTTACAGTGAAACCTTAAGGCTACAGGGTACAATGGCAATTCCACGCTTCCTACTTTGTGGGACAGTTTGGGGGGCCCCTTCCTGTTTCAGCACAATAATGCCCCCCATGCACAGAGCCAGGGCCTACAGAATGGGTTTACTGAGATGGGAAGAACCTGACTGAGCCCTGACCCCAACCCAACTGACCCCCTGTGGGATGGAACCCCAACTGCAAGCCTGATCCCCAACATCACTGCCCAACCTCACTAATGCCCTTGTGGCTGAATGGGAGCAACTCCCAGCAACACTGCCCCAACATCTAGTGGGAACCTTCCCAGAAGGGTAGGGGCAGTTATAGCAGCAAAGGGAGGGGCAACCCAACTGAACCCCTGTGAGATGAACTGAAACCCCGATTGTGAGCCTGATCCCCAACATCAGTGCCCAACCTCACTAATGCTCTTGTGGCTGAATGGGACCAATTCCCAGCAACACTGCCCCAACATCTAGTGGGAACCTTCCCAGAAGGGTAGGGGCAGCTATAGCAGCAAAGGGAGGGGCAACCCAACTGAACCCCTGTGAGATGAACTGAAACCCCGACTGTGAGCCTGATCCCCAACATCAGTGCCCAACCTCACTAATGCCCTTGTGGCTGAATGGGAGCAACTCCCAGCAACACTGTCCCAACATCTAGTGGGAACCTTCCCAGAAGGGTAGGGGCAGTTATAGCAGGTAGGGTTGGGCAACCCAACTGAACCCCTGTGGGATGGAACCCCGACTGTGAGCCTGATCCCCAACATCACTGCCCAACCTCACTAATGCCCTTGTGGCTGAATGGGAGCAACTCCCAGCAACACTGTCCCAACATCTAGTGGGAACCTTCCCAGAAGGGTAGGGGCAGTTATAGCAGCAAAGGGAGGGGCAACTTCATATTAACCCCCTTGGTTTGGGAATGAGATGTTCCCGAGACATGTACCTCTTTCTTTTTGCTTTCATGTGGCTTAAAGCCATCACAGAATTTTGAATACTGAGATTTTTTATGTAATTTCATAAAGAATCCATGGAGAATCCGTCCCAACAGCTTAACTTGGCATGAAAGGATCATTTATCGACATTAGCGCGTGCAAACAAATACGCAATGTTTCTCTTAAAAATTCCTCCGAGCATCTTACTTCACTTTGGATTCATTATTCTGGGGGATTTTATTGTTTTTTTCCTGAACTAAACAATGCAGTTTCCTGTGTATGGAATCCGGGCAGAGCGGTGCCGGTGCCGTACCATTGACTAAGCGATGAGAATTCTTCCCTAATTGCGATTTGTTTAGGATGACTCTTTGGTAAAGCGTTTAGTATCTCTTTTGGCTCATTGTACTCAATGAACTCGGGAAGCTTCCCCTTCTCTGCTGAGCTTTAGCTCCATCTCATAAATATTTGTTGGGCTGAGGTCACATAGATTATTTCTGCATGTTTTTAGACTCTTCTGGGTTTATGCCCCTTCCACATTGTGATTCATCATTTATTCTGGGATCCCCCCCTAACTGGACTTCAGGCTGGGCCCCCTTAGCCCATAACAAGGTTACAGATATATAGAAACATTAGGGTAACAGTCACCCTGCTATAGTTCCAGGGGTACCCAGGGCACAAATAAGCACTCACCCCAAATCCCCCCTAACTGGCCTTCAGGCTGGGCCCCCTTAGCCCATAACAAGGTTACAGATATATAGAAACATTGGGGTAACAGTCACCCCGTTATAGTTCCAGGGGTACCCAGGGCACAAATAAGCACTCACCCCAAATCCCCCCCTAACTGGCCTTCAGGCTGGGCCCCTTAGCCCATAACAAGGTTACAGATATATAGAAACATTGGGGTAACAGTCACCCTGCTATAGTTCCAGGGGTACCCAGGGCACATATAAGCACTCACCCCAAATCCCCCCCTAACTGGCCTTCAGGCTGGGCCCCCTTAGCCCATAACAAGGTTACAGATATATAGAAACATTGGGGTAACAGTCACCCTGCTATAGTTCCAGTGGTACCCAGGGCACAAATAAGCACTCACCCCAAATCCCCCCTAACTGGCCTTCAGGCTGGGCCCCCTTAGCCCATAACAAGGTTACAGATATATAGAAACATTGGGGTAACAGTCACCCTGCTATAGTTCCAGGGGTACCCAGGGCACATATAAGCACTCACCCCAAATCCCCCCTAACTGGCCTTCAGGCTGGGCCCCCTTAGCCCATAACAAGGTTACAGATATATAGAAACATTGGGGTAACAGTCACCCTGCTATAGTTCCAGGGGTACCCAGGGCACAAATAAGCACTCACCCCAAATCCCCCCTAACTGGCCTTCAGGCTGGGCCCCCTTAGCCCATAACAAGGTTACAGATATATAGAAACATTGGGGTAACAGTCACCCTGCTATAGTTCCAGGGGTACCCAGGGCACAAATAAGCACTCACCCCAAATCCCCCCCTAACTGGCCTTCAGGCTGGGCCCCCTTAGCCCATAACAAGGTTACAGATATATAGAAACATTGGGTAACAGTCACCCCGCTATAGTTCCAGGGGTACCCAGGGCACAAATAAGCACTCACCCCAAATCCCCCCCTAACTGGCCTTCAGGCTGGGCCCCCTTAGCCCATAACAAGGTTACAGATATATAGAAACATTGGGGTAACAGTCACCCTGCTATAGTTCCAGGGGTACCCAGGGCACAAATAAGCACTCACCCCAAATCCCCCCCTAACTGGCCTTCAGGCTGGGCCCCCTTAGCCCATAACAAGGTTACAGATATATAGAAACATTGGGGTAACAGTCACCCTGCTATAGTTCCAGGGGTACCCAGGGCACAAATAAGCACTCACCCCAAATCCCCCCCTAACTGGCCTTCAGGCTGGGCCCCCTTAGCCCATAACAAGGTTACAGATATATAGAAACATTGGGTAACAGTCACCCCGCTATAGTTCCAGGGGTACCCAGGGCACAAATAAGCACTCACCCCAAATCCCCCCCTAACTGGCCTTCAGGCTGGGCCCCCTTAGCCCATAACAAGGTTACAGATATATAGAAACATTGGGGTAACAGTCACCCTGCTATAGTTCCAGGGGTACCCAGGGCACAAATAAGCACTCACCCCAAATCCCCCCCTAACTGGCCTTCAGGCTGGGCCCCCTTAGCCCATAACAAGGTTACAGATATATAGAAACATTGGGTAACAGTCACCCTGCTATAGTTCCAGGGGTACCCAGGGCAATCATACATTGGGCAGTGATAGTTTACAGACCCCACAACTCCCCCTCCTCCCCTATATTTTGCCCATAACAAGGCAGAAGCCAGAGTGGCGGCTTTAGGGACGGATGGATGTGAATGGTCACTGTAACAGAAACAAAAAAAAAAAGAAAAACAAAACAAAAAAAAACTTGAAAGAATGTATTCTAATCCCCAAGGTTTGGAGTTCAAATATTTGTGGAAAGCATTGATCATTAACATTCCCTGCATGCTGATGAAGATAAATCATTGTAAAAGTAACATTGCCAAAGTGACATCTTAAACCCATTACTGCTGCCCATCCTGCCGACAGTTCACTTACGTACTCGCTGTCCCAGCAGCCCCCGACCATGGGGAAGAACATTCATTTCCCTAAGTCTTGTCGAGTGCGAAAATCAGCGATACTGTATATTTCTAGGGTTTCCAAAAATAATACCTTTATTTATACATCGATTTTATGTATTTTACCTTTTAATGGGTTCCTATGCACTGGGGTAATTATTCTAATAAATTCGCCCGCCCAAACGTTCAAGAGTTTGTCTCTTTTTCTTACAAATGGAGGTTCCTAGAGGTCCTTAGATGGACTGTTTATGTCTGGAGATGCCTTTGTGTGGTCTTCATTGCCCATGTATGGTTGAGCCTGGCCAATGAGACACCAGCAGAAATCCCAGTGGGCCCCAGCCTCCATTTGCAGTCAGAAATGGGCAAGAGATACCAAGTAGTGCTGGCCTGGTGGGACCTTAAGGTGGTGGTTGGCCTAGGCACCCCAGTCCAACACTGGTTATGTTCTACCACAGCTGGTGACTCAGGGGTTGGCTGCCTTATTCCAAATGGGCACAATCAACTACGGGGTTTGTATGTTCTCCCCACATGTGGATTAGCCTTGGGTATTCTCTTAGTTCAGTCGGTTTAAATGACCCCTATGGACATTAGACTAGTACTAGACTCTAGATCTTTCAGATTGTCTTAGAGAGTTTGAGGGTTTCTTTGGGGGGCGGGATCTCATGCTAAATTTAGGATTATATTGCCCGGGACATCATGGAGGGCCCTAGTCCAGGGATCCCCAACCTTTCTTACTCGTAAGCCACAGTTTAATTTAAAAAGACTTGGGGAGCAACACAAGCACCATAAAAGTTCATAGGGGAGCCAAATAAGGGCTGTGATTGGCTATTTGGTGCCTCTATGCACCCTATCAGCTTACAGGGGGCTTAATTTGGTAGGATATCTTGTTTTTATTCAGCCAAAACTTTTTTATTCAAAAATAACTACCTAGTTTGGGGGCACTGAGAGCAACATCCCAGGGGTTGGGGAGCAATATGTTGCCCCTGAGCCACTGGTTGGGGATCACTGCCCTAGTCTCTTCCAGATTCCTGCTTGGACCTCATTCTTTCCACAGCTTCTTCTTATTTGTATCTCAGCTTCAGTTTTCATCAACTTCACAAGGTTCTTTCTGCTCTTGTCTGTTGAGGCTTCTGTTGGGGCCCCCCTGCCCAACACTGTTTGGTATTTTGGTGGTTACTTTGATTAGTGACCACATTTGTTAAAAAGTTGAGTGTCGTCAAACCATGTTTTCCTCCCAGTGATGTTCGTTGGTGACATCTTAAATGTTCTGCTCTTTGTTCCGGTGGGGGGGGGGGATGCGGAACGACCCCTTTTGGCACATTTGATCAGTGGAGTAGGCGAGGTAAAAGGTTGAAGTGTTATCTCGACGCTTTCCAACAATGTGTGTGCAACTTGCATCGGTATCTGCTTGTGGTTAGTGTTTACGATGTGTTTTGGCACTTCTCTCGCTCGGTTGTCCGGACTCGGCTGAGATAGAGTCCAGGTACGGGGCCCCGCCGAGCACAAACTGACATTCGCAGTTCAACATAATCACTTATTACATTTTGGGCTCGGGGTAATCCGTAACGATGTGTCTATTGATCGTAGAACCTCCTCGGGGCTGTGATTGATTTCCATCAAGACCCCACTTTCCCGCACACCAAACCCTTCCACGAATAAGAGGAATTTGCTTAAACCATTTGCCGGGCTGGGCTGATAGAGCCGGAGGATAATATCTTATTGGCATCAGTCAGATGTAAAAAATAAAGGGGGCAAATTAATCTAGGGGGGTCCTGTTTAAGCCTAAGGGTATTCTTGTAGCCACTTTTGTACAACAAAATTGTTATAACATTTCAAATTCTTTATTTTATGTCATCATGGATCTGCCAAGGCCACAACTAGTTATATCTGGCCACGCCCCAGTATGCCACACCCATTTTCCCCTGGCTATGCCACTGCTTTCAATGTTGAAGTTAGGGTTGCCATCTTTTTTTACTTTAAAATACCAGCGTTCAGGTTTAGGGGCCAGGCAATGACATCACTAGGAGACGGGCAATGACATCACTGGGAGACAGGCAGTGACATCACTGGGAGACAGGCAGTGACATCACTGGGAGACAGGCAGTGACATCACTGGGAGACAGGCAGTGACATCACTAGGAGACAGGCAGTGACATCACTAGGAGACAGGCAGTGACATCACTAGGAGACAGGCAGTGACATCACTAGGAGACAGGCAGTGACATCACTAGGAGACAGGCAATGACATCATGAGGCGGGGGAATGTGTGTGTGGGTGGGGAAATGGACGTGTGGGTGGGGAAATGGGCATGTGGGCGGGGAAATGGGCATGTGGGTGGGGAAATGGACGTGTGGGTTGAATTAATGGGTGGGGAAGACGCTATCTCTAAAAAGGGGTTGATCAGGCACCGAGAGAGTTGGGGAAGTGACAGATTTATAGGTCGGGTTTCAAGCCTTACAAGTTTACCAGCAGGTATATTGCCAGTACATTAGTAATACCAGTACCGGCCCAAGAAGGCGATTTGCCAGCTAGGCCGGTCAATTACCAGTAGGATGGCAACCCTAGATGTAGTCATTGGGAATCAACTGTCCTTATCATGCCCTCTACTATTCACTTCACTCTAATGGACCATTGTCTAAATTGCCAGTTCCATATGGTGCTGGTCCTGTAACCCGTAGCAACCAGACTCTATCATTTTTTTATACTACTGGAGCAAATCAGCTTAAGGACCTGAACAACAACAAAAATAAGTCAAGTTTAAGGTCCTATCTCCTCATGCATTGCAGCCTTCGGGCCCGCTTGTGTCTGTGCGGGCCCCATAATCCGGAACCCGGGGGCCTTGGCAGGTGTATGTGCTCTGGTACCAATCAGTTGCTTCTCAGGCTGTGAGACTACAGAGGCCCAGCCTGTCTGCTCTTTCTCCCCAGGGGATTATGGGCTTGACATGTCGTGGCCTATAACGAGCGGTGCGCGGTGTCGGATCTTGTAACGAGGGGCGAAATTGGGTATCGGTTTTCATGTTAATGCTCTTTAAGTGCCGGCAGGAATAAAAACCCAGCGTCTCTAAGGGAAGATTTGTCCGGGGAAACGCTGCTCAGATTACAGAAGCCTGGTCTGTGCCTCTGTTATTCCCATCCCGGACCTGACTGAACTGGAGCTACTGGGATTCACTGGAGCCCCCTCCGCCTTCCCCTTTAGGATAGTCGTAATACCCAAGCAGGGTGGCCAGTCGCTCAAGCAATATATTAGTAGGATATTACTGTGATAGAGTGTAAGCTCTTGTGGTTTCCTCCTCTTCTGAGAGCAAATCATTTCATGTGTAACTCACACGTCGCTCTCCAAGGTGCTGATTGTTTCTACATGGATATCAATAGGAAGGCTCGGACCAAGGGCTCGTTAATTAATTAGGTTTCAGTCAATGGTTGATTAACCCCCATTGGTGGGAATTCATCTTGGCCTAATGTGCTGCTCCTGATTCAGTCACAAGCAGCCAATCACTTCAGTCCAAATAAGTCACAGTCCTGTGAGTCTTGCTGTGACTCCTACTTGCCTACAGCCGAACCCATCTACACCGAGGGCCACATCTCCCACCGGCCGGTAGCCTTTAGACTTAACCCTTTAGGACCTCATACACAACAAATGTATGAAAGCCAAAGGGTTAAACCTTGCTTAGCAACAAGCCCTTTTGAAAAATGTGGATTCCGGCATTCTCTGTTTAGTGTTAGCCAGCTGGGCTGTGATGTCCCGAGCCGGGGCAAGATGTAAGGGGGGGCTCGTGACCCCTTAAATGACTGATATTCGCTGTAGGCAGCTTCTCACAAATATAAAACCAGCTAAAAGCTTCCTGTTTATATGGGGTTATGGGAGGCCCAACTAATTATGAGCCTCACTAATGCGACATCGTTGGGAACTCGTTGAACTGTAGCTGATGTATTGTGTTTGTATCCTGGCAACCCATAACATCTCTGCAGGAGGGTCCCCTAGGTTGCCCCTGGGCCACCATTTGGACATGACGGCTATAAGACAATGGGCTCACTGATGTTCGGGTCTCATTCAGGGGGTTTAGGGTCCTTTGGGGAGTGTCTTCATTTTGAGTGTGTTGCAGGTAAGGTTGGGTGGTGGATGAATGTAGCCATATTCTATTAAGACTCTAACATTGGATACCCACATCTGAGTTTTTTGGGCAAGGGTGCTAAGGGTGCTGCATTACAGATGTTACTCTGGGCACATCCACATCTAGGGACACCTGGAATTTGGCCCCAAACAGCCACAGAGCAAAGCCCCAAGTGGCCTGAGAAAGGTTTTCTCTTACAGTCAGTGTATTTTCCTAATGGCCAAGAAGATCAGCGGGCATTGCTAACTGCCATGGCTAAAACAGGGGCAAGTCATTTAGTTGCCTCTCAGTCTGCCCAGAGAAGGAAACTGAATCAATCCAACATAGGAATTCCTATTCATGAAGCGTAATTCAGCAGGAACAGAGATGTCCAACATTCTTGCAGTGCTGCTCATGTTATGCTATGGATAGAATGCTACGGATAAAATGCTACCGATAGAATGCTATGAATAGAATGGCCAACATCTGGGGTAATGGCCAAACACATGTTATGCTATGGATAGAATGCTATGGATAAAATGCTACCGATAGAATGCTATGAATAGAATGGCCAACATCTGGGGTAATGGCCAAACACATGTTATGCTATGGATAGAATGGGTAACAACGGGGGTAATGGCCAAGCACAACATCTACACTTTCTTATTTGTATTTTTTTTAGCCTTACTTGGAAAATAAGAGATCATTTTGTGTTTTTCAGGGAAGCAAGCGGGAGCACAGCGAAACGGAGGAGGAGGATTCGGGACTGATCCAGCCTGCCCAAGTGTTTGCTCCCAAGAGCCTGGTGTTGGTGTCGAGACTAGACTATCCTGAGATATTCCGGGTAATCATTTCCTAATGTACATTGGCGTGTGGCCCTAAAGGGAGCAGTGAGTGCCGCATTCAGGCTTCTGGGGGGCCCTTGGGACATCACAATTGACGTCTGGGCTCTGTTTGTTAGGGGTGTCGGCCAAATGAATAAAACAAAAACCGTGTCTGGGCCTTTGTACAGTATCTGTTCAGCCCAGGGGCCAATCAGATGAGTGATGTACAGTTGCCAAACCAGCAGGTCGGGTGGCGACCAATCGCTAAACCATCGGGGGGCCTAATTAGGCACAGTGCCCTCCACAGATGTTTATGATGACAGTTAGAGGATAAGTTACTGCCCCCATGAAACCCCCGGGTGTTTTTCTCATTACCAGGCGTGCCTCGGCTTGATCTACACCGTGTACGTAGACAGCCTGAATGTGTCCCTGGAGAACCTGGTGTCCAACCTGGTGACGTGCATCGTGCCATCTGCCGGCGGCTCGCAGGTGAGTGCCCGACCAATGGGAGCTTTGCGCGTAAGAGCGACGTTCTTTGTTTACAACCTGGAAAGCGAGTAAGTTTGCCCCCCCCCCCCCCCCCCAGTGAATTTTGGTTTCCTTCTCCAGATCACTTACCCCCACATGTAATAAAAGGCACTATGTTTGCCCAGAAGCAGTAACCCATAGCAACCAATAAGATGTTGGCTTTTAAATGGGTGACCAGTTAATTCCTCCTGCTGATTGGTTGCTATGGGTTACTGCTCCTGGGCAAACTTAGAGCCACGGTGGAAACAATACAAGTGAGAAATTACTATACATAATATGAATTAGGGATGCAGCGAACCCACTTTTTTGGGTTCGGCCAAATCCACCCTGATGGATTCACCCCGAATCCTGATCCGTATCCAGAATTTAGTGCATCCCTAATATGAATGCATCTCCTTTTGGGGGGAAAATATCCCAAATTATAAGAAGAGTAAAAAGAACAAAGGAATAGGAAAGTATTTGTCGAAATTTCATAATTTGCTAATGAATATTTTCGGCATTAGCGCCAGTCTCGCTTTAAGGCAATGCTAAATATAATCGCAATATAAATATGAACATGTGTGGGTTCCATTAATATGGAATAGCCATAGGGAATGCAGTTGGGCGCGATGCTAGCGAGGTCACGTGACCGAGCCGCCCTGGTGATCTCACATGCTTTATATCAACTGAATGGGAATTCCACAGCCGGTCCCTGGTGGCACTTCAAAAAGCCAGAATATTCCATTTGGAGATGATTTATGGGAACGCTGTCCGTATCGGAGCTGCCCATGTAGCAAACCAGCCAAACTGGATCGTCGCGGCTCGAACTGGATATAATCAACTTATCGTGCTGTTTGGGTTACATAACATGAGATTTAAGGCAACGGGTCGGGGATGTTCTTAATACAATAACAGCAAAGCTGTCGGCCATTTATCTTGGGCTGATGGTCTTTATTATCCTAGAATTCTGTAGTGTAACATAAATGCACGACTCATGAATAGGTTTAAACTTTATCCACTAAAGGCAATGGCACTTGGGGCAATTTTGGGCACACTGGCATGATTTTTAGCAGCTAAAGATCGTGGGGGGGGGGGTGGCCAGGGTGTTGTCCACCTTTGCGGTAACTTTTAGTATGATGTAGAGAGTAATATTCTGAGACAATTTGCAATTGGTCTTCATTTTTTATTACTTGTAGTTTTTTAGTTATTTCACTTTTTGTTCAGCAGCTCTGCAGTTTCAGCACCAATCTGGTTGCTAGGGTCCAAATTACCTTAGTGACCAGGAAGCCGTTTGGATAAAAGGATGGTAAATGAACAGGAGAGGGGCTGAATAGAAAAATAAGGAATAAAAAGGAACAATAACAATAAAACTGGAGCCTCATAGAGCCCAAGTGTTTCGGCTGCCGGGGTCAGTGACCCCGTGTCATTTGAAAGCTGGAAAGAGTTAGAAGAAAAAAGGCAAATAGATAATAAACTGTGAGAAATAAATAATGAAGACCAATGGAAAAGTTGCTTAGACCAATTAAAAAGTTGCTTAGAATAGGCAGTTCTGTAACATACTAAACGTTAAACGTTTAGTTTAACGTTTAGTATGTTATAGAACTGCCTATTCTAAGCAACTTTTCAATTGGTCTTCATTTTTTTTTGTTTTTTCATTTATTTGCCTTCCTCTTTTGTCCTTTATCAGATTTCAAATGCTCTGTGAGGCTCCAGTTTTATTGTTATTATTCCTTTTTATTACTTATTTATGTATTCCGCAACCCTCTCCTATTCATATACCAGTCTCTCATTATAACCACTTACTGGTTACTAAGATAATTATCTTAGCAACCAGGGAGTGGTTATAATGAGAGACTTGGCCCCAGCAACCAGATAGCTGCTAAAATTGCAAACTGGAGAGCTGCTGAACAAAAAGTGAAATAATTAAAAAAAACTACAACAAATAAAAAAAGAAGACCAATTGCAAATTTTCTCAGACTATGACTCTCTACATCAAAAGTTAACTCCAACGTGAACATCCCCTATAATGACGAGCCATTAAAGTCTGACGTTGGCCAGAGAGTGTTGGGTTAAAAGCTCGGGGGTTTCAGGCACTTAACCTTTGTCAGTAAGATGAATATTTTGCCTCTGGATAACCAATTAGAGCCCTCGGATACTTGTTTATGGCTTTTACGCTGGAGCCAAGGTACTGGAGCGCTCCCCAGTCTGCGCGTTGGGTTGGAGGTATTTAACCAGTAACCTGAGGTGACCCCAGTGTCCTGTCCCAGAAACCCACCCAGCCATTCATTTCCTCCGATTCACAGTGTAACCCGGGGGGTTCCCTCCTTAGAACAATACCGGGTCTCATCTGTGGTTCAGGGAGGTGCTGCTGGGTTTAAAGGTAGCCAGTAAGGAGATAAACAGCATTATCATGGCAGCGGCGGGTCATTGTAATAATAAGAATTTTAATTGGGAGATTTGTTTCATGTCGTTGCAGAAACTGTTCTCATTGGGCGCGGGGGACCGGCAGCTGATCCAGACCCCACTCATCGACAGCCTCCCCGTCACAGGAACCAGCGTGGCGCTCCTCTTCCAACAGTTAGGTAAGTGGGTATAGACACCGATGGAATAAGAAAGGGAATGGTTCACTGCTCCAAAGAGCTTGCACTCTGTTGTGCTACATCTTCACGCATGTTAAACAGCTGTATCTTCAGGTTCTTCTTCTCAATCATTTACCCAAAGGCCAAGTTATAGCCACACAGAGCTTTTCTGCAGCAAGTAGTGTGCCGCTAGGGGGCGCCCTTGTGTCGCACTTGGGGTGCAGGGGGCTCTAAGAGGCAGGAACCATAGGGCCCTTGTACCTGTGCCGCAGTGTTAGAAGAAATCCACAGGCCGTACCCACTAGGGAACGTTATTGCCACCCAGAAATGGGAGATCTTGATACAGGGATCCTTTTTAAAGGGAAAGTTCACCTTTGCATTCACTTTTAATATGCTGTAGACACTGATATTTTGAGACAATTAGCAGTTGGTCTTGATTTTTTTATTTCTGCAATGCAGTTCAGCACACTAGGGGCTGTTTTAGGGAGTCATTATGGTGCGGTTAGGGTGGGGGGCCTATGTAGTGGTCCTAAATATTAAAATACCCTTCTCCTTTATGGGATCCTATTAAATGTGCTTATCACTGTTACGCTCCCTGACGCCCCCCCCCACAATAGCATAAGGCACCCCCAGGCTTAATCCCTCCGCCACCCCTTCCACGTTGCCCCTGCTGCCCGAGGAGACTTTATTTCTATCCTAATGCGCTCGGATGCTTCCATAGAGAGGTAATGTGCTGGCAGAACCTTGCGCCGATGCATCCAGAACTTTACTGGCCCCCGGGGAGCGAATAAATCCTTGCAAAAGGCTTCAGCGAAGGAATCTCGGCAAATCGGATCCTCGGAATATTTTGGCCCGGTATTTTGCCATTGGGTTTGCTTTTACGGGAAAGTGTTGCTATCCATCCAATATGGATTATGTCTTGGTTCTCTACGGACCCAACACTTTCCCGATATAGGTGGGTTGTGCAATTACTCCTTGGGCTCCAATGAGCAGTGGCCAATGGCTACTAAAACACAGGGGGCTTCTATACTGTTCCTTCAGCCATACAATCACATTGGGCCGGGGGGGTACATCTTTAATCTATCCTATAATAACAATGAAGCCAGTACCCCCAAAAAGCCTGGTCAGTGTACCCCTCTCTCGCTATCTCGCTCACATTAGCCGCCTCCGTGCTGCCTTATCGGATCACACACGGGAGTTTTATGGCTCCGGGCCGACTCATTTGTTTTGCTGCTAGAAAATCTCTTCCAAATCTGTTTTGCTCGCATTCTTTGGACACGTGAAGCTGACTTGGGGATGAGCAGGCAGAATGGAACTCGGGTGATGCAGCAGATTTCGGAGCTTCGCTTGGGAAGTGTAGGCTGCATCCGGCCAATGGGTGCGCTCCTTTCATAGAGACGTTTAAAGGAGTGCAGGCACCCCTTCCCTTGTAGTTATATTGCAACCCAACAAGGCAGATTGGATTCAGGAGCAATGAGGTCTTAAGGGCTGTGGCAGACAGGGAGATTAGTCGCTGTGCGAGGCAACTTCGGTGATTTCAGCAAATCGCAGTGCTGCGTATGCCATCCCACCGGCAATTTACATTCTCTCCGGTGGGATGACCTTTTCGGGGAGATTAGTCGTCCACGACAAGGATGATTTGTCGCGGGCGACTAATCTCCCCGTCTGCCACTGCTCTAAAGGGCAAGGAAAGCTTAAATTGCAGTCAGACTGCAGGTAAAAGGGCAAGGAAAGCTTAAACACTGGGGGTGTCTAATTGTGTTTAATTGGCACCAAAATCTCTACCTTTTTTCCAGGTATTCACCATTTTTTGGGGGGCATTTACAACATTTGCACCCAGGATACCTGGCAGTGGTGCTTTGAAAAACGGGACCCCCACGCACAGGTAGACAACCCCCATTATTTTAGCTTTCCTTGTCCTTTATTTGCAGTCCAATTGGGCGGCTGTTATTGTGTCCCCTGCGGCTGTCAAAACAAATTTCTTAGTGCCTACTACCCCCTTCTTTGTTTATAGACCGCCCCCTTTATGATTTGTGGGGTGCTGCTCGAAGGAGAATATGACACCCACAACAGGAATGCTTTTAGCTTCCAGTAATCGGGAACCCTGACATAGAAACTAGTTTGTGCAGTTTGTTTTCCCTTTCAGAATCTGCTTTCCGCTCTGTAGTGTTCCCCCGTCTGTGAGTTAAATCCGATAGGAGGAGGTACCTGCCATTCAGAGCTGGGCAACAAAGGAAGTCCCACCCCTTGACACCCTACAGAGCAGAAAGCACACTCTGCATGGAGAATCATAAGCTCACTGTAGAGCAGGGGTGCCCAGACTTTTTCCTGCTGCGATCGACTTTTGACTCCTCTCCGCATACGTACGCATACCCAATAAAAACGCGGAACCGCTGCATATCCGCATTTCCCGGCTTCGACACAGTCCACCAGAAATCCAGGGGGGATCAACTGGTGGTCCGTGGTCGACGTTTTGCCCACCCCTGCTGTAGAGAATATAAGACCTAAACTGGGATCCATTATATACTGATTGGTTCCAAGCTTTGGGGTGCTGGGATGCAACACCAGTGCAGAACATAATGTAAGGTAGGTCTTTTCAGAGAGGCTTATCCTAAATGGCCAGGCACGTGGCATAGCAGCCAGTTGAAAAATAAGGCTTTAGTTCCCCTTTAAAACCCGTATTAGCTTAGGGGAATCAGTATGAGGTTAAGGGAAGAGAATCTCCAGCTAATACAATGTTCCGTGCCCTGAGCTGGGAATGGTAAGGAACACTTAGGGAACGATTGCAGGATCCCCCAGAACAATATGGAGGAAGCAGACCGTGACAGTAGCGCAGCGTATCATTCTAACCAAATGTTACTGCCGGCCCAGAATCCTTTGCTCTCACAAATCTGGAACTTATTTTCTCTCCATTAAATGCAGCATACGATCTGATATCCTCGTTACCTTATTACGTACATCCTTCCAGCCCAAATTAAGCTAATTTGTGTAACTGTATGGTCCCAGTGCCTGTGGGGAGACTCAGTAGCACCCCCCCATCTCCATCCTAGAACATCACCTTATTTTATTTCTAGGAATGTTGTTTTTGTAATTTTATTTATACATATAAATAGGAGGCTCCATATCGTTTTCCATGGACAGTACAGGAGAAATGAGCTCTGCATAAACAACCCCCTCCTTTTCCCTATGCTGCAGCCCTTGTTAAACTTTGGGATAAGGGGCATCGCATTATACAGGGAGCTTGTCTACAGACTGTTTTTTTTTTTTTTTTAAATTAACTTTTTCTTCTCAAACAGACTCGTCAGAACCAATTGCAAGTGCCGGAGCCCTAATATGTTTTGACCCCTTAGGACTGGGGCTCCCTGCCCAGCGCCTCTTATAGAGGCCCTGTATCCATTTTTATTCTTCCCCCACCCCCTCATTAGTAATTGAGGACCACAAGTTTGCTGAAGTATCTGTGTCTCTTTTTGCTTATAGGCCTGCGTCAGCCAATTAGCGAAGGCCAAATCAAATACCAATATTTTAGTAGTGGAAATGTACTGAGCCATATAATGTGTGAGACCCAGAGCAATCATCCTCGGTTCCTTAACAATGGGTCACAAGCACAGACAGTATTACTCTTGGCTTCTGCTTATCAGTTGCAATAAAATAACCCAATCGTCTCTCTCCGTGGCTCACAGAATGCAGTTTTACGGTACTTACCCTGGAAGGATCCCAGAAGGGCAATAAAATTACAAATATTCCATTTTATGGAAGGAGTTTTCTTAATTAAGTTGTGGTGCTATATTGATTCCCTTAGACAGTACAGTATGGGGGTACAGCTTATTGTGTGCCCAGAACATTCCTTCTCTGTATATTTGTATTTATACATATGGGTTTAGACAGTACAGTATGGGGGTACAGCTTATTGTGTGCCCAGAACATTCCTTCTCTGTATATTTGTATTTATACATATGGGTAGGGGGTGCCATAGTGTTTCCGTTAGACAGTACAGTATGGGGGTACAGCTTATTGTGTGCCCAGAACATTCCTTCTCTGTATATTTGTATTTATACATATGGGTGTTCGTAGACACTACAGTATGGGGATACAGCTTATTGTGTGTCCAGTGTTGTATTTATACATATGGGTAGGGGTGCCATAGTGTTTCCCTTAGACAGTACAGTATGGGGGTACAGCTTATTGTGTGCTCAGAACATTCCTTCTCTGTATATTTGTATTTATACATATGGGTAGGGGGTGCCATAGTGTTTCCCTTAGACAGTACAATATGGGGGTACAGCTTATTGTGTGCCCAGAACATTCCTTCTCTGTATATTTGTATTTATACATATGGGTAGGGGGTGCCATAGTGTTTCCCTTAGACAGTACAGTATGGGGGTACAGCTTATTGTGTGCCCAGAACATTCCTTCTCTGTATATTTGTATTTATACATATGGGTAGGGGGTGCCATAGTGTTTCCGTTAGACAGTACAGTATGGGGGTACAGCTTATTGTGTGCCCAGAACATTCCTGCTCTGTATATTTGTATTTATACATATGGGTAGGGGGTGCCATAGTGTTTCCCTTAGACAGTACAATATGGGGGTACAGCTTATTGTGTGCCCAGAACATTCCTTCTCTGTATATTTGTATTTATACATATGGGTAGGGGGTGCCATAGTGTTTCCCTTAGACAGTACAATATGGGGGTACAGCTTATTGTGTGCCCAGAACATTCCTTCTCTGTATATTTGTATTTATACATATGGGTAGGGGGTGCCATAGTGTTTCCGTTAGACACTACAGTATGGGGATACAGCTTATTGTGTGTCCAGAACATTCCTTCTCTGTATATTTGTATTTATACATATGGGTAGGGGGTGCCATAGTGTTTCCCTTAGACAGTACAATATGGGGGTACAGCTTATTGTGTGCCCAGAACATTCCTTCTCTGTATATTTGTATTTATACATATGGGTAGGGGGTGCCATAGTGTTTCCCTTAGACAGTACAGTATGGGGGTACAGCTTATTGTGTGCCCAGAACATTCCTTCTCTGTATATTTGTATTTATACATATGGGTAGGGGGTGCCATAGTGTTTCCGTTAGACAGTACAGTATGGGGGTACAGCACTTTATGCACAGACATGGATCAGACAGGGCCAATGATAGGCAGTGCTGGTACAATGTGGAAAATAGCATGACTGTCTCCCCAATCCCATGGCTATAATATCAGAGAAATGGGCATTGGGACTGCAGACTGGGCCCAGAACGGCCAGGAATGTAACAAGATGTTCCCACGTGAGAACTGTTTAATAGTTCTCATATGACTCCACCATGCACATTATTAGTTAATAATAAAGCCCTTGTTTACAGTTATTAGAGGAGCTGGCCCGTGCATATATAATATATTCCTACAGAGTCGTTAAGGTTCCCTTCAGGACCTGATCCACTGGGCACATTGTATTCGCTACATTCGGGCCGAGCCAGAATATTCTCTTTTCTCTCCCTCGCTTCATCCCTTGTTGGAAACAGTTGTTGGGCTGCGCGGTTGTGTGTGGAATGGCTAAGGGCAGCGGCACGGGCACTACCAGGATTCAGCTCAACAGGCAAGAAAATGCTCCACAGCCATTTGTCCTCTAGCCCAAAAGGCTATGGCCAACAAAGCACTTAGAGCCAACGACTCAAGTGATTCTGCCTAAATAATCACTGGGGTTTTCAACACTAAAATCCCAGCGCTAAAGGTCCCCATACACGGGCCGATTCTAGCTGCCGATATGGGTCCCTTAGACAGATTCGGCAGCTTATCGGCCCGTTTATGGACACTACCGATGGGCCCGTCTGACCGATATCTGGCCTTAAATCGGGCAGATATGGATCGGGCAGGTTAGAAAATCTAGTTGGATCGGGGACCGCATTGGCTCTTTGATGCGGCCCCCGAACCGACTTTGCCTATGTCGTTATAATTCGATTGTTTGGCCCTGGGTCAAATTAGCCTGGATTTTCCCGATATCGCCCACCCGTAGGTGGGGGATACCAGGAGAAGATCCGCTCGCTTGGCGACATTGCCAAGCGAGCGGATCTGAAGGTGTATGGGCACCTTAAGGCTGATGCCACAAGGGGCTGATTCTCAGCCTGCAGAAAAAAATGCCCTGGTTTCGCAGAGAAATTTCAAATTTTGGCGTTGGCCAATTTTTTTGGCAAAAGCGGCAAAAAAGCTGCGTTAAAAATTTGCAGAGTGAGGGAAAAGTTATGGTTGTGGCAGAAAAGTCACGTCAAAAAATGATGTGGTTGGGTCAAGAAATTACGCGGTTGGGTCATAAAATGTAAAAAATTCACAGTGAGGAAAAAGTCGTGGTTACGGCAAAATAGTCATAGTCACGTAAAAAAAATGATGCGGTTGGGTCAAAAATTCGCAGAGTGAGGAAAACGTTGCAGTCATGTCAAAAAAATTATGCGGTTGAATGAAAAAATGGCCAATGCCATTAAAAAAAGTCATTCGGTAGCCTCATTTAGCAAATTCTTTGCGGTTTTGTACATTTTGTCACCGAAACGGGACAGATTCGCTTATCACTAGCGGCGGGTAACATCGATGTAATGCGAGATTTTGCATTTCGGAGTGGACACAATGGGAAACACAGTAGTTCCGGGGGCAGGCGAGGTAGCCCTCGGCCTCTGTTTCTCTGCAGGCCGAGAATCAGCCCCATGTGGCATCAGCCTAAATGTTTTACCCCCTTGAGATGAGGAACTAGCCCTCTTTATTGCCCTTTAGTGCTTGCCGTTATTTATTGACTCTTTGGATGAAAAACATTCCCAGCTAAATCCTTATCCACATGACTTGGGGGATATTTACTGATCTCCTGTCCCGCATAAATCACAGTTATGGAGAACTGATGTTTTCTTAATATCGTTAATATCTGACCTTCTCAGCTGATTATTTATGTGGGGGCTCAGCTCGGGCTGCGTGGAGATTTACTCCCGGCCAGCATTTCTCTTCCCCTCGGAGAGCAGCGAGCATATGCGCAACGTACATAGTTCAAGAGTTTAGAGGCAGCTCCGCGCCAGCAAATTCCTCCGTCTCCTAATGAAAAGGTGGGATTTGCCAATAGATGCAGTGTGCTCACATTGTGGGCCACGAGTCGTTCACACATTAAAAAAAACAAACAAATAATCCCTGTCCCAAAATTGAGGATCAGTGAAAATGCTGGGAAAGCGGAGGCAGATACATGGTCCCTTGTAAGTGCCCCCAGTGCCCAGAAATGGCCTTGCTTGGGCTCCACTAGAGCAGCTCTGGGTTGCCCCCCTAATGCCGGCCCTGACCATCGGGATTCATTAGGATAACATCACCCTAATTGGAATAATGGAAGATGTAAATAGAATAAGGAAATATTTGAAAAGTGGGGGAGAAAGAATTTATTGTAAGGGTTCATGTGTTTAACCCCAAGTGTCTGGACATTGGGGTTTATTGACTGCACTGAAGTAAAGTATACATTTTGCCACCCTGCTTTTCC
The DNA here is from genome assembly GCF_000004195.4 of Xenopus tropicalis. Lineage (NCBI taxonomy): Eukaryota > Metazoa > Chordata > Amphibia > Anura > Pipidae > Xenopus > Xenopus tropicalis. The sequence continues at coordinate 7,201,090 of NC_030680.2, read as the reverse complement.
CATCGGACCCTTGCTCCTATGAGTCCTATTCCTTTCATTGTATTTCAATAATTTGGCCCAAGGGCAAAATGGTCAAATTACTCTTATATCGGCATGTTGGAGGAAAGATCCACTCCTTTGGCGACCTCGTTTACAAGCAGATCTTTTAGTGTATGGCCACCTTTACCCTGCAGGCTTGTTGGGGCTAAAATTCTTATACACCGCACTCTAATATTGATTCATGACTTGCTCCTTTGACGTGTAGGACTATGAAGGAACTTCCCATGTCCATAGAACATGTAGCACTATGAAGGAACCTCTCATATGTGTAGGACGCGTTGCACTATGAAGGAACCTCCCATGTGTGTAGGACGCGTAGCACTATGAAGGAACCTCCCATGTGTGTAGGACGCGTAGGACTATGAAGGAACTTCCCATGTCTGTAGAACATGTAGCACTATGAAGGAACCTCCCATGTGTGTAGGACACATAGCACAATGAAGGAACTTCCCATGTCTGTAGAACTATGAAGGATCCTCCCATGTGTGTGGGACACGTGTCACTGGGAAGGAACCTCCCATGTGTGTAGGACACGTGTCACTGTGAAGGAACCTCCCATATGTGTAGGACATGTAACACTATGAAGGAACCTCCCATGTGTGTAGGACACGTAGCACTATGAAGGAACCTCCCATGTGTGTGGGACACGTAGCACTATGAAGGAACCTCTCATGTGTGTAGAACATGTAGCACTATGAAGGAAACTCACATGTGTGTAGAACATGTAGCACTATGAAGGAAATCCCCATGTCTGTAGAACATGTAGCACTATGAACGAACCTCCCATATGTGTAGGATACGTAGCACTATGAAGGAGCCTCCCATGTGTGTAGGACACGTAGCACTATGAAGTAACCTCCCATGTGTGTAGGACACGTAGCTCTATGAAGGAACCTCCCATGTGTGTAGGACACGTAGCTCTATGAAGGAACCTCCCATGTGTGTAGGACACGTAGCACTATGAAGGAACCTCCCATCTGTGTAGGACATGTAGCACTATGAAGGAACCACCCATGTGTGTAGGACATGTAGCACTATGAAGGAACTCCCCATGTGTAGTTTAATGGAATGATTGGATCCCAGATTCTCCCCAGAACTGCCAGTTTATCTCTTTCAAGGTGTCTTCATAAACAACAGGAAGATGTTAGATAGGTCTCTCTATCACACGGATGTTTTCTAGTCTTGGAGATCCAAGACTGGAAAAAACAAAAAAAAAAAGACTTTAGGAAGCAAATCAAAAATTCCTGGGTTCCTGTCTGACATTCAACAGGATGTTGTCTGTAAGTGGAAACCAGCCTACTGTCAGCATTAATAGGTGTTTGGTACATCAGATGCTGTATTACCAAAAAAACAAGCTGTTTGTTGGCTCCTATTCGCTGATCTGGCCTCAGAGGGGGATCCTTGTCACCAATATGTCTGGGGCATGGAGCAAAAAAAAGTCTTTAAAGAGTTCTGTTAAGTAGTTACATTAATTGTCCAACCTGTGGTGCTCCAATTATTGTTGTTGTACACTGCCAATACCTTACAAGTACACTGCCAGTACCTTGCCCTGCTGTCTCCATCTTGCCCTACTGTCTCCATCTTGCCCTACTGTCTCCATCTTGCCCTACTGTCTCCATCTTGCCCTACTGTCTCCATCTTGTCTTACTGTCTCCATCTTGTCCTGTTGCCATTGTCATGTCCTACTGTTTCCATCTTGTCTTACTGTCTCTGCTTTGTTCTACTGTCACATCTTTTACATACTCATACTTTTACATGTTCTACTATCTCCCTCTCCTACTCTGTCCATCATGTCCTATTGTCTCAGTCTTGGTCAACTCTTTCCATCTTGTACTTCTGCCACCCTAATCTATAGTGCTACTCCTTGTCTTAATACCACTATAATGTCATGCTGTGTCAATTGTATCTACTCTCTCCATCATATCCTACTTTGTCTGTGTAGTCTTATTGTCTCGGCTTTGTTCTGCTGACACATGCCCTACTGTGCCATCATGACCAACTGTCTTTTTCTACTGACTCAGTCTTCTTTTACTTTCCCAGTCTTCTGCTACTGACTCGGTCTTCTTCTACTGACTCCGTCTTCTACTGACTCTGTCTTCTTTTACTTTCCCAGTCTTCTTCTACTGACTCTTTCTTCTTTTACTTTCCCAGTCTTCTTCTACTGACTCCATCTTCTTCTACGGACTCTGTCTTCTACTTTCCCAGTCTTCTTCTACTGACTCTGTTTTCTTTTACTTTCCCAGTCTTCTTTTACTGACCCAGTCTTCTTCTACTGACTCCTTCTTCTAATTTTCCAGTCTTCTTCTACTGACTCTTTCTTCTTTTACTTTCCCAGTCTTCTTCTACTGACTCCTTCTTCTAATTTTCCAGTCTTCTTCAACTGACTCTTTCTTCTTTTACTTTCCCAGTCTTCTTCTACTGACTCTGTCTTCTTCTACTTTCTCCGTCTTCTTCTACTTTCTCCGTCATCTTCTACTTTCTCCGTCATCTTCTACTTTCTCCGTCATCTTCTACTTTCTCCGTCATCTTCTACTTTGACAGTTCTCGCATCTTGTCCTACATTCTCCACTTTGTCCTACTGTCTGCATCTTTTCATGTCTTACAACCACCATCTTGTTCTCCTGTGTCTATCATGTCCCATGGCCTCCACATTGTCCCATTGCCCATCTCAGCCTTGCTGCCAGCATCCTGCCTAACTATCACCGACACTTTTGTCTTTGTAACCAGTATGAAGTTCTTACAGGTACCTTTTTATGACATTAGAACAATTCTGTATTTCCCTGTAAATGTTGAGAATATCCAATTTAATTGATAACCTCGGTGTATCAGCTGATAGTTAAAGTTAACACATGATTTCACGTCTCCATCCTGTGGATTAGAAACACCGTGTCCTCATAAACAATGTATTTAAAAACAGATATTTCAATATTGCTAAAACACATATTCCATGGGGTTTCCTTGGAAACCTTTTCTGTTATTGGCCAGTAACAATAATATAATCTGTGTGTAGAATGTAACACGTTATTTGCTTTTCAGTTGAATTCTTGAAATGTTGTTGTCATAAATGGTTCGTATTATAACTTTGTTGATGGAAGTGATAAGGGGAACTATTTTTAGACAGTGCTTATATATACAATTCCTTACCAATCAAAAACAGAACTCATTGTTCTAGCGAGGACATGTAATCTGTTCCTACAGATAATCTCTAACATGGCCAGCTAAAATATTTCACGGGGTAATCAAAATAGTTATTTAAAGGGAAACTCGACTCCATTGTCAAGTCAGCATTATTTTCCCATATATTGTTCCTGTAGTTGGCAGTGACTAATATAAATAGGTGGATATGCAATCTGGTTTTACTGCCATATAAGTTATAGCTTATTGTGTGCCTAGAGCAGTCCTTTTTGTATATTTGTATTTATATATATGGGTAGGAGGTGCCATAGTGTTTCCCTTAGACAGTACAGTATGGGGGTACAGCTTATTGTGTGCCCAGAACATTCCTTCTCTGTATATTTGTATTTATACATATGGGTAGGGGGTACCATAGTGTTTCCCTTAGACAGTACAGTATGGGGGTACAGCTTATTGTGTGCCCAGAACATTCCTTCTCTGTATATTTGTATTTATACATATGGGTAGGGGGTACCATAGTGTTTCCCTTAGACAGTACAGTATGGGGGTACAGCTTATTGTGTGCCCAGAACATTCCTTCTCTGTATATTTGTATTTATACATATGGGTAGGAGGTGCCATAGTGTTTCCCTTAGACAGTACAGTATGGGGGTACAGCTTATTGTGTGCCCAGAACATTCCTTCTCTGTATATTTGTATTTATACATATGGGTAGGAGGTGCCATAGTGTTTCCCTTAGACAGTACAGTATGGGGTACAGCTTATTGTGTGCCCAGAACATTCCTTCTCTGTATATTTGTATTTATACATATGGGTAGGGGGTGCCATAGTGTTTCCCTTAGACAGTACAGTATGGGGGTACAGCTTATTGTGTGCCCAGAACATTCCTTCTCTGTATATTTGTATTTATACATATGGGTAGGGGGTACCATAGTGTTTCCCTTAGACAGTACAGTATGGGGGTACAGCTTATTGTGTGCCCAGAACATTCCTTCTCTGTATATTTGTATTTATACATATGGGTAGGGGGTACCATAGTGTTTCCCTTAGACAGTACAGTATGGGGGTACAGCTTATTGTGTGCCCAGAACATTCCTTCTCTGTATATTTGTATTTATACATATGGGTAGGAGGTGCCATAGTGTTTCCCTTAGACAGTACAGTATGGGGGTACAGCTTATTGTGTGCCCAGAACATTCCTTCTCTGTATATTTGTATTTATACATATGGGTAGGAGGTGCCATAGTGTTTCCCTTAGACAGTACAGTATGGGGGTACAGCTTATTGTGTGCCCAGAACATTCCTTCTCTGTATATTTGTATTTATACATATGGGTAGGGGGTGCCATAGTGTTTCCCTTAGACAGTACAGTATGGGGGTACAGCTTATTGTGTGCCCAGAACATTCCTTCTCTGTATATTTGTATTTATACATATGGGTAGGAGGTGCCATAGTGTTTCCCTTAGACAGTACAGTATGGGGGTACAGCTTATTGTGTGCCCAGAACATTCCTTCTCTGTATATTTGTATTTATACATATGGGTAGGGGGTGCCATAGTGTTTCCCTTAGACAGTACAGTATGGGGGTACAGCTTATTGTGTGCCCAGAACATTCCTTCTCTGTATATTTGTATTTATACATATGGGTATGGGGTGCCATAGTGTTTCCCTTAGACAGTACAGTATGGGGGTACAGCTTATTGTGTGCCCAGAACATTCCTTCTCTGTATATTTGTATTTATACATATGGGTAGGGGGTGCCATAGTGTTTCCCTTAGACAGTACAGTATGGGGGTACAGCTTATTGTGTGCCCAGAACATTCCTTCTCTGTATATTTGTATTTATACATATGGGTAGGGGGTGCCATAGTGTTTCCCTTAGACAGTACAGTATGGGGGTACAGCTTATTGTGTGCCCAGAACATTGCTTCTCTGTATATTTGTATTTATACATATGGGTAGGAGGTGCCATAGTGTTTCCCTCAGACAGTGCAGTATGGGGGTACAGCTTATTGTGTGCCCAGAACATTCCTTCTGTTTGTAATTAATAAATACATATGTATGTTTTGACATCCAATGCTGATTCCTAGTTCGGTCGAGTCACTGTTTGGGGAGGAACAGGTAGTAGGACCCATTCTGCAGATTAGCCCTCTGTACCACGAGCTGCTCCTTATCAGTTATGAGGGGTTGGCGCCGCGCCTGTAGCCGGACCAGGCAGAATGCAGCTCACCGGAGCGTGTATAAGGGCCATGCCAGGTGACCTACCTAAATAAATGCACCCACTTGCCTGGCACGTTGGCACCTTTTCCTGCCGATAATCAGCCAGATAATATTCCGGGCCTCCTGTAACCCCGGTGCTGGAATGCCAGGAGAGGAGAGCCGCTGTGCTGGGGCTTATCTGCTATTTATTGTGCAGACAGAGCAATAAAACTTCCATCCGTTCTGCATGAGCGACACTGCAATGGGCTGTCTCGTCATACCCCATTACTCCCACAGGCCCCTCCGGCTTCCCACATATTCCACCGGACTCTTATTATACATATATGGAGTTTTGTTTTTGTACCTGTAATTTTGAACATTTTTACAAAACTCAGCTTTTCAGCCCATTTTCATAAACATCTATTTCTGTTCTTTCCAGGCATCCAAAATGTGCTGAGTCTCTTCTGTGCCGTATTGACGGAAAACAAAGTTCTGTTCCACTCGTCCAGTTTCCAGCGCCTCAGCGATGCCTGTCGGGCCCTGGAGGCTCTCATCTACCCTCTGAAATACAGGTGAGCCCTCTGAGATACAGGTGAGCCCTCTGAGATACAGGTGAGCCCTCTGAGATACAGGGGAGCCCTCTGAGATACAGGGGAGCCCTCTGAGATACAGGGGGCCCTCTGAGATACAGGGAAGTCCTATGAGATACAAGGGAGCCCTCTGAGATACAGGGGAGCCCTCTGAGATACAGGGGAGCCCTCTGAGATACAGGGGAGCCCTCTGAGATACAGGGAAGCCCTCTGAGATACAGGGAAGCCCTCTGAGATACAGGGGAGCCCTCTGAGATACAGGGGAGCCCTCTGAGATACAGGGAAGCCCTCTGAGATACAGGGAAGCCCTCTGAGATACAGGGGAGCCCTCTGAGATACAGGGGAGCCCTCTGAGATACAGGGGAGCCCTCTGAGATACAGGGGAGCCCTCTGAGATACAGGGGAGCCCTCTGAGATACAGGGGAGCCCTCTGAGATACAGGGGAGCCCTCTGAGATACAGGGAAGCCTTCTGAGATACAGGGAAGCCCTCTGCAATACAGGGGAGCCCTCTGAGATACAGGGGAGCCCTCTGAGATACAGGTGGTCGGCACTGAATGGCAATGGTATTCTGGGCTGAGCAGAGTGTTAGGCTAATGGCACACAGTGCTGGAATAGTCCCTACGGCTGCTAGCCTTACCTAGTTACCCCGGCTTTGGGTATTATTATAAGGATTCCTCTTTTTCTAGCTTTTGTTGGTTACTTGCCCCTAATCAGTATCCCTCCGCCAGTCTGTATGTCTCTCTTTCCAGTCTCTGTTGTAGCCCTCTCTCCACCTTTCCATTATCCATGTCTTTCCCCGGTCTCTGAACTTCTCTCTTCCCCGGTGTGGCGGTCTTATTCAGTCCCTCTGTCCCACCAGGTTCAGACTGAGATTCAGATTGGGCCCTGGCATTTATACAGAGCCCCCATCAGGCCCAATAAATAGTGATCCCCAACCAGTGGCTCAGGGGCAACATGTTGCTCCCCAAACCCTTGGGTGTTGCTCTCAGTGCCCCCAAACCAGGGAGTTATTTTTGAATTCCTGACTTGGGGGCAAGTTTTGGTTGAATAAAACAAGATTTCCTACCAAATAAATCCCCCTGTAAGCTGATAGGGTGCATAGAGGCCCCTAATAGCCAATCACAGCCCTTATTTGGCACCTCCATGAACTTTTATGGTGCTTGTGTTGCTCCCCAAGTCTTTTTACATTTGACTGTGGCTCACGAGTAAGAAAGGTTGGGGGTCCCTGGGCTAAGGCATCTTACAGCAGCCCCTCTGGCTTTGCATTTTGCCTGTTAGTATCCATCTCTCCCTACGTATCTCTCTCTGTAGTGTGTATCTCTCTATTACAGTCTCTATGTATCTCTCAGTGTGTGTGTGTATCTGTCTATTCCGTCTGTATCTGTCTATTACAGTCTGTATGTGTGTATCTGTCTATTACAGTCTGTATGTGTGTATCTGTCTATTCTGTCTGTATCTCTCTATTAGTCTCTATTTATCTCTGTGTGTGTCTGTCTATTCTATCTGTATCTCTCTATTACAGTCTCTATGTGTGTGTCTGTCCTGTCTGTATCTCTTTATTACAGTCTGTCTGTATCTCTCTCTTTTCCCCATCCGCTGAAATACATTTTCCTTTTTTCTCTCCCAAACTGTTGAGTCCTCCTCATGTTAAGAAAGTATTTTCTCGATTCCCTGAGGATTAATAGTCATTTCTGGAATGTGTTTTCCCGCCTTGCAATATGTGTAACTGCCTGAAACTGGTCTCAACAACCTGTGTTTGGAATGGGCCCCCCCTTGACACATGTTGGATCCACACTCAGGACACGGCAGCCCCCAGCATGTTACGTCCCTTAGACATTTAATACTGTGTGCCCAGAGCATTCCTTGTCTTTGTATTTAAAATCTATCAGTGTATTTGCCATTGGTCCAGGAGCAATGCAGCCCTGGGGATTTCTTGCTTTAGTAGACATACTTTAATAGTTAAATCCCTCTCATAACCACTAGAGGTGCTGTTTCAGCCATGCAGAGCCAATAGCAGTATTCTCTTTGTTTCAGTTATCCATACATTCCAATCTTACCTGCCCAGTTGCTGGAAGTGCTCAGCTCCCCCACTCCGTTCATCATTGGGGTCCATTCTGTCTTCTGCTCAGAGATTCACGACCTGGTAAGGAAACCCAAACCATTAGGATTTCATGATCACATGACAAGATTTAAAGGGCCAGGCACATATGTCCTATAGTATTTTATTAAAGAAGCAGTATACCCCCGTTTCAATCAATGCAATGAATGGGTTTTTATGCTGAAATCTTTTTGTTATTTCTTATGTTAAACAGGGAAGCTAAAGCTGCTCCATATTTGGTCCTTGCGAGGTAGATAATTAGATTCCCAGTGCACATATAACCACCGCTTATCTGTGGGCCAGAACAGTCACAACAAAGGAGGGATAGGGAGGGGCTTCAGACATGGACAAGGGGATTAATAGCATGGTGCATCATTCGGTTCAAGGCAGGGAGGGTGCATTTAATTCCTGCATGAATGCTGTGGGATTTTGGGGGTGCCCTATTGGCCGGTGCCAGCGAATGTAACATGCTTATTGGCTTGTAATTTTCCTCTTTGTTTTTCTCTTTTGCAGTTAGACGTCATTATTGCCGACTTAGATGGCGGAACCATTAAAATTCCAGAATGTGTTCATCTCTCCCAAATCCCGGAACCACTGCTCCACCAGACACAAGCTGCTCTCTCTCACGTACGTTCCTCGGCTAGAAGGATAATGCCAGCAGCTGGTTGGCATATTATCAGCCAATGGTAGCCCTCATCCTTCCAGTGCTTACCTATAGCCAATAAGACTTATAGGGGCATGTTTATTATAGTTTGTCAGCCAGCATCACCGGTTATGTTGCCCATAGCAACCAATCAGCAATTCGATTTGAACAGTCACCTGCAAGTTAGATAACAAAAGCAAAGCTCTGGTTGCTATGGCAACATCACCGGTGATGCCGACTTAAGGTGGCCATTCACGCTGAGATCCACTCGCTTGGCGACATCAGCAAGCGAGCGAATCTTTTCCCGATATCCCCACCTATGGGTGGATGATATCAGGCTAATTTGGTCGTTTGGCCCTGGGGCCAAAACAATCAAATTAGAACAAAGGGTATAGGCTTTCGTCAGTTAAGGGACCGCATCAACAAGCAGATGTCCCCGATCCGACTAATTTTTAAACCTGCCCGATCGAGACCTGGCCGATTTCAGGCCAGATGTCGGTCGGGCAGGCCCGTCGTTAGTGCCCATACACGGGCCGATTAGCTGCTGAGTCGGTCTAAGGGACTGATATCGGCTGCTAGAATCGGCCCGTGTATGGCCATCTTTACACACTATAATAAATACGCCCCTTAGAATATTTTTTGAGTCAGGGCCACCTCAGCAGATGACAGGTAGAACCAAATGTCTAGAAAAGGGGAGAAGATTCTGGCAGAAAGGGCAGGTTAGGTGGGGTAGATTGGGGGTACGGCCACACAAAGCACTGTGATAGGGCTATTCCATCCTGTAGCCAGTCAACAACCAACCTGTAGGCTAATCCAACATGTACCCAATCAGTACGCTGGAACAATTAGATTCCTAGACCAACTGGCAACCATTGGGATTATTACAATATTTACTGTGCTATAATTTACCTGTAGCCAATTGGAGTATACCAAAGCAGTGAGTGCTATACCAGCCTGTAGCCAATCAGAGCATTAGAATGCCCCCTGTATTCATCATCAGCAATGCAGTGTATTACATCATGAAGATAAGTTTATTTATATAAGTTGTGTTTTTCAGGTGCTGCACCCTGACTTGGAAGTTGCCGATTATGCGTTTGCTCCGTTGCGCACCTCTTTGCCGCACGTAAAGTTGCTGGTGAGTGCCGCCTTGCTCCCTCACGAGTTTTATTTTTTCATTAAATAATTTTTTTACTAATAGAAACATGGACCATAAACACATTTTACTGTAAACACAATTTTTTTACCCATTTCAGACAAGTTGGCTTGTTGAATTCCTCTGAGAGAAGTTGGGGGTGGGGTTTGATTACACAGAGCTCACTTTCTCTGTTTAAAGAATACAGGGAAGGAGATAAGGTAAAACCCGAATAAAAAAAAAAACATCCTAAAGCAACTGGGAGGAATAAGGATTTTGCAAAGCTCACTCCTCATGGTTGGATTGAGGGATAAGGGAAATCAGAGCAGCCTGTAGCCATTTGGCCCATTCCAGCATGTGGCCGACTATAACGGCAGTTTTTATATGGGCAGTACATTCTGTACATGGTGTTTGTATACCCGCTGGCCCTTTCCCTGTATACACATATCTGGAGTACTATTGCTGAGTATGTAATAAGGGCAAGCATTGTAATTCTTCCCTTACCCCATGCGGCATCTCTCCATGCAGGATAAAGAAGTGCGAGCTGTTTTTCTGAGGTTGTTTGCCCAAATATTCCAGGGATACAGGTCCTGCCTCCAGCTCATCAGGATCCATGCGGAACCCGTCATCCACTTCCACAAGGTGATGGGACTTGTCAACTGTACAGTATGTGGCTTATTGTGTGCCCAGAACATTCCTTCTCTGTATATTTGTATTTATACATATGGGTAGGAGGTGCCATAGTGTTTCCCGTAGACAGTACAGTATGGGGGTACAGCTTATTGTGTGCCCAGAACCTTCCTTCTCTGTATATTTGTATTTATACATATGGGTAGGGGGTGCCATAGTGTTTCCCTTAGACAGTACAGTATGGGGGTACAGCTTATTGTGTGCCCAGAACCTTCCTTCTCTGTATATTTGTATTTATACATATGGGTAGGAGGTGCCATAGTGTTTCCCTTAGACAGTACAGTATGGGGGTACAGCTTATTGTGTGCCCAGAACATTCCTTCTCTGTATATTTGTATTTATACATATGGGTAGGGGGTGCCATAGTGTTTCCCTTAGACAGTACAGTATGGGGGTACAGCTTATTGTGTGCCCAGAACATTCCTTCTCTGTATATTTGTATTTATACATATGGGTAGGAGGTGCCATAGTGTTTCCCTTAGACAGTACAGTATGGGGGTACAGCTTATTGTGTGCCCAGAACATTCCTTCTCTGTGTATTTGTATTTATACATATGGGTAGGAGGTGCCATAGTGTTTCCCTTAGACAGTACAGTATGGGGGTACAGCTTATTGTGTGCCCAGAACATTCCTTCTCTGTATATTTGTATTTATACATATGGGTAGGAGGTGCCATAGTGTTTCCCTTAGACAGTACAGTATGGGGGTACAGCTTATTGTGTGCCCAGAACATTCCTTCTCTGTATATTTGTATTTATACATATGGGTAGGAGGTACCATAGTGTTTCCCTTAGACAGTACAGTATGGGGGTACAGCTTATTGTGTGCCCAGAACATTCCTTCTCTGTATATTTGTATTTATACATATGGGTAGGAGGTGCCATAGTGTTTCCCTTAGACAGTACAGTATGGGGATACAGCTTATTGTGTGCCCAGAACATTCCTTCTCTGTATATTTGTATTTATACATATGGGTAGGGGGTGCCATAGTGTTTCCCTTAGACAGTACAGTATGGGGGTACAGCTTATTGTGTGCCCAGAACATTCCTTCTCTGTATATTTGTATTTATACATATGGGTAGGGGGTGCCATAGTGTTTCCCTTAGACAGTACAGTATGGGGGTACAGCTTATTGTGTGCCCAGAACATTCCTTCTCTGTATAATTGTATTTATGCAAATCGAGGGAGGTGCCATAGTGTTGCAGTTATATCTCTCCCTGAGTGACTAGTGAGTATGGCTGTGAATATAGGGCTTGCCAGGCTGGTAAGTAATTTAGCAGCTCCAGCCATAGAGGATCCATGCAGGGCAATCATGGAACCCACAAGGCAGTGTCCCATGTGGCTCGGGGCTTGCTCCTAATCTCCTCAATCTGATCTGATTTAGCAATAATGGGATTATGGGATTGGAAATCCAATTAGCGAATAAATCCTAAACAAAAGCACTAATTGGAAGCATATCTCTCTCTTATAGAAATTGAAACCCCAAGAATAAAGAGAGTTTCTATTTCTGTTTATGGATTCCCGTTAGCCCCCGACTGGGGTCCGCTTACCTTGCCGCATCCAGGGAATATAGCACATGCATCAAAATGCAGTTACCCTCCATGTATTACAGATTGCCCTACTTGTGCAATTATTGGGCAAATGTATGGTGCAGGCATTTTTTACTTTACCAGGGGTTAGGGTTGCCACCTGGTCGGTATTTGGCTGGCCTAGCCAGTAAATCAGCTGGGGCCCGCACTGGTATTACAGATATGTAATGGCCTACAAATCCCTCCTTTCTCTGACCCTCTCTGCTGCCGATCACCCTTTATAACCATGGGCCATCTTTGCTCCGCGTATAACCCCGCCCATTTACCTTCCCCATCCTCCCTTCCCCCACCCAGCCTGACAATTTCCCCGCCCTCCAACCCAAAAGCCTGTATAAAGGTGGTCGCCAAGTGAGTGGATCTTCTCCCAATATCCTCACCTACGGGTGGGCGATATCGGGCTAATTCAGGCTAATTCGGTCGTTTGGCCCTGGGGCCAAACGATCGAATTAGAACGACGGGTATAGTCACAGTCAGTTCGGGGACCACATCAACGAGCCGATGCGGCCCCCGATTCGACTAAATTTTTAAACCTGCCCAATCTATATCTGCCCGATTTCAGGCCAAATGTCGGTCTGGCAGGCCCCTCCTTCCTGCCCCTACACGGGCCAATAAGCTGCTGAATCAGTCTAAGGGACCCATATCGGCAGCTACAATCGGCCCGTGTATGGGGACCTTAAGTCACAAAAAAATGCTAACCCTGATCCTCCTTCCTCACCACCTTTTCCTGCCTGCATCTAATTAAATGAGCTGGGGGGGGGGGGGGGGTACAAGGGCAATAAGACATAGAAAGGCAACCTTGAAAATGTTTTGTTTTTACAAAAATAACACCAATGTTTGTCACTGTTGTTTTTAGAGTGGGGGACCAAAAACATAAAAAAAACTCACACCCAGGTTCCTTGCCCTCCTTATTATTTACCTCACACAGCTACTTCCTGTTCCACTGTGAAGCCCCGCCCCTCTGTTGTTCCTCACACAACTTCCCTCCCTGAGTGGCAACTTGGCCGGAGTTGGAGAAGCCTCTATTGTTCATGCCCAGTTAGACTTAAGGTCCCCATACACGGGCCGACTATAGCTGCCGATATGGGTCCCTTGGACCGATTCGGCAGCTAATTGGCCCGTGTATGGGCAGAACAGAGTGGCCTGGCCGACCGATATCTGACCTGAAATTGGCCAGATCTCGATTGGCCAGATTAGAAAATCCTGTCGGATCGGGGACCGCATCGGCTCGTTGATGCGGTCCCCGAACCGACTGCCCCATAACCACAAATGTAATCCAATCGTTTGGCCCCAGGGCCAAACGATCGGATTATTTTTTTTTTAAGGTACTTGCTGCCCGATATCGCCCACCTGTAGGTGGGGATATCGGGTAAAGATCCGCTCGCTTGGCGATATCGCCAAGCAAGCGGATCTTATAGTGTATGGGCACCTTTACAGTCAGAGCGTGTCTCACACAGACATTGTGTTTTCTCTGGAAAAAAGGAGAGAAGCTCTGTGGGCTGAGATGTGGGGGGGCTTCATGCTGGAACAGGAAGCAGCAGTGTTGCCTAGCAATAATCACCTGTGTGAAACTGCACTTGGTACTTTCAGGCACTTCAGTAGTTAACTGTGGGGGGAAATGGAACATTATGTCTCCCACTCACAGAGCTACAAAACGTTCCTAATGACCCCCAGTGCCATTGCCCTTAACCACCACTTATAATGTATGTATGTATATCTTTATTTATAAAGCGCTACTTATGTACGCAGCGCTGTACAGTAGAATACATTAATACAAACAGGGGGTTATTAAGATAATAATAGATAAATACAAAGTATAACAATAAATACAAATAAGTACAAGTTGCAATAAATTAAGAGTCAAAGACACAAGAGGATGGAGGCCCCTGCCCTGTAGAGCTTACAATCTATAATAATCCTAATTCTTGGCTGTTTCTTCTGATACAAGTTCTTGAAATTTTTTGATCTTTGTAAAAAAAAATGTCTTTATTACCCCCCTTGTCCCTTTGTTCAGTTATTTATGAAGATGCAAACAGGTTTGGATCCGATCAGTTGGCTCCTTATGCTTTATTTGCTGTTAATGTTTCCAGGCCGGGATGAACGGGCGCCAAATGGCAGATATTCTATATATATATATTTTATAAGTGGAAAATTCAGCTGAATATTAACAGATGAGCTTTCTCTCTTTTTTTTTTTTTTTTTTTTTTTGTTACGGTGAAGGTACCATCTTTTTCCTGAATCCTGCGCTCGTCAGTCATTCAATAAACCGACTTGGAATGCGTGTCTTAGCCTAATGCGATGATGAATGGATCTGTACTAAGCCCTTTTTATCTGTCTCTGTAGGCCGCTTTCCTGGGGCAGAGGGGTCTGATCGAGAATGATTTCCTGACTAAAGTCCTGAACGGGATGGCGTTCGCCGGCTTCGTGTCGGAGAGGGGCCCTCCGTACCGATCGTGTGATCTGTTCGATGAGGTACTGTATGGTGCAAGGCTCGTCCTGTAGCGCTCAGCTGTCTTCGTATAAATGAAAGGGGAAACATTCCGTTGCTAGGAAGTGCGTCTCGCAGCCAAATGTTTCCATCGTTGGCCAAGTATTCCCTGTACAAAGGACTTGTCAGATATAAACACGCTTATCTCCAGCAGGAACATACACAACAGTAGGAGCTGTGCTGGGAGCACATAAACATGTCTGTTCCTTAAAGGAGACTTGTTTGGTTGCTTTCACCTCCAATCAAACCGTGCTCCTAATTATATCCCCAGTCAAACCTTGTTTGGGAACAGGGTGAGTATTAAGCTGGGCTGTACATTTAAATCCATTCCCTTTGCCAAGATAAGCCTTTGGCCATTTTGCCCATCTATGTGCAGGACCATATCGGTCTGATCCAATCACCTGAACTTTTTCAGGGGATTGTCAAAGTTCCCCAATCGCTATCTGCCCATTTGTCGCCCACATATCTGTCAAAGAGGCTGCTGGGAATGGACAGACAGAGAAGCTGCCGACTCAGTCTGAAGGGATTGATTCAGCAGATTTAATCTTCCCCCTGTATGGCCTGCTTTAGGATGAAGACACATGGAGAGATTAGTTGCTGCAACTTTTTAAAAATATGATCGCGGTGACTAATCATGGCAATTTGCAGCCGTAGGTTAACACACGTGTTGCAGCAACTAATCATGCGTTGTCTTAAAAAATCACGCCAACAAATCGCCCTATGTGTCTTTGTCCTACGGGTGGGTGATATCGGGGGAATTTAGGCTAATTCGGTCATTTGGCCTTGGGGCCAAACGATCGAATTATAACAACTGGAATAGGCGCAGTCGGTTCGGGGACCGCATCAACGAGCCGATGCGGTCCCTGATCCAATTTAATTTTTTAACCTGTCCAATTGATATCTGGCTGATATCAGGCCAGTTATCGGTCTGGCAGGCCAGTCATTGTTTCCCCTACATGGGCCGATAAGCTGCCAAACCGGCCCGTGTATGGCCACCTTTAGGCAGGAAGTTAAAACAGCCGAGGGGGCAAATGCAAGTTATTAACATTAAAAAAAAAAGCAGCCATGCACAGGGCTACCCCATATGGCATCCAACCAATTGTCCTGGGGCAAAGAGGCAGATACCATATGAGTTAGTGACACCTGACCCTAACCCGTCCTATTCCAGCCCAGCCTTACACTCCATCTCTTTCTGTTCTTTTATTTGGTCCAGACAACAGCCTGAACACCTCACATTTGCTGATGTACCATATACTGTCCACTATGGTGTGTCGGCATCAGGGCCCTAGGACCAAACAACCGTATTGCAACGGTGGGCATAGGCAGTCCCCAAGCTGACGGAAAATCTTGCCAGATGGAGATTTTAGGCCAGATATCAGTCAGGGGTGCCCATACACGGGCAGATAAGCTGCCGAATCGATCTGAAGAAACCTGAATTGGCAGCTGAAATCTGCTCATGTATGGCTACCTTAAGGCAAAAGAAATATGACGGCAGAGAATAGAACTGGCTCTGCTACTCAAGATATATTCCATATGTCCGCTCTAGGCATGCACTTACTTCTCCGTGTTCCCTTTCCCTGCAATCTCCTTAGTAATTGCTTGCAGTCCAATCACTGCTGCCAGACCTCGCCCATTTCCAATCACAATGAGTTACAGTCTTAACGATTAACAAATGGGGTCGTGGGGATTAACAAACGCGGGTCGTGCTTTGCACGCCAGTCGCACACTCACAGTCACACTTGTATGTGTTTATAACACGCCAATCACGCAGTTACCGGCACAGTTCATGCACCAGTCCTTGCATTTGTGTTTTGCCAATTCTTTCGATTGCCCTCTTACCCATTGGCTGAAGACGTTCCTATTCTCACTAAGCATCTTTGTCTCTTGCCCGGTGCAGCTGGTATCCTCTGAGGTCGAGCGAATAAAAGACGATGAGCAGAGCGATACCCACAAGATCCTGAAACACGTCCGGGAGCTCGCCGAACAGCTGTTTAAAAATGTAAGTTGGCTAAATTCGGGATAGGGATACATGGATGGGATCTGTAATCTGTAAGTTTTTTTTAAGTAATTGAAGTATAATGTACTGTTGCCCTGAACTGGTACAACTGGGGTGTTTGCTACAGAAACCCTACTATAGTTTATATAAATACCCTGCTGTGTAGCCCCGGGGGCAGCCGTTCCTGCACTGGTACAGCTGGGGTGTTTGCTACAGAAACCCTACTATAGTTTATATAAATACCCCGCTGTGTAGCCCCGGGGGCAGCCATTCCTGCACCGGTACAGCTGGGGTGTTTGCTACAGAAACCCTACTATAGTTTATATAAATACCCCGCTGTGTAGCCCCGGGGGCAGCCATTCCTGCACTGGTACAGCTGGGGTGTTTGCTACAGAAACCCTACTATAGTTTATATAAATACCCCACTGTGTAGCCCCGGGGGCAGCCATTCCTGCACTGGTACAGCTGGGGTGTTTGCTACAGAAACCCTACTATAGTTTATATAAATACCCCGCTGTGTAGCCCCGGGGGCAGCCATTCCTGCACTGGTACAGCTGGGGTGTTTGCTACAGAAACCCTACTATAGTTTATATAAATACCCTGCTGTGTAGCCCCGGGAGCAGCCATTCCTGCACTGGTACAGCTGGGGTGTTTGCTACAGAAACCCTACTATAGTTTATATAAATACCCCGCTGTGTAGCCCCGGGGGCAGCCATTCCTGCACTGGTACAGCTGGGGTGTTTGCTACAGAAACCCTACTATAGTTTATATAAATACCCCGCTGTGTAGCCCCGGGGGCAGCCGTTCCTGCACTGGTACAGCTGGGGTGTTTGCTACAGAAACCCTACTATAGTTTATATAAATACCCCGCTGTGTAGCCCCCGGGGGCAGCCATTCCTGCACTGGTACAGCTGGGGTGTTTGCTACAGAAACCCTACTATAGTTTATATAAATACCCCGCTGTGTAGCCCCAGGGGCAGCCATTCCTGCACTGGTACAGCTGGGGTGTTTGCTACAGAAACCCTACTATAGTTTATATAAATACCCCGCTGTGTAGCCCGGGGGCAGCCGTTTCTGCACTGGTACAGCTGGGGTGTTTGCTACAGAAACCCTACTATAGTTTATATAAATACCCCGCTGTGTAGCCCCGGGGGCAGCCATTCCTGCACCGGTACAGCTGGGGTGTTTGCTACAGAAACCCTACTATAGTTTATATAAATACCCCGCTGTGTAGCCCCGGGGGCAGCCATTCCTGCACCGGTACAGCTGGGGTGTTTGCTACAGAAACCCTACTATAGTTTATATAAATACCCCGCTGTGTAGCCCCGGGGGCAGCCATTCCTGCACCGGTACATTCAAGGGAAGAAAAGGCACAGGTTACTTTACAGATAAAGTCTGTAGAATATAATAGTGTTTTATCTGTTATCTGCTATGTAACCTGTGCCTTGGAGACCTCTTAGACACACGTGGACTCAGCGTCATCAGTCTTAGAAGTGAAAGTGGCACAAGTTCCCCTTTACATTGTGAGTAGCCGACCTGTAAGCAGTGATCCGGCCTCCCTGTAATTCAGTCTGTACCCCCTAATTAACGCGCTGGCAATCGTTTGGCAGCGCTACAGAGACCCCATTGTTACCGTGAGTCCATGCAGAACACGTTAATGCTCACCCTGTGCAAATAGCTCTGATGATGCTGCCAGTCTGTCATTAGCGCCATCAGCTGAGCACCCCGGGGGCAATTCATCCGTTTCTTACCGTAAGATTTACTGAGGTCCCCTTTGTGCTTTCATTTACATCTGCTCTTATCACCCGTCATGTGTAAATCTCCCAGCATCCTTGGCTGGCTGGCTGTCAGGAGTTGTAGATTAATCTGAATGCCATTTATAAATGCTTTGGAGCACAGTGGAGTCCTATGCAAGGCTGAAACTGCAGTAAACGCCTTTTTATAGAGACTAGGGAATGTATACCAAAGAGGCACTTGCTATTCTTTCAGCATTTAATATAGGGATGCATCGAACCCAGTTTTTTGGGTTCGGCCGAACCCCCGAATCCATCCCAAGGGTTTCGGCCAATACCGAACCAAATCCAAATCCTAATCAGCATATATGCTAATTAGGATTTGGACGGGGAAAATGTTTTAACTTTCATGTTCACGTGGACATTTAACCCTTCCAAATCCTAATTGGCATATGCTTATTAGGATTTGGTTCGGCCAGGACCGTAGATCCTCAGTGCATCCCTAACTTAATATTTCCCTTTGATACATATCATTGGAAAGTAAAACAATGAGTGTCGTGGCCCTTTCGTCTCCCTATGCCTGAGGCACCAAATGTAGAATGTAAACTCTGTGGGGGTCATTTATCAACATTGGGCAAGTTTGTCCAATGGCAGTAACCAATCAAAATGTTTCATTTATCACTGATTGGTTTCTATGGGTTACTGCCCATGGGCAAATTTGCCCAGTGTTGATAAATGAGCCCATAGGGGTCTTATACTGTGAGTTTCTAAATAACTGTATCAAGCAGAGACTATAAGTAGTAGCACAGTTGGATAGGATACACAGTGGCATTTTCTTAGTCTTAGCCCTGTTAGAAAATCCCATTAGAGAGAATACTTTCAGCTCGTTCTATGTCTATATCGGGGTCACCCCATTCGAGGTCTTATGAAGAAGAACCCCTATCTGCCATATAAGCAGCAAGCTACGTGCTTGTCAAACACACTTCATATAATCCTATAGTATAGAAACTGGGTTGGAAAGGATCAGAACTTTTATTTAAAGCCAATTTTCCTCCCCAAATGACATGATTCCCAATCTCCTAATGTTTTCCTTTTTTTTTTTCTTTTACCAGGAAAACCCAAACCCTCACATGGCATTCCAGAAGGTCCCTAAACCCACGGAGGGTTCGCATCTCCGGGTCCACATTCTACCCTTTCCCAAAATGAACGACCTTAAAGTGCAGGACCTGATCCAGGAAGGGCTCAATAAGAACCAGAATGCCATCCTGTCGCCCCGGGCGGAAAAGAAATGCGTTGTGCCAGCCGGGTCGCCCGTAGGTGGGTGTCCGTTCATTTGGTATCGACATTACGGCTCATGTTGTAGAGTCTGTTCCACCTAAGGGGACATTGGTAGCTTTGTCGCTTGCAGTACCAATTCTCAGCACTTTTATAGGCAGATCCAGAATGCCTTGGGCAGCTTTATGTTGCTACATACCCTATCCTTAAATGATCCCCAGGCTTTGCAAGTCAGCTAAACAAGTCATAGTTTGGCACTAACTAGCAAAGTGGACGTGAGCAGTTGTTCAGGCATGTACAGTGGTTGTAATGTGCAGACCTCAGGCATTGTGGTACTCTGCCCCGTATAGAACTAAAGGCACAGCTAAACTGTGGGTTCTGCCCCTGACCCAGGAAGTAGCTTGCCATTAGTACAGCAGTACAGTGGATTAAAGCCTTACTTCCTGCTCTGGGTCAGGGGCAGAACCCACAGTTCAGCTGTGCCCTTAGCTCTATACGGGGCAGGATACGATGCCGCCATACCACAGGTCTGCATTTAATATTTTTTTTTGGTGTTACTGTTCCTTTAAATCACCTTCAGGTTTATTTGTAAAACAAGAGAGATCTTATGTATTTCTCTCATATCCAATTAGAGTGTATCTGTAGGCTTAAGGTGGCCATAGACATAACGATCCGCTCGCCAGGCAAGCTCGGCAAGCGAGCGGATCTTCTCCCGATATCCCCACCTACAGGTGGGCAATATCAAGGGAATTTAGGCTAATTCAGTCGTTTGGCCCTGGAGCCAAACAATTGAATTATAACGACTTGTCAAGGGCGCAGCCGGTTCGGGGACCGCATCAACGAGCCAATGTGGTCCCCTATCCGACTGAATCCTTTAACTTACCCAATCGATATGTGGCCAATTTCAGGCCAGATATCAGTCGGGCAGGCCAGTCATTGCTGCTCCTACACGGGAATATAAGCTGCCAAATTGGTCCAAGGGACCGATATTGGCAGCTATATGGCCATGTATGGCCACCTTCAGGGGGCCAAACAGCAGAAAGAGTTCAGAAGTATCATGGGTAGAAGATTGGAACAGCAATGAATGGAACTGGTGTGGGAGGAGAAATGTACAACAGCTTTATATATAATCTAAGCTTTAGTTGCCCTTTACTGTGATACTGTTCCAATGTATCCTGTCGTTTAAGGGGTTTTAAATCTGATTGCTGATTGGTTGCTACCTGTTGCCGCGCTGCTGGAAAACTGCTCCTGTGTCAGTAAATGAAATCTTTTTAGATGGTCGAATTTGTTAACATAGGGGCAGATTGCAGCAGGGCAGCAACCCAATAATCCAATCAGGAGTTAGATCTGATAGGTTTGTTACACTTAGAATAATAAAAGCAAGAATCTGATTGGTTCATATAGGAAAAATAGCACTAGGGAAAAATGCAGTTGTTTCATAACAAGAGAAGTGTTTGTCATAAACTGGTATGTAAAAAAAAGTGTGACAATTCCCCGAATGTTCTGTCAACAGACTATAAATACATCAGTGGGATCAGTGGAAAATTAGAAATAATGTGTTTTTCTAAGAAAAGTTATATTAAATTTATTATGCCTTTATTAAAAAGAAAGTTATTGGCATTGCATAGCTGCATAGCAGAAATACAGACTAAAAATGAATAAGTGCGGCAGCCCTATAACAGTTATGATCCAGGCCTTCACAGTTGCCCCCAGCAGCCCCCATCTTGGATCTTGTTAGGCCATCTGTTGTGTGTCAGTGGCACTGCACATGCTCAGTGGGCTCTAGGGAGGAGCTATGGTTAGGGGGCGTGGGAAATCATCAAGCAGGAAGTGAGGTCACATCTGTCATAGAAGCTGATGCTACAGGGCTGGTTATGACTCAATTCCGAAGCAGACTGCACTGGTTTCAATGCTGCCATGTAATGTGACTCTGAATTAATTCCTAATCAGCCTTGTATTGTGAGTGTTGTATATATACAGTATATTTTTTATTGTATATATACTGTATATTAAGCCTGTTATATTATATATATATTATATACATTGTGAGTGGGTCCTAAGCACAGGTAAGTGCCAGCAGCCCAGAGGATACAACTTATCTGTATATTTGTATTTATACATATGGGTAGGAGGTGCCATAGTGTTTCCCTTAGACAGTACAGTATGGGGGTACAGCTTATTGTGTGCCCAGAACATTCCTTCTCTGTATATTTGTATTTATACATATGGGTAGGGGGTGCCATAGTGTTTCCCTTAGACAGTACAGTATGGGGGTACAGCTTATTGTGTGCCCAGAACATTCCTTCTCTGTATATTTGTATTTATACATATGGGTAGGAGGTGCCATAGTGTTTCCCTTAGACAGTACAGTATGGGGGTACAGCTTATTGTGTGCCCAGAACATTCCTTCTCTGTATATTTGTATTTATACATATGGGAGGGAGGTGCCATAGTGTGGAGAAGCCACATTGGTTCCTGGGCTGCATTGGTCTAAATTCTTCACCTAATATTACTATAGAGAGTTGTTCTCCTATTGGTCACCCGTGTGCAACAAAAGGCCCATCAAGCTTGGGAATGTAGCTATGAATTATGGGATTGACATACACACTTACTGGAAGGGGCTGAACCTACCTTACCCTCCTGCTTGGGCTCAGACCTATAAACCAAAGTAAAGCATTTCCCTACCCCGGCCGGCTGCTATTTATGACATATCTGCCTCTTGGGACTCAAGGGGATTTTTCTCTTGTTGACTTTGAGGTCTGCGGTTCAAGCCCACTTGACAGTTACACATAACTATAAACCCAGTGAGAATGAGGAATGAATGGGTATTGGGGAGTTGTATCAGGAGTCAGAACCAGCAGTGCAGGGAAGGGAAAGGGACAGACACAGTGACAGTTACACATAACTATAAACCCAGTGAGAATGAGGAATGAATGGGTATTGGGGAGTTGTATCAGGAGTCAGAACCAGCAGTGCAGGGAAGGGAAAGGGACAGACACAGTGACAGTTACACATAACTATAAACCCAGTGAGAATGAGGAATGAATGGGTATTGGGGAGTTGTATCAGGAGTCAGAACCAGCAGTGCAGGGAAGGGAAAGGGACAGACACAGTGACAGTTACACATAACTATAAACCCAGTGAGAATGAGGAATGAATGGATATTGGGAAGTTGTATCAGGAGTCAGAACCAGCAGTGCAGGGAAGGGAAAGGGACAGACACAGTGACAGTTACACATAACTATAAACCCAGTGAGAATGAGGAATGAATGGATATTGGGGAGTTGTATCAGGAGTCAGAACCAGCAGTGCAGGGAAGGGAAAGGGACAGACACAGTGACAGTTACACATAACTATAAACCCAGTGAGAATGAGGAATGAATGGATATTGGGGAGTTGTATCAGGAGTCAGAACCAGCAGTGCAGGGAAGGGAAAGGGACAGACACAGTGACAGTTACACATAACTATAAACCCAGTGAGACTGAGGAATGAATGGGTATTGGGGAGTTGTATCAGGAGTCAGAACCAGCAGTGCAGGGAAGGGAAAGGGACAGACACAGTGACAGTTACACATAACTATAAACCCAGTGAGAATGAGGAATGAATGGATATTGGGGAGTTGTATCAGGAGTCTTATATGAGGACTAATTGTATTTGTTGGGTTTTTATCCCCTTTAATTCTATTTCAGTCCTGGAATTCACTTTGTTGCCTTATTTTTGTGCCCCCTGAAACGTTTTTCACACCGGGAAGCAGTTGACGTACGTACATATATAGGAATGTTTCCGAGAGCCGCGGTGCAGCGCGTTTGCCTTCCCATTCTGTGACTCAGCACTACTGAGAGGTTAAGGGTTCCTCTCTCGCACATTCGCCGATGGGGTTTGTGTGCCTTGTCAGACGTTAGACTGGAACGTTGTATATAAATACAGACATTGCTGGGCCTTATTCTCGGAGGGGTCCGAAAAACAATATACAAGTAAAATATTACTATCTATATCATACGTAAATGAATGTCAAGGCAAACTTCCCCTTTAATCCCCATATATGCATCAAATAACAAATTAATGCACGCAATGCTACAGAGAGATTGGCTATAAATCTGCCCTGCAGCTCCGTGGGGCTTTAGGGACACAAGGAATATATTTCATAGATATTGTACAAATATCTGTGTTATATTAACTCTATATTTAATATATATATATATTTTTATTTTCCAGTATCAATAGTGGACAAGAACACCTCAGTATTTAACAGCGCACGGAGGCTAGAAGTCGTCCGCAATTGCATCATGCACATATTCGAAAATAAAATTTTGGAAACCGAAAAGGTAAAGTGCAAATTCATACAATAAAATTACCTATGTATCACTTATGTATTATAAGGGATAATGTACCCCCTACTGTAAATGATAAGGATATTAGCAGTCACTGAGGGGTTCTGTGCCCCCCATATAAAGGCACAAGGCTGCAGGCTGAGTTATACAGGGAACTCTGAGTATCACTCATGTATTATAAGGGGTAATGTACCCCCTACTGTAAATGATAAGGATATTAGCAGTCACTGAGGGGTTCTGTGCCCATATAAAGGCACAAGGCTGCAGGCTGAGTTATACAGGGAACTCTGAGTATCACTCATGTATTATAAGGGATAATGTACCCCCTACTGTAAATGATAAGGATATTAGCAGTCACTGAGGGGTTCTGTGCCCATATAAAGGCACAAGGCTGCAGGCTGAGTTATACAGGGAACTCTGAGTATTACTCATGTATTATAAGGGATAATGTACCCCCTACTGTAAATGATAAGGATATTAGCAGTCACTGAGGGGTTCTGTGCCCATATAAAGGCACAAGGCTGCAGGCTGAGTTATACAGGGAACTCTGAGTATCACTCATGTATTATAAGGGATAATGTACCCCCTACTGTAAATGATAAGGATATTAGCAGTCACTGAGGGGTTCTGTGCCCATATAAAGGCACAAGGCTGCAGGCTGAGTTATACAGGGAACTCTGAGTATCACTCATGTATTATAAGGGATAATGTACCCCCTACTGTAAATGATAAGGATATTAGCAGTCACTGAGGGGTTCTGTGCCCATATAAAGGCACAAGGCTGCAGGCTGAGTTATACAGGGAACTCTGAGTATCACTCATGTATTATAAGGGATAATGTACCCCCTACTGTAAATGATAAGGATATTAGCAGTCACTGAGGGGTTCTGTGCCCATATAAAGGCACAAGGCTGCAGGCTGAGTTATACAGGGTTGGGAACTTTGGGGTGATTTCTAATATCCTCATATTAGATAGCAGCACTAGTAACAGTAGTTATTTTTTTATAATAACCAACTTTCATCAAGTTCTATAGCAAAAGTCATCTTACTACAGACCATATCTAAGGATAGGTTTAGCCTACATTTATCCAATAGGATACATGCCACTGTGACAGAATGCTCTGTTATACAGATAGCTAGAATCTCAGCCATAAAGCAGGGCAGGACTGCTGCTTACAATGGGGGGATCAGATAGGATCTGTGCCACTGTGACAGAATGCTCTGTTATACAGATAGCTAGAATCTCAGCCATAAAGCAGGGCAGGACTGCTGCTTACAATGGGGGGATCAGATAGGATCTGTGCCACTGTGACAGAATGCTCTGTTATACAGATAGCTAGAATCTCAGCCATAAAGCAGGGCAGGACTGCTGCTTACAATGGGGGGATCAGATAGGATCTGTGCCACTGTGACAGAATGCTCTGTTATACAGATAGCTAGAATCTCAGCCATAAAGCAGGGCAGGACTGCTGCTTACAATGGGGGGGGGGATCAGATAGGATCTGTGCCACTGTGACAGAATGCTCTGTTATACAGATAGCTAGAATCTCAGCCATAAAGCAGGGCAGGACTGCTGCTTACAATGGGGGGATCAGATAGGATCTGTGCCACTGTGACAGAATGCTCTGTTATACAGATAGCTAGAATCTCAGCCATAAAGCAGGGCAGGACTGCTGCTTACAATGGGGGGATCAGATAGGATCTGTGCCACTGTGACAGAATGCTCTGTTATACAGATAGCTAGAATCTCAGCCATAAAGCAGGGCAGGACTGCTGCTTACAATGGGGGGATCAGATAGGATCTGTGCCACTGTGACAGAATGCTCTGTTATACAGATAGCTAGAATCTCAGCCATAAAGCAGGGCAGGACTGCTGCTTACAATGGGGATCAGATAAGGTTCTAGTGTAGCATAACGTTCTGTACAGTTCCTTTGTTATTAAACACCCTCTCAGTAAATACAACAACATGTTTATGATTACAGCATTGGGACCTGTATAACACAGACAAATATTTGTTCAGCCAGTTCTATTTATGGAATTTTAGCAAAAATGTTGGATATTTGCAAGTTTAATAAACTGTTAGCAATGCAGCGCTCTCTAACTGTCTCTTTCTTGCCAAGTCTATAAACGTGTGGCTTTTACATGATATTTCGGTGCCCAATAAGGGTAACAAGTCTGCTCTGTGCCCGTTTGTAGACGCTGCCGGCGGCGCTGCGGGCGCTGAAAGGAAAAGCCGCCAGACAGTGTTTGACCGAAGAACTGGGCCTCCATGTTCAGCAGAACCGCGCCGTGCTCAACCACCAGCAGTTTGACTACATTGTGCGGATGATGAACTGCACATTACAGGTAACAGCACAGCCGGCCCACTGGGCATCAAAAATACTGTATTTGTGAAATGCGTGGAGTTTGGTGGCATTACTACTATACTGCAGCCCCCGCAATCAGGGGCCCGGACTGCTAAGTCTACTCTATGGTAGTCCCCAGCCGCATCTGCTACAGTAATATCACTACTCCCCGGGCAGGGTAGGGTGCAGGGCAAGGGCCAATCAGGGAACTGGTTAAATGGTTGAATGATTCCCTTTTCTCTGTAATAATAAAACAGTACCTGTACTTGATCCCAACTAAGATATAATTACCCCTTATTGGGGGCAGAACAGCCCTATTGGGTTTATTTAATGGTTAAATGATTCCCTTTTCTCTGTAATAATAAAACAGTACCTGTACTTGATCCCAACTAAGATATAATTACCCCTTATTGGGGCAGAACAGCCCTATTGGGTTTATTTAATGGTTAAATGATTCCCTTTTCTCTGTTATAATAAAACAGTACCTGTACTTGATCCCAACTAAGATATAATTACCCCTTATTGGGGGCAGAACAGCCCTATTGGGTTTATTTCATGGTTAAATGATTCCCCTTTCTCTGTAATAATAAAACAGTACCTGTACTTGATCCCAACTAAGATATAATTACCCCTTATTGGGGCAGAACAGTCCTATTGGGTTTATTTAATGGTTAAATGATTCCCTTTTCTCTGTAATAATAAAACAGTACCTGTACTTGATCCCAACTAAGATATAATTACCCCTTATTGGGGGCAGAACAGCCCTATTGGGTTTATTTAATGGTTAAATGATTCCCTTTTCTCTGTAATAATAAAACAGTACCTGTACTTGATCCCAACTAAGATATAATTACCCCTTATTGGGGCAGAACAGCCCTATTGGGTTTATTTAATGGTTAAATGATTCCCTTTTCTCTGTAATAATAAAACAGTACCTGTACTTGATCCCAACTAAGATATAATTACCCCTTATTGGGGCAGAACAGCCCTATTGGGTTTATTTAATGGTTGAATGATTCCCTTTTCTCTGTAATAATAAAACAGTACCTGTACTTGATCCCAACTGGATAACAGGTCCCATACCTGTATATATATAAATGGAACCCCCACCATTACATTACAGAGCGCTGGATTTAGCTTCTCGTCCTGCGTGTGAATAACCGGCTCATTTTTCACAGTGATTTGCGGCCGGCCCATCAGCTGGGCTTAATCGATACAACATGATTGCACGCTGCGTTGCCAAACACCGCACAGCCAAATCCAGCGCAGGAATAAAATATGTGCAACACATTTCTTGGCTCTCCCTTCCCAAATGTAATCTCAGCACACGCATGCGATAACAGATACACGCCAGTAGTCCCCTCTCTAATATGGTTCTAATCTAGCGATATCATTTCAGCATGGAATGCGACTGCCTGAACTTATTAGGCATTTTATTAAACATTTCTATTGGTTCTAACGTTATAAATGTAATTGCGTTGGAAAGCCGTGTGTGTGAGTCTCTCAAAAATGGAACAGAATTCCTCTCCTCCAGGTGTGTTATGCTGCTCTATTGTAACAGGAGTCAGAACCAGCAGTGCAGAGAATATAAACAGTTGGTTTTGAAGGGGATAAACTAAGAAAACCAACAACAAACTGAAAGTACCCCCATACTGTACTGTCTAAGGGAAACACTATGGCACCCCTACCCATATGTATAAATACAAATATACAGAGAAGGAATGTTCTGGGCACACAATAAGCTGTACCCCCATACTGTACTGTCTAAGGGAAACACTATGGCACCCCCTACCCATATGTATAAATACAAATATACAGAGAAGGAATGTTCTGGGCACACAATAAGCTGTACCCCCATACTGTACTGTCTAAGGGAAACACTATGGCACCTCCTACCCATATGTATAAATACAAATATACAGAGAAGGAATGTTCTGGGCACACAATAAGCTGTACCCCCATACTGTACTGTCTAAGGGAAACACTATGGCACCCCCTACCCATATGTATAAATACAAATATACAGAGAAGGAATGTTCTGGGCACACAATAAGCTGTACCCCCATACTGTACTGTCTAAGGGAAACACTATGGCACCCCCTACCCATATGTATAAATACAAATATACAGAGAAGGAATGTTCTGGGCACACAATAAGCTGTACCCCCATACTGTACTGTCTAAGGGAAACACTATGGCACCTCCTACCCATATGTATAAATACAAATATACAGAGAGGGAATGTTCTGGGCCACACAATAAGCTGTACCCCCATACTGTACTGTCTAAGGGAAACACTATGGCACCCCCCTACCCATATGTATAAATACAAATATACAGAGAAGGAATGTTCTGGGCACACAATAAGCTGTACCCCATACTGTACTGTCTAAGGGAAACACTATGGCACCCCCTACCCATATGTATAAATACAAATATACAGAGAAGGAATGTTCTGGGCACACAATAAGCTGTACCCCCATACTGTACTGTCTAAGGGAAACACTATGGCACCCCCCTACCCATATGTATAAATACAAATATACAGAGAAGGAATGTTCTGGGCACACAATAAGCTGTACCCCCATACTGTACTGTCTAAGGGAAACACTATGGCACCCCCTACCCATATGTATAAATACAAATATACAGAGAAGGAATGTTCTGGGCACACAATAAGCTGTACCCCCATACTGTACTGTCTAAGGGAAACACTATGGCACCCCCTACCCATATGTATAAATACAAATATACAGAGAAGGAATGTTCTGGGCACACAATAAGCTGTACCCCCATACTGTACTGTCTAAGGGAAACACTATGGCACCTCCTACCCATATGTATAAATACAAATATACAGAGAGGGAATGTTCTGGGCACACAATAAGCTGTACCCCCATACTGTACTGTCTAAGGGAAACACTATGGCACCCCCTACCCATATGTATAAATACAAATATACAGAGAAGGAATGTTCTGGGCACACAATAAGCTGTACCCCCATACTGTACTGTCTAAGGGAAACACTATGGCACCCCCTACCCATATGTATAAATACAAATATACAGAGAAGGAATGTTCTGGGCACACAATAAGCTGTACCCCCATACTGTACTGTCTAAGGGAAACACTATGGCACCCCCCTACCCATATGTATAAATACAAATATACAGAGAAGGAATGTTCTGGGCACACAGTAGCTATACCCTCATAATACAGATATAGGGAGAAGGAATGTTCTGGGCACACAATAATATTTACTGTTTACAGGAGATAAACGTTCAGGAATGCTTCTGATCTACCAGAAAGGACAAAGACATTTTTGCTGTAAACAACACCGCCTGTTGTTGCTTGGCCAATAAGATAAATATTTATTAATGTGAAACTTTAGATGCATTTGATATTATAGTAACGTAAAACTGGGAAGAACACCATCAGATCCATGTGCTGTTCTATAAAACCGCTTAATGGCTTCAGCAGGCCGGGGCTCCTTATCAGCACTGCGCAATTAGCGGGAGATTTATGAGTGTTTACAGGCTGCGGCGCTTATGGGTCAGTCTTTCATTCCGAACATTTCTCAAAGGCACGAGGAACGCTGCTTGTGAGCCCGGCCATCTGTACTGTGTGTTTACAGCCGGGCCCCGGAGATGCCGAGCCGCTATTTCATGCATCAGCTTCTAATGTGCTTGGACACGGCTGATCCGACCCAGATCCTGTCTCTTTGTTTTTCCCCAATCTTCCTGGCTGCTATGTCCTCAGCTTTCATTACTGTTAAAGGTGCCATACACACTAAGATCCGCTCACTTGGCATCTTCTCCCGATATCCCCACTTACGGGTGGGCGATATTGGGCTAATTCGGTCATTTGGCCCTGGGGCCAAACGATCGAATAGGAACGATGGGTATAGGCATCTGTCGGTTCGGGGACGGCATCATCAAGCCGATGCGGTCCTCGATCCGTTTAAATTCTTAAACCTGCCCGATCGATATCTGCCGGCTGGCCCGTCGTTAGTGCCCATACACAGACCGATAATCTGCCAAATCGGTCTAAAGGTCCCCATACACGGGCCGATTGTAGCTGCCGATATGGGTCCCTTGGACAGATTCGGCAGCTTATCGGCCCGTGTAGGAGCAGGGGCCTGCCCGACCAATATCTGGCCTAAAATTGGCAAGATATCAATCGGCCAGGTTAGAAAATTCAGTCGGATCGGGGACCGCATTGGCTTGTTGATGTGGTCCCCGAACCGACTGCCCCATTGACGCCAATATAATTCGATCGTTTGGGGCCAAAACGATCAAATTATTTTTTTTTTTTCACCTACACGCTCCCCGATATTGCCCACCCGTAGGTGGGGATATCAGGTGAAGATCCGCTCGCTTGTCGATCTCACCAAGCGAGCGGATCTCACCGTGTATGGGGGCCTTTAGGGGCTGATATCGGCAGTTAGAATATGGCAGCAGTAAAGGGGAACTTAATCCAAAAACATTCAGGTCCAAAGCATTTAGCTGCCATTAGCGTAGATATTATTATTATTAACATTTATTTATAAAGCGCCAACATACCCCGCAGCGCTGTACAATAAGTGGGTTACATACATTGGACATACAGAGTAACATATAAATCAACCAATAACCGATACAAGAGGTGAAGAGAGCCCTGCCCAAAAGAGCTAACAATATGGGGCGTTCCAGTCCGGGGCCCATTCCAGGGGGGAGCCCCAATTGATGCTGAGATGCAGTTTTATAGGACTTGTTGGAAGTAGATGGGGATTTTGGTGAGTTATGTGTCAGGGTTTGATTGGGACTGATCAGACTCCCATTCCCAGGACCCCATTCTACATGTTGGCAGGCCCCAGGGAAATATAACTTGCAACCCCTGGACCCTGCTAACCTTGTACTATTGGGCCCAATGATTACCAATGATGGCCCTGCGTATAGCAACATATGAAATCTTCCCTATGCGCCGTCACAAAGGAAATGAAAAAATAAGAATGTTGTAATAAATCCAAAGTATTATGAGTAATGGGGAGAGCTTATTGGGTATTTATTCGCCCCCAGGCTGTATAAACAGAGCCGCTATATTTAGAGCCTGTTTTCTGAATATTTTTGCAGCCCATAACCGAATCCAATAGAAATTATATTTTTTTTAATGCTATAAATAGAATTAAAATTAAAATAAAGAACCGCGGAGAACTATAAATACACTCATTGGTTTAGCAAAAAATGTGCATTGTTTACAAGGGCGTATGATATGGCGTATGTATTATTGTGGCACAAGATGTTCCGCTTTGTATATTGGTATTTATACATGTGGGTGGGGTTAATTCCATCAGGAGGGCTCCAGGCTGGAAGCCTCATAATTGGTTCGGTGAGAGGTTTCTATCCCATAATAAACCTATTTGCTTGTATTGTGAGACCTTGTACTAGGGCTGAGCCTGAAATTGCCCCGTGCCACTCCATTGGTTGTGTAAAATGTAAAATATGGAGTCCTGCCCACCAGAGCTTACACTCTAAAAATTACTAGAAAGGGGAATGTGGGCTTGCTACTCACGTTCCGCTCTCTTTTTCCATTATATGCTGGAAAAAGAGACAGGTGTGAACTTGGGACCTTCTCTCTTCTTTGGATGTTGGTCTATGAGAATGAAGACGCCTCTTTGCTCCTTCGATCAACTCCCGCCCCCACAGGGTGCCCACACCCACTGGTCACCTGGGCCCCATGGGTAGTGACCCCTCCACCCCCGCTCCCACAGGGTGCCCAAAGCCACTGGTCACCTGGGCCCCATGGGTAGTGACCCTTCCACCCCCGCCCCCACAGGGTGCCCAAACCCACTGGTCACCTGGGCCCCATGGGTAGTGACCCTTCCACCCCCGCCCCCACAGGGTTCACAAACCCACTGGGCCCCATGGGTAGTGACCCTTCCACCCCCGTCCCCACTGGTCACCTGGGCCCCATGGGTAGTGACCCTTCCACCCCCGCCCCCACAGGGTGCCCAAAGCCACTGGTCACCTGGGCCCCATGGGTATTGACCCTTCCACCCCCGCCCCCACAGGGTGCCCAAACCCACTGGTCACCTGGGCCCCATGGGTAGTGACCCTTCCAACAAGTAAAATGAGGCCCATATAATTTTTTTAAAAAATGCTCCTCGTGTGTGAGACTATGGCCCAATCTGCCCTGGCCAATTACCAATTATGCCACAGCTCCACCCATTCTCCACCCACTTTACACAAACCCTACCCCTTCCACAAACCAGGAATCCCATCCTACCCTCATCCACAGAACCCCCCTGGACTTCAGTGCCCCATGTAACTGTCTGATGGAAATGGCACCATCTCTCTCCTATTATTGGATTCTGGACTTGACCCAGGAGAGACCATTATCCCCCGGCTGCCACTGGTTGATGGAATATGAGGTGGAAGAGACATTTCTCTCTATGCTTCTCTAGCTGTTGGGTCATATGAGACATTTTCTCTTTTCTCCCTCAACATCAAGTGCTAAAAAGAGACTGAAGGCACCTTCTCCCTTCTTTATTGGTTCCCCCTTTCCTTACATGGAACCTATGGACAATGGGGGAATAAAATACAGCTCATGGAGTCCTGTGCCAATGTTTGTTGGCAAGTGAGTTATTCATACAGGTGCTCTGCTCGGATAACATCCCACAGTGCTTTGAGGTAGTGCCTGCAACTCCCCGCTCCCTGGCTGAGGTTGGATGCGGTTGTCTCAATCTGCTTGTCTTCCTACACTTCAGCATAGCAATGGGCAGGTCTCCAGCGGGCACGCTATGGGGGGCGGCAACAGGCTTTGCTTGTGGTTGCTCACATCTGATTCCCGTTTGCTGCTTCACAGGGGGCTTCTCTATGGTTATTAGGATCAGATTTGTAGGAATGTGAGAAATCAGACTGTGGCGTCTCTTTCTGCCCCTCGTGTTTGTTGTTTGCTTGGTGCAGCGGCTTATGTTGTTAGCTTCCCATTGGCCCCTGTTTGTGTTGGATGCCAGAGGCGAATGGGCATCAATGTGCACCTCTAAAGGGATTCCCTAATCTTGGATCTTGGGCCTACAGCAGTGGAGCCTTGGGCTAGTAAAGGAGTAGTTGATCAGAGCCTTGGAGCTTGCAGGTGTTTTTGACCAGAGATTCCTAATTCCACTAGAAAATTGAATTCAAAGGGTACATTCAAATGTTGACTCTTTGGAGAGAAAGGGTCGGTCTATTGTCCCAAATCCAGAAGGGATGTGACCACGCCCATGTCACACCTGTCCAAACCCCTTGATTCTGCAGTAGGAGTGGCTCCAAAAGTTCCATTAGGGTTTATAGGTCAGCCCTAAATAGTAGCTTCACTGACCATGGCAACCAGATAGGGCAACCAAAGCCAAAGCTTGTGGCCCCTAATTCTGTGCAGTAGCCTTGCTTCTTCTATTTTCACAAGGTACATACGATATCATAGAGAGAGAGCCCAATGTGGCCAACTAATTGGCTGGTCAAATCAGGTAAAGACTGTCTTTTTTTAGAGACCTGGTTAAAGAGACGTAAGTGGAGGTGGAACATAATTGGGCCAAGCCTTCTCCTTACATAACAATGCGCGCCGCTTAGACATATCTGGTGGCGGCGTTTTAATAAAACTAATGAAAAGGGGTGGCCGCACCATGTTTAAAAGTAATAAAGGGAAAGTTATATGTTGTCTCCCTCTTTAATT
Source organism: Xenopus tropicalis (assembly GCF_000004195.4). Classification (NCBI taxonomy): domain Eukaryota; kingdom Metazoa; phylum Chordata; class Amphibia; order Anura; family Pipidae; genus Xenopus; species Xenopus tropicalis. The sequence continues at coordinate 7,167,118 of NC_030680.2, read as the reverse complement.
AAATGCTGGTATCTAGTCCCTTTTCTCCTGTCTGTTGCTATTGAGAAGAGCAGAACGTCTGTCTTGATATGCCTGTAATTTAGATTATAATGGGTCATCTGTTCTTGGTTCTTCCATTTTGTATCCTTGATACCATTCTCCCTTGGGAAAGATTTCAACTATATAGAAGTGGGTTTTACTTTACTATTTGTATTTTGTTTTCTTTATGACTGGAAGCTTCCATTCTACCTTCTTTAAATCAGCTATAGACACAAATAAAACAGTGTCCCCAATGGCCAAACCCCTCATATACCTATAAGTCTCTCAGGCATGGACGTTGTCCTGTTTTACTGAAGAATGCTACCCTAATCCCCATTGGTTGGAACAAATGTGAGCCAGGTTGTGCATGGTTATGGCTCACAGTGGTTTGCTTGATGGGAGACGTGTACCTTGTTAAGATCTAGGTGCAAGTTGGATACTGCATAAGGACACAACATTTATAAAACTCTTGGTACTTCAAACAAAGATACCAATTAGGGGACTCCGTGGGTCTCTTTGTGACCCCATCAATTCTGCTTTCATCTGCCTTTACCTTAGTAGAGTTTACATTTCAGTATACTTGGTTGAGGCACCTACACATTAGTGATGAGCGGGTTGACCCAAAACTGGTGGGACCTATTGGTTTACCCATGGGTTGCACCAAGAAAATGATGGGGCTGGTGGGACCTATTGGTTTACCCATGGGTTGCACCAAGAAGATGATGGGGCTGGTGGGACCTATTGGTTTACCCATGGGTTGCACCAAGAAGATGATGGGGCTGGTGGGACCTATTGGTTTACCCATGGGTTGCACCAAGAAGATGATGGGGCTGGTGGGACCTATTGGTTTACCCATGGGTTTCACCAAGAAGTTGATGGGGCTGGTGGGACCTATTGGTTTACCCAAGGTTTCCCCAAGAAGATGATAGGGCTGGTGGGACCTATTGGTTTACCCATGGGTTGCACCAAAAAGATGTTGGGGCTGGTGGGGGTTGAGACTTCAAGCAGCACCATCATAGGGAAGTTGGGGTAAGTCAGGTGTGGGTCATGAAAAAGGGGGCTTTGGGCTGGGTTTGGGTTGGGAAGTAGTAGGTTCAGTTTGGGTTGAAGAATCTATGACCCACTCATCACTACCACACAGGTTTTCCAGACTGTAGGGAAGAGCAGTGCTGGTGGGGGTATGAAACCTAAAGGGCTGCTAGGATAATGGCTATTTGCCCTACAGTGATACTTTAGCTGAACGCTCATGTTCAACCCTAGATACCCTGAAACTAGGGCTAACTGGTGCAGAAGTACCTCCATGTAACCCAAGATCCAGCGTTGCATCATCACATTAGAGTTAACGTTTTCTGTTTACTCGGAATAAACAATGTCTAACTTTTCCCATTATAAAATAAATACAAGTGGGACCTGTTTACTCTCAAGTTTTACTACTGGCATATTAAGAAACTCTATTTTGCAAAACTGTGTCTTTATGTGACTCTCGATGTTCATTAATAGATCGCTTTCCAGTACGTGTAAGTTGGTGGAAAGCGTAACGTAGCTGTGGTTCCCGGCATTAATTTTCTCGAAAACAACGACAGGTATTTCCATTTCGGGCCAAGTCAGTACTCATGTAACTGCTCATATGTTTCACACAATCTTGTTCTAAATAAAAGCCGTGACTCAGTGTGTCTAGGAAGAGTACTAGAAAACGAAGATTACTTTGGTTGTTTAGGAGCATTAATGATTACCAAACACATTGACTATTTTTTGGTTCAACAAACCATCCCTTTATTACCATGACGGCAGCAAAAACTCCATGGAAGACCAGGGCTGTTGCTTAAACTTCAAGTGAATCTTCCAGCTTGTGTTTTTTAAACAAGTTCCGACTTCTGGTGAACTGGCCAGTCATGGACCTGTTGGAAGTGACGTTGGCTCTGAGAACAGATGTTCTTTCAAAAGAAACTAGTAGAACTTCCACTTATGAGGTTCTACTTAGACAAGTTCTTTATCATATAAATCTCAAGAGCCATGAATATCCTCTATAAGATATCCTTATAAACACCACCTAGTGATGTCATCAGTTCCAGACCTTAATGGTGCCACTAATGGAAACTCGTGTCCCCACTTTTGGACAACTTGAGGATATTACCTTGGAGTTCTGTAACCTGTATAATAGCATTCAGCCCATGACCTTAGGTCTTTGCATGGTCACAAATTGACCAAATATAAAAAATATATTATAAGTACATAAAGAAAAATAATTAGTAAAATATAGAGGTTAAGTGAGAAGTGGATGAAAAATAGTTTGAAGAGTGGGCCCACGGTGCAAGGTTTTCTGGTGGGCCCCTGGCATCCCAGACACTGCTGTTACCCTACTAAACACACAGAAATACCTGTCTCACTGTAAACTTTTACTCCATCTTTTAATCTTGTTGGGGAGAAAAGTCATGATGGAGCAATGCCCCGAGCCCCCAAAGAACAACCCACTCAATATTAGAGCTGTTTCAAGCCAAACTTTCCAACCAAGCCATTCCCCAGCAGTAGCCAAAAAAGTAGAAACACCTCTCCGTGATAGATGATCCCGTGTAGATACCTCTTCTATATTTGGGGCTTTCTGTATGATTTGGGAGCTGGAATTTCCCAGACCTGTAGAATCCTGTACAAGATCCATTCTTTTCTTGTTACCAGGGCATATCACACTGCCCAAGGTTCTGTATGTCTCTGGCAGCTTGACTGTTTAGGATTCGTTATAGTAGGGGGGTACAGGATTCCCTATATCTACATACCTGGAGATTTGACAAATAATGGTCAGAGTTCCCCGACTCACAGCCTATTTTCATGCAAACTCCAGCCTACCCATGGTCTAGGCTCCCTAGAACCTGTCTAATTATCACAGTAACACAGTAATTCTCTCGGGATTACACCTGGTTCAACCCAAACGTTTGATTTTTGCTTTCATCCAAATTCCCATCCAAGCCATTCCCTAGCAGAGACAAAAACAAGAAGGATTCTAAGATGCCAGAACTATCGTTGTAAACACTTCTACATGATTGATGACCTTCTCCCGTGTAGGTGCCAACTCAGTATTTGGGGCTTTCTGTTTGACTTGCGAGCTGGAATTTCCCAGACCTGTAGAATCCTGTAACAGACACAGAAATCTGTGTTATACTTATGAGGGTGTATCAGATTCCCCAAGATGTGTGAGCACAATAGACAGGTTTGTAACAAGGTTAGATATCATGGGGCACATCTCTGCATCAGCCACCCAACCCGATGCTCCCAAGGAAATATATAATAGTCAGTATGTTTAAATGAGAAGGAAAGGTAAAAACTAAGTAAGCTTTATCAGTAAATAAAGCCATAAACGCTAAAGTTCTCTATCGAAAGAAACACAAGATTTATTTTCTTCTTTTGTGTACGCATGTTCTTCTGTGTCAGACTTCCTTTTCTCAGAAAAATCCTTCAGGGCACAGCACTAATCTGCTCAGTTTTCTCCTCTCTCCCCCTCCCTTCTCCTTCTCCCAGTCCTATCTCTCCTCTCTCCCCCTCCCAACTATGCTGTAATCTGAGCTACCAGTAGCCACAGCTGCAGCATGGAAGGTAGGAGACCAAGCTAAAATGGCAGCTGCTATCTTAAACAGAGGGAGCTTCTAGGGATGTTTACTCAGGTATGGTAAAGCTTTGTACAGAATATATAGCATTCTAGCTTGCACTATTGTGACTAATCTATTGGCAATATGCCTTTCCTTCTCTTTTAAACCCCAAATCTCACCTGAATCCTCCTTCAGATTGGGCTTATTAGGGCTGTCTAGGAGAGCAAGTGGACTGTTCAGCTTTTATTTCACTATTAGGCCAGTTGGACAGGCTTTAATAGGGATTGTGGCTAAACATGGGTACATACAGGTTGACCTTGTTGTTGCACCCAGAGGCAGTGATCAGATCAGTAGCCATTTCGGCACGTTTTTTGTCGGGCCATAATCCTCTTTACATTTCTTGCCTCAGAATCACCTCTCACTTTGCTCGTACCTCCCTCTCGCCCATTCCCTGTGTCTGGCTCTGTACATTCCCATTAACTGGGCAATATATAACTTTTATCCCTGTCCCATAAAATTCCTTCTCAATCTGCTGCTAATACATTCTTCCAGTAAGCCCATAAAAAGCAGTAATACGCTCTTGACGTTGGCGTTATTGCTGATACTACAAAGCGCTGTGTCCCGCTCGGGACGGACGCCCTTCATTAGTGCCTGTCCGGATAATTATAGGCCACAGTTGGCTTCAGCGCAGTTATTTAAACTTGCATAAAGTGAAATGCTACGCCGGCTTTGATATCCAGATCCGCGGGTCCTGATGCAGAAGGAACTGTTTTCTACTGGTTTTAGGCAATTATCTGCCCCTGTGTATGGCGACTTCCCCACACACAAGTCAATTAAACTGATGACAGTTGGAGTCAGCAATTTATCAGCCCATGTATGGGGCCCTCAGATGATATTGGCCAGGTTTAAAAATCCTGTTGGGACAAGGGGTGTGTTGATGTGGTCCTCATCCCGATGGGCTTTATTCCATTGGCTTGTCTCAACATGATCAATCTGTTATCACTCACCCCAAGGGTGGCATATTGGTAAAATATCTGCTCATTTGGTGACCTTGCCAAACAAGCAGTTGTACTGTCTAAGGGAAACAATATGGCACCTCCTACCCATATGTATAAATACAAATATACAGAGAAGGAATGTTCTGGGCACACAATAAGCTGGACCCCCATACTGTACTGTCTAAGGGAAACACTATGGCACCCCCTACCCATATGTATAAATACAAATATACAGAGAAGGAATGTTCTGGGCACACAATAAGCTGTACCCCCATACTGTACTGTCTAAGGGAAACACTATGGCACCCCCTACCCATATGTATAAATACAAATATACAGAGAAGGAATGCTGTGGGCATGGCAGTGCCACCTACACGTATAGATATCACTATAGTGTAACTTTATAAAAGGCAATTATGGGTCACCAGACCAAAGCAACTTTTGACTGTGTGACTTTGTAACCCCAATGTTACTGGACTGAAAGCCCAGCCCATGCCCCTTAGGAGAAGTACTGTGTGCACCAGGCTTACTCAACAGGAACCTGTAGATAAGGAAAGTACACTGAAAATAAGATTTATGTGCCAGTGGGGGGTGAGCAATATTAGTTTTATGGTCATTAGAGGCATTTACTGGTGTGTTTGTTGCTGACTGGAGCTCCTAATGGGAGACAGATATGTGTCTGGCCGGGGTTTATACGTCTGCTCCTCATGTGGTGGCCTATGCTAGGAATTTATATATATATTTAATACCTCAGCCTAATTGTAGCCTCTGATTCCTGTTTGGCTTGTACCTCAGTCATATCACAGAGAGGCATTCTGTGCCATCCAATCAACATACATGGCAGTCTCGTGCCCTCGCAGCGGAGTCAGTAGATTTAGGAGTTATTTTTGGATTTATAGTTTCCCCTGTCTATAAACATTGTGTAATAAATGCTAAAGTTGCTTATGAACTGTATCAATTAGTTACACCTTTGTTGCATGCTGTAAGGCAGAGATCCCCAACCTTTTATACTCGTGAGCCACATTCAAATGGAAAAAGTTTTGGGGAGCAACACATGCATGGAAAATGTTCCTGGGGGTGCAAATAAGAGCTATAATTGGCTATTTGGTAGCCCCTATGTGGACTGGCAGCCTACAGGAGGCTCTGTTTGGCTTTACACTGGGTTTTATGCAACCAAAACTTGCCCCCAAGCCAGAAATTAAAAAATGAGCAGCTACTTTGAGGCCGCTGGGAGCAACATCCAAGGGGTTGGAGAGCAACATGTTGCTCACGAACCACTGGTTGGGGATCACTGCTGTAAGGGAACCAATAGGCATGTCCTACCCATATGTATAAATACCAATATACAGAGAAGGAATGTTCTGGGCACACAATAAGCTGTACCCCCATACTGTACTGTCTAAGGGAAACACTATGGCACCTCCTACCCATATGTATAAATACCAATATACAGAGAAGGAATGTTCTGGGCACACAATAAGCTGTACCCCCATACTGTACTGTCTAAGGGAAACACTATGGCACCCCCTACCCATATGTATAAATACAAATATACAGAGAAGGAATGTTCTGGGCACACAATAAGCTGTACCCCCATACTGTACTGTCTAAGGGAAACACTATGGCACCTCCTACCCATATGTATAAATACAAATATACAGAGAAGGAATGTTCTGGGCACACAATAAGCTGTACCCCCATACTGTACTGTCTAAGGGAAACACTATGGCACCTCCTACCCATATGTATAAATACAAATATACAGAGAAGGAATGTTCTGGGCACACAATAAGCTGTACCCCCATACTGTACTGTCTAAGGGAAACACTATGGCACCCCCTACCCATATGTATAAATACAAATATACAGAGAAGGAATGTTCTGGGCACACAATAAGCTATACCCCCATACTGTACTGTCTAAGGGAAACACTATGGCACCCCCTACCCATATGTATAAATACAAATATACAGAGAAGGAATGTTCTGGGCACACAATAAGCTGTACCCCCATACTGTACTGTCTAAGGGAAACACTATGGCACCTCCTACCCATATGTATAAATACAAATATACAGAGAAGGAATGTTCTGGGCACACAATAAGCTGTACCCCCATACTGTACTGTCTAAGGGAAACACTATGGCACCTCCTACCCATATGTATAAATACAAATATACAGAGAGGGAATGTTCTGGGCACACAATAAGCTGTACCCCCATACTGTACTGTCTAAGGGAAACACTGTGGCACCTCCTACCCAAATGTATAAATACAAATATACAGAGATGGGTAAGTAGGCTGTGCTAGGGAAAGGTTAGTTATAGTTTTTTCCATACACTGGGAGTTATGAGACATCACTTATAAACTCTTTCTATCTTTCCACTGATAATGAGGGGATTTTTCCCTTTGCATGTCTCGTGTCCCGTTACCCCGCGCTGGGCAATTAGAGTGCGGCCCAGTCCCACAGCTGGTGCCGTTTAAGACTTTGGACATTTCTTGCTCCAAACAGCGTCCCCGCTGGGGGAGAGAGAGGCATCCTGGCATTCCAGCCATTTCCTTGGGAGAAGGTTTCAGACTTTATTGCCACGGGGGCCCCCTGACAGCCCCTACAAACACGCATGGCACGCCGGCCTAAGGGGAGTCAGATGTGTGGGGGGGGGATGTCATTCCTCTCATTATTGTACATTGTTATAGAGGGAGAAGCCTACTCACTACAGTACATTACTCAGCACGGGACCCGCTCTGTTGTGTAATGTAAGAATGATACATCGTTAGTGTTTATTAACTATCCATTCTTCCACGGAACTATGCAAATTACTCACATATCTTTCCTACACACACACTCTGTCGTTAGTCCCGTACGGATTGGCTCAGATCCTGAGCTTGGCTACAAGTGGTTTCAATTCTACTAGTTATTTTTAAAGCTCTGATTTACTACATGTTTTGCTATTACCAAGCTTCTTAGGCTCTGATTGGCTACAAGAGGGGTTCTAGATCCTCCCACCAAGGCTGCAGGCTGAGTTATACAGGGAACTCTGAGTATCACTCATGTATTATAAGGGATAATGTACCCCCTACTGTAAATGATAAGGATATTAGCAGTCACTGAGGGGTTCTGTGCCCATATAAAGGCACAAGGCTGCAGGCTGAGTTATACAGGGAACTCTGAGTATCACTCATGTATTATAAGGGATAATGTACCCCCTACTGTAAATGATAAGGATATTAGCAGTCACTGAGGGGTTCTGTGCCCCCCATATAAAGGCACAAGGCTGCAGGCTGAGTTATACAGGGAACTCTGAGTATCACTCATGTATTATAAGGGATATAATGTACCCCCTACTGTAAATGATAAGGATATTAGCAGTCACTGAGGGGTTCTGTGCCCATATAAAGGCACAAGGCTGCAGGCTGAGTTATACAGGGAACTCTGAGTATCACTCATGTATTATAAGGGATATAATGTACCCCCTACTGTAAATGATAAGGATATTAGCAGTCACTGAGGGGTTCTGTGCCCATATAAAGGCACAAGGCTGCAGGCTGAGTTATACAGGGAACTCTGAGTATCACTCATGTATTATAAGGGATAATGTACCCCCTACTGTAAATGATAAGGATATTAGCAGTCACTAAGGGGTTCTGTGCCCCCCATATAAAGGCACAAGGCTGCAGGCTGAGTTATACAGGGAACTCTGAGTATCACTCATGTATTATAAGGGATAATCTACTGTCAGTTAGGAATGTGATAGGGGCTTTAGATTGTAAGCTCTGCCTCAGGGACTGATGTGAGTGATGAATATCCTAAATCAACATCAATACTGTATAATAAATAAATGCATTAGCAGTTATACAAAGCACAATGACACTATACAGTTTATAAGCCCCCCAGTTCCCTCTATGCCAATATAAAGGCCATAGGGCAAGTCTGTGGGACATTCCCAGCTCAGAGCAGTCGGCGGGTCCCTCAGGAGCAGCTGTAGATAAGAAGCTCTGTATTTATATTGTGCCATTAAATATTTCACGTTAGTGTACACACTGGGAGCATCTGTAAATAAACTGCACACAGGAGCCCAGGCCCAGAGAGGAGTCCCAGGCCCACCATGAGCCCCTACATCTGGGATTGCTTAGGCCCCGTTTATTTATGGTTTGCAACATTCTCCCAATCTCACTTATGGTGCGGACCCTCCGGCCGGGGGGAGACACCTGACACAAAGCAGGTGGAGCAGTGCAGCTGGCCCGGGCTCTGCCGCTTGTGTTTATTTCATTCTTCCCTCTTATGGTAAGAATTCACCCCAAAGAAGAAACACAAAGGCCCCCTTTGATCCCGAGAATGGGGCAGCGGTTTTGTACCTAAAGCGTTTGAGACATTCCCTGTTTTCTCTCTCTTTCTAGGATTGCTCCGGTTCTGAAGAATATACCATCGCTGCTCAGCTGCTCCCCCTAGCGACGGCATTCTGCCGGGTAAGTGACTCTTCCTAATGGATTATTCTCTATGTGTAGGAATAACGGCAGCCCTGTCTCACTTTATGGCTGCTACAGCATCAGAGCTATAGCTTCACATCACAGGAGGTTTACTTACCCTTTATCTTAAAGGAAAAGTACACCCCCAAACAATGTAGGTCTCTATAAAAATATATTGTATAAACAGCTCATACGTAAAACCCTGCTTCATCTAAATAAACTTATTTCAGAAAAATATACTTTTTTAGCAGTATGTGCCAGTGGGTAATCCTAAATAGGAAACTGCCATTTTAAGTACTAAGGGCCGCCCCCTGGGATCATAGGAGTCACAGTGCACACAAACAAGCCAAGGCACACATACATGCTAGGCCCCATCAGCCAATGAATGGGCAGAGTTCTGCCTTTTGCTCCCACACTACTTCCTGTTACAGTTAGAGCCGCATCACTTCCTGTCAGCTGATCTCTGAGGGAGCACACAGCCCATTACAAAATGGCGGCTCAAGGGAAAGGATGTAAAAGGGCAATATTTACTGATATATATATTCTAGTTTGGCAAGATTTTTTAATAGTTGATATTATGTTAAGTATGTTGGTTAAGTATTTATTCTGGGGGTATAGTTTTCCTTTAAGGTCTCCCTTTGACTATTTATTTGATATATCAGATTTTAATGCCGGGAATCGTTAATCCACTTTCATCTGCTTGTGAGATAACGAGGCCGCTGACCGGCAGCGCTCCCTCCCCAAACCTTATTAAACAATAACAAGAGACGCTGACGGGTTAATTATTTTACTAATTGGGATTATTATGTTATTCTGTCTCACATAAACGTTATTGTCAGTGCAACATGACTCATGGGCCGGGGAGCTTACTCCTACATTCCGTCACGTAGCCAAACCTCACGGCTCCTGGTCCTGATGCTACTGACTTCCTGCTGGTCACGGGGAAAGAATGAGCCCCAGGAATTCTAAACCACATGGTCCCAGTACCAAGAGTCATGTGCTGTACCCCCATACTGTACTGTCTAATGAAAACACTATGGCACCTCCTACCCATATGTATAAATACAAATATACAGAGAAGGAATGTTCTGGGCACACAATAAGCTGTACCCCCATACTGTACTGTCTAAGGGAAACACTATGGCACCTCCTACCCATATGTATAAATACAAATATACAGAGAGGGAATGTTCTGGGCACACAATAAGCTGTACCCCCATACTGTACTGTCTAAGGGAAACACTATGGCACCTCCTACCCATAAGTATAAATACAAATATACAGAGAAGGAATGTTCTGGGCACACAATAAGCTGTACCCCCATACTGTACTGTCTAAGGGAAACACTATGGCACCTCCTACCCATATGTATAAATACAAATATACAGAGAAGGAATGCTCTGGGCACACAATAAGCTGTACCCCCATACTGTACTGTCTAAGGGAAACACTATGGCACCCCCTACCCATATGTATAAATACAAATATACAGAGAAGGAATGTTCTGGGCACACAATAAGCTGTACCCCCATACTGTACTGTCTAAGGGAAACACTATGGCACCTCCTACCCATATGTATAAATACAAATAGGGATGCTCTGGGCATGCAGTAATACCCTTATGCTGTATTATCTAAGCAATGTAAGATATTAACATATATACAGTATATATATATATATATGAGGTGTAATGGTCATTTTATACAGCTACTTTTGTAATAGGAGCAAAAAATAGTCATTTGGATTTATTATACGTTCGTGCTGAGACTGGATACCGGCTAGAAGGGGCGCATCATATGATTATTTTTTAATCGTAATGAAAGACGAGCCCTTCTCCTGGATGTATCTCTTGCCAAATATTATGCAAAAGGTCGGATTAAGAACAGAATCAAAGCTATAAATCTGACCAAACTGCTTCCAATTACCGACATGCTGCCCCTTCCAACAGGCAGCCGCTCGCCAAGCAGATGATAATTCTTGCTGTTATACAAGGGGGCAAAGGCACATACTTATACTTTTATGGTATCTCTCTGTACAGGCTATGAGCAAACTTAGGGGGCTGTTCCTGCTGAATTGTGCTTAGTACAGGGGAATCCCTATGTTCCATAGGTTTATGGTATCTCTCTGTACAGGCTATAAGCAAACTTAGGGGGCTGTTCCTGCTGAATTGTGCTTAGTACAGGGGAAATCCCTATGTGCCATAGTTTTATGGTATCTCTCTGTACAGGCTATGAGCAAACTTAGGGGGCCGTTCCTGCTGAATTGTGCTTAGTACAGGGGAATCCCTATGTGCCATAGTTTTATGGTATCTCTCTGTACAGGCTATGAGCAAACTTAGGGGGCCGTTCCTGCTGAATTGTGCTTAGTACAGGGGAATCCCTATGCTGCCATAGTTTTATGGTATCTCTCTGTACAGGCTATGAGCAAACTTAGGGGGCTGTTCCTGCTGAATTGTGCTTAGTACTGGGGAAATCCCTATGTGCCATAGTTTTATGGTATCTCTCTGTACAGGCTATGAGCAAACTTAGGGGGCTGTTCCTGCTGAATTGTGCTTAGTACTGGGGAAATCCCTATGTGCCATAGTTTTATGGTATCTCTCTGTACAGGCTATGAGCAAACTTAGGGGGCTGTTCCTGCTGAATTGTGCTTAGTACAGGGGAATCCCTATGTGCCATAGTTTTATGGTATCTCTCTGTACAGGCTATGAGCAAACTTAGGGGGCTGTTCCTGCTGAATTGTGCTTAGTACAGGGGAATCCCTATGTGCCATAGTTTTATGGTATCTCTCTGTACAGGCTATGAGCAAACTTAGGGGGCTGTTCCTGTTCCTCTTATTGCCGAGGAAAGGCCAAGCGGCCACTTGAGAGAATAAAAGACATGAAATCAGGTGGGAATGTATTTACAGACAGATGAAAGAGCCTAAATAGGGACATACTGAGGCCTTTGATTCGCTGATCCCAATGGTAATTGCTCGTTGGCTTCAGAGCACAGAACGTTCCATTGTTCCCCGTGGGAGTTCAGGTGAGTTCCATGATTGTTCCTCAGACCCTTTGGGAATAGGGTTCCTTTAGCTTTACATCTATGGAAATTTCCAGCGGGGGAACTAGAGAAACTGCAAGAACTATCTGGAAAGAAACCTGTAGCCTGTATATAAGTTCCATGACTTTTCCTGGGGATGTCTACCTTTAAGGGGTGGTTCACCCTATAGAACGGCCCATTCTTAGCAACTTTTCAGTTGGTCTTCATTTTTTATTTTCCATAGTTTTTTAATTATTTGCCTTTCTATTCTGACTCTTTGCAGCTTCCAAATGGGGGTCACTGACCCCGGCAGCCAAGAAAATTGCTCTGTGAGGCTCCAGTTTTATTGTTATTGTTACTTTTTATTACTTATTTTTCTATTTAGTCCCGCCTCTTCCTGCCTCTTATTCAAACTACTGCTATGTTAATTGGACCCTAAGCAGAAATGGAATGAAAATGGGATCCATTATCCAGAATGCTTGGGATGTGGCCATTGCATTAGGTGGAACATTAAACCTTTACCATTAAGTTAATGGCCTATTCTAAGTAACTTTTCAATTGGTCTTCATTATTTATATTTTTTAAACCATTTCCCTTCTTCTGACTCTTTGCAGCTTTCAAATGGGGGTCACTGACCCCGGCAGCCAAATCCTATTGCTCTGTGAGGCTCCAGTTTTATTGTTATTGTTACTTTTTATTAATTATCATTTTATTTAGTCCCACTTCAATTCATATTCCTGTTTCTTTTTCAAACCACTGCTTGGTTGCTATGTTTAATTGGACCTTAGCAACCAGACAGCTGCCAAAATTCCAAATTGGGGAGCCGCTGACGAAAAAGGCTAAATAATTTAAAAAACTGCAAATAATAAAAAACAAAGACCAATTGCAGTCTCAGTTCATCGCTCTCTACATAACAGTAAGAGACATGGGGAGGAAGTAGTTGACGGTAAGAGACCTCCCTACATTTTTTAGTTGACCCCATTTTCCTTTAGGGAGCAGTGGGGGCACTTTGTACCCCCCCCCCCCCCCCGGTGGCTGCAGAGGGGCGAGCTGGTCTGACCCTTAGGGTTACGTAGGTTAGCCAAGCTGGGATTCCATTTCTGTCATTCCAGGCAAGTCAGTCATCGCCCTTCATGCCCTACAGGGGGGCAGCCTTAACCCTGTAACTGCCACGGGGCTGAGATGCAGAATTATTCCCCCCCCCACACAGCTCCAAAATGCATGGCTGCCATAACCAGACCCTGCTCCCCTGTACCTAGCCATGTCTGCCTCCTTCCCACTTCCAAATGCCAATCAGAAGCAAAGGGAAGTCAGGTGTCTGCAATTGGGGGCGGGGCCCCAAAAAAATAGGTTTAGTACTCCTTTAAAGGGGTTGTTGACCTTTGAGTTAACTTTTAGTTAGGGATGCACCAAACCCACTTTTTTTGAGTTCGGCCGAACCCCCGAACCCACCCTGACTGATTCGGCCGAACCCCCGAACCCACCCTGACTGATTCAGCCGAACCCCCGAACCCACCCTGACTGATTCAGCCGAACCCCCGAACCCATCCTGACTGATTCAGCCGAACCCCCGAACCCATCCTGACTGATTCGGCCGAACCCCCGAACCCACCCTGACTGATTCGGCCGAACCCCCGAACCCACCCTGACTGATTCAGCCGAACCCCGAACCCACCCTGACTGATTCAGCCGAACCCCCGAACCCACCCTGACTGATTCAGCCGAACCCCGAACCCATCCTGACTGATTCGGCCGAACCCCAGAACCCACCCTGACTGATTCGGCCGAACCCCCGAACCCACCCTGACTGATTCGGCCGAACCCCCGAACCCATCCTGACTGATTCAGCCGAACCCACCCTGACTGATTCGGCCGAACCCCCGAACCCACCCTGACTGATTCAGCCGAACCCCCGAACCCACCCTGACTGATTCGGCCGAACCCCCGAACCCACCCTGACTGATTCAGCCGAACCCCCGAACCCATCCTGACTGATTCGGCCGAACCCCCGAACCCACCCTGACTGATTCAGCCGAACCCCCGAACCCATCCTGACTGATTCGGCCGAACCCCCGAACCCACCCTGACTGATTCGGCCGAACCCCCGAACCCACCCTGACTGATTCAGCTGAACCCCCGAACCCATCCTGACTGATTCAGCCGAACCCCCGAACCCACCCTGACTGATTCGGCCGAATCCCAAACCAAATCCAAATCCTAATTAGCATCCCCCCATTAGTGACCCCCATTTGAAAGCTACAAAAAGTTAGAAGAAGGCAAATAGTTCAAAAACTATAAATAATGAAGACCAATTGAAAAGTTACTTAGAATAGGCCATTAACTTAAAGGTGAACTACCCCTTAATGCTCCATGTAATGCAATGGCCACGTAGCCAGAAACCTCCACATCCCAAGTATTCTGGATAATGGATCCCATTTTCTTTGTGCTTAATTAACCCCATAGATGCTGCTAATGCTAATTAGGATTGGGTTAAAAGTTGAAATTCCCCCCCCCAACATTTAACCCTTCCGAATTCGGATTTGGTTTGACCGTGGATTCGGACGATACCAAATACTTCAAATAAAGGCTGAATTCGGCCTAAATCCCAAACCGAATCCTGGATTCGGTGCACCCCTACCTTTAGTATGATGTAGAGAGTAATATTCTGAGACAATTTGCAATTGGTCTTCATTTTTAATTTTTTTTTTTTTTTTTTTTAGTTTTTTAATCATATTACTTTTTGTTCAGCAATTCTTCAGTTTGGAGTTCCAGCAGCTATCTGGTTGCTAGGGTTCAAATTACCTTAGCAACCAGGGAGTGGTTTGAATGAGAGGCTGGTATTGGAATAGGAGAGGGACTGAGTAGAAAGATATAAGGAATAAAAAGTAACAATAAAACTGAAGCCTCACAGAGCAATAGGGTTTGGCTGCCGGGGTCAGTGACCCCCATTGGAAAGCTGCAAAGAAGAAGGCAAATAGTTCAAAAACTATAAATAATGAAGAGCAGTTGAAAAGTTACTTAGAAAAGGCCATTCTATAACATACTAAAAGTTACCCTTTAATGCTCCACGTAGCCAGAAACCCCCACATCCCAAGCATTCTGGATAATGGATCCCCTTTTCTTTCCCTTAATTAACCCCATAGATGCTGATCTCTAGGCATACAGCACTTAATAGCCTGATTGCATAAGTCAGATTGACTAATGGGGCCCCTATGAGCCAAAGTGCAGGGAAATGTTGGCGCACAAGCGGCAGAGACAGCGTTTGGGGCTGGAAATGATAAGAGATCACATTTTTCTGCTCAGCGGAATATTGAATTTATGACTTCAGCCTCCCGAGCAAGAGCAGCTGCTTCATACAAAGGCATAGAATGACACAGCAGTTGGCCGGTCGGCCGGGCGGAGGCCCGTGGGCTTAATGAGGGGACAGAATGCAGCCACACGGAGCCGCTGCCTTACATGGTCTGTTTATTTTCATGCGAGGAATCTGGCCCATTAGCCCCACGGTCGCTCCTTTATTTTATATTGCCCGATAGTATCATCCGGGGGGGTCACAGCCTTCATTCCATTGTGCCTGATAGCTGCTGCCTCATTGGTCACCAACCTCTGTACCCAATAAATAGCAAAGATTGTTCCTGCAGAGACCGCCAACGCATAATTGCCCCCTTACTATAGTCATTATTTATTTGCTTTTGAGTATAATAGCATTTGTATTTATAGCAATGTACTATGTGTAGTGTAATCATTGCTGCCTTGCAGTGCGGGGGTCTCTGTGTTGGTTTCTCCTACACCCCAGAAACATACAGGCAGGTTAATTGGCTCCTGATGGACCCTAGTGTGTGTGTGTGTAGGGGCCTTCTATTGTAAGCTCACTGGGGCAGAGGCTGAGGGGAATGTGATAGGGACCTTAGATTGTAAGCTCACTGGGGCAGGGACTGATGGGAATGGGATAGGGACCTTAGATTGTAAGCTCACTGGGGCAGGGACTGATGGGAATGTGATAGGGACCTTAGATTGTAAGCTCCAGTGGGGCAGGGACTGATGGGAATGTGATAGGGACCTTAGATTGTAAGCTCCAGTGGGGCAGGGACTGATGGGAATGTGATAGGGACCTTAGATTGTAAGCTCACTGGGGCAGGGGCTGATGGGAATGTGATAGGGACCTTAGATTGTAAGCTCCAGTGGGGCAGGGACTTATGGGAATGTGATAGGGACCTTAGATTGTAAGCTCACTGGGGCAGGGGCTGATGGGAATGTGATAGGGACCTTAGATTGTAAGCTCCACTTGGGCAGGGACTGATGGGAATGGGATAGGGACCTTAGATTGTAAGCTCACTGAGGCAGGGATTGATGGGAATGCGATAGGGACCTTAGATTGTAAGCTCACTGGGGCAGGGGCTGATGGGAATGTGATAGGGACCTTAGATTGTAAGCTCCAGTGGGGCAGGGACTTATGGGAATGTGATAGGGACCTTAGATTGTAAGCTCACTGGGGCAGGGGCTGATGGGAATGTGATAGGGACCTTAGATTGTAAGCTCCACTTGGGCAGGGACTGATGGGAATGGGATAGGGACCTTAGATTGTAAGCTCACTGAGGCAGGGATTGATGGGAATGCGATAGGGACCTTAGATTGTAAGCTCCACTTGGGCAGGGACTGATGGGAATGGGATAGGGACCTTAGATTGTAAGCTCACTGGGGCAGGGGCTGATGGGAATGGGATAGGGACCTTAGATTGTAAGCTCACTGGGGCAGGGACTGATGGGAATGGGATAGGGACCTTAGATTGTAAGCTCACTGGGGCAGGGGCTGATGGGAATGTGATAGGGACCTTAGATTGTAAGCTCACTGGGGCAGGGGCTGATGGGAATGTGATAGGGACCTTAGATTGTAAGCTCACTGGGGCAGGGACTGATGGGAATGGGATAGGGGCCTTAGATTGTAAGCTCACTGGGGCAGGGGCTGATGGGAATGTGATAGGGACCTTAGATTGTAAGCTCACTGGGGCAGGGGCTGATGGGAATGGGATAGGGACCTTAGATTGTAAGCTCACTGGGGCAGGGACTGATGGGAATGGGATAGGGACCTTAGATTGTAAGCTCACTGGGGCAGGGGCTGATGGGAATGTGATAGGGACCTTAGATTGTAAGCTCACTGGGGCAGGGACTGATGGGAATGGGATAGGGACCTTAGATTGTAAGCTCACTGGGGCAGGGACTGATGGGAATGTGATAGGGACCTTAGATTGTAAGCTCACTGGGGCAGGGGCTGATGGGAATGGGATAGGGACCTTAGATTGTAAGCTCACTGGGGCAGGGACTGATGGGAATGGGATAGGGGCCTTAGATTGTAAGCTCACTGGGGCAGGGGCTGATGGGAATGTGATAGGGATTTTAGGCTGTTGTGGCTCTTTAAGTCCCAGGCAGGAAGGCAGGTCACTGATTTCCAACCCCAATGTTTAGTAGAAAGCAATGCAGAGTATGTTTATCCATCTTCTAATCCTTGTATTTGGCGTTGACCTCCCTTCAAATGCAAAGTTAATTAAAAAGTCAAACCCAAGGTATTCCGACGGAATCTGCCTCAATGTTTTGTTTACATAACTGCAAACATGATTGTGTATGGGTGTTAGCAATTATATCTGATACAAACTGTGTACAGTATGAGCTGTATCTGCTCAGTTACTGGGGATTGGTTATAGCTTCATTGTAGCTTTATATTGTTATATATTACAGCAGGTATAGTAGGGAGAGATGGTGCCTATAGTAGCAGTGGGGGGATAATAGCCTCTGGGAAGGGACTGGGGCTGGGGGATAGCAGGTATAGTAGGGAGAGATGGTGCCTATAGTAGCAGTGGGGGGATAATAGCCTCTGGGAAGGGACTGGGGCTGTGGGATAGCAGGTATAGTAGGGAGAGATGGTGCCTATAGTAGCAGTGGGGGGATAATAGCCTCTGGGAAGGGACGGTGGCTGTGGGATAGCAGGTATAGTAGGGAGAGATGGTGCCTATAGTAGCAGTGGGGGATAATAGCCTCTGGGAAGGGACTGGGGCTGTGGGATAGCAGGTATAGTAGGGAGAGATGGTGCCTATAGTAGCAGTGGGGGGATAATAGCCTCTGGGAAGGGACTGGGGCTGTGGGATAGCAGGTATAGTAGGGAGAGATGGTGCCTATAGTAGCAGTGGGGGATAATAGCCTCTGGGAAGGGACTGGGGCTGTGGGATAGCAGGTATAGTAGGAAGAGATGGTGCCTATAGTAGCAGTGGGGGGATAATAGCCTCTGGGAAGGGACTGGGGCTGTGGGATAGCAGGTATAGTAGGGAGAGATGGTGCCTATAGTAGCAGTGGGGGGATAATAGCCTCTGGGAAGGGACTGGGGCTGTGGGATAGCAGGTATAGTAGGGAGAGATGGTGCCTATAGTAGCAGTGGGGGGATAATAGCCTCTGGGAAGGGACTGGGGCTGTGGGATAGCAGGTATAGTAGGGAGAGATGGTGCCTATAGTAGCAGTGGGGGGATAATAGCCTCTGGGAAGGGACTGGGGCTGTGGGATAGCAGGTATAGTAGGGAGAGATGGTGCCTATAGTAGCAGTGGGGGATAATAGCCTCTGGGAAGGGACTGGGGCTGTGGGATAGCAGGTATAGTAGGGAGAGATGGTGCCTATAGTAGCAGTGGAGGGATAATAGCCTCTGGGAAGGGACTGGGGCTGTGGGATAGGAGGTATAGTAGGGAGAGATGGTGCCTATAGTAGCAGTGGGGGGATAATAGCCTCTGGGAAGGGACTGGGGCTGTGGGATAGCAGGTATAGTAGGGAGAGATGGTGCCTATAGTAGCAGTGGGTAGAGTAGGCATGGGCAGGAGGAATAGCTTGATTATATGGCCCTAATATTCCTCACTTAATGTAAGGTTAGACCATTTCAGTTCCATACTGCACATTCCATCTCCATTCTAGGGAAGGGAATTGCCTGCCCCCTGACAGATATACAGAATAAAGCCCCTTTTTCCCAAGCAGAAGAGACTCATTCCTTTGTGCCTGGAGCACAACTGGGCCATTTGTTACACAGCAACTTACCTTGACCCGACCTTAATCTCTTACACTTGTGTTTACTCCGCTACCTAATGTCTAACTCGGCCAGAGAGTTCACGTGGCTCAGCCGAATACAATGTATGGGCCCCTTCTACACAGTCCAGCCAAGCTTATTGCTTCCACCGAGGGACATCGGTACTGTGGAACCAACAATGGAGAACATCTTTCCCCCTATGTGCCCACCAGTGATGTGCCAGATATATGGGCACCTTTAGTCTTGGTCCTAACATGTTTTTACTCCACCAAAGTGCCGCTTTTGAGCCCCGATCTCCGCAGGGCTGGCGATTGCTAAATCAAGCTGACACCAAGGCCACGTACACAGTTTCCCCGATAAGACTAGAAAGGAAAGGAATAAAGGAGATAAAAGATTGAGATTTAGAGACGTCTGTGCTCATTAGAGGCTATCTGTGGCATTCTGTGCATAACTCAAACACAACTCTGACTGCCAAGGTTACCCTGTCCCATTCCTGGTGCCAACCTGCCCCCTACTGGTGCCACTGACTCCCATCAGGGAAATATGAGCGCTGTTCTATGAAAGGCAACAGATATTCCTCCAGAATTAATTTTGATAGGTACCTAGGAACAGGTACCTCTACAGCAGTGATCCCCAACCATTGGCTCAGGGGCAACATGTTGCTCACCACCCCTATTGATGTTGCTCCCAGTGGCCTCAGAGTAGGTGCCCATTTCTAAATCCCTGGCAAAGGTTGGGGATCCCTGCTCTACAGCGTCCAATGGAGCAATGATTGTCCCACTTTATCTTGGAGGAAGTCCATCCCAATGTGATCTCAACTGTCACCGGATATAAGTGACACTGAGTTTTCCTTTTATGACCAGAACGAGCCCATTGATGGCTTTTCCCTGGTCATGTGGTCATTCAGGCAGTTGCAGGATATTAGATATGAGCCTTTATTGTCCAAAGGAGGCCACCAACACTGAGTCTTCTCCAGCAATGAGTTTTTGACAGTCTTAAGGTAGGCTAAGGGGGCCCAGCCTGAAGGCCAGTTAGGGGGGGATTTGGGGTGAGTGCTTATTTGTACCCTGGGTACCCCTGGAACTATAGCAGGGTGACTGTTACCCCAATGTTTCTATATATCTGTAACCTTGTTATGGGCTAAGGGGGCCCGGCCTGAAGGCCAGTTAGGGGGGGATTTGGGGTGAGTGCTTATTTGTGCCCTGGGTACCCCTGGAACTATAGCGGGGTGACTGTTACCCCAATGTTTCTATATATCTGTAACCTTGTTATGGGCTAAGGGGGCCCAGCCTGAAGGCCAGTTAGGGGGGGATTTGGGGTGAGTGCTTATTTGTGCCCTGGGTACCCCTGGAACTATAGCGGGGTGACTGTTACCCCAATGTTTCTATATATCTGTAACCTTGTTATGGGCTAAGGGGGCCCAGCCTGAAGGCCAGTTAGGGGGGGATTTGGGGTGAGTGCTTATTTGTGCCCTGGGTACCCCTGGAACTATAGCGGGGTGACTGTTACCCCAATGTTTCTATATATCTGTAACCTTGTTATGGGCTAAGGGGCAGTAAATGTGCTATGGAATCATACTAAACATTACTCAGACTTATACATGTGCTTCATGGAACTGGTTATGGTTAGTTTCATATGGAAATGTCATCATCTGCATCTGATCTGCCAGGTTATATTATATAGTAAATAATTCAAGCTGCCCTGTAAATGAGATGGTGGTGTCCCAGGGTGTGGAACAGCTGATTGGTTCTTCACACCTTTAATCTCTCATTATGGGATTACCAGTTGGTTTATTGCTCAGTAATTATTTATATGTAGTACATGTAGCGAAATATTTGTATTCCTCTGTCTGTATTAATGTTTCTTTAATCCTCATCTTGTTTCTGCAGAAACTGTCGGCGGGAGTCAGTCAGTTCGCCTATACCTGCGTCCAAGACCACGCGGTGTGGGCCAATCAGCAGTTCTGGGAGACCACGTTTTACAATGATGTGCAGAACCAAGTGCGTTCCCTCTATTTGACCACAAAAAACAGTAATCAAGGAGCGTCTGAGCCCAAGGTGGGTGCTTCGTCCAAGGTTGGCTGAAATAGACAGGAGTCCCGTCTCGGGGGTGGTCTCTTAAGGGCGCAGCTTTCCCACAGAAGTGGTTAGGCTTGATGCCAAAGGGTGGGTTTTGGTCATATCTTGATGGGTTTGTATAAACTGGGGGTAGGATTTGGTGGGTCAGGGTGATTGACAGGTGATGGGCATCAGGTGACTTCGGTGGCTACAACCTTCTCCAAAATTCCCATTTAACCTTCAGCACACCTAAGATTTGAGATGAGCACACACAGAGCTTGAGTTTTGGTGAGTTGAAGCATTAGTGGTTCTCATTTGGCCACCCAGATATTTAGGTCTGGTTTGGGTGCTGATGTCTGTCTTCTGACCCTTAACTCCCAGAACCCACAGTCAGGGCCAGTAGGTCTCTGCAAACATGGCAGTCTATATATGCCCAAGTTTGTAGCCTTGATATTGTCACAGTGTTGTGTATTATAAGTACAGGTATAGGATCCCTTATTCGGAAACCCGTTATCCAGAAAGTTCCGAATTACGGAAAGTAGCAACAAATGCAGTGGCACTCAGAGCTGCAAACGGGCAAGCCCTTTAAAAAGACTTTATTACGGAGGTGCAACCTCCGCAATATGATGATTCCCTTTTCTCTGTAATAATAAAACAGTACCTGTACTTGATCCCAACTAAGATATAATTACCCCTTATTGGGGCAGAACAGCCCTATTGGGTTTATTTAATGGTTAAATGATTCCCTTTTCTCTGTAATAATAAAACAGTACCTGTACTTGATCCCAACTAAGATATAATTACCCCTTATTGGGGGCAGAACAGCCCTATTGGGTTTATTTAATGGTTAAATGATTCCCTTTTCTCTGTAATAATAAAACAGTACCTGTACTTGATCCCAACTAAGATATAATTACCCCTTATTGGGGCAGAACAGCCCTATTGGGTTTATTTAATGGTTAAATGATTCCCTTTTCTCTGTAATAATAAAACAGTACCTGTACTTGATCCCAACTAAGATATAATTACCCCTTATTGGGGCAGAACAGCCCTATTGGGTTTATTTCATGGTTAAATGATTCCCTTTTCTCTGTAATAATAAAACAGTACCTGTACTTGATCCCAACTAAGATATAATTACCCCTTATTGGGGCAGAACAGCCCTATTGGGTTTATTTCATGGTTAAATGATTCCCTTTTCTCTATAATAATAAAACAGTACCTGTACTTGATCCCAACTAAGATATAATTACCCCTTATTGGGGCAGAACAGCCCTATTGGGTTTATTTAATGGTTAAATGATTCCCCTTTTCTCTGTAATAATAAAACAGTACCTGTACTTGATCCCAACTAAGATATAATTACCCCTTATTGGGGGCAGAACAGCCCTATTGGGTTTATTTAATGGTTAAATGATTCCCTTTTCTCTGTAATAATAATACAGTACCTGTACTTGATATTTTTTTTCTTTGACTTTCTATGTAGGAAAATGGGGTTGAATCTGGAAACCCGGAGAGGACGGTTATGGACCTGGCGGCGGAACAGTTGCGCCTGTGGCCAACGCTTGGCAAGGAGACCCAGCAGGAGCTGATCCTGAGCGAGGAGAGCACCGTATTCAGCCAAGCCATCCATTTTGCCAACCTCATGGTGTACCTGCTGGTCCCGCTGGACACAAGCAAGAACAAACTGCTGCGCACCTCCGCCACCGGGGACTGGGAAAGCGGCAGTAACAGCATTGTCACCAATAGGTGGGTGTTTAAAGGGCCGGCGCGACCCAGTTGGGGGTTAGGGAATAGAAAGTCTGTTACACATTTTAGATCTCGCCCCCAGCATTCCATGAGTTAATTGGAGCACAACCCATTGGGCGCAGGCTCGTTGTTTGTGCACGTTGGAATGCGCCGCGCATCCTTGTGTCGCCACTTAGATTAAATGTCTGATCGAGAAACCATAAACAATGGCAGTTGTGTTGCTTAATTGGAGGGTAATCGGGGATGACCTAATTGTTTATGCCGTTGTTCCATTCTCTCAAAATGACTCCGTGCCATCACTTCCGTCAGACTCGGAATTCTTCATTCAGCGCAAATCCACCACCAGCTCCCAGTTTGTACTACGAGATGGGGGGCCTGCCGACCCCCGCGGCCCTCCTGTGTGTAAGAACTGCCTCTTACAGGCTCCCCGGCATGGTTATAATCATCCTGTCAGAGCCCATTATGTCTGATACGTCCCTTGTATCTCCTATTGCACTAATACATAGTAATGTGATTGCATAAAGGGAATTTAAACCCACAAAAAATAAATAATAAAAAATAAAATTGTCATTCTAAGCAACTTTCCCATTTACATTCATGGAACATGTTCTGGGCACACAATAAGCTGTACCCCCATACTGTACTGTCTAAGGGAAACACTATGGCACCCCCTACCCATATGTATAAATACAAATATACAGAGAAGGAATGTTCTGGGCACACAATAAGCTGTACCCCCATACTGTACTGTCTAAGGGAAACACTATGGCACCTCCTACCCATATGTATAAATACAAATATACAGAGAAGGAATGTTCTGGGCACACAATAAGCTGTACCCCCATACTGTACTGTCTAAGGGAAACACTATGGCACCTCCTACCCATATGTATAAATACAAATAGAGAAGGAATGTTCTGGGCACACAATAAGCTGTACCCCCATACAGTACTGTCTAAGGGAAACACTATGGCACCTCCTACCCATATGTATAAATACAAATATACAGAGAAGGAATGTTCTGGGCACACAATAAGCTGTACCCCCATACTGTACTGTCTAAGGGAAACACTATGGCACCCCCTACCCATATGTATAAATACAAATATACAGAGAAGGAATGTTCTGGGCACACAATAAGCTGTACCCCCATACTGTACTGTCTAAGGGAAACACTATGGCACCTCCTACCCATATGTATAAATACAAATAGAGAAGGAATGTTCTGGGCACACAATAAGCTGTACCCCCATACAGTACTGTCTAAGGGAAACACTATGGCACCTCCTACCCATATGTATAAATACAAATATACAGAGAAGGAATGTTCTGGGCACACAATAAGCTGTACCCCCATACTGTACTGTCTAAGGGAAACACTATGGCACCCCCTACCCATATGTATAAATACAAATATACAGAGAAGGAATGTTCTGGGCACACAATAAGCTGTACCCCCATACTGTACTGTCAAAGGGAAACACTATGGTACCCCCTACCCATATGTATAAATACAAATATACAGAGAAGGAATGTTCTGGGCACACAATAAGCTGTACCCCCATACTGTACTGTCTAAGGGAAACACTATGGCACCCCCTACCCATATGTATAAATACAAATATACAGAGAAGGAATGTTCTGGGCACACAATAAGCTGTACCCCCATACTGTACTGTCTAAGGGAAACACTATGGCACCCCCTACCCATATGTATAAATACAAATATACAGAGAAGGAATGCTCTGGGCACACAATAAGCTGTACCCCCATACTGTACTGTCTAAGGGAAACACTATGGCACCCCCTACCCATATGTATAAATACAAATATACAGAGAAGGAATGTTCTGGGCACACAATAAGCTGTACCCCCATACTGTACTGTCTAAGGGAAACACTATGGCACCCCCTACCCATATGTATAAATACAGATATACAGAGAAGGAATGTTCTGGGCACACAATAAGCTGTACCCCCATACTGTACTGTCTAAGGGAAACACTATGGCACCCCCTACCCATATGTATAAATACAAATATACAGAGAAGGAATGTTCTGGGCACACAATAAGCTGTACCCCCATACTGTACTGTCTAAGGGAAACACTATGGCACCCCCTACCCATATGTATAAATACAAATATACAGAGAAGGAATGTTCTGGGCACACAGTAAGCTGTACCCCCATACTGTACTCCTACAGCCTCCTATTCAAATATAACGGGAGAGTAAATGGGGGTCACACCATATGTTTGTGCTTTCAGCATTGCAGGGAGTGTTGCCGAGAGCTACGACACGGAAAGTGGATTTGAGGACTCTGAGAACGACATTGCGAATACAGTGGTTCGCTTCATCACCCGCTTCATTGACAAAGTGTGCACTGAAAGCGGCGTAACGCAGGACCACATCAAGAGCCTGCACTGCATGATCCCTGGTAAACTCCACCCACCCCCAGGCAAGCAACATGGCAGCTTCCGTTCAGTGTTATGTGTCTCACCATTATATTCTTGTGCTTTATTAGGGATTGTGGCGATGCACATTGAAACCCTGGAGGCTGTGCACAGGGAAAGCAGAAGGCTCCCTCCTATAAAGAAGGTGCGTGGTCTTTTGTCACTGTCCAAATGATGCTTTGTTTTATTTAAAGGGGAACTTAAGCTTAAACATGATCATGGCTAGAAATCTTCAAAAATGTATCAGGCACCTAAGTGGCTAGAAAAACAGCCAATGGGCAGCTTGTGGCCCTATCAACCCACAGTTTGCTCAAAGGGGCAAATGCTTTCCGTGTCGCGTTATTCTGCACGCCAATAATCGTTTTTAAACGAGATCCAGGAATGCAGTTTCTACCCATTAATGTGATTAATCAGCGTATTCCCTGGCAGCAGATTCATCTCTCCGCGTCCTGCCATTGGGAAAGAGAGATAAAGGTTTCCTCGTGTGGCCCACAGCGACCTTACGGGGCCCTTCACAAAGAATTCTTATACATTAACGGGCCCATTTGTCATCTGTCATCGATGATCTCACCTGAACCCATCGCCGGATTCCCTGGAATCCGCTTTAGAATTCCGCAGGGCTCCCTGGGGAAATGCCTGTGTGATATAATGTATCGTTATGTTTTATAGCCCAAAATCATGCGGCCGGCCTTGCTGCCCGGGGAAGAGTTTGTGTGCGAAGCTTTGCGGGTGCTCCTGGACCCCGACGGACGAGAAGAAGCCACCGGGGGGATGCTTGGAGGTCCTCACATTCTACCAGCAGAGGGTGCACTGTTCCTCACAACTTACAGGATCATATTCAAAGGCACGCCCCATGATCCACTAGGTACGTTCTCTCTGTAGCTCCACTTGCCTTTATGGCCATCCTGGTTCCAGGTCTGGTTATGTTATAGAATGTTGCACCATGGAAAGCCAAGAACTAAGGATGGAACAGTGGGTTGTCCTAATTCTTCAGCTCTAGACCCTTTTTGAGGTCCAGGATTTGGTCATGGCCCCCTTGGCTCATTAAGGTGGCAGAGATTTGGCCATAGTTCCATGAATATTTTGTGCAAAATTTAAAGACCTTACATCTGGGACCCCCAGCTATTGGTCCAAGCCAACTACAGGGGGCTAGCCCTACAGTGTGGGAAACATTGACTTAGGGGGATGGCCAATCAAGGTGAATTTTGGGAGGTGACTGTTTATCTGATGTGTTGCATGCCTTGTTATTTATCTGTGTGAAAGGGGGACCTTCCAGATGAACCATAATTGGAGACTTGAACCAAATGGTTTATATACAATATTGAGTCTGGTCGTGGCACAGAGCTCAGGGTAGAAAGTAGGTAATGAATGAATAAGTGCCCCAATGGATACAAATAGAAGAGGGGCAAAAAGAGCTTCAGCTCTTCATTCATTCCCTGCATTCCACCATGAGTATCCCAAAGTGTTGGGCTAGGCCCCCATGGGGACGTAGAACCTTGGCTGGGCAGGGGAGAGTGATAGTCTTCAGGCCAACTAAGTAGTATAGAGCTCATGGGAGAATGTAGGTAATGAATGAATAAGTGCCCCAATGTATAAAATAGATTAGGAGGAAAAAAAGAGATTCAGCTCTTCATTCATTCCACCATGAGTATCCCAAAGTGTTGGGCTAGTCCCCCATAGGGACTTAGAACCTTGGCTGAGCAGGCGTAAGTGCTAGTCTTCAGGCCAACTAGGTACAGATTTGGGAATAATCATTTTGCTTGAAAGTCAATCTTGGAGGTCAATCAAAGTAAGAATTTGGGTTGAACACTCCAAAGATGTTCTTGAAACTATGACCAAATAGTCAACCTTGTTAAGAGCTTGGGGAGGAGCCAAATTTTGAGTCTCAAAAGGGGGTTTGAACAAAATAAGTCCAACAACCACTTCTCTAGAGTGGGAAATGGTGATAAACCTGGTATCCAAAGCAAGGTATAGCTTGGTGTAGAGTAATCCAATCGGCACTTGTTTGCTTTCCATGATCTAGAGCACTGGAATTGTGGCTCTGTGCCACCCATTTCAGGTTGGCCAGTGACCTACTTGGTACAGGCTGGTATGATAGTTTGCCCCAGAGCCATTGATTGGGTTATTATGGGTGCCTGTGCAGACCATTAGGTGAGGCCCACATTGACCCATTCATATTGTCTTCTCCTAACGTGTCAGCACACATGAACTGATTGTTGGCCCATTTGGGAAGATATCTGTCAAGCAGGCCTTTATGAAGGTGCCATACACGGGCCAATAAGCTGCCAGTTGAGTCTAGGGGAGCCATATTAGCCACATATATTGGCCCATGTATGCCCAGCTTTAGTTTCTGTGCCCAACTATAAACATTATAGGAGAAGGCCTAATCAGTTGGGGTATTTTCTCCGTCTTCCCAGTCCAGACCCAGATCCAAGTTGTTCTGATTTAACTGATGGGAAAGCACGCGGGGAATGCGCTTCAAACGAATAACTGCACACTTGGCCGGGGGGCCTGAAGCGCGTTTGATTTATTAGAGCCGGCTTACGCATTCGATTCACATGAAACAAATGTAATTATCAGGGAGAAGATCAGCTGTTCCCCGGCATCCACATCTGCTCGCAAATCCTCCTCTTTATGCGGCGGCAGATCCGTGCGTCCCCTGCCAGCGCCGGGATTTGTAGCCTCTAGAATGGCGGCTCTTTGGCAAATCCGCTGCAGGGACGATTGATTGGGCCGCGCGGGTTTTAGTATTTGGGTGTTTGTTTAACGACGTCCATTTTCTGGCTCATTTGTATATATTAGCCAAGAACAACTTGTACTGGCCGAAAAGCACTTCTTAGAGTTTGCGGGATCGGGGTAATCAGTTACTTGTTATTATTGTAACGCCAGCGAGCGATCAAGGTTATATAACCCATATGTCGGGCTTGGTTTGTGATCTACTGCTTCTCTGAGTGCAAATATTAGAGAGATGCTAAGGTACTAAGCACAATTCAGCAGCAACAGCCCCCTAAGTTTGCTCATAGCCTGTACAGAGAGATACCATAAAACTATGGCACATAGGGATTCCCCTGTACTAAGCACAATTCAGCAGGAACAGCCCCCTAAGTTTGCTCATAGCCTGTACAGAGAGATACCATAAAACTATGGCACATAGGGATTCCCCTGTACTAAGCACAATTCAGCAGGAACAGCCCCCTAAGTTTGCTCATAGCCTGTACAGAGAGATACCATAAAACTATGTTACATAGGGATTCCCCTGTACTAAGCACAATTCAGCAGGAACAGTCCCCTAAGTTTGCTCATAGCCTGTACAGAGAGATACCATAAAACTATGGCACATAGGGATTCCCCTGTACTAAGCACAATTCAGCAGGAACAGCCCCCTAAGTTTGCTCATAGCCTGTACAGAGAGAACCCATGAAACTATGGCACATAGGGATTCCCCTGTACTAAGCACAATTCAGCAGGAACAGCCCCCTAAGTTTGCTCATAGCCTGTACAGAGAGATACCATAAAACTATGGCACATAGGGATTCCCCTGTACTAAGCACAATTCAGCAGGAACAGCCCCATAAGTTTGCCCATAGACTGTACAGAGAGATACCATAAAACTATGGCACATAGGGATTCCCCTGTACTAAGCACAATTCAGCAGGAACAGCCCCCTAAGTTTGCCCATAGCCTGTACAGAGAGATACCATAAAACTATGGCACATAGGGATTCCCCTGTACTAAGCACAATTCAGCAGGAACAGCCCCCTAAGTTTGCTCATAGCCTGTACAGAGAGATACCATAAAACTATGGCACATAGGGATTCCCCTGTACTAAGCACAATTCAGCAGGAACAGCCCCCTAAGTTTGCTCATAGCCTGTACAGAGAGATACCATAAAACTATGGCAGTGTTTCCTGTCTGCAAGATGTCTGCTGGCAGTTGTAGTTCTGAAAAAGCCAGTTTTTCCTTTCTTCTTGCTTCTTCATACAACACATGCAATGTTTGGCCCATATAAAATAGCCTATTTCCCTTTCCATAGTGGGAGAGCAGACGGTTATACGCAGCGTTCCCATTGCTTCCATAACCCGAGAGAAGAAGATAAACGTGCAGAACCAGCTTCATCCGAACATGCAGGAAGGACTGCAGATCCGCTCCGCCACATTCCAGGTACCAGCACCAAGAACCTGCATTAGCTCTGCCCAGAAATAGGGTCTGTGGGGGGTCCCCCATGCCAGTCATGGGGGGACGAGAAGGCAAATTCAGTTGCTCGTTAGTGGTTCATTAAAGAAGGAAAGTTTTAGTTCCCCTTTAATCGTGATAAGTGCAGTTTCAAAGACACATAAGTGTTAAATGAAAGCTATGTATATTACTGTATATTAAGAAAACATTGTTTAATCATGTGACATTCGTCCAATTGTCACCCCCTTTGTATTTTACTGCCCCCCCCCCAGTTAATTAAAGTGGCGTTTGATGAAGAGGTGAGCCCAGAAATGGTGGATTTGTTCAAAAAGCAGTTGATGAAGTTCCGCTACCCGCTCTCCATCTTTAGCGCCTTCGCTTTCGCCGCCGGCCAGACGGCTCCTCCCATCATCTTGCCGAAGCAGAAGGAGAAGAACACGTCCTTCCGGTAAAGCTTTGGGGCTCGGTGGTCCTGGGGCTGAGGGGTCCGGCTACTATAGGGTTCCCGCTATTTACACCATTGGGCTTTATGCTAGGAATTCTATCTGGAGTCTTTGAGAAACTTACCCCCCCCCGCCCCTATTGCCCAAATTACCCGGCTATCCCCTCTATCTTTGCCAATAACCCCCCCTTTTCAGTTGTGTTGTAACTGGACTTTGTCTCTCGTTTCAGAACAATCTCAAAAACGATCGTGAAAGGTGCCAAGCGGGCCGGAAAGATGACTATCGGGCGCCAGTATGCTGCTAAGAAGAAGACTGGCACAATATTAGAGGAGCGAGGGAGCCGTTCTGGGGGCAACGAGGATGATGATATTTCAGGTATTTACAGTATATACAGGGTTTTGTAATGGAAATGTCTTTGTAATACATAATTGCATTTCTCTGTATACATGGGCCTAGCACTGTGTTACATATTGCTGGGGCCACTGTGTGATATATTGCTGGGGCCACTGTGTCATGAAGTACTGGGTTTAGTGTGTCATGAAATACTGGGACCACCGTGTCATATATTGCTGGGGCCACCATGTTATATATTGCTGAGGCCACCATGTTATATATTGCTGGGGCCACTGTGTCACATATTGCTGGGGCCACCATGCAGGGTCGGACTGGGCCACCGGGACACAGGGAAAATACCCGGTGGGTCTCGGCCCTTGTGGGGCCCAGACCTGACCCTGTTGCCGCTTCCCCTGGCCACGGATGTCCTCTCTTGATGCGTTTCGCATAAGCACATTCAGGGGGAATTAGGGGTGCGCGGCGGGGCCCCTGCAGGGGACGCATCCGGCAGAGGTACCTTAGGGGGTGCAGGGCAACCTGGCGAGGTAGCCCCGGTAGGCCCTGCACCCCCCAGTCTGACCCTGCCACCGTGTCACATAGTGCTGGGGCCACCGTGTCACATAGTGCTGGGGCCACCGTGTCACATAGTGCTGGGGCCACCTGTCACATAGTGCTGGGGCCACCGTGTCATATAGTGCTGGGGCCACCGTGTCATATAGTGCTGGGGCCACCATGCAGGGTCGGATTTGGACATCAGGCCCTTGTGGGCCCCGGCAGCCCAGACCCGACCCTGTTGCCGCTTCCCCTGGCCACAGATGTTCTCTCCTGATGCGCTTCACATACGCAAATTCAGGGGGGGGTTAGAGGTGCGTGGTGGGGGCCCCTGCAGGGGACGCATCCGGCAGAGGTAACTTAGGAGGTGCAGGGCCCCGGTAGGCCTTGCACCCCCCAGTCTGACCCTGCCACCGTGTCACATATTGCTGGGGTCTCTGTGTCATGAAATACTGTGGGGACTGTGTTATAATTTGCTGGGGGCACTGTGTCATGAAGTGGGTGTGGCTACAATTGGTGGGCCACATAATATTATGCTACCATTTTTTAGGCTAATGGAAATTTAATTGCCAGCAGTTAAATCTCAGCTACCGCGGGGAAATAATATCCCCAAAATGCCCTCCCACCGACCATAAAGTGAATCGCCAGTGGGAAGGCCTACTCAGCGATTCACTTTCCAAAGTTATCCTGTAGATTTATTTAACCGTGGGCAACTAAAGTCCCTAATCACCCTTAGTCACCAACATGTCATGTGCCACAAGCGCAAGGTCCATGATGGTGTTGGAAGTGGTAATGGAGCCTAGGGTTTTTCTGAGGCCCAGTCGTTAAGCCTATTTGCACAGTTTCAGATGATAACGAGCTGCCGAGCGGAACGTTAAAACCCTCCGAAAAATCCACGATGGAGCAGCTGGTGGAAAGGGCGTGCTTCCGAGACTATCAGCGCCTCGCCCTGGGAACCATTAGCAACAGCTCCACCCGCTTCAAGTCGGAGCACTTCCGGGTCACGGCTCTCAACAGAATGTACTCGCTATGCAGAAGGTAAGTCTGTACCCTGACGTGCGTCTCATTCCCATTGGACGTCACTGTCCATCACACGTAAGGACTTTTCCTTTTGTCTCAAAGTTACCCAGGTCTGTTGGTCGTCCCTCAGTCTGTGCAGGACAGCAGCTTGCAGAAGGTCGCCCGATGTTACCGCCATAACCGGCTGCCCATCGTCTCTTGGAAAAACTCCAAAACCAACGCCATGCTTCTCCGAGCTGGGGGCTTCCATGGGAAGACGGTTGTCGGGCTCTTTAAATCGCAAAACACACATACAGCTGGTGAGTGGTGGGCCTGTCAGATATCCTTGGTGGTACATGGACTACACTGTCTTCTGTTGACTTTGGCCACTTGTCCCACAGCTCCCTGAAACAACCTCATTACATGTGGCATTTAGCAGAGACCACAGGAGAGGAGGAGCCAAAGGCCAATCCCTGATCTAACAGTTGCTTTTCTGCTTGTTTCCTTAGCACCGGCCTCTTCCTTAGAGTCTTCCAGCAGTATTGAGCAGGAGAAGTACCTACAGGCCTTACTCAACGCTATCTCTGTCCACTACAAGATGAATGGGAATGGTACCCTCACCGTTAGACCAACACTCGCTCTGTCACCAGGTAACTCATCTTCTCTACATTTATTCACTTACATATTCCTCAATTCAGTTGGGCCTGTCATATATACTATATGGCCCAAAGTATCTAGACACCTTCTATCTCACCAATATCTCATATCCAAATCAAGGGGGTTAGTATGAAGTTGCCTCTTCTTATGCTTCTTATACTTTCTAGGAAGGTTCCCACTAGATGTTGGGACAGTGTTGCTGGGAGTTGCTTCCATTCAGCCACAAGGGCATTAGTGAGGTTGGGCACTGATGTTGGGGATCAGGCTCACAGTCGGGGTTCCATCCCACAGGGGTTCAGTTGGGTTGCCCCTCCCAACCTGCTATAACTGCCCCTACCCTTCTGGGAAGGTTCCCACTAGATGTTGGGACAGTGTTGCTGGGAGTTGCTTTCATTCAGCCACAAGGGCATTAGTGAGGTTGGGCACTGATGTTGGGGATCAGGCTCACAGTCGGGGTTCCATCCCACAGGGGTTCAGTTGGGTTGCCCAACCCTACCTGCTATAACTGCCCCTACCCTTCTGGGAAGGTTCCCACTAGATGTTGGGACAGTGTTGCTGGGAATTTCTCCCATTCAGCCACAAGGGCATTAGTGAGGTTGGGCACTGATGTTGGGGATCAGGCTCACAGTCGGGGTTCCATCCCACAGGGGGTCAGTTGGGTTGGGGTCGGGGCTCAGTCAGGTTCTTCCCATCTCAGCAAACCCATTCTGTAGGACCTGGCTCTGGGCATTATTGTGCTGAAATAGGAAAGGGTCCCCCCCAACTGTTCCACAAAGTAGGGAGCTTGTTTCACTAGAACTAGTGGCCCAAACCATGGAAAAGGCTGAGGCAATAAGCTTTGCATCACAACACTCTGCATTGTACTTGTTGATATTGAGTTTATTTACCACAAATCACGGATTCTGAATCTCCGGATACTTCTGGGCATATTGTATAAACATACACACTCAGTAGTAAGCTCTAATGTACGGTAGCTTTTTATCCTCTGCAGAGGCCTATATCCTTTAGTCACACGGTGCCCTGTGTATGGGAGGCCTGTGGGCAGCCCTGTGGGTACAGTAAAGTCTAATGTATAAAAGCCTTTCTTCCTACATAATCTCAGGAAATATCCTTAATCCGGAACAAATGATATTCAGAGCCCAAACCAAGAATTTCTGTTTGTAATTTGTACCTACAGCCTCCTTGTGCCGTTCCTAAAATAGTAAGGGTTGGGGTATAATAGCATTCCGCTGGGGGGGGGGCAGATACAGATAAACACTTGCAAATGTAGGTACCGGCCATATGTGGTATAAGGGTTGTAAACAAACCCATCAGTCAGATACTTCCGTTGTGATTCTCTATAAATAACATTGTTGGCTTTAGGTGGGATTTTATTGGGCCAAGGGGGGATATAATGGACCTAAGTCACTATGTAACGGTATATGTGGGTGTGGATTATATATATATTTTATAATATAATTTGTTTTGAATTAAAAACAATAAACATGGTTTAATTAAATAAAATTAGTACTGAAAAAAACCCATAACCAGCCCTGGGTACCTGCCACCGCTCCAAGATGGAGTCTTTGGGGCTCATTTATAAACACAGGGCAGATTTGTGATTGGACAATCATGTGCAAACACTTGATGGTTGCCATGGGTTACTGTCCAGGGGCAAAGTTGCCCAGAATTCATAAATGTTATGTAGAGCTTCAGTGTCAGACTTGGGTACCTGGGGGACCACCAGAAGACATGACCCTAACAGGCCACCACTGTCCAACACAAAAAATCCCCCACTTGCTCCGCCCTACCCCACACACCCCCAAATGTGTAACATGCACGGTGTGGCAGAGCACATATGGGCCCACTTTCGGGGGACTAGTCCGAACCTGAAGAGATGGAGAGATTCAAGGGTGGAGTTTTAGAGATAAAGTTGATGAACACAAGTCCAACCCATGTACCCAGAGTACTGAAATTCAGGGTTGGACTGTGCCCACCGGGTGTGTAACCCCAGGGGCCCCCACACCCTCTCTGGGGCCTTGACAGGCCTTCTGTTCTAACACTACCAGCCCCCTCCCACCACCGGCCGTGCAACTTCTACTTGATCAGAAGAGGGAGGGCAGCGGGGATCTGTTCTAGGTTGGCAGGACCCACCAAGTTTTTTCCGGGGTCCCACCAACCCAGTTCAACCCTCATGCTCTTTACAAAGCTACTTGTGCCCCTCCATTTGTCAAGCACCAATGGGCTCGCACAGCCCTGTGGGCAAGGGCACTAGGGGACCCTGGAATTTCCTTCCAGCCTGGACCTGCCAGTTACTCCTTTAGTTGGGGTTGGCCATGGTTTTTTTAAGCACTGATCTAATTAATGGAAGTTTAAACATTGTATTAAATAGTTGGTTTGACCAAACCAAATAGGATTTGGCCTCTAGTGATGGACAGAAGATGCAGTAGGTGGGAAACCTCAGCGATGTGTATCTATTGGGGGCTTTGGGTCATAGCATTGCTCTACTGATATAGATAGAGATGTCTCCCCCAAGGCCTCCGTAGGAGGGCAGCTCCTTTCTCCTCGTTCTTATAGGGATCACGTGGGGTAACTGTGCCCTCTTACCCAGAGGATTAATACATTCCTATTTTATTCCAGTGGTCATGTGCTGAGCCCTAGGGTTCATGGGAAGGTAACCAGTGTGTGCCTGAGAGTGTTGCCTACTTATCTCCTTCATCTGATGGAATCCGACTGTAGTTTTATCATTAAGGCCGCTATAATAAAACCCATGCATGCGTTGCTTTGTATTTAACTCCCTGCGCTTCCCCCAGTCCCGTAATCGTGTGAGTGTGGCCCTCGCTTCTTTAAAGGGGAACTGTCGTGGGTGCAACAAGGCGCAGACAATAAATCTGTTAAACCAATAGGTTCTCTGATTATTTGTGTGTAATTAGTGCTCTGCCTGGCGCGTGTTCTATTCTTGCTGCAAACTGTGCCGTGATGTGTGGCTGCTGTCATCTCCCGAATTGGGGTTCTAGAACAGGCGCCCCCAACTGTTTTTCCCGGGACCCACATTTGAGGCTGCCATCAGTAATCATGGGGCCCAAACTACCAAATTAGCAGGGTTCGACCACTAGTTATCTGGCCCCCTGAGAGGTGGGCCCTGCAAAAAAAAAAGTAAAATGAAGCCCCAACTAAAAAAAAAAATACTTCTTGCTTGCAGAGCCACACCACTAATCTGCCCTGGTAACTGCCCCATTATGGCAAACTCCACCCCTGATCCACCTGGCTGCTCCCTGATTATGCCAGCCTTCGCCTATGATCCTTGCCAACCCTGACCACTCAGTGCTTCCCTGACATTTTGGTGACCAACAAATCCAGCTTTTCCATTTAGGTCCCCCCTTCAGCCATGAAGCCCTGACTACAGTACCCATATGATGGCACCCTATAGTACCCCTATGATGGCACCCTACAGTACCTCTAGGTTGGCACCATATAGTACCCATATGATGGCACCCTATAGTACCCCTATGATGGCATCCTATAGTACCCCTATAATGGCATCCTATAGTACCCCTATGATGGCATCCTATAGTACCCCTATGATGGCACCCTATAGTACCCCTATGATGGCACCCTATAGTACCCCTATGATGGCACCCTTTAGTACCCCTATGATGGCACCCTACAGTACCTCTAGGTTGGCACCATATAGTACCCATATGATGGCACCCTATAGTACCCCTATGATGGCATCCTATAGTACCCCTATGATGGCATCCTATAGTACCCCTATGATGGCACCCTATAGTACCCCTATGATGGCATCCTATAGTACCCCTATGATGGCACCCTTTAGTACCCCTATGATGGCACCCTACAGTACCTCTAGGTTGGCACCATATAGTACCCATATGATGGCACCCTATAGTACCCCTATGATGGCATCCTATAGTACCCCTATGATGGCACCCTATAGTACCCCTATGATGGCACCCTATAGTACCCCTATGATGGCACCCTATAGTACCCCTATGATGGCATCCTATAGTACCCCTATGATGGCACCCTTTAGTACCCCTATGATGGCACCCTTTAGTACCCCTATGATGGCACCCTACAGTACCCATATGATGGCATCCTATAGTACCCCTATGATGGCACCCTACAGTACCCATATCATGGCACCCTACAGAACCCTTATGATGGCACCCCACAGTACCCCTATGTTGGCACCCTACAGTACCCCTATGATGGCACCCTACAGTACCCCTATGATGGCACCCTACAGTACCCCTATGATGGCACCCTACAGTACCCCTATAATGGGACCCTGCCCATGTGTACCATGCAAGCATAAATAAGTTCCTGGGTTTTGCCAAGTAAGGGCTTTGATTGGCTGTTTGTTAGCCCCATTCAGATTGGCAGCCCAGTGTTTGCTTTGTTTCACATTAAACTTGTGTCTTTAGGCCTCCAAAAATTGCCTACAAGCAACAAATTAAATATTGAGCACCAGCTTTGAGGCCACTTAGGGCAACATCATAGTGGGTGGGGAGTAGCAAGTGGCTTGGTGGCCCCAGCTTGGGGATCACTTGCCCGGAACCCTACAACATGATGTTTGCAGCAGGAAAACAATATTAAAGGACAAGCTCACTAACAAACAGATTTATTTAATGTTTGCTGCATTGTCATGGACACCCAATGAGAGTTCCCCTTTAACAGCTTTGCCATGTCAAAAAAAACAATGAGCCTTGAAGCAAAAAATTGTGTGACATTTACTATCCGCATAACAAAAACCGTCCGAGCCGGTGTGTGTACATTTCATATTTGTCTGTGTTCTGTTGCCTATTTCACCTTTGATGTTCTCGTTTTTTTTCTGTGTCCAACCGACTCCAGGCAGTGACCGAAAGGCGTCAAGAATGTCCAGTGTGGTTAAACATGTTGTCCCTAGCCACGTGGATGGCAGTCTGTCCCATAGCTTTGCACGCGGAGGTCAGTAAGAACCAGAGGTGATGGTGATAGAATAAGGATAGGGGTCACCCAAGTCAAGTATCTGCCCCAATGTGTTCTTTATTTATGTTCTCTATTAAAGGGGTTGTCCACCTTTCAACTCACATTAAGTATGATGTCAAGAATGCTGTTCAACAAATGACACTTTGCAGTTGGTCTTCATTTTTAATTATTTGCGTTTTTTTAATTATTTAGCTTTTTGTTCAGCAGCTCTCCAGGTTGGAATTTCAGCCGCTGTCTTGTTGCTGTGGGCCAATTTAACCTAGCAACCAGGCAGCGGTATGAATGGGAGACAGGAATACGATTAGAGGAGGGGCCTAAATAGAAAGAGAAGTAATAGAAAGTAACATTATCAATAAAATATTGATAGTGTTTTGTAGGGATACACCGAATCCCGGATTCGGTTCGGGATTCGAGTCGAATCCAGACTTTTTTTTAACCCTTCCCAATCCTAATTTGAATATGCTAATTAGGTTTCCGATTCGGTTCAGGATTCGTCAGAATCCGTCAGAGTGGGTTTGGGGGTTCGGCCGAACCCAAAAAAAGTGGGTTCGGTGCATCCCTAGTGTTTTGGCTGCTGGTCAGAAAGAGTCAGAAGAAGACGACAAATAATTCCAAAACTATAATAAACGAAGACCAACTGAAAAGTTGCTAGGAATACTATAACAAACTAAAAGTGAACCCAAAGGTGACCCGCCCCTTTAACAGGCCCTGCTGCAGGTTGAGATGTTTCTCGTTCCTATCATAGATGGTTGCTCAGATACAAAAGATTGTTGCAACATGTACAGATCAGTATCTCCTACAAGGCATGAAATTTCCCATTAGGGGCGGATGGAACTAATTACCCTTGAGCCCTTCATTTCATGGCCTAGCGTTGCAGAAACATCTCCAACTCAGCAGACCAACCAGAGACCCGTGTAGAGCCTCACCATTCTCCGTAGAGTAGCCTTGTGTCCACCTCTATATAGAATGTAGTATAACCGCTAGTCTCTGCCAGCTCGTCAGGGGCCCCATGTCTGTTCTAACATCCCGTCGTTACATTTAACATTGTGTCCTACTGTTTGTATCATCGTTACCACATGTAATAACTTTAACACGTTCCACCCCCACCACCACTTGGTGAAAGTAATGCTGTATATTATGTGTTGGCAACCACAGCCCTTAAGCAGGGAAGCTCTGAGCCTCCAAAGATGCCCCTCAGTAGCCCCCCATCTTCTTTTCTCCCAAGACATGCTCTGGGCTGCTGTCACTTACCTGAGTTCAGGGAACCACAAGTCACAATAGAAGGTTATTTAGTACTTAATTCACATTCACCATCGTCATTTATTAATCATCATCGTAGAACCAGAACCTTCCAATGACCCCCAAGCTAGGCTTCCTAACAGCTGCCCAGAGCACTCTGATTATATGCAAAAGATGGCCTAACAAGGTCCAAGATGGCGAGCTCCTGTAGGACAACTTTGAAGTCCTTACGGTTATAGGGCTGCTACAGCATTTCTAGCCTGATTGAAAACTTCAAAAGCTAAGGTTCTAGGGTTCTAGATACCATTGTGTTCTAATAAACCTCTAGGCACCGCTTCTATTTTTTTTACATGCTGGTTGGGTGTCTGGCCAGTCTTGAGGGCTATATTTTACATTAGAAATGTAAAAGAAATGGATTTCTTGTGCAGGCTAAGAGGAAAGCGGGAATGTTCCCTATGATGGGCAGGTCAAGACCAAAGTCCCTGCATCAAGAGTGAGCCTAGTATTGTTCCTAATGTATCGTTATAGATCTAGTCCCACCCCCATGGTAGACAACAACATGCAGCCATCAGCATGGAATTAATGGAGAGGGTTCTTAATAGGTGGCCCTGGGGCCCATGTAGCCTTTTGTCATATATTTTGAAGCTTTTCACTGGCCGTAGCCTCTAGGGGGGAGGGCACTGATATGGCTAAAGGAAGTCCTGAAAGCAGGCAACTTCCCAGTATGAAGGTAAGTCGCTAAGCCGGTATGTAGCACTTCCTTTAATGCAGAATAAATAAAATATATCCGATCTAAAACACATGGAAAGGACACAAGTCGTGTTATTTGCACCAGAAACGCCGGGGTGGGAGGAGATAGGGCTGATTGTTGATTGCTTGGAAACTGTCCAATGGGAATGTAAATCTGTAACAGTGATCTGCTTCTCTCTGCACTCAACTCTCACTGCAAATGTCTGTCTGTTTTTCTCTCTTCTTTTCTTATCCTGCTGTCTAGTCCTTGGGTATAGGGATAAGCTTTTCCCCCATTCCAATCCCAAATCAGCTACTATGGCACGAATGGAGAATCCAGGTACTTACCTTCTTCCTTCTAAACCAGTCATCATCATCATCACTAGAGATCTGCCATTGCCATCAACAGCAGGGCCTTGTTGCATGTCTCTTACCCCTCGGATGGTGCAGATAACCATTGAATGTAGGGCAACTGGTTTCAGGGTAGGGCATTGAGGGCTTTACATTGCTTGGGTAGGCCTTAGGACTTTGATATAAATGGTAGCTGTCACCATCTTGCTTTGCTATAAAAACAAGCCTTATTTCTACCTATAACTGTTCTTGCCCCTTCCTATACATTCATTTCTATTTGGAACCTTTAAAGACAGCAGTTTAATGACCCCCAACTGCCCTTTATACCATGGACACCAGACCTTTGTAGTTTAATGTCAACAGGTCTTCCACCACCCACATTCTACATGCCAGACTGGTTGGGCCAGAAGACTAAAGGTCCCCATACACAGGCCGATTCTAGCTGCCGATATCTAATAATAAGCTAATGGCAGCTTGTCGGCCCGTGTATGGGGGCTACCAACGGGCCTGCCCGACCAATATCTGGCCTGAAATCGGCCTGATCTCGATCGGGCAGGTTAGAAAATCTAGTCAACGAGCCGATGCGGTCCCCGGACCGACTTTTCCTATACCCGTCGTTGGCCCTGGGGCCAAACGATCGAATTAGCCTGGATTCTCCCGATATCGCCCACCCGTAGGTGGGGATATCTTGTCTATCTATGTCGCCAAGTGAGCATATCGGCCCATGTATGGGGACCTTAAGGCTACTCAGATGCAAGTCCCAGGGTGCATATGGATTTGCTCATCTGGTTGTGTGTCTAGAATTTTGCAAAAAATACCAGAGCTTCTCCTAGTGGGCCTCAACCAAGAACAGCTTCCACCAACTCTTGTACCATAGGTCCATATGGCAGCTAGTGCTATCTATATGTATTTGTTGAGAGAGTTGTCCCTTATAGACAGGTTCTGTGGTGGTCCCAAGGAGGCCCAGTCAACATTATTTGTATTCTTGAAGCACTGCTCTTCAATAGAACTCCTATACTAAAAAACACAA
This sequence comes from Xenopus tropicalis, assembly GCF_000004195.4. Taxonomy (NCBI): domain Eukaryota; kingdom Metazoa; phylum Chordata; class Amphibia; order Anura; family Pipidae; genus Xenopus; species Xenopus tropicalis. The sequence continues at coordinate 7,126,253 of NC_030680.2, read as the reverse complement.
TTACAGATGCATTTGTGGTTGCCCTTTATGTTTATTTTCCTGCTTTACACCCCTCCCAGCCAGCGCTCATTCCAACCCCATACGTTGCCAGCTCTAAGCTTTGTTTTTTTGGATGACCCACTAGATTCCGTCGCTAATGATCTTTGCACTGACGTCACCTTTTCAATGGAAGCAATGACACGAGCAATGTTTGGCGGGTAGCCGCTCTTCTCCCTGCCAATATCGCTGCCCATAAAAATTGACTTTGTCTCTTGTTTCCAGGGACTGAACAAGTTCCATAAGGTTTTCATGCTGCTCTTCAAACAGCTCCAGTTCTTCTCTGGTTTAGGGACAGGTCTCCTCTGGTTCTCTACACAGCTGGGTTGTCCTTCTGCCTTGTTCTTGGGCTCTCACCAAGTATAGCGGCTTCCAGAATATGTACAGTCCCCCTTTAGTAGTGGCCTCTAGCCCTTTGGCTGTTGTTGAACTGAATCTTTCATCCTACCCTGAAGGCCTTCAAGTCAATGTTGTTAGCTGTGCTTCAAGAACCACCAGAGGGCCACTCCGAGATAAAGTTTTATTTTCCTTTACTGTCGCCATCTTGCCTTGCTGTTCCATTTAGCGACTCATTTCACTCTCTTTACTTACAGTTTCCTATTTCATAGACTGTTTACAGGTTTCCAAAACCCTATAGTGTTTTCCACTGTTCTTTATTGGCCACCATGGCATTGTCTCCACATGAATAGATTTTCTTCTTTTTGGCAAAGGCATCAAACTAATGGATCTTTGCCTGATTTGCCACCCAATTGACCATTTGACCACAGATTCAAAGATAAGATCTTATGGGAAACCTATGCAGACCTGTCAGAGTAGGACCATACGTTTGGCCCAATAATAACACTCATCAAAATTGTGATGGACAATACATAGAGACACAATGAGGGGTTTAGATGCCCCCATGGGATCTTCCCAATCAATATCTGTCTAAACCCCTCAATTTTGCTCTATGTACTGTCCTGAAGGTGATGAGTAGGGACTAGTTGGCGGCCAATATCAGCCTAAGTAGGGCCAGCTAAGCCCAACTTTAGTAGACCTCAGCATAAAGGTAAGTTTCTTACATCTCTCCAGCCATCTTTGTCCAACCCTAACCATTCTTCCCTTTGTACCCAAGGTGTATGGGCAAGTCTACGCTCGAGCAATCGCTTAATCACCACCCAGACGCCTCTTATTGACGTTGGTGCCCGGCTCGTGGGCAAGGACCCCCCGACTCCCTACACTGACCATTCTGCCCTGCAAAGCCAGCTACTCAAGCGCCAAGCTGCCCTCTACATATTCGGCGAGAAATCCCAGTTAAGGGTAAGGCGGTCTTTTATTTTTTCTTATGCTCTGAATTTCTAGTGAGTTATACCCTTATACTTTACTTTGTAAGTCAATATGGCAGCTTCTGCCTTTATTCTTAAATACAAACCCCTCCAAAATGAGACCCGGACTCCTTGCCTCCATATAATGTTGCTCAATATCATATGTGAATGTGCGCTGCAGCTTTATCCTAATAAACACGGGCCCCTCAGAACGCAGAGAAATGCAACTGGACCCAAAATACTGTTGACTTTTCTCTGTTCTCAGAAATCTACAGTTGTAGAAAATGAGAATAATTGCTGGGAGCGGGATCATTAGGGAAAGTATTTCCTTGATTTTCTGCTGAGCCTTTCAGTCTTTGAAACGTATCACGGACCAGAACTTGGGCACTTTGCACAATAGTTGGACCAAGGTTGTTTTGTTCGTCTCTATTACGTATTTAATAACCCTAATAGTTGTGGGCACTGGCTATTAATACGGCTTCAAAGTAGCCATATTAATCTCTTCTCAGTCTGGCAGTTTTACTCTCTTAACCTTTCACGTGCAACAAACTTGCTGTTTGTGCAGGGAATGTACCAAGTGAGTGTCTGGGCAGGGGGGGGGGGGGGTCATAATCATAGGGACCCGCTACTGAAAAGCTTTTAAAAGCAAGAAAAAACATGTATTTTTGTTACAGTATACTTATTATTGGTACTTAGAGATGGACAGGCAACATGACCAATGAATTGGGGATGTAAATAAATGGCAGTGACAAAGTGACAGCCCCCTAAGTTTGCTCATAGCCTGTACAGAGAGATACCATAAAACTGTGGCACATAGGGATTCCCCTGTACTGAGCACAATTCAGCAGGAACAGCCCCCTAAGTTTGCTCATAGCCTGTACAGAGAGATACCATAAAACTATGGCGCATAGAGATTCCCCTGTACTAAGCACAATTCAGCAGGAACAGCCCCCTAAGTTTGCCCGTAGCCTGTACAGAGAGATACCGTAAAACTATGGCAGCATAGGGATTCCCCTGTACTAAGCACAATTCAGCAGGAACAGCCCCCTAAGTTTGCCCATAGCCTGTACAGAGAGATACCATAAAACTATGGCACATAGGAATTCCCCTGTACTAAGCACAATTCAGCAGGAACAGCCCCCTAAGTTTGCCCATAGCCTGTACAGAGAGATACCATAAAACTATGGCACATAGGGATTCCCCTGTACTAAGCACAATTCAGCAGGAACAGCCCCCTAAGTTTGCCCATAGCCTGTACAGAGAGATACCATAAAACTATGGCACATAGGAATTCCCCTGTACTAAGCACAATTCAGCAGGAACAGCCCCCTAAGTTTGCCCATAGCCTGTACAGAGAGATACCATAAAACTATGAATGATCCCTATCAGTTTAACTTTATTACATAAATCCCATTATCACTGTAGCAGTGCAGTTTCAGAATTCCGCTGATGCCTCCTTGTTTATAGCTAATGGCCAGATACTCGAAGCGACACTTAAATATTCAGGCAGAATTTATAAACACAAGCGCGATAATCCCACGACCCGCACAGATTTCTGCTTCCAGGACATCGGTCCCGTATCTCGCTCGTTTGGCGCCATTCCAAGAACAGCAGCAGCGGTTTCTCCAGGAAAAAAAAGCTCCTTTCTGCAAGGTTATTTGTCTGGGCGCTATCTGGCGTGCCAAAGGAATGCGATCCATCCTCCGGTCCCTTATCGGCTGCAGCATTCTCACCCCGAGCCGTGGAACCTCTGCTCCCAGGTTGGGCCCCTGTTTACTTACTGTATCATGGCAGATTAATTCCATTCGCTCACGTGCTATCAGTGGCATTCAGCCCCGGTGACCCCGAGGTTGCCCCGACGCCTTTGCACCGCTCCGTGCTGAGAAACAGGCACCCTGACGGCTTCATGGGAATTTTCATGGCGGCCGTCCTGCTGATATACACTGTTTAGTTTATGTTGTCACCCCCGGCGCTTCGCTCCCGACTCTCTGCCCATTTGTTTTATCCGAGTTTATATTTGCCGGTACACAAGGATACAATCGCTAGGCCCGGAGGCGTTGGGCTCATTCCTTACGGCGTGACTGAGCACATTCAGAGCTTATTGCCTGACAACAGTTTAGATTTGCCCAATACGAATGATACGGGGAGAGCAAGAGTCAGACGTCAGACCTGTTGGAATCCCACATCTTCCTTGGGTTCATGATATGGTCCAGGAGCTCTCAGCCGGGTTATTAAATATATTCCATATCAACTAATGAACTGACTTCTAAACTCGCCTCAACCTTCTCTTGCAAACACCTTAACCACGCGCTGTGTTTTCCCTTTCTGTTTTGGAACAACGAGGCCTGGATTGTCTCCCCCACCGTGTGATGATCTTTTTAAAGTCCATTAAGCCGTACCTGTATGAGGGATCGACCAAGTCCTGGGTTCAGGTCAACATTCGGTCTAAAAGACATAGATGACTTCAAAGCTCCGCACAACTGATTGCAATGGTTTTTAGTTAACAACTGATGAAATTCTTTGAATTTTCCATCATTTGAACGTGCAAACTATGGTTCAGAACGTGCAAATTATGGTATCAGAAGGTACACAATCCAAAAATCATGGATTCAGTGCATGTTCAGGGGGTGGTTCACCGTTACTCAAGATACCTTGAGTATGCTATGGAACAGTGATCCCCAAACAGTAGCTCAAGAGTAACACGTTGCCCACCACCCCCTTTGCAAAATAGGTGCCCATTTCTGTTTTGGAGGCAAGTTTTGGAAACACAGACACCTTCTAACTCCAAGCAGAGTCTACAACAGGCCACACAGGGCCCATCATAGTCCTTATTTGGCACCCCCAGAGAACTTTATTCTTGCTTGTGTGGCTCACCAACACTTTTTACATCTGCGTGTGTCTTACGAGTGAAAAAGTTTGGGGGTTCCCTACTATAGAAGATCCTGTTCTTAATCAGGTCATGCACGGCAAGATCCTCTTGTTTGACGAGGTCACCAAACATGCAGATTTGGGCCTGTATTGGCCACCTACGGGATGAAATCACCCTGATCCAGTCGTTGGCCCACTGGAGGGGCCTACAGAACCTTCACACAGAAAAATCAAAAACATAGGGCCCATCATAGTCCTTATTTGGCACCCCAAAGAACTTTTTTCTTGCTTGTGTGGCTCACCAACACTTTTTACATCTGCATGTGTTTCTTGAGTGAAAAAGTTTGTGGATCCCTGTTATAGAACGTCCTATTCTTAAGCTGGTCATGCACTGCAAGATCCTCTTGTTTGACAAGGTCACCAAACATGCAGATCTGGACCTGTTTTGGCCACCCGTACACTGGATGAAATCACCCTGATTCAGTTGTTGGCGCACTGGAGGGGCCTAGAGAACCTTCAGATACCTTTTAACTCCAAGCCGAGTCTACAAAAGTCCACATAGGGCCCATCATAGTCCTTATTTGGTACCCCCAAATAACTTTTTTCTTGCTTGTGTGGCTCACCAACACTTTTTTTTTTTTTTTAAAGTATTTTTTATTGATTTTGTTTTTTAACTGGAAAGGTTAGAAAGAGATAGGGAAGAGGGGAGGGGAAGCGAGCTGGACGGTCACTTTCTTCATTCCGCGGTTGTTGCTGTGGATTCGAGCCATGGGGACCAGACGCCTTCGAACTTGTTTATGCAGCCTCTGGCCAAGTAGATGAGTTTGTACAACTGTAGCTGCGAGTTAATCAAGGCAATCCACTTGGCTAGTGTTGGTGGGGTTGCGCCCATCCAGTGCATGGCTATGGTCTTTTTGGCATAGAAGAAAAGCAGTCTCATGAGGCATCTAGTATATGTTCTGGGCACCAGGGAGTCAAGTAAGCCTAGTAGGCATGTAGTTGGGTTATAGACTTGAGGGAGTGACAATTCTGTAGCCATAAAGTGTACAATTTGTCTCCAGAATTTCTGCGTATCAGGGCAGTCCCATATCAGGTGGAAGAAGTTAGCGGAGGGGGCCTTGCATCTCAAACAAGTGGGAGAGGCAAGTCTTCCAATGGTGTACAATTTATAGGGTGTAAAGTACGTTTGGTGAATAATTTTGAATTGTATGAGCTTGTCCCTAACACTCACTAGGGGTTGGTATAGGTTATCAATGATTTCGTCCCAGTCATCTGGGTCTAGGCGAATACCGCTTGATTCCCATTTGTATTTTACTCTGGGCCGTGGGTCATACCTTTTGGATACCAGGTGTTTGTATGTGCTGGAAAGGAGTTTTCGTCTAGTTGGTTGGGTTATTAATTCTTCCAGATCAGTGTGTTGTATTTGTGGCGGTGGTGTTGAGAATTGGGCTAAGCAAAGGTGTGAAATTTGGACATATCTGAATTCTGACAGGTCGGGTCGGGAGATAGTTTGGCGTAATTAGAGTAAGGTGTTTAGGTCTCTGTTTGTATACAAGTGGTCTATACGTTTGAGTCCCAGTTTGGCCCAGGTTTCTGCTTCTGGGAAAGTTGCAAAGTGTTTAAGGTTGGTGTTGCCCCATATTGGTGCATCAGGGGATAGTAGCCCTGCTGCATTGGTGAGATGTGTCATGCTGTCCCACGCTCTTTTTGTGGCATCCAGGACAGGCGGTAAAGGGCTAATGTCTTTTCGGGTTCTATAGAGGGCGTTGTGTAGACTTTCAATGGAGGTGAAGTAAAGGGCTTCTAATAGTGATGCTGGGTTTTCGGTATCAAATGTTTTCCAGTTGGCCACGTGGAAGGATTGGGAAGCTAAGTAATATAGTTCGTAGTTGGGGGATGTTAGACCTAGTTGGTCTATGGGGGCGCTAAGTGTTGCTCTGGAAAGGGTAGGGGTTTTGTTTCCCCAGATGAATTCGGATTGTGTCCGGTCAATGTCTTGTAGGGCTTTCTTGGGTATGTGGGTGGGAGTGTTGCTGAAGATGTATAGATACTTTGGGAGAAAAATCATTTTACATATATTGATTCTTCCAATTAGTGTTAAAGGTAGTTTTGTCCAGAATTTAAGGGTGTCTTTAAATCGGTTATGGAGTGGATGGAGGTTATCTTGTAAGAAAAGGCTTGGGTCTTTATTAATATGTATACCTAGATATTTAAAGGAATTTGCGATTTTGAGGGTACATTCTGGTTCTGTCATTTGTGGTGCTTGTCCATCCAAGGGGAAAATTATGGATTTTTCCCAGTTAATTTGTAGCCCAGAGAATCTGCCAAAGCGTTTGATTATTTGGATCGCTGATGTGAATGAGTTGTGGGGGTCAGCAAGGTATAATAGTGTGTCATCCGCGTATAGTGAGATTTTTTCTTCAATTGTTTTATATACGAGGCCTTTGACTTGCTGGGAGTGCCTGATCGCAATTGCCATGGGTTCGATGGCGAGTGCGAAAAGGAGTGGGGAAAGGGGGCATCCCTGGCGGGTGCCTCGGGTGAGTGAGATTGTGGGGGATAGGATTCCGTTTACCCTAATAGTGGCTTTGGGTTCTTTGTATCACCAACACTTTTTCCATCTACATCATCATGAGTGAAAAAGTTTGGGGATCCCTGCTATGGATTGTCCTATTCTTAAGCTGGTCATGCACTGCAAGATCCTCTTGTTTGACGAGGTCACCAAACATGCAGATCTGGGCCTGTATTGGCCACCTACGGGATGAAATCACCCTGATCCAGTCATTGGCCCACTGGAGGGGCCTACAGAACCTTCAGACACCTTTTAACTCCAAGCAAAGTCTACAGCAGGCCACACAGGGCCCATCATAGTCCTTATTTGGCACCCCAAATAACTTTTTTCTTGCTTGTGTGGCTCACCAACACTTTTTACATTTGCGTGTGTCTCACGAGTGAAAACATTTGGGGATCCCTGTCCTGTTCTTAGGGCTGGTCATGCACGGCAAGATCCTCTTGTTTGACGAGGTCACCAAACACGCATACACTGGATGAAATCACCCTGATCAGTCATTGGCCCACTGGACTACAAAACCTTCAGACAGAAAAATCAAAATTTTCTGATATATATCTGCCCATCTGTCCATTTTTATTTTTATTCTCCGCCCCTTCGGCTATGGATCTTGGAACAATGTAGCTAAAGGGAATAACACACCTGGAGAGAAAAGATTCCTGCCATTACCTTATACAGAAAGCTGTTATTAGATGAATATACCCTTTAGCCTATCTGTCTGGGTCACCTGTCCATAGTACAAAGCCTGCAGGAATGCCTATGAGATTTGTTTTTGTTATTTAATATAAATAAATCCATCTGAACCACTTTAGGCTTCATTCCAACTCCTGACGCTGCTATTAAGGAAAAAGATTTTTGTCCTGTGTCCTTAGTTGCTCGCTTGATCTCCCTGTCTCGCTGTATCCCTCCAATGAGAAAAGAGGGCGCGTCCCTGCGCGTTTCCAAACAACTCGTATCGTCAGCAGAACTGAGCTTCTGAGGGATCAGTAGGACGCAGAGAGAGACTAAGCAGGTCCGGTGGCCGCGAGAAGCACCTCAAATGCCTAAGTCCTTTATAAATGGAGTGATATTGACTTGGACTATGTTCATATTTTGTTTGAAGAGAGCAGAGTTGACCGCGAATAAGCGTAATGGTTCCAGAAACACCTGGTTTAAAGCATTCTCAGGCTTTGGGGACTTACTGGAATTCTGCTGTTTGGCTTGTTAAGGCCCAGGAGACCTTGAGCTGGTTATTATTAGCTTTGCAGGATATTGGGACAACCCAACAGCTTTCTGTGGCTCTCACAGCCATAACAATTCTGTTCTAATATCCACTTCTTGGGGTTGTGGAATATCTGGTCTTCCCCCTCCCACCACGGGTCTTATATAGGCTGTGGCTTTAGGAGACCGTTTCTACACCAGCCGGGTTAACATTGAGAGCTAAAAGAATTTAAAGTGGAGAAAACGAGGGGAGAGCCCAGAACAGAGCTTTGGAATTGAGGAAATTGGTATTTGGCTGCCGATAAGACATTAAAGAGATATTAGGTGAACACCTGGCTCGCCTTTGCCCTGCTAGATCATGAAGAATTACATTATAACCCGGTTATACCAAGTGCAACCACGATGTGGTAACTACTGTTCCAAAGGGCAGTTACAGGATCATCAACGAAACGAGAATTTGCAAATGTTGACTCAAGAAAACGTTGAGTTCCCTTAGGACGAATGGACTAAACCAACATTAATATCCTCTAAAGATATGAGTATTGCATGGATCTTACGCTACCTGATCTTCTTTTTTACAAAGGTAACTGTAACGTTGACATTGTTATCATCTTGAAATCATACCTTCCCCACCCTGGATATTATCTGAATCAACATCTGATGGCCTTAAGGGTAGAGAAAGTGAGGAGGAACCATCCATTGAAGGATGGGAAGGGCCATGGGAAGATAGGAAGGTCCGTTGAAGGATGGGAAGGTCCATAGAAAGGTGGGAAGGTCCATAGAAAGGTGGGAAGGTCCATTGAAGGATGGAAAGGTCCATGGGAAGATAGGAAGGTCCATGGAATGATGGGTAGGTCCATAGAAAGGTAGGAAGGTCCATTGAAGGATGGGAAGGTCCATGGGAAGATAGGAAGGTCCATGGAACGATGGGAAGGTCTATGGGAAGATAGGAAGGTCCATGGGAAGATAGGAAGGTCCATGGGAAGATAGGAAGGTCCATGGAACAATGGGTAGGTCCATAGAAAGGTAGGAAGGTCCATTAAAGGATGGGACGGTCCATGGAACAATGGGAAGATAGAAATGTCCATGGAACGATGGGAAGGTCCATAAACACTGATCTCATAGTATCTGTACATAAATATATGGTTGTTAAGGGAGGGTAATCCAACTGCCTGACCATGGCTTTTAATCTAGCCAACATGAGTATGATATTTTTGAGATTATTTTTGTTGCATATAATTTAAATATTATTACTCTTCTGCCCAGTGATTGGATGACTTGGCACTACATGTTGACTAGTAACTTGCATTGATCTGCTTTCCCATGATCCCTTCTAATTTATAACTGTGCAAACCTTCGATGACCACTTGATTCCCTTTCTGCAGGGGTTTAAGTTTGACTTTGCTCTGAACTGCGAGTTTGTACCAGTGGAGTTCGGGGACCTCCGACAAGTGAAGGCGAGCTTTAAAAAGCTGATGCGAGCTTGTGTCCCCAGTAGCATCCCTACAGACTCTGAATCCACGTTCCTGAAGGCTTTGGGAGAATCGGAATGGTTCCTGCAGGTAATTGCCCTAATAACATGTAGAGTTATACATATATCAGGGGCAAGTAAAACAGAGAAATGCCCTGACTTTGTTTTCCTCTCTTTTGGGGGTGGTGGGTTAAGGAGCCCATTTGGGCCTGGTTTAACTTCCCCTTGCCTTGCTAGTTCTCATTTAATACGAAGGAATGTGATACTTTCCCTGCAGATTCACAGGATAATCCAGCTGTCCGTCATCGTATCAGAGCTCATGGAAAGTGGCTCCTCCGTACTGATTTGCTTAGAGGATGGATGGGATATCACTACCCAGGTAACCACTAAACACAATATTGTTGTAGCTTCATCCCTTCTGTTATAATGTACCAGGTTTGCTGCTGGTCTAGTAACCCATAGCAACAAACAGTAGGTAGCATTGGCTGGTCGGTTGTTGGGAAAAAAAACATCTGTGGGTGACTTGACCTGGGCAAACTTTTCCCAAGCCACTTGTTGTCCCCAAGATACCTAGTGATATTACCCATAATCCTTTTTGTTCCTCTCTATATTAATCTTACCCTGCCTAGATACTTTCCTCTACTCCAGTATTTCCTTCTATCCCCATCACCACTCCAGTTTAGTGATACTACCCACTATCCTCCCACAGTGTCGGACTGGGACCCCAGGGGCCCACCAGAAAACCTTAGACCATAGGCCCACTCTCCAAACTATTTTTCCTCCTTTCCTCACCCAACCTTTATTCTCCTAGTCTCTTTTATTTCCATGCTAGCATCTATTCTTCCATCCATTTCCCATTCAGAAATAGTGAATGACCATGAAGTAGGCCAAATGATCAGGAGCAGGTGGGCCCACTGGGAGTTTTCCTGGTATCCTGGTGGGCCAGTCCGACACTGTCCTCCACTTTCTCCCTGCCAATATGCCACCTTTCTTCCGCCTCAGTGATATGACCTATAGTCCCTTCTCTCTCACTGTCCTCCCAACTACCCACTATCCTCCCCATTTCTCCCTGCCCATATACCACCTTTGTTCCACCTTAGTGATATTATCTATAGTCCCTTCTCTCTAACTATCCTCCCATCTTCCCCTGTCCATTTACCACCTTTTTTCCAGCCTATTGATATTACCCACTATCCCTTTTGTCCCAGTATCCTACTATCTCTTCCTGCCCTATTCCCCACATTTCTCAAAGAGGCAAGAGAAGTTCAGCCAACCAGATTGGACCATATCCAGAAAAATGCCCATCCCTCTGCCTAAATCCTTCTTGCCAACTGCAACAAAAGCATGCCTAAGAGTAACTATGGTGGGGCATAAGTCAGTCATTTTTTATAGAGGAACATGCTTATCTGCTACAGGTTGTGTCTCTGGTACAAATCCTGGGAGATCCTTTCTACAGGACCCTCGACGGTTTCCGCATGTTGATTGAGAAGGAATGGTTGTCGTTCGGCCATAAGTTCAGCCAGCGCAGTAACCTGTCGCCCAGCAGCCAAGGCACCGGATTTGTACCCATTTTTCTGCAGTTTTTGGATTGTGTCCATCAGGTGAGCACCTCAGTGACTGTCCCAGTGTCCATGGTCCACAGGGAATGAGCCGGATACAGAAGCAGAACTGATCCTGGCGTCCATCTTGTGAGATACCTGCTCTGGTTCTCTAGAAGCCCTACTATACAGTATGACCAAACTTGTTTGCCGGAGATCATAGCCGTGTAGCCTAACGATAATTGTGGGCGAAGTCCCTACTGTAGAAATCATCATAAACCTAATGTAATTCCCAGCAAGCCGAGGGCTTTGCAACTGATTCGATTTTAATCCCTCAACATTCCGGCTATTGGAAAAATTAGTCGGGACTTTTTTCTTTCTTCAGTAACAGCCCTGAGCGAAACAAAAACATTGTGTCCAATTTATTAATCCCTTTAATGCTTACACCCCCCCCCCCCACCCCTCCGAGGGCAAAACCAGTGCCCGTGTTCCTTCCGCTGTTAAGGGAAACACAGAAGGAGTTATTTCTAGAATAAAACTGCTTATAAAAACTTGTTTATGCCAAATTTCCCAGGTGTCAGCTGAATTATTAGCTCCAAACTATGTGGTTTTTAAGAGACAAACATCTGGGGCACGATTCATGATGTAATCCCCCTAATATATGTACCTTTTCTTGGTATAATGTACCCAAAAGCCTTCCGCCGAGAGTGTAAAGGGCAGATAACGTGATAGGGTCTTGTGTGATGAACCGGCTCCACCCTTGTCAATCACCATTTAAAGAAGCAGTTCACCGTAAAATGGGTTTTGTCCAGACTATCTATGCCCCAAGGCATTTATGGCTACCAGCTTCTTCTCAGAAAAACCAAGGATATCCAAACACTTGTCCCTGAATGCCAACTTTGCCTAGGAACTAGGCTTCCATGGCTGTTGCCTTGACAATCATGACCAGACTCATTAGCCAGCCTTGTTCCAAGCATTTATCGTTTGGCTGACCCCATAATGAGCAGCCAGAAGTGTGTTCATATATATACAGACCCTATAACCCTTGGCTGCCGTCTTGCATTCATTCTGTGATAGAGTCTTGTTGACTGTGACTCGACATTATATCATGTCATCACGTCTGACCAGAAGAGCATCTCCAGCGCTCACGTCGGAATCTCCCACTTCTTTTTCTCGTTCTAGATACACAATCAGTACCCGACGGAGTTTGAGTTCAACCGATACTATCTGAAGTTCCTGGCATACCATCACGTCTCCAACCGCTTCAAGACCTTCCTGCTGGACTCGGACTACGAGAGGCTGGAGCACGGTATGTGACGGCGTTCCTCGGCAGCTGGTTGTATCATTAAGGCCATCGTTATGCTCTCGGCATAATTACAAGTCATGTTTTGAAAAAGTCAAGTTTGATGAACTCCAAAGCTATGAGGAGCATGCACTGGGGTGATTGATAGTCTGAGGGAACCCAGTGTACAGTTCCAGAAAATAAATTCATGAGCAATGATTGACTTGAGATTAAGTAAACACAGAGTGCTGATGCTTTGTGTGGGATCCTAGAAGTTCCAAGAAACTTTTCTGTCTTTACATGATAATGGCATGGAATTCGAGTGCGCTAGGAAAATAAATCCTACCAATTATCATCTAGCAGTGTATGAATGATCTGCAATTAAATATAAGCAAAACACTGGCTTACATCAGTAGTCATAATTATATGTCATAGTTGGTTACATAGTTACATAGTTACATAGGGTTGAAAAAAGACCAGTGTCCATCAAGTTCAACCCATCCAAGTAAACCCAGCACACACAACCCACACCTACCAATCTATACACTCACATACATAAACTATAAATACAACCACTAGTACTAACTGTAGGTATTAGTATCACAATAGCCTTGGGTATTCTGATTGTTCAAGAACTCATCCAGGCCCCTCTTATAGGCATTAACAGAATCTGCCATTACAGCATCACTAGGAAGGGCATTCCCCAACCTCACTGCCCTCACCGTGAAAAACCACCTACGCTGCTTCAAATGGAAGCTCCTTTCCTCTAATCTAAAGGGGTGACCTCTGGTGCGTTGATTGTTTTTATGGGAAAAAAGAACACCCCCAACTGCCTATAATCCCCTCTAATGTACTTGTACAGAGTAATCATGTCCCCTCGCAAGCGCCTCTTTTCCAGAGAAAACAACCCCAACCCTGACAGTCTCACCTCATAGTTTAACCCTTCCATCCCCTTAACCAGTTTAGTTGCACGTCTCTGCACTCTCTCCAGCTCATTAATATCCTTCTTAAGGACTGGAGCCCAAAACTGCACTGCATACTCAAGGTGAGGCCTTACCAGGGACCTATAAAGGGGCAAAATTATGTTCTCATCAAGACAGCACTTTATTTGCTTTAGTAGCCACAGAATGACACTGCCTGGCATTAGACAACTTGTTATCAACAAAAACCCCTAGATCCTTCTCCATTAAGGAAACCCCCAACACACTACCATTCAGTAGATAGTTTGCGTTTATATTATTTCTACCAAAGTGCATAACTTTGCACTTATCAACATTGAACCTCATTTTCCAGTTTGCTGCCCAGTTATCTAATTTTGTCAAATCGCTCTGCAAAGCGGCAGCATCCTGCATGGAACTTATAGTTTTGCACAATTTAGTGTCATCAGCAAAAATAGAAACAGTACTGTCTATGCCCACCTCCAGGTCATTGATAAACAAGTTAAAAAGCAAAGGCCCAAGGACTGACCCCTGCGGTACTCCACTAACCACACTGGTCCAATTAGAAAATGTTCCATTTTAGAAAATGTTCCATTTGTTGTGGGTGTATAAATTATATGGCCATCTGCTTGTCCAACATCCTATGACAGAATTAACGGGGTTAATATAAAGTTGTGCCTCTCTTTGCTGCTATAACTGCCCCTACCCTTCTGGGAAGGTTCCCACTAGATGTTGGGACAGTGTTGCTGGGAGTTGCTCCCATTCAGCCACAAGGGTATTAGTGAGGTTGGGCACTGATGTTGGGGATCAGGCTCACAGTCGGGGTTCCATCCCACAGGGGTTCAGTTGGGTTGCCCAACCCTACCTGCTATAACTGCCCCTACCCTTCTGGGAAGGTTCCCACTAGATGTTGGGACAGTGTTGCTGGGAGTTGCTCCCATTCAGCCACAAGGGCATTAGTGAGGTTGGGCAGTGATGTTGGGGATCAGGCTCACAGTCGGGGTTCCATCCCACAGGGGTTCAGTTGGGCTCTGTGAAGTCAGGTTCTTCCCATCTCATTCTGTAGAACCTGGCTCTGTGCATGGGGGAGATTATTATGCAGAAACAGGAAAGATCTTTCCCCAATGTGTTCCACAAAGTAGGATGCATGGAATTGCCACAAATGTCATTGTTCCCCTTACCCCCCACCAAGGAACCATTAGCTGCCTTCCCAGTCCCTTCTCACAGACCTCCTCACTATTAACATGGCAACCATACTGACTAACCATTGCCTCGCTGTCCACTTATCCCAGGTACTCTGTTTGAGGACAAAGGTGATAAACACTCAAGGAGAGGCGTTTGTATCTGGGAGTACATCGAGAGGATACACAAGAAAAAAACCGTTTTCTTCAATTACCTCTATGCTCCAACAGAATTAGAGGTAAGAATTCTCTTGGGGGGGAAACTTACGGTTATCGGCAAAGTGTTCTTCAAGTCCTTAAGTAATATGTCACCTTCTCGAGCAGGCATTGAAGCCAAGTGCCAACATCTCAACCCTGAGAAAGTGGGAATATTACATGGAGGAAACGTTGGCTTCGGGGCCTTCCTATGACTGGGTCGTAACCCCTTCCCGATTCAACATTTCCGACGAGGCCGACTCAGGGGAGGAGACTCAGCAGCAAGGGAAGAGGAAAGTGGTTTGGCCGTGTTACGATGATGTCCACAAAGTACAGCCTGACGCCATCACTCACCTTATGAACGTAAGTCGAGGATCTGAGATAGAACATCTGCCCCCGGTGGGGGTTCTGCTGCTGTTCGTAGTAACAAGGACAACCCTATAAGAGATTTAACAACTGGAGCTGGAGTTGTGTTTAGTATTTGAACTGTGTTTTGCGCTTCTCTGGTTGATGGAACTTTAGGAAGTGTAGTAGCTTTGTTGACCGCAAAGGAAAAAACTCCCGATGTGTAATGGTTTCACATGTGTAGCTTTCACACCATGTATTCCAGCTATAAAAATAACAATCCCTGGGAAAGAAGTCAGATTGTGCTTCAGAGGCTCTGATTTTTATAGAAAACCCTGTAAACTGACGCTCGCCCACTGAGTTCCTAAAGCAGAGCCAGGGTATTTGATGGGATGGTAGCCA
Organism: Xenopus tropicalis; assembly: GCF_000004195.4. Classification (NCBI taxonomy): domain Eukaryota; kingdom Metazoa; phylum Chordata; class Amphibia; order Anura; family Pipidae; genus Xenopus; species Xenopus tropicalis. The sequence continues at coordinate 7,110,924 of NC_030680.2, read as the reverse complement.
GGGATTTGTTCCACTGTTGTTGGAGCTGGTCGGTGTAGCGCTGGGTTTGTGATCTGCAATTATAATGACAACTAAGGGAGGGTTCCAGCACCACATTCTTATCTGACCGCAAACACTTGAAGTGAAGTTGCACCGCTCAGGGCAGCTAGGCCTTTTGGGGTTGAGTTCAGGAGATAGGAAGAAGCTAGTCTGGAGAACAGGCACAAATCCAATATGTGGTGTTGCTTCCATTCAGCCACAAGAGCATTAGTGAGGTTGGGCAGTGATGTTGGGGATCAGGCTCACAGTCGGGGTTCCATCCCACAGGGGTTCAGTTGGGTTGCCCCTCCCCTACCTGCTATAACTGCCCCTACCCTTCTGGGAAGGTTCCCACTAGATGTTGGGACAGTGTTGCTGGGAGTTGCTTCTATTCAGCCACAAGGGCATTAGTGAGGTTGGGCAGTGATGTTGGGGATCAGGCTCACAGTCGGGGTTCCATCCCACAGGGGGTCAGTTGGGTTGCCCAACCCTACCTGCTATAACTGCCCCTGCCCTTCTGGGAAGGTTCCCACTAGATGTTGGGACAGTGTTGCTGGGAGTTGCTGCCATTCAGCCACAAGGGCATTAGTGAGGTTGGGCAGTGATGTTGGGGATCAGGCTCACAGTCGGGGTTCCATCCCACAGGGGTTCAGTTGGGTTGCCCAACCCTACCTGCTATAACTGCCCCTACCCTTCTGGGAAGGTTCCCACTAGATGTTGGGACAGTGTTGCGGGGAGTTGCTCCCATTCAGCCACAAGGGCATTAGTGAGGTTGGGCACTGATGTTGGGGATCAGGCTCACAGTCGGGGTTCCATCCCACAGGGGGTCAGTTGGGTTGCCCAACCCTACCTGCTATAACTGCCCCTGCCCTTCTGGGAAGGTTCCCACTAGATGTTGAATGGAGCCCAATCAGAGCCCTAGCAGTGAGGTATCTGCAGACTGTTTATTGCTTACGATAGTAAATCTAGGTTACTATGAATGCAGGATCCATGTTCTTCAGATATTTGGCCCAGTTTGCCACAATTCAGTCACGCTTTTCACTCCCTAATGAAACTCTAGCCTCTCGCCTCCACGCAGCCATAAAAACAAGTTAAATCATTTTACAGGTTATGATTATGTTTCAAATCCATTCACCATCATTTGCCGATGCTCGTGGCCTCCAAGATAGTGTTTCGTGGTTCGGTTCCAGGACATTCCTTTAGACACGAGCCCAATAAATGACTATCATAGAATGCTGATTGAGTCTATCCACGAACATGCATAGCAGCATAATACAGAGCAGGGCAGTGCAGATAAAGGGAAAGTAAAGGTCTGGGGGGGGGGGGCAGGGGTAGGTTTTATTTTATTTAAAGAACAATCCAAGCTTGTTTATAAATACCACCCTGTCTTGTATTCGAGATTGAGACATAAGGTGGCCACCTTTCTGTTCTGATGAGTCAGGCCAACAGCAATCGGAACTGCAGTTCATCTTCTCCACTTCCTAAGAAACCAGATGCTAGCCAACATGGTGCATCAGCAGATGTCCAATCAGCAAACTGATCATAGCACTGATGTATCTGTCAGGATATCTGGTTGGCTGCCCGGTATATATGCCAAGAAATAAGATTTATACTACCCTACTTTCTGGGACCTTCTCAGCATTGGATGGGCCACCTGGTCCAGTGGGGCGGGTCCACAAGGGGATGGGTTGTGCTGTAAATGGGCGTGGACATCATGGGGGTTGAGTCTAAATGTGCCCATACACCTTCAGATCCGCTCGCTTGGCGACATCGCCAATATCGCCACCTACGGGTGGGCAATACCGAGAGAATCCAGGCAAATTCTATCGTTTGGCCCTGGGGCCAATCTATCAAATTAGAACGATGGGTATAGGAAAAGTCGGTCCGGGGACCGCATCAACGAGCCGATGCGGTCCCCGATCCGACTAGATTTTTTAACCTGCCTGATCGATATCTGCCCGATTTCAGGCCAGATATCGGTCGGCCAGGCCCCCCCTCGTTAGTGCCCATACACAGCCCGATTAGCTGCCAAGTCGGTCTAAGGGAGCGATATCGGCAGCTACAATCGGCCGTGTATGGGCACCTTAAGAGTGAACAGGACCGAGCTGCATCATTGTGACTGGAATTTAGTGGATTATGGAAGGGAGAGGGGCAGATAGGCGGCAGGCTGGGGCAGACTTGACTAGATATTGACTAGATGCCAATAAATTTGTAATACTGGCCCGGCCTTGGCTGGTATCTTACTGGCATACTAACTAACTAACATACCAGCCAGGGGCAACCCTACCCATGCCTTAACTGGCCCCGCTGACCTGCAACCCAACCCGCCAGGCTCCTTCCCTGCTGCCCCTGCCTGCAACTTGTTCATTTCTAACCCACAAAACCAGAAGTGACATCACTGATGGCCAGAAGTGACATCACTCCAGAGGCGGATCATCCAGGTCAGGGGGAGAAAATTATCTTTTCACCGTGGGGCGAGACTGCAGTCCAACTTGTACCCGTACTGGTTACCGGTAGTCTTCACAAACAGTCGGGGAATCGGGGACTAAGCACCCCAAAACCCAATGCAGGACCCTCACCCTGAATACTAAAGCTTTATTTCTCTGCTCTTCATTGAATTTGAACCTCCGACGTCCCATTTGGTTCCCGGCCAATGTTCTGCCTGTCCCATTCCTCTCGTCGGGATGTTATTTGCTCCTCACCAAAACACAAACCCATCGTTTACAATAGAAATTACAGATTAATTAATAATCTGCTGTATAACAATTGCTTTTCTCAGCTCGTTACACGACCCCGTCCAACTCTTCCCATAGAAACGCTGGAACAATAGGTCACATAGAGGCCTTGTTATCTCTGCGTTAGGGAGAAATATCCGTCCTCAATGGCTCCTTTCATTGCTGTTGGTAACGAGTAGATGAATGTTACCGTTGGCTCCGGCTGCGCTCGGTGTCGTCCCAGATCCATAAAACAGTTCTGACCTTTTCCCCTGTAGCCGCTCCGATCTTGTAATAAAGTCTGATCCGAACACTCTGTCCTATTGCAGGAGATCGAGAGGCTGGAGAGCAAGTTAAACCAGAGCTCGGAGAGGTGGCAGCTCCTGTGGGAGAGGGCTAAAGTCAGGCTCAAGGAGAACGCAAAGAAAGAGATTGTGAGTATCTGGGGCTTCCAGGGGGTAATGTACCCCCTACTGTAAATGATAAGGATATTAGCAGTCACTGAGGGGTTCTGTGCCCATATAAAGGCACAAGGCTGCAGGCTGAGTTATACAGGGAACTCTGAGTATCACTCATGTATTATAAGGGATAATGTACCCCCTACTGTAAATGATAAGGATATTAGCAGTCACTGAGGGGTTCTGTGCCCATATAAAGGCACAAGGCTGCAGGCTGAGTTATACAGGGAACTCTGAGTATCACTCATGTATTATAAGGGATAATGTACCCCCTACTGTAAATGATAAGGATATTAGCAGTCACTGAGGGGTTCTGTGCCCCCCATATAAAGGCACAAGGCTGCAGGCTGAGTTATACAGGGAACTCTGAGTATCACTCATGTATTATAAGGGATAATGTACCCCCTACTGTAAATGATAAGGATATCAGCAGTCACTGAGGGGTTCTGTGCCCATATAAAGGCACAAGGCTGCAGGCTGAGTTATACAGGGAACTCTGAGTATCACTCATGTATCATAAGGGATAATGTAGCCCCTGCTGTAAATGATAAGGATATTAGCAGTCACTGAGGGGTTCTGTGCCCATATAAAGGCACAAGGCTACAGGCTGAGTTATACAGGGAACTCTGAGTATCACTCATGTATTATAAGGGGTAATGTACCCCCTACTGTAAATGATAAGGATATTAGCAGTCACTGAGGGGTTCTGTGCCCCCCATATAAAGGCACAAGGCTGCAGGCTGAGTTATACAGGGAACTCTGAGTATCACTCATGTATTATAAGGGGTAATGTACCCCCTACTGTAAATGATAAGGATATTAGCAGTCACTGAGGGGTTCTGTGCCCATATAAAGGCACAAGGCTGCAGGCTGAGTTATACAGGGAACTCTGAGTATCACTCATGTATTATAAGGGATAATGTACCCCCTACTGTAAATGATAAGGATATCAGCAGTCACTGAGGGGTTCTGTGCCCATATAAAGGCACAAGGCTGCAGGCTGAGTTATACAGGGAACTCTGAGTATCACTCATGTATTATAAGGGGTAATGTACCCCCTACTGTAACTTACAAGAATATCTGAGAAGTCCAGAGCCTATGAAACAAGATGGCTGCCATGCCACATTTTGCCCGAAAGCTGTAAAAAAACCTGGCTGGCAACGACAAACAGTTGTACATAGCTGACTGTTCCTATTACCTCCCATATTCTCATTGATTTTCAGAGTGACCCATCGAGCCTTGTCTCGGCCAATTTGCAGTCCTATCAGAAGAGATCAATGGTGCATCTCCCTGATAGCGGGCTGGGAGACGAACAGAACCTCAACGCTTCGCCCTCCAACGGAGTCGATAGAAGAACTGCAACACTGTACAATCATTTTACCTCAAAGAATGAGGAGAACAGGTATGGCGGTGGCACTAAAGATCATGTAGGGTTTTTATTGGCCAAGTCCAAGATCTTCAGTGTGAATGTTAATGCCCTCTATAATGGTTTCCCATTGTGCTTTCTGAGAACTCCCATTGTATTCTGTCTGCGTAGGTCATATGAAGGCATACTCTACAAGAGAGGAGCTTTGCTGAAGGGCTGGAAGCCTCGTTGGTTTGTACTTGATATAACAAAGCATCAGGTAAGGGAACATATCCAGCCTTGTAGAACCAGGCAATGAGCGGTTCCAATGAATTGTATTAGGAGGTTCTTCACATTTGGTGGAAGAGCATCTTCACCATCATCTTGTGATCTTCATCCCCAGTAGTTATGGGAGATAATCATGTGATACTTTATTCGGAAGGCACTTTGTATCTGGAATATTGTGCCACGCCTTCCAAGGACTTGACCACAGGGTATTTGAGTTGAGAAGACTCCTCACATACAGAGCTTCTTTATCCCCACCAAGCAGCCCCCTTTATGCCCCATTTGTGTTGAGACACCCATGTCTGCACCCATTTGGTGATATTATTATTATGGATCCTATTGCTTGTTCTTGCACTGAACCAAAAGATGTAGGAGAACATGGAACCCAACAGACCATCACTGGGGACTTAATAGTGGGACATCATGGATATTCAGTCTTTGCTGTTGGTTTACCTATACTGCATGTCCTATCTTATACTTCTATACCCCATGAGCTCTTCTACCTCAAGCAGCTTTAGGCCCATCAGAACCAGACAACCCAAATGTGCTCCTAGTTGCCACCTTTATACCCAGAACCCTTGGTTCCGTGCATTTCCTTGGCTTAATATCCATCCTTCACACTTTCCCCTCACGTATTTCTTCACATTCAATTCCCAGGTTGCTCTTCGTTGCTTTCTTTTACATTTACCGTTTAATCCCGTTTCCCCCTCGGGGCACATCATTTAACATTTTTCCAGATTCCATTATAAATCACAAAATAACAAAGCTAAAGTTCTAAATCCTAAGCAGCTTTACCCTATCATTAAGAACAATATTGGGTCCTATAAATAGCTGATGTCTTTGGCTTTGTTCTATTGGGAAGGGGAGCTGGAATGTGCATTTAGCTGGGTGGGGAGGGGGGGGCTCTGTATTTAACCTGTTGGCCGTCAGTATGTGTTTGCCTCGTGCTCAGCACAATAAAGTCATTTTTTGGGGGATGGAATTTTGACACTTTTTGCTCTTTCAGCTGAGATACTACGATTCAGGGGAAGATACAAGCTGTAAGGGATATATTGATCTGGCCGATGTGGAAACAGTCATCCCTGCAGCCCCGACTATAGGAGTGCCAAAGCATGCCAACGAGAAGGCATTTTTTGATGTGAGTATAATTATCTGTCACTAACGACCATTTCTTCCTGAATAACATATAAAGCTTCTCTTTCAGCTGAACAGGGGATTGACTCTGGCCTTCAGGCTGGGCCCCCTTAGCCCATAACAAGGTTACAGATATATAGAAACATTGGGGTAACAGTCACCCTGCTATAGTTCCAGGGGTACCCAGGGCACAAATAAGCCCTCACCCCAAATCCCCCCCTAACTGGCCTTCAGGCTGGGCCCCCTTAGCCCATAACAAGGTTACAGATATATAGAAACATTGGGGTAACAGTCACCCCGCTATAGTTCCAGGGGTACCCAGGGCACAAATAAGCACTCACCCCAAATCCCCCCTAACTGGCCTTCAGGCTGGGCCCCCTTAGCCCATAACAAGGTTACAGATATATAGAAACATTGGGGTAACAGTCACCCCGCTATAGTTCCAGGGGTACCCAGGGCACAAATAAGCACTCACCCCAAATCCCCCCCTAACTGGCCTTCAGGCTGGGCCCCCTTAGCCCATAACAAGGTTACAGATATATAGAAACATTGGGGTAACAGTCACCCCGCTATAGTTCCAGGGGTACCCAGGGCACAAATAAGCACTCACCCCAAATCCCCCCCTAACTGGCCTTCAGGCTGGGCCCCCTTAGCCCATAACAAGGTTACAGATATATAGAAACATTGGGGTAACAGTCACCCCGCTATAGTTCCAGGGGTACCCAGGGCACAAATAAGCACTCACCCCAAATCCCCCCCTAACTGGCCTTCAGGCTGGGCCCCCTTAGCCCATAACAAGGTTACAGATATATAGAAACATTGGGGTAACAGTCACCCCGCTATAGTTCCAGGGGTACCCAGGGCACAAATAAGCACTCACCCCAAATCCCCCCCTAACTGGCCTTCAGGCTGGGCCCCCTTAGCCCATAACAAGGTTACAGATATATAGAAACATTGGGGTAACAGTCACCCTGCTATAGTTCCAGGGGTACCCAGGGCACAAATAAGCACTCACCCCAAATCCCCCCCTAACTGGCCTTCAGGCTGGGCCCCCTTAGCCCATATCAAGGTTACAGATATATAGAAACATTGGGGTAACAGTCACCCTGCTATAGTTCCAGGGGTACCCAGGGCACAAATAAGCACTCACCCCAAATCCCCCCTAACTGGCCTTCAGGCTGGGCCCCCTTAGCCCATAACAAGGTTACAGATATATAGAAACATTGGGGTAACAGTCACCCCGCTATAGTTCCAGGGGTACCCAGGGCACAAATAAGCACTCACCCCAAATCCCCCCCTAACTGGCCTTCAGGCTGGGCCCCCTTAGCCCATAACAAGGTTACAGATATATAGAAACATTGGGGTAACAGTCACCCCGCTATAGTTCCAGGGGTACCCAGGGCACAAATAAGCACTCACCCCAAATCCCCCCCTAACTGGCCTTCAGGCTGGGCCCCCTTAGCCCATAACAAGGTTACAGATATATAGAAACATTGGGGTAACAGTCACCCCGCTATAGTTCCAGGGGTACCCAGTGCTACAGCTCTTGGGTAAGACTGTATCTGTCTCTCAGTCCCAGCGCCATGTTTATCAGACACAGAGGGCACAGTTTTGTGATTCCTGTATAATGTAAGAAAACAGAACAAAGGTGAAAAAGGAAAATACATTGTAAGAAGTAATTGAAAGCAGATAACAATGTGAAACAAACACATTCCTGCTAGATGTATCAATGTTAGGGCCCCCTTCCAGATGCCATCTGGGACCCATAGCACTAAAGGGGTGGGTTCCAAATTCCATCCAATGACATCACCGTGCAATGGCAAAAAAAAAAATGGCTGCAATACCGTCCACATCTACATAACTGTTTTTTTTTATTTTTTTCTTGAAGTCAATTAAACTAGGCCCAGTTTGCCCTTAACAGAAATTGTTGTGTAGTCCCACCCACTGCTTGAGTTAGACTCCCTGCCCCTCCCTGTCTGCTGCCATCAGAGTGTTTTAGTTCCACCCGTTGCTTAAGTTACAGACTCCCTGCCCCTCCCTGTCAGCTGCCATCAGAGTGTTTTAGTTCCACCCGTTGCTTAAGTTACAGACTCCCTGCCCCTCCCTGTCAGCTGCCATCAGAGTGTTTTAGTTCCACCCGTTGCTTAAGTTACAGACTCCCTGCCCCTCCCTGTCAGCTGCCATCAGAGTGTTTTAGTTCCACCGGCTGCTTAAGTTACAGACTCCCTGCCCCTCCCTGTCAGCTGCCATCAGAGTGTTTTAGTTCCACCCGTTGCTTAAGTTACAGACTCCCTGCCCCTCCCTGTCAGCTGCCATCAGAGTGTTTTAGTTCCACCGGCTGCTTAAGTTACAGACTCCCTGCCCCTCCCTGTCAGCTGCCATCAGAGTGTTTTAGTTCCACCCGTTGCTTAAGTTACAGACTCCCTGCCCCTCCCTGTCAGCTGCCATCAGAGTGTTTTAGTTCCACCGGCTGCTTAAGTTACAGACTCCCTGCCCCTCCCTGTCAGCTGCCATCAGAGTGTTTTAGTTCCACCTGCTACTTAAGTTACAGACTCCCTGCCCCTCCCTGTCAGCTGCCATCAGAGTGTTTTAGTTCCACCTGCTACTTAAGTTACAGACTCCCTGCCCCTCCCTGTCAGCTGCCATCAGAGTGTTTTAGTTCCACCGGCTGCTTAAGTTACAGACTCCCTGCCCCTCCCTGTCAGCTTCCATCAGAGTGTTTTAGTTCCACCCGCTACTTAAGTTACAGACTCCCTGCCCCTCCCTGTCAGCTTCCATCAGAGTGTTTTAGTTCCACCCGCTACTTAAGTTACAGACTCCCTGCCCCTTCCTGTCAGCTGCCATCAGAGTGCTCTAGCCCTGCCCACTGCTTGACTCAGAACAGAAATAATGCCCCCCTGTCTCTTTTGCAGGTAAAAACCAGCAAGCGGGTATATAACTTCTGTGCTCAGGATGCTCAAAGTGCCCAGCTGTGGATGGACAAGATACAGAGCTGCTTATCCGACGCCTAATAACAAGGAAACGCTAAAGAAAAGTCCAAGAGAAAAAGATTGGGCACATCATCGCCTTTGTAAACTAAATACCCCATCAATTACTGAGTTATATGGTTCGTACTTACCCACCCGAAGGCATATGGGGTATACGCAGGAATCAGCTAGAGAATTGTCAGTGGCAGCACAGGGAGCCCTATCATGGCTTCCCATATGAGTATTATTGATGTAAAAGCACACGGTGGCAGAATCTGGAACCCTCCCACTTTATTGCCACGGGAGATGCAACTGAACTGGGCCGGTGACGTTCCCATCTTACCTTTTCAGTTTCTGCCAGCTTGGCTTTACTGGGTTATGAAATCTAAAATATTTTGTGTTTACATGAGAAATTACATTTTTCCCTTTAGATAACGGAATGAATTACTGCAGGTAGCCTGGGTCTAGCGTAAGTGCAGGGAGTCAAAATGGAAAAAATTGGCTCGCTTAGAACTGGAAGATTGCAATGCTGGAACTGCCTCCCTTTAAAGCTAAGGAAGTGCCAAGTGCTCGGTTTAACGTATGGTAGAGAAGGCTGGAATCCATTCCATTACAGCCGGCCTCTCATCCTAAAGTGTGGTGGAGAATGCGGATAGTTGGTATATGGTGGAGAATGCGGATAGCCGGCATATGGTGGAGAATGCGGATAGCCGGCATATGGTGGAGAATGCGGATAGCCGGCATATGGTGGAGAATGTGGATAGCCATCATATGGTGGAGAATGCGGATAGCCGGTATATGGTGGAGAATGCGGATAGCCGGCATATGGTGGAGAATGCGGATAGCCGGTATATGGTGGAGAATGCAAATAGCCAGTATATGGTGGAGAATGCAGATAGCCATCTTATGGTGGAGAATGCGGATAGCCGGTATATGGTGAATGCGGATAGCCATCATATGGTGGAGAATGCGGATAGCCGGCATATGGTGGAGAATGCGGATAGCCATCATATGGTGGAGAATGCGGATAGCCGGTATATGGTGAATGCGGATAGCCATCATATGGTGGAGAATGCGGATAGCCATCATATGGTGGAGAATGCGGATAGCCGGTATATGGTGGAGAATGCAGATAGCCATCATATGGTGGAGAATGCGGATAGCCGGCATATGGTGGAGAATGCGGATAGCCGGCATATGGTGGAGAATGCGGACATCCATTCCAGTACAGCCGAGCTCTCAGCTTACCATATGGTGGAATATTGTGGACGTCCATTCCAGTACAACCGGCCTTTCTACGTAGCCATTGCACATGCTTCCTCCTCAGTGTAAATAAGGTATAAATGCACTACCCCTTACAGCAAGCACTTGCACTTATTCCAATGATGTACCGCAACGTCATCAAGAAGGAAAAATATGACGTGAAACATTTGGGCATGTTCAGGAATTTGCAAAAAATGAACCCACTATGTACATAGTTTGTTTCCAATGTGAAGTGATTCGACGAGTAAAAAAAAATCTCTCGTCCTACAAAAACAGACGGCGCCCGCAATCCCAAAGGGGGCGTGTCTTGGCCACAACCACTTCTGATATCCTCGACTGGAGTATTTAGCTAGGGCTTTCGATGTTCATTATGGTGACCTTATATTTCAAGGTTTGTACTGTATATAAATAATTTTTTGTATTTTCAGATGTTTCGGAGTCAAACTTGTAATTTAATATAAACGTGATCGGGGGTTAAATTAACCAGACTGACCTTGTTACATATAATCCCTTTCTTAATCACCTTTTCTTAAAGCCACTGGGGGGTTTTTTTTTCTCCAAAAAGTGCCGAAAACTTGAAATGAATTTCCCTATAGGACCAAAAGTTGTTTTTGTTTTTTTTTCCAAAATGGCCTCCAACGTGAATTTTTGTAACACTCAGTTTGTAACTGTATCACATTGAAAGAAAAACGCCCCTTTTTTGCACATTTGTATTTTTTTTTTGTATATGAAGTACCTTTTTACGTACTTTGTAATATACAGAATCCCATGGCTCATTCGTTCACCCGCGGGGGGGGGGGAAAATACGCAACGGTTTATTTTTTAACTCGTTTTAACGGTTTTATGTATTTGTTAATGATGTGTCTGCTAACCACCTTGTAATAAATATACCGCTGAGAGAAGTGCTGTAAATAAATATACAGACTACACGGGTTCCTCCAATGATTATTTCACACAAAAATAGCCAGATATAAAGGGGACATCCATCCAAAAATAACGTTTTTTTTTTGTTTAGGTCCTCCTCTATTCATATCCCTTTCTGTTTGCCTGGTTGCATGGCGAATTTGGACCCTAGCAACCAGATAGAGATTGAAATTCCAAGCTAGTGAGATGCTAAACATAAAGCTAAATCATTTTTTAAAAAAACTACAATAACAAAAAATGAAGACCAATTGCAAATGGTCAAAGAATCTCTCTACATCATACTAAAAGTTTGGTGATACCCAGGGTTGGGGAGGAGCTTCTCTAAATAATTTTTGGCCAATACTGGCTGCCAGTTCCACCTAGAGCAGTGGTTTTCAACCTTCCCTTTAATACAGTTCCTCATGTTGTGGTGACCCCCCAACCATAAAATTATTCCTAAGACCATCGGAAATATGTGTTTTCCGATGGTCTTGGGTCGTTCTACCCCTAAAGGGGTTCCCAGCCACAGGTTGAGAACCGCTGACCTAGAGGGCCTTTGTTACAAGTAGAAAACCAAGTATTGGGCCAAGGCCGCGGTTGTGGTGACCCCCAACCATATGTGTTTTCCGATGGTCTTTGGTGACCCCTGTTGAAAGGGTCGTTCGACCCCCAAAGGGTTCCCGACCCACAGGTTGAGAACTGCTGACCTAGAGGGTCTTTTATACAAGTAGAAAACCAAGTATCGGGCCAAGGCCGTGGTTGTGGTGACCCCCAACCATAAAATTATTCCTAAGACCATCGGAAATATGTGTTTTCCAATGGTCTGGGGCGATCCCTGTGAAAGGGTCGTTCGACCCCCAAAGGGGTCCCGACCCACAGGTTGAGAACCACTGACCTAGAGGGCCTTTTATACAAGTAGAAAACCAAGTATCGGGCCAAGGCCGTGGTTGTGGTGACCCCCAACCATAAAATTATTCCTAAGACCATCGGAAATATGTGTTTTCCAATGGTCTGGGGCGATCCCTGTGAAAAGGTTGTTCGGCCCCCAAAAGGGTCCCGACCCGCAGGTTGAGAACCGCTGACCTAGAGGGCCTTTTATACAAGTAGAAAACCAAGTATCGGGCCAAGGCCGTGGTTGTGGTGACCCCCACCCATAAAATTATTCCTAAGACCATCGGAAATATGTGTTTTCCAATGGTCTGGGGCGATCCCTGTGAAAAGGTTGTTCGGCCCCCAAAAGGGTCCCGACCCGCAGGTTGAGAACCGCTGACCTAGAGGGCCTTTTATACAAGTAGAAAACCAAGTATCGGGCCAAGGCCGTGGTTGTGGTGACCCCCAACCATAAAATTATTCCTAAGACCATCGGAAATATGTGTTTTCCAATGGTCTGGGGCGATCCCTGTGAAAAGGTTGTTCGGCCCCCAAAAGGGTCCCGACCCACAGGTTGAGAACCGCTGACCTAGAGGGCCTTTTATACAAGTAGAAAACCAAGTATCGGGCCAAGGCCGTGGTTGTGGTGACCCCCACCCATAAAATTATTCCTAAGACCATCGGAAATATGTGTTTTCCAATGGTCTTTGGCAACCCCTTTGAAAGGGTTGTTCGACCCCCAAAGGGGTCCCGACCCACAGGTTGAGAACTGCTGACCTAGAGGGCCTTTTATACAAGTAGAAAACCAAGATCGGGCCAAGGCCGCGGTTGTGGTGACCCCCAACCATAAAATTATTCCTAAGACCATCAGAAATATGTTTTTTCCGATGGTCTTGGGCGACCCCTGTGAAAGGGTCGCTCGCCCCCAAAAGGGTCCTGACCCACAGGTTGAGAACCGCTGACCTAGAGGGTCTTTTATACCATTATAAAGTAGAAAAACCAAGTATGGGGCCAAGGCATTACCTACTGGGCGATGGGAAAATCATAGATTCCTCTGGATGTGACACGAATAAGGGAAAACACATGGAAGAGGCTGATTAAAACCATCTGAGATGTTCGACCCCAGAACCGGTGTGAAGCTGTTTCTAAATGTGTAACCTTGCCTTACCCACGGAGTTCATCACTGTGACAGGTTCAAGTTGGCTATAAATTGCTGTGGAATGTAAGACACACTACTTGAGGTCACCTTAGATTAGAATCCTGCATGTTTGCCTGGATCAGCTTTAGCAACAGGACTAAACAGCCCAGGTCGTACTGGATTGTTCCAGTATGGTCTTCCATTGTACTGTGTCGTAGCCGTCTTGTTTCTAAAGATATTGTAACTCTTGGTGACTTGGTCCCCTTGGCTTGGAGGACCACCACAGGTCTTGTCCATGACTACAGATCTTCAGGGTCCTACTTGTTATTAAACTTACAGTCAAGTTACTTCTCCATGACCAGGCGAACTCCAGGTATTCCAAGTATCTTCTTCACTTACAGCACCTCACACATCTTAGAATGCAAAATAAATACCCCTACAGTATAAATGTGCTGTTAATTGTCCCCATTTTTAGTTGACTTCATCTTAAAATTTAGGCTTGGAGGACCACCACAGGTCTTGTCCATGACTACAGATCTTCATGGTCCTACTAGTTCTTAAACTTACCAGTCAAGTTACTTCTCCATGACCAGGCAACTCCAGGTATTCCATTCATTATTTACAGCACCTCACACATCTTAGAAGGCAAAATAAATACCCCTACAATCTAAATGTGTTTATTGTCCCCTTTTTTAGTTGACTTCATCTTAAAATTTAGGCTTGGGTTAGGCTTGGAGGACCACCACAGGTCTTGTCCATGACTACAGATCTTCATGATCCTACTTGTTTTTAAACTTACCAGTCAAGTTACTTCTCCCATGACCAGTCAAACTCCAGGTATTCCAAGTAACTTCTTCACTTACAGCACCTCACACATCTTAGAAGGCAAAATAAATACCCCTACAATATAAATGTGCTGTTTATTGTCCCCTTTTTTAGTTGACTTCATCTTAAAATTTAGGCTTGGAGGACCACCACAGGTCTTGTCCATGACTACAGATCTTCATGGTCCTACTTAAACTTACCAGTCAAGTTACTTCTCCATGACCAGGCAACTCCAGGTATTCCATTCATTATTTACAGCACCTCACACATCTTAGAAGGCAAAATAAATACCCCTACAATCTAAATGTGTTATTGTCCCCTTTTTTAGTTGACTTCATCTTAAAATTTAGGCTTGGGGGACCACCGCAGGTCTTGTCCATGACTACAGATCTTCATGATCCTACTTGTTCTTAAACTTACCAGTCAAGTTACCTCTCCATGACCAGGCAACTCCAGGTATTCCAAGTAACTTCTTCACTTACAGCACCTCACACATCTTAGAAGGCAAAATAAATACCCCTACAATATAAATGTGCTGTTTATTGCCCCCTTTTTTTAGTTGACTTCATCTTAAAATTCACACCACAAGCCTACCTCCAGAATGGGAACCTATTTAAGAGAGAGTTTTAGGTGTTTCTTTCACCATCCACTGTTCCAGAAGTGGGAGTTAATGCAAGGAGGACCATCTACTTCAGTACCATCTTCAGGCATTGTCTCAGTTGACCCTTCTATGCAGGTGTCAATATATTACAGTGCAGGAATATAGTAAAATGGAATCCCACCTACAGGAATCTTGAGTTTCTTCTAAAAATAGCAACCCAAAAAACATGGCGTCTGCTTATCACAGAGACTGGTGGGTGATGACCTGTTCTGTCCGAAGTCCAGAAGATCTTGTAGATATAATAATATGCATCCTTAGTCATACACTTACTCAACACACATTTCTCAAAACATGAGATTCCTGTTGGTTGAGATCATTCTCCAACCATTACATATCACCACTTGACTTATTTTTTTTTTCAATTTCTAAGTATCCAAGAGTTCATATTAATTGCTGAAATTCCTCCCCGCAGCAGTATCTGTTGGTGAGACCAAAAAATGAAAACAGATGATGAATTGGCAATAATGTCGGTCTCAACACCCTTCTCCCCTGCCGCCTTGTTGTACTGAAGCCAGCGTTACCAGCGATGAACCTGTGAGCTCAGTCTAATGACATGTGAAATGGAGAGCTTGGGTGCCAAGGCGTGTGTACAGGCCGTCCTTCAGCACTACGAGGAACAGATGGGCTGTTACAGGATGCACCGTTGCTCCGATTAAGTCCGGGACGATGGGGCATCCCAGAGGACTACATCCATTCTCTTAACTCGAGAAATGGTGTCCTTTGGTCACTTTGATTCAGCTGTTTTTGGCTTTAGAAGCCACAAACGGGGCTAAAAAAATTAAACGAGGAAAGAGGACATACCGAGAGGCAAGTGTTGGGGACATGTAATGGACTATGTACTAACCAGATTTCTAAATTCACGGAAAAGTGTTTTAGCAACAAATCTTGGAATTCAGCATCAGTGGTTTGTACTGTTCCATCTGTGGTCTGGTTGAACTTTTCTGACAAAATAATCCCCAACCAGTGGTTCCTGAGTAACATATTGCTCCCCAACCCCTTGGATGTTGCTCTCAGTGGCCTCCAAACCAGGGAGTTATTTTTGAATTCCTGACTTGGGGGCAAGTTTTGGTTGAATAAAAACAAGATTTCCTACCAAATAAAGCCCCCTGTAAGCTGATAGGGTGCATAGAGACTGCCTAATAGCCAATCACAGCCCTTATTTGGCTGCTCCATGAACTTTTATGGTGCTTGTGTTGCTCTCCAAGTCTTTTTACATCTGACTTTGGCTCATGAGTAAGAAAGGTTGGGGATCCCTGCAGTAGGACAAGATGGAGAAAGTAGGGCAATGATCCCCAACCAGTGGCTCAGGGGTAACATGTTGCTCCCCAACCCCTTGGATGTTGCTCTCAGTGCCCCCAAACCAGGGAGTTATTTTTGAATTCCTGACTTGGGGGCAAGTTTTGGTTGAATAAAAACAAGATTTCCTACCAAATAAAGCCCCTGTAAGCTGATAGTGTGCATAGAGTCCCCTAATAGCCAATCACAGCCCTTATTTGGCTCCTCCATGAACTTTTATGGTGCTTGTGTTGCTCCCCAAGTCTTTTTACATTTGACTGTGGCTCACGAGTAAGAAAGGTTGGGGGATCCCTGATCTAGGGCATATACTGAAAACAGTAAGGAATCCAACATTTAGTCGAATACCGTTGTTATTGTTGGAAATCTTTTTGGAAAACTAAACTCAAATTTGTATCGGCAAATTTATCAGTGTCCACTGACTTTGGCTTTTATCAGCCCAAGTTTGGAAATTTGCTCCAAATCAGCACTGATCAAATAAACTGGGAAAAAATTTATAAAATTTCTAAATTTCATTAGAATTTTCATTAGAATCTTCTTATTGGAAAACCAAACTCAAATTTAACCACATTAAATTGTTATGGGCAGATTTATCACTGATCATTGAGGCTCAATCGATGTTGATGAATCCATAACAATTTTGAGATTTATTAACAGAAATAGTGAAAAGTTATAAAAATATAAAATAAACTGTAAAAAAAATTTGAAAATTGGCCCGTAGGTTTCTGTGAAATTTCAACTTTGATAAATGTGCCCCTTATTCTTTCCATGTTCTATGTATAAATTTCCATTTACATAGAATACCCTATAGGGAAAAGCTCCCCCTACTGGGGTATAAGGCACAGCCAGGGCAGCCGCTGATAGGATCCCAACTACAGACCAGTTTCTACCTTATTGGGGCTCATGGGGTACTAGGGTAGGGTAAATTGCGACTGCATTACTTATTTAGTATGTAAAGAGGGAGGGGCAAGGTGACATCCAATCAGAAGTTCTCCAAAAATATACATAAAAAGGTACTGCTAGAGCAGAATAAAGAGAAGAGCTTTCCTATGGTCCCAGTATGTTCCTGTGCTCTTTATGGGCATTTACAATTATTGACATTAGACCCCACCCCCGCGGAGCCATTATTTAATTTCTCTACCACAATTGCACATAGTTGGGCTTACTTATCATTTTTCGAATTTGTAAATTCGAGAGTGTTTTTCCTAATTCCAATTTATTAAGGAAAAATTCATTTGAATAAAAAGCTTAAATATCTCGAATTCACGAGTTTACAAACTCGATAAAAAAAAACTCTGCTGTTGTGATGTAGTCGTTTTAGACTCAAGATCTTCTGGTCGATCACAATCTACCCTTAGAATTATTTTTATACGTTATATAATATGTGTGTTATGTATTATATTTTCGGGAATCGTGTAGTCCAAATGTGCATCTAATCTTGCGGGGGGGGGGTCTCATTGGATAAATATTGAGAATGACACAACCAGATTGCTGGAATTCCTTTGTAGTGCGCTCACATGACAATCACCCAACCCGCTTCCAAGAAGGGGCCAATATCCATGAAGATGCCTACACCAAAACCAAATATATCTTCTTTTTTAACATAATTGGAATCATTTTCTCCCCCTGCAGCATTTCTATCTATGGAAACTATTTGGAATAAGTTGATAAACACCCAAGAAAAACCACTACTGACCCCTCCAATGTAAAAAAAAGGTGAAGGAATTAGCTCATAGGGTTTATCTGCAGATACAACGTAATCGATACATAGTCAGTCATGGGTCTGACCGGTAGGACAACAAAGACTAATCAGTCCATAAATTCAACCCTAGATAGCATGATAATCTATTGCTGGAGATAATCTCCACCCATGTCATCATCTTAATGACCTCCTCTCTTCCAAGACTCCACTCCAGAGAAGATCAACATCTGTTATGAAGGCAAAAGTAAAGGAAGGGAACAATGTCATGAAGAATACAAGACCATACATCCATGGCTATTGTCAGCTGCCAATATGGTTGACAGGAGATCTTGGTAGGTCCATCCTCTAGTGATAACTGACCAGTGACTACCTTCTGGTAATATATACATTGTAGATGACCCAGACTTTATTTCATGTTTTTGTGTATGGGTGGGAAACATCAAAGGGGACCTCTCTTGGAGAAAGGGGGGAATAAAATTGTCATTATACAATGTCCAGCCAGTGAGCTAGGTGAGTCTTTCCTACTGACATTTCAGTATTCTATATGAGATGGGCCATCTCCAAGAAAAACCAGAGTAAAGGTTGAAAGGTTGGCTGAATGTGGTATCATTAGATTGGAATTGGACCCATAGGTGGAACCAAGAGCAGTGGCTGAAAGTTCTCGGCCTGTATGAGAGGTTAGAATATTCCTGGAACCCAAGTTGGAAGTACAATAAGGGTGACATTTGGGGTGAATAGTTATTTGGTGCCCCAGTTGTGCTTGGATCTATGATGGACTTTTGAGCAAACAAGGGTGGTGGTCAAACGTGGCCTTCAAAGAGAACTTGGAACTTAAAAAGGACAAAACCATCTAAAATGAAAAATCTGTCATGTTCTTGTATATATGCATCATCCAGGTTCCGCTTAGTCAGCCGGTATTCAGGCAAAGTCTGGTTTAGATTCCCAGGATCCGGAGACCCCGGTGCAGCAACAGAGGCAGTGAATGTAGGATACAGAATTATATGGAGCAACAGAGAAATCTGCTCTCAGATCTCCGCAGAAGGCTGTAGGTGCCAGGAAGTTGTCACTACGGATCCCCCAATGGGCAAACTCCTGTCAGCGGGAGAAGATATTGAGCAGAACTCATTGGCTGCTTCCTCTCCCTTTCACTTAACATTTGCAGTAATGTAGGTGCTAATGGCTCCCCGTGAGGTCTGTGCAGCTGAGAGCTCATTCTGTTTGGCCTTCAGTAAGTGAGGAAATCGCTAATCCCAAAATACTGAAATATTAGCTTCGTTTTCCCCTCTGATGAACACATTATCCTTCACTGTTCCGTGGGTTATTGTCCGGGCATTTGGGCCTTTTTCTTCTGGCAAAGGTCAATAAGTTCCTGAGGAGCCTCAGTAGGGGCTTGGCACCCGTTCTCTTACTGAGTGACCCGCCCGAGCTCTACCCGTCCCCTTACTGAGTGACCCGCCCAAGCTCTACCCGTCCCCTTACTGAGTGACCCACCCGAGCTCTACCCGTTCCCTTACTGAGTGACCCGCCCGAGCTCTACCCGTTCCCTTACTGAGAGACCCACCCGAGCCCTACCCGTCCCCTTACTGAGAGACCCGCCCGAGCTCTACCCGTCCCCTTACTGAGAGACCCGCCCGAGCTCTACCCGTCCCCTTACTGAGTGACCCGCCTGAGCTCTACCCGTCCCCTTACTGAGTGACCCGCCCGAGCTCTACCCATCCCCTTACTGAGAGACCCACCCAAGCCCTACCCGTCCCCTTACTGAGAGACCCGCCCGAGCTCTACCCGTCCCCTTACTGAGAGACCCGCCCGAGCTCTACCCGTCCCCTTACTGAGTGACCCGCCCGAGCTCTACCCGTCCCCTTACTGAGTGACCCGCCCGAGCTCTACCCATCCCCTTACTGAGTGACCCGCCTGAGCTCTACCCGTTCCCTTACTGAGAGACCCACCCGAGCTCTACCCGTCCCCTTACTGAGAGACCCACCCGAGCTCTACCCGTCCCCTTACTGAGTGACCCACCCGAGCTCTACCCGTTCCCTTACTGAGAGACCCACCCGAGCTCTACCCGTTCCCTTACTGAGAGACCCACCCGAGCCCTACCCGTTCCCTTACTGAGAGACCCGCCCAAGCTCTACCCGTCCCCTTACTGAGTGACCCGCCCGAGCTCTACCCGTTCCCTTACTGAGTGACCCACCCGAGCTCTACCCGTCCCCTTACTGAGAGACCCACCCGAGCTCTACCCGTCCCCTTACTGAGTGACCCACCCGAGCTCTACCCGTTCCCTTACTGAGAGACCCACCCGAGCCCTACCCATTCCCTTACTGAGAGACCCACCCGAGCTCTACCCATTCCCTTACTGAGAGACCCACCCGAGCCCTACCCATTCCCTTACTGAGAGACCCACCCGAGCTCTACCTGTTCCGGATAGCACAATGATGGAGGTGTCAAGGAACCACATTCTGACAGAAAGACCTTCTTCAGTCTCTCTATCCATCATCTATCTATCTATATCTGTCTATCTTTTTTCTTTATTATCTGTCATCTATCTATCATTCTATCCATTTATCTATCATTCTATCCATCCATCATGCAGGACAGTACCACCTGTACAAGGTCATGGGAAAGTTTAAAGTGCATTATGGGAATAGGAGTCC
The DNA here is from genome assembly GCF_000004195.4 of Xenopus tropicalis. Classification (NCBI taxonomy): domain Eukaryota; kingdom Metazoa; phylum Chordata; class Amphibia; order Anura; family Pipidae; genus Xenopus; species Xenopus tropicalis. The sequence continues at coordinate 7,090,698 of NC_030680.2, read as the reverse complement.
GTTCCATGTACATTCGGTTGTTATTTCACAGATCCACGTTGATAGAGGAACAAATTTGTCCAGAAAGGCAGAAGCCTAAAACTGCTATTATCTGTTCCAAACATCGAAGCCCAAACTTGTTTGTTTTCTCCCCAAAAGAGGAATTTAATATAAAGCAGGTTCCGTCTCTGAGCATCTGTTCCCCCTCAGCCTCCCCCGGCGCAGCCAAGTGCATTCTCTATGGGAGATTGGTGTTTGGCTCCTCCCTCTCGGCTACACAAACAGCCCCGGGGGGCCGGGGGGGGGGCACAGAGTCGGATATTTATTTCCAGGGAATGTATAACTGTTACAGGGACGGAGAACGTGTTAATTCTCAGTAAGTTGGTGTTCTTGGAACGCAAGAGCTCGGAGATCTAACAATGGGAACCAAATCTGCACAAATAATCCCAAATATGAGTAGGAGGAGCTATTAATATATCTCCCACATTTATATAGGGCTGCCAATGTGTATAAGGATTTATCCTTATCATTTACAGTAGGGGGTACATTATCCCTTATAATACATGAGTGATACTCAGAGTTCCCTGTATAACTCAGCCTGCAGCCTTGTGCCTTTATATGGGCACAGAACCCCTCAGTGACTGCTAATATCCTTATCATTTACAGTAGGGGGTACATTATCCCTTATAATACATGAGTGATACTCAGAGTTCCCTGTATAACTCAGCCTGCAGCCTTGTGCCTTTATATGGGGGGCACAGAACCCCTCAGTGACTGCTAATATCCTTATCATTTACAGTAGGGGGTACATTATATCCCTTATAATACATGAGTGATACTCAGAGTTCCCTGTATAACTCAGCCTGCAGCCTTGTGCCTTTATATGGGGGGCACAGAACCCCTCAGTGACTGCTAATATCCTTATCATTTACAGTAGGGGGTACATTATCCCTTATAATACATGAGTGATACTCAGAGTTCCCTGTATAACTCAGCCTGCAGCCTTGTGCCTTTATATGGGGGGCACAGAGCCCCTCAGTGACTGCTAATATCCTTATCATTTACAGTAGGGGGTACAGTATCCCTTATAATACATGAGTGATACTCAGAGTTCCCTGTATAACTCAGCCTGCAGCCTTGTGCCTTTATATGGGGGGCACAGAACCCCTCAGTGACTGCTAATATCCTTATCATTTACAGTAGGGGGTACATTATCCCTTATAATACATGAGTGATACTCAGAGTTCCCTGTATAACTCAGCCTGCAGCCTTGTGCCTTTATATGGGCACAGAAACCCCTCAGTGACTGCTAATATCCTTATCATTTACAGTAGGGGGTACATTATCCCTTATAATACATGAGTGATACTCAGAGTTCCCTGTATAACTCAGCCTGCAGCCTTGTGCCTTTATATGGGGGGCACAGAACCCCTCAGTGACTGCTAATATCCTTATCATTTACAGTAGGGGGTACATTATCCCTTATAATACATGAGTGATACTCAGAGTTCCCTGTATAACTCAGCCTGCAGCCTTGTGCCTTTATATGGGCACAGAACCCCTCACAGACTGCTAATATCCTTATCATTTACAGTAGGGGGTACATTATCCCTTATAATACATGAGTGATACTCAGAGTTCCCTGTATAACTCAGCCTGCAGCCTTGTGCCTTTATATGGGGGGCACAGAACCCCTCACAGACTGCTAATATCCTTATCATTTACAGTAGGGGGTATCCAATGCCGTTCCCTGAGACATTATCATTACACTAAGCACAGATTTTGGGCAGAGGCCAATGATAAACAACAGCTCATTCCGAAGCTTCCAGAGGAGAAAACACAGAGATATATAAGATATAAGGGTTGGAGAGAATGAAGGAAACACAGGGTGAAATCAGTCCCAGGAGAATGCAGCGCCCCCATCAGGAGAGTAAATGGCAAATTGTTTTTCTTGTTATATTGACTCAGGGCATTGGGGAAAAATGGGAATGGCACTAATGGGACCCCCAAACACTCAACATGGAACCCACCCCCAGATACATTTTGTTTGAACTCGAGGGGCAACTCCTATGCTGGCGGGTATGAAAGGGGTGGGAAATACTGAGGAATGGGCGGGGTATTGTGTAGATTGGGGTGGGGCTTGGAAGACCATTGGACCAACCTATTATTTCTGAGGAACCTGAGGTCTCCTATTACTTCTGTAGGTTATAAAATGTGACTGATCTTTTTCCATGAACCACAAGAAGTTCACAAAGCATGCTGGGAGCTGTAGTCCACAACACAATAAAGCCAAGGTCAGCTGCCCATGTAAAGCCCTGAGGTTCCTCCTCTGAGAATCCTACCATGGCACCTAATTCCTGACTCTATGTTCTTTGGGGCCCCTGGAGGCATTGGTTCTATTTCTTCTAGTTCTGGGCACCTCAGCAGGTTCATAACCAAGACTCTGACATTTAGTCACTGCCTAATGTTGGCAAACACTAAATGCCAGGCAGTCTCACAGGGTTAAAGTACAAGGACACGTTGGTACAATTGGAGAGCAAGGATCTGGGGCACTGACGTATGACCATAGAGGTCCACGTGGTCTGCTGGGAACTGGGTAGATCCATTGAGAAGGTTTCTAGGTGGACGTTGGGCCAAACCTGAGGAATTCTCTAGGTGTCTGGATTAATGATATCGACAAGCCTTGTACCCCCATCTGGCCCTCAAGGTGCAGTAGAGATCCAACCTCCAACCTCATAGGAACCAAATCCAGGTGGTTTCTAAATATGGCCACCACCCAACCTCATCCAGACCTTGCCTCGTTCTGCCCCCAGTGGGGCTATAGCTATGGGTTGGTTGGTAGACCTGGGTACAGAGACGTGGGTAAGCTGGACATGATGGTCCCACCGCTATAACAATAGGGTTCAGGCCTTTGCGGGACCCTCTTTGGAGTCATGAACCAATGATACAGCCTTCCTGGCTCTAAGGGCCCTCAGTATCCTGAAGACGTCTCAGGTCTCAGCTTTCACCTGTGGCCGACTTGCCCCAAAACATTTGCATCGTGCCCATTGGCTGAAGTTAGCCCCACCCACACTCTGACCCAGGGACCCATTGGGCATCAGGCAGCTCCAGGTTCCCAGGACAAACCCAGGGTTACTAATCTACTACCCATATGGTTGAGGCCAGAGTTGCCCTTGCTGACTAATTTAACCCCTATCTTACCCCTGAGGGGGGCAATGATAGGACAATTATTTTTATTTACGCAGAAATCTCGGGGATTTGTTTGTGTTTATCCATCCCCGGTGCCGCACTCATTCCTTGGCCAGAACATTTCATTCCTCAACCAACAGCTGTATCCTGAGCTTCTCCCCTACTGGGGGGGTAAGTGGGGCCCTCGGGCCGTCCCAATAGTTATACACCTCATGCAGTAAATTATCCCATGCTCGGCCCTGTCCCTGCCCCCCCCCCCAGTCTGAGGGGGAAACACGGGATACAGACAAGCAGGAATTCCCGGCTGAACCCCCAGTCTCTGCACCTGCCCAGCGAAGGGTTTGGGGGGAGAGGGAAAGGAATCTGTGGAACTGCACAGAGATCCATAAAATAAAGAATTAAAAACAAAACAACACTAAGAGCCTGTGTTTCACTGCACAGAGTCGTCTCCTGTCTGCTAATAACAGGGGGGGCTATAAGGTGCCTGTCACTTGGGGGTAGGGGGGGCTATAAGGTATGTGTCACTTGGGGTAGGGGGGGCTATAAGGTGCCTGTCACTTGGGGGTAGGGGGGGCTATAAGGTGTGTGTCACTTGGGGCAGGGGGGGCTATAAGGTGCCTGTCACTTGGGGTAGGGGGGGCTATAAGGTGCCTGTGATTTTGGGGTAGGGGGGGCTATAAGGTGTGTGTCACTTGGGGCAGGGGGGGCTATAAGGTGTGTGTCACTTGGGGTAGGGGGGGCTATAAGGTGCCTGTGATTTTGGGGTAGGGGGGGCTATAAGGTGTGTGTCACTTGGGGTAGGGGGGGGCTATAAGGTGTGTGTCACTTGGGGTAGGGGGGGGCTATAAGGTATGTGTCACTTGGGGTAGGGGGGGCTATAAGGTGTGTGTCACTTGGGGTAGGGGGGGGCTATAAGGTGTGTGTCACTTGGGGTAGGGGGGGGCTATAAGGTGTGTGTCACTTGGGGTGGGGGGGGCTATAAGGTGTGTGTCACTTGGGGTAGGGGGGACTATAAGGTGTGTGTCACTTGGGGTAGGGGGGGGCTATAAGGTGTGTGTCACTTGGGGTAGGGGGGGCTATAAGGTGTGTGTCACTTGGGGTAGGGGGGGGCTATAAGGTGTGTGTCACTTGGGGTGGGGGGGCTATAAGGTGTGTGTCACTTGGGGTAGGGGGGACTATAAGGTGTGTGTCACTTGGGGTAGGGGGGGGCTATAAGGTGTGTGTCACTTGGGGTAGGGGGGGCTATAAGGTGTGTGTCACTTGGGGTAGGGGGGGCTATAAGGTGTGTGGGGTAGGGGGGACTATAAGGTATGTGTCACTTGGGGTAGGGGGGGCTATAACGTGTGTGTCACTTGGGGTAGGGGGGACTATAAGGTGTGTGGGGTAGGGGGACTATAAGGTATGTGTCACTTGGGGTAGGGGGGGGCAATAAGGTGTGTGTCACTTGGGGTAGGGGGGGCTATAAGGTGTGTGTCACTTGGGGTAGGGGGGACTATAAGGTGTGTGGGGTAGGGGGGACTATAAGGTGTGTGTCACTTGGGGTAGGGGGGGCAATAAGGTGTGTGTCACTTGGGGTAGGGGGGGCTATAAGGTGTGTGTCACTTGGGGTAGGGGGGCTATAAGGTGTGTGTCACTTGGGGTAGGGGGGCTATAAGGTGTGTGGGGTAGGGGGACTATAAGGTGTGTGTCACTTGGGGTAGGGGGGGGCAATAAGGTGTGTGTCACTTGGGGTAGGGGGGGCTATAAGGTGTGTGTCACTTGGGGTAGGGGGGACTATAAGGTGTGTGGGGTAGGGGTGACTATAGGGAGTAAGGGGGATTACAAGGTGTGTGCAGTGTAGGGTTTGGGTAACTTTTCAACTGAAATAAAAAACCCTGATTATGAAGGTTCCAGAGAATTGAATGTTCTTGTGCCCTTGGGCAGTTTATATTTTAAAGGAAATCAGTTGAGGGTCAGAGAACCCACATCTGGGCCATCTGCTCCTCCACCAAGTGGATGTTGAAACTCCTTTTCTCCTAGGAGAGGACATGTAGCCCCACCAGGCGTCCCCGGAACATTCCATTCCATAGAATCCTGCAATGAGCTCACAATGCAAATATTCCAGCCATTTTATTGATGATCCTCCTTATCTTGTATAGAGGGACATACGCTGGGGCGCTTGCGTATATTGTATATTATACATAAACCATTCTGGGAAGCCTCAGGGTGACAGTCTCCTCTCTGTATATGCGCAGGGATTGTACTTGGCTACTGCTCAATCAGTAGGAATGTTCCCTCCTTAGAATAAAATGCAGGGGGTGATGCCATTTCATTTTCAATTACAAAATTGCTGCATCATAAAGAACAATGTTAAATATTGGGTTCCATGGACCATCTATGACTGGGCCCAGAACAACCACTTGAGAGAGGGAAACCCCCTGTCAGCAGCTCAAGTATGTACCTTCCTTGTTAGTTCTCGAATGGATGGAGCATCCATGTCAGGGTTGTGTTTCCTTGGGGTAGCACAGTGCAAGGATAAAGAGAGCCCCACTAGTGAGACCCACCAAGTCTATAAAAGGTAGGCTACGAGCCAACATTTTTCTCTTGAAACCCCTCAGTGAAGGAGGGAACCTGGTAGGAGGTGTGAGAAGAGCCAAGGCCATGGCAAGGGTACAGTGGCCACTAGCTAGAGTAGGCCTATAGTCCAAAGATGGCCATACATTGACCACTAGGTAGAGTAGGCGTATAGTCCAAAGGTGGCCATACATTGACCACTAGGTAGAGTAGGCGTATAGTCCATTTGAGGCCATACATTGACCACTTGGTAGAGTAGGCGTATAGTCCAAAGATGGCCATACATTGACCACTAGGTACAGTAGGTGTATAGTCCATCGGTGGCCATACAGTGACACCTAGGTTGAGTAGGCGTATAGTCCAAAGATGGCCATACATTGACCACTAAGTAGAGTAGGCGTATAGTCCATTGGTGGCCATACATTGATCACTAGGTAGAGCAGGCGTATAGACCAGGGGTAGGGAACCTTGGCTCTCCAGCTGTGATAAAACTACAAATCCCAGCAAGCATTTTCCTTAATTAACCATGACTGTGGCTGTCAGACTCCTGCAATGTCCAAAGGTGGCCATACATTGACCACTAGGTAGAGTAGGCGTATAGTTCATCATTGGCCATACATTGACACCTAGGTAGAGTAGGCGTATAGTCCAAAGGTGACCATACATTGACCACTAGGTAGAGTAGGCGTATAGTCCAAAGGTGGCCATACATTGACCACTAGGTACAGTAGGTGTATAGTCCATCGGTGGCCATACATTGACACCTAGGTAGAGTAGGCGTATAGTCCAAAGATGGCCATACATTGACCACTAGGTACAGTAGGTGTATAGTCCATCAGTGGCCATACAGTGACAAGATGGCCATACATTGACCACTAAGTAGAGTAGGCGTATAGTCCAAAGATGGCCATACATTGACCACTAGGTACAGTAGGTGTATAGTCCATCGGTGGCCATACAGTGACACCTAGGTTGAGTAGGCGTATAGTCCAAAGATGGCCATACATTGACCACTAAGTAGAGTAGGCGTATAGTCCATTGGTGGCCATACATTGATCACTAGGTAGAGCAGGCGTATAGACCAGGGGTAGGGAACCTTGGCTCTCCAGCTGTGATAAAACTACAAATCCCAGCAAGCATTTTCCTTAATTAACCATGACTGTGGCTGTCAGACTCCTGCAATGCATTGTGGGACTGGTAGTTCCATAACAGCTGGAGAGCCAAGGTTCCCTACCCCTGGTATAGACCAAAGGTGGCCATACATTGACACCTAGGTAGAGTAGGCGTATAGTCCAAAGGTGGACATACATTGACCACTAGGTAGAGTAGGCGTATAGTTCATTGGAGGCCATACATTGACCACTTGGTAGAGTAGGCGTATAGTCCAAAGATGGCCATACATTGGCCACTAGGTAGAGTAGGCGTATAGTTCATTGGAGGCCATACATTGACCACTTGGTAGAGTAGGCGTATAGTCCAAAGATGGCCATACATTGGCCACTAGGTAGTAGAGTAGGCATATAGTTTATTGTTGGCCATACATTGACACCTAGGTAGAGTAGGCGTATAGTCCAAAGGTGGCCATACATTGACACCTAGGTAGAGTAGGCGTATAGTCCAAAGGTGGCCATACATTGACCACTAGCTAGAGTAGCCGTATAGTCCAAAGATGGCCATACATTGACCACTAGGTAGAGCAGGCGTATAGTTCATTGTTGGCCATACATTGACACCTAGGTAGAGTAGGTGTATAGTCCATCGTTGGCCATACATTGACACCTAGGTAGAGTAGGCGTATAGTCCAAGGATGGCCATACATTGACCACTATACATGAGCTGATGATTGAAATCAGCCAGATATTGATTGGGCAAGTTCAAAAATCTTGGCCTACATCTCATCAATGCGATCTGAATTTTTGGCCCTTGGACTTCAAGGTGGGCATACTAGAGAAAGATAGGATCGTTTGGCAGACCTTTCAGTGTTTGGCCACCATAAGATTAGATGGTCTAGGAGCAAAGACATAGTATATAGTGAGCACTTGGCTTCATTGAAGAGAAGGAGTTGGGTCGCTCCCTTGTTGCCAAACGAATCAGTGCTACTGAGCCCAGTCACATGAAACTACTGGTTCCAATTTAATGTATTTAAGGTCCTCCTATTATTAACTTGATAAGAACAACTAGCACCCATCTGAAGGATGGAAAGGGACCCTGCAATGGCTGTAACTGGAAGGAGAATGTGAGTACTGGAACCCAAAAGTCCAGTGCCAGCCTGGGGTATTTGGGCCTACTGGATCGTCCCTCAAACACCCATTACCCCTCGCAACCACTGGTTCCCCTCAGAATGACCTAGCTCATTATGGTGAACCCCAACTTTTACATTTAGAGAAGGTTCTTGAGTGTAAGAAGGTGAGGAGCCAATGTAGTCACCCTATGAGTATCTGTCTATCTACGAGTATTTTCACATGGTGCAAGTCAGCAGGTTTCCCCCTTACAGACCCAAAATATATTATTTTTGTTCCAACAGCGACAGGCGGAAAGAATTCCTGTTCCGTTGCCATTTCTGACCAAGTAACTTAATCTTCCATCTGCAGAACAATGATCTCGTCGCCTCCAAAGGCACAGCCCTATTTCCCAATTCTCTCTTTTATTTATTATTATTCAGCCTTTTATTAAAAGATCAAATCTAAATATGGATGTTCCGGGTTATTTTTAGTTGTTGACGAGAAAATTGTGGAAAACAAACAAGGATCTGGCAGCCGGGGGCCGACCCAAGATTGGCTTCCAGGACACTATTATCAGTTTATCCGTGAAACGCGTTGGCTGAGAGTCAGGAGTCTGTCCCGTTCCGCTCTTTCTTCAGCACCTTCCGGAATTTTCTAATCACCTGAGTCGCATTCCAAGAACCGGGAGCAAAATGTGACCCAGAATGTTCCATGAACTGCCCGGAAAGGGGGACTCATCTCACCCACGCGCATTAGATATTTCCATTATTTTCACCACGGCCATAGCTCGGATACTGGGACCATTTGGGAGGCTGTTATGTCCATTATCTACGAGCAGAAAAACAGATCTGGCATTTTAGTCTGTTGTTTCCGTTTGTGGTTAGTGGAGATTAAAGAGCAAGTAAACATTAACTCTCAATATGTGGCGGAGCGTTTAAATGCCACGGACTAAAGTCAATTTGTTTCCGTATATTTTGACTTGAATGTTGGATAAAACCACAATAAAAGGGGGTTGAGTCATGGACATTCCTTGGGCCCATATTTAAGTAATAAGTCATTATTTGCAAGGGGGAAGGCAGGAAACTCTCATTAGGAGGTAGCACCCCATAACCCAACTCATAAATGGTGGTCTTACTCCTAAAACAATGTGTGTTGGTCTTTGAAATCCATCCCCTATATAAAGCTATACTGACGGACAATATGTTGCCTGTTGGACTGGCCTGAACCAGTTCCAGAAAATCTCATGGTGGGTGCAAGTTCTAATGGGTTCCAGACAAGGCATAATCCCCTTCTAAGTTCCACTTTGGACCTATGTAAAGCTAGTTGCTTCAAGAGTCAGCCCAGGGTGTCTGGTTCTCTAGTAAACCCTAGGAGACCCTGTCCTGATCAGTCAAGATATAAGGCAACCAGGCAAGGAGGTAAAAATCTATGAGAAATATGACCAGACGGCAATAATTAGGACCATCCAACAGGTTGGAATGGTGGCTTGGCAATTTCATGATCATGAAAATAAAGAATTACTTGCTTGTAACTACCATGGGTCACTTCCCATTGATAAGTCCCACCTGAAGCATATCTTCAGAGGTGGCCTCACCACCATTCAGGACTCTATCAATAGAAGATTAGAGGTTGCAATTAGAGCCACCTTTTAAAACAGGATAAAACAAAAATCCCCATGCTGCTTGGCTGAGCAGAAGACAACTGAGATGGATGCAGCTGAGTGGCCAAGGATCTTCAGGGAACACAAGAGAACCTCTCGTGATCTTCAAGATCAAAATACAACCCGGCATGGAGATAAAAGTCAATGAGATATGTGACCATCCAACTTTCAACCCTATAGGGCAATTGAATGACCATCCTATAGGGTTGGAAGTTGTATGGTTGGGAGTTGGATGGTGGCTTAGCAATTTCATGATCAGAAATGGAGAAATGCAGAAAGAATTACTAGTAAATCATGGTGCCTGGAACTACCACACGTCATTTCCCACTGACTTGAAACAGGAAACACTTGCAAAAAACCATTAACCCAGAAAAGTAGGGGACATAGAACCCTCATGCTGCTTGGCTGAGCAGAAGACACCTGAGATGGATGAAGCTGAGCTGCCAAGGATCTTCAGGGAACACTAGAGAACCTCTCCTGATCTTCAAGATGTAATACAACCCAGCAAGGAGGTAAAAGTGAATGAGAAATAAGACCAGAGGGCAATTGAAGGACCATCCTATAGGGTTGGAAGTTGGATGGTTGGGAGTTGGATGGTGGCTTAGCAATTTCATGATCAGAAATGGAGAAAGAATTACTAGTAAAACATGGTGCCTTGAACTACCACAGGTCAAAGAAAAGTAGGGACTTGAAGAACCCAAGTCCCACCTGAAGCATATCTTCAGAGGTAGCCTCACCACCATGCAGGACTGTATCAGTAGAAGATTAGAAGTTGTGATTACAGCTATGTCTATGAGCAGAAGACACCTGAGATGAAGCTGAGGGGCCAAGTTATTCTTCCACCAACAGCCTAGCATGGAACCCATCCAATCCTCTCCTGATGTCTCTACTCTACACACACATGCATTGATATGACTAAGGCAGAAATAGTTTTTGATATACAACATACAAAAAGCAACGAGCCATATCTTTAGTTCATTCCATCTCCCAAGGATTATATCATTGTGAGGAACCTCAGGCCTCGCTCGTGTAATAGATTGCAAGGGAGGAGCAGCCGCCAGTGACCAGATGCTCCTAAAATAACAGAGGAGAGGCATGAATCTTGACTAGATTCACAAAAACACAGGCCCCAGTGGCACAAGAGGATTAATACTCTGCCTAAATTTAGCCGTTGTCATGAGTCGGAAACACTGTATATTCATGTATCATGCCGCCAAGAAATCTTAATTAACAACAGAGGAAAAACATCTCTGAATCTTTCCTATGGGGTGAGCTGTTATCAATCACACAATGTACCTACAGCAGAGCAGCAAAAACACGAGCGTAGCCCTTCTGGAACCACCTTCCAATAAGCGGATCTAAAGTCAATCTGTAGAACTATTTAATTACTAATTAAGATTAGAAGATTGAAGAGGTTCCTTGATGAAACTGGACATTCATCTGAGAGTTCTCTTCTCTCCATGTTGAACAATTAAATTAGTTCTTCATGAAGAGAATGGAACCCATCATTGGCTTCATTCCCAGATGCAATGACTCTACTACCAAGATGGCTGAAAAGGTGAGGACCCAAACCCAAATTCCAAACCCTAATCCAGTCAGATTGTCAACTCCTAGAAACCGAATTACTGTTAATTGCAACTGTTGCTGTTCCATTGGTCCTAAAGAAAACCATTAATGGCCACCAAATCCTACATGCAGATGAATATTCCTGTTATTGTTTTCCAATTGATGCTCTAAGAAGCTCAGGCCCACCAAGAGGTCATGGAAATGGTCAAAACCCATATTGGCCAGAACTAATGAGCCAAGGAGAGCTTACATTTACTACAATGTTTGGAAGGGACCTTTACGATATGAACAATAAATGGGGTTGGACTTCAGGAGATGTTATAGGGGACTATATGTTGACCATACAAACATGGAGGTAGAAGACATTTTTTAAACATCTGTAACATGTTCCCCCATGACATTTCATGGGATGTGTGTCTGATACCTCACTATTTCTTCTCCATCTGCAATTGTTCCTTCTGTTTCTGTTCTTCTGGGTCAGTACCAATGCTTTCCAACCACTGGATAAACAGCCATTAGGTGCATTATTATACCCCCTCATATCCGCTTGTATCTGACCATTCAAAGCCTTCACCAAAGGCAACTGAAGATGTAAGTTCTGCAGTTTCCAGATTAGTCCAAGCTGTGTTAAAGGTTCTGCTCAGTTGTTCTTCATATGGATCTTCTAGTTGAGCTGATTGGAACACTTCCCACTCAAATGTGGCTTTAGATAATGATTGCAAAAATGTCTATGAAGATGGAGGAGATATGGAAAAACCATGCTCCTCTATAGACAATGGGAGAACTTACTTCTGTTGCAGAAGAATCCACCTCCCACCATCCCAATACCAATATAATATTGTCAGTGTAGATCTCCTTCCACTAGTTGGCACAAACCACCTGGAGGGGGGGGCAATTAAACATCTGTATGGCAGAAGTTGCCTTCAAACCTCTATTCTGATCAAAAAAGGTCAATGATTCCAGACATCATCTTGACCCATGATTGTAGACCCCAAAGCTGTTGAAGACCCAAGTCTTCTGGGAAGCTAAGAACTAGTGGTGGAAAGGTTGTTGGTCCTTTAGGAGATAGAATCAAGCCACCAATATATTCCCACCACTACATTGGCTTCACAGAAGACCTGGGTCTCCACCAACTTTGGGGGTATACGCAAAGACCCCCGCAATCGTATCTACATGTAACTTTCCTATGATATTCCAGTTTGTGGAGCCGTCGGTCAGCTGACAGGTGTGAAGTCATCTGCTACATTTTTCTTCTGCGTGGAAATATCTAAAATATCTCCAGCGCATTCTTCCCCGTAAAGCTAATTTCTCCTGTATTTTTAGTCCGAGGAATGCAATACAGCATTTGTTTGTTTTAGGGAAAGAAATAAATGGAAGTCCATTATGCGCTGTTTCCTAAAGGTCTCTGTGGGACGGTCGTGTTAGATGAGGAAGAATGTTGGCCGGCCGGCGGCCCAGCTGCGAGGGAGTAGTCGGCTCATCACAATACAATGTGTCCAGAAGGCTCCAACTGCCAATCAATGGCCACGAGATATTGAGAAATGGAGTCAAACTGGTTCTGCCCGGTTACAACAGGAATATCGAGAGGATGAGCTCTTCGTGCAGATTGGCCACTCAGGACCTGGAGACGGAACAACGTGGTCGGGAGATAGAACGCTGTGTCTTTTTATGGAAACAAAAATATCAATTTAAGTTCTGACCAAACATCATATGGTCAGTAATTGGGTTGGACTATTCAACTTAATCTAAAGAAAATGACCTTTAAAGGGCAAGTAAAGCCTCAACAGAATGTTTCCATTCCAATCCCAAGCTCTCCAAAAATGGCACTTGGTTAAAATCAAGGTTAATTTAAAGAAAATTACCTTTAAAGGGCAAGTAAAGCCTCAGCAGAATGTGTCCCCTCCAATCCCTAGCTCTCCAAAGTAGGCACTTGGTTAAAATCAAGGTTAATCTAAAGAAAATGACCTTTAAAGGGCAAGTAAAGCCTCAGCAGAATGTTGCCACTCCAATCCCAAGCTCTCCAAAAATGGCACTTGGTCAAAATCAAGGTTAATCTAAAGAAAATGACCTTTAAAGGGCAAGTAAAGCCTCAACAGAATGTTGCCATTCCAATCCCAAGCTCTCCAAAGTTGGCACTTGGTCAAAATCAAGGTTAATCTAAAGAAAATGACCAAAGGGCAAGTAAAGCCTCAGCAGAATGTTGCCACTCAAATACATAGCTCTCCAAAGTAGGCACGGGGTCTGACTGGCCAGAAACCAGAAGATACCATGGTTGGCCCTGGTCCTGCTGCTCTCAAGGGCTTGTCCCACTGGCCGTCTGGTCCTGGCTCCATTTCCTTTACCCTGGGGGCCATTAGCTAGGGTGTCTGGCTGTGGGGAGTAGAGGCAGTGAGGCTTCATTTATCAACACTAGGCAAATTTGCCCATGGGCAGTAACCAATAGTAACTAATCAGCTGCAGGTAGAAGAATGAATGCAACAGTTTGATTGGTTGCCATGGGTTACTGACCATGGGCAAATTTGCTCAATGGCCCCCAGTAACAGCAATGGGTGGGCCATTGGGAGGTTAGATGTCAGACTTACCAGTGCTGCTTTCCCAGTCTGACACTGAGTAGGCTCCCCCAAACTCAATTACACATGCAAACAAATTCACCAATGAGAATCATCCTTATCATTTTATCTAACATAGGGGGACTAGTGGGCAATTTTCAGCCTCCTTTTCTAGCTGAGCTGATTGGAACAATTTCCACTCAAATGAGGCTTTAGATAATGGTTGCAAAGATGTCTATGAAGATGGAAAGTGCTGCTTTGCCAGTTGGACACTGAGTCGGCTCCCCCAAACTCAATTACACATGCAAAAGAATTCACCAATGAGAATCATCCCTATCATTTTATCTAACATAGGGAGACTAGTGGCCAGTTGTGGCTAGTTGATATTACACTTACACAGGGTTCAGTCTGAGGATTCACTTCTACAAACTGTGCTGAAAACCTTCAGTAGCAGCAAAACTTAGGGAGTTGGGTGTTCAAAGTGCACGCAGCATTCCTATTGGTAGACCCATATCCATTAAGTAGGCCAATGGCCTCATTTAGGTTAACTTTTAGTTTGTTAAAGAATGTCCTATTCCTTGCAACTTTGCAGTTGGTCTTCATTATTTATTTTTCACAATTATTTAATACTTTGCCTTCAACTCCTACATCTTTGCAGCTTTCAAATGGGGGTCACCGACCCCGGCAACCAAACAACGATCGCCCTGTGAGCTTACAATGTTATTAGAAATGTTACGTTTCATTCCTTATCTTTCTATTCAGTCTCCTTTTCATATTTCAGTCTTTCATTCAAATCACTGTCTGGTTGCTAAGTCAAACAAGACCCTAGCAACCAGCTAAGTAACCACTGTTGGGTAGAACAGCAGCATTTAGGAAGGTTGTACTCAACAACTTTAGGGGAAAGTCAATGTTTTACACCATTTTTCCTGTTCTACACCGGCTCCCAGTGTCTGACCAGTGTTGGCCAGTTTGGCTAATGGAGGCCCAGAACAGATTGTTCAGCAATTGCCCAAACAGACGTGTAATGTTTATTAAAGGGGGAAATGATGGATTGAATGAGTGACCCAGATGCACCATAGCTGAGTCCTGTGTGGGACCTGCCTGGGACTGATCCATCATGGGAGTTATCTTGCCCCGCCCCCTCGTTATTATCTCTCTAATGAGACAGTGAGTCTGCGGGGGTGACCCATTCAGTTTAGTTGCACTTATCTCTCTCCCCGGGACCCAGACAGGAGCCCTGATTAGTGCTAATAGGTGCCCCCCCCCCCCCACCCTGACCAGAGACACCGCGCAGGGAACGTGACTCACAAGAACAGAGTGTTCCCTCTATGTATCACTAATAACACTGAGCCCCGTATCCCCCCCCCCCCCCAGGAACAGTAGTGCCGGTTATTGTTATTCTGTATGGAGTTCTAAGCAACTTTTCAATTGGTCTTCCTTATTTATTTCTTATTTATTTGTCTTCTTCTTCTAAATCTTTGCAGCTTTCAAATGGGGGTCACTGACCCCGGCAGCCAAAACCTATTGCTCTGGAGACAGTAGGACAAGATGGAGAGAGTAGAGCAAGATGGAGACAGTAGGGCAAGATGGAGGCAGTAGGGCAAGATGGAGACAGTAGGGCAAGATGGAGACAGTAGGGCAAGATGGAGACAGTAGGGTAAGATGGAGACAGTAGGGCAAGATGGAGGCAGTAGGACAAGATGGAGACAGTAGGACAAGATGGAGGCAGTAGGACAAGATGGAGACAAAAGGGTAAGATGGAGACAGTAGGACAAGATGGAGACAGTAGGACAAGATGGAGGCAGTAGGACAAGATGGAGGCAGTAGGGCAAGATGGAGACAGTAGGGCAAGATGGGGACAGTAGGGCAAGATGGGGACAGTAGGGCAAGATGGAGACAGTAGGACAAGATGGAGACAGTAGGGCAAGATGGAGACAGTAGGGCAAGATGGAGACAGTAGGGCAAAATGGAGACAGTAGGGCAAGATGGAGACAGTAGGGCAAGATGGAGACAGTAGGGCAAGATGGAGACAGTAGGACAAGATGGAGGCAGTAGGACAAGATGGAGACAGTAGGGCAAGATAGAGACAGTAGGACAGGATGGAGACAGTAGTACAAGATGGAGACAGTAGGACAGGATGGAGACAGTAGGACAAGATGGAGACAGTAGGGCAAGATGGAGACAGTAGGGCATGATGGAGACAGTAGGGCAGGATGGAGACAGTAGGGCAATATGGAGACAGTAGGGCAATATGGAGACAGTAGGACAGGATGGAGACAGTAGGACAGGATGGAGACAGTAGGGCAAGATGGAGACAGTAGGACAGGATGGAGACAGTAGGACAAGATGGAGACAGTAGGACAGGATGGAGACAGTAGGGCAAGATGGAGACAGTAGGGCAAGATGGAGACAGTAGGGCAAGATGGAGACAGAAGGGCAATATGGAGACAGTAGGGCAAGATGGAGACAGTAGGGCAGGATGGAGACAGTAGGGCAAGATGGAGACAGTAGGGCAAGATGGAGACAGTAGGGCAAGATGGAGACAGAAGGGCAAGATGGAGACAGTAGGGCAAGATGGAGACAGTAGGGCAAGATGGAGACAGAAGGGCAATATGGAGACAGTAGGGCAGGATGGAGACAGTAGGGCAAGATGGAGACAGTAGGGCAAGATGGAGACAGTAGGGCAAGATGGAGACAGTAGGGCAAGATGGAGACAGTAGGGCAAGATGGAGACAGTAGGGCAAGATGGAGACAGAAGGGCAATATGGAGACAGTAGGGCAAGATGGAGACAGTAGGGCAAGATGGAGACAGAAGGGCAATATGGAGACAGTAGGGCAAGATGGAGACAGTAGGGCAGGATGGAGACAGTAGGGCAAGATGGAGACAGTAGGGCAAGATGGAGACAGAAGGGCAATATGGAGACAGTAGGGCAAGACGGGGACAGTAGGGCAAGACGGAGACAGAAGGGCAATATGGAGACAGTAGGGCAAGATGGAGACAGTAGGGCAGGATGGAGACAGTAGGGCAAGATGGAGACAGTAGGGCAAGATGGAGACAGTAGGGCAAGATGGAGACAGAAGGGCAAGATGGAGACAGTAGGGCAAGATGGAGACAGTAGGGCAAGATGGAGACAGTAGGGCAAGATGGAGACAGAAGGGCAATATGGAGACAGTAGGGCAAGATGGAGACAGTAGGGCAAGATGGAGACAGAAGGGCAATATGGAGACAGTAGGGCAAGATGGAGACAGTAGGGCAGGATGGAGACAGTAGGGCAAGATGGAGACAGTAGGGCAAGATGGAGACAGAAGGGCAATATGGAGACAGTAGGGCAAGACGGGGACAGTAGGGCAAGACGGAGACAGTAGGGCAAGACGGAGACAGTAGGGCAAGATGGAGACAGTAGGGCAAGATGGAGACAGCAGGAAAAGATGGAGACAGTAGGGCAAGATGGAGACAGTAGGGCAAGATGGAGACAGTAGGGCAAGACGGAGACAGTAGGGCTATGTACAGGCTATGAGCAAACTTAGGGGGCTGTTCCTGCTGAATTGTGCTTAGTACAGGGGAATCCCTATGTGCCATAGTTTTATGGTATCTCTCTGTACAGGCTATGAGCAAACTTAGGGGGCTGTTCCTGCTGAATTGTGCTTAGTACAGGGGAATCCCTATGTGCCATAGTTTTATGGTATCTCTCTGTACAGGCTATGAGCAAACTTAGGGGGCTGTTCCTGCTGAATTGTGCTTAGTACAGGGGAATCCCTATGTGCCATAGTTTTATGGTATCTCTCTGTACAGGCTATGAGCAAACTTAGGGGGCTGTTCCTGCTGAATTGTGCTTAGTACAGGGGAATCCCTATGTGCCATAGTTTTATGGTATCTCTCTGTACAGGCTATGGGCAAACTTAGGGGGCTGTTCCTGCTGAATTGTGCTTAGTACAGGGGAATCCCTATGTGCCATAGTTTTATGGTATCTCTCTGTACAGGCTATGGGCAAACTTAGGGGGCTGTTCCTGCTGAATTGTGCTTAGTACAGGGGAATCCCTATGTGCCATAGTTTTATGGTATCTCTCTGTACAGGCTATGAGCAAACTTAGGGGGCTGTTCCTGCTGAATTGTGCTTAGTACAGGGGAATCCCTATGTGCCATAGTTTTATGGTATCTCTCTGTACAGGCTATGAGCAAACTTAGGGGGCTGTTCCTGCTGAATTGTGCTTAGTACAGGGGAATCCCTATGTGCCATAGTTTTATGGTATCTCTCTGTACAGGCTATGAGTATCACTAGTCGCACTGGCTCTGCTGAATGGCTGGGGTATAGCAGTGAGTTAGTTAAAAATGACACCAAACACCAGATCAGATGCTGCTAAGAATTTCCCGAGCCCGGTGCAAGGCTGCCATCTAGTGGTATTATTTTATTTTAGCTTTGCTGCACACTTCTTATTCTTTAAAGGGGAACTCAACCCAAAAACAGAATTTTATTTATATATATCATTCTAAGCAACTCCCCAATATCCATTCATTCCTCATTCTCACTGGGTTTATAGTTATGTGTAACTGTCACTGTGTCTGTCCCTTTCCCTTCCCTGCACTGCTGGTTCTGACTCCTGATACAACTCCCCAATATCCATTCATTCCTCATTCTCACTGGGTTTATAGTTATGTGTAACTGTCACTGTGTCTGTCCCTTTCCCTTCCCTGCACTGCTGGTTCTGACTCCTGATACAACTCCCCAATATCCATTCATTCCTCATTCTCACTGGGTTTATAGTTATGTGTAACTGTCACTGTGTCTGTCCCTTTCCCTTCCCTGCACTGCTGGTTCTGACTCCTGATACAACTCCCCAATATCCATTCATCCCTCATTCTCACTGGGTTTATAGTTATGTGTAACTGTCACTGTGTCTGTCCCTTTCCCTTCCCTGCACTGCTGGTTCTGACTCCTGATACAACTCCCCAATACCCATTCATCCCTCATTCTCACTGGGTTTATAGTTATGTGTAACTGTCACTGTGTCTGTCCCTTTCCCTTCCCTGCACTGCTGGTTCTGACTCCTGATACAACTCCCCAATATCCATTCATCCCTCATTCTCACTGGGTTTATAGTTATGTGTAACTGTCACTGTGTCTGTCCCTTTCCCTTCCCTGCACTGCTGGTTCTGACTCCTGATACAACTCCCCAATATCCATTCATCCCTCATTCTCACTGGGTTTATAGTTATGTGTAACTGTCACTGTGTCTGTCCCTTTCCCTTCCCTGCACTGCTGGTTCTGACTCCTGATACAACTCCCCAATATCCATTCATTCCTCATTCTCACTGGGTTTATAGTTATGTGTAACTGTCACTGTGTCTGTCCCTTTCCCTTCCCTGCACTGCTGGTTCTGACTCCTGATACAACTCCCCAATATCCATTCATCCCTCATTCTCACTGGGTTTATAGTTATGTGTAACTGTCACTGTGTCTGTCCCTTTCCCTTCCCTGCACTGCTGGTTCTGACTCCTGATACAACTCCCCAATACCCATTCATTCCTCATTCTCACTGGGTTTATAGTTATGTGTAACTGTCACTGTGTCTGTCCCTTTCCCTTCCCTGCACTCCCAGCTCATTCCCCGTAGGGTAGGGAGTGATGGGGTAGAAGAATGCACAGGTAAATGGTGAAGGCTTATTTGCTTTTGGAATGCCCTGGTAGGGGCATCTTTAGGGGACTTTTGGTGCGCTTTTCACTAGCAAAGCAGCCCCCCCTCAGTCCTCGCCGAAGCATCAGTTTGGGCACATTGGGGCAGCGAGGACCCAGTAATACCCATTGCCACAGTGTAAGTGTCCCAATCGTCCCCGTCTCCCGGGGACAGGCCCTGTACCAAGAGCCCACCCTATAGGCTAAAGGGCGTGACTTACATGGGCCGCATCCCAAACTGCATTTTTAACAGGAACAAAGTTAAGTCCCTGTGAAGTGGGTGTGGTTAGAGGGGTCCAGTCAAAAAAGTAGGAGTGGCCAAAAATCTTTCACACTTTGCAGCAAAAAGAGAAAGTTGCGGAAATGTACTGAAACTTGATTTTATAGACGGAATTTGTTACATTGAAGGAATTTATCACAAAACACAATTATTTTAGAATTCAGTTTGAATAAAAAATAACAAAAAAAACCTCAGTAATAAAATTAGTCGCAATTCTCCGTGGGGCCGACGCTGGCGGAATGTTAAACTAATTAGTGGAACCTCAGTCGTTTGGGGGTGACCAGACAGAGCCCTGGTGGTCCTGATTGGACGCTGGGTATCTGATGTCACAGACCGGGGCTTATTTCCCACCCAATGAGCCGCGGGGGGTGGGGCGTTAGCTTGAGATCTCATTAACACAAGTTACAATTTCACGTAACTGACGCGACGCAGAAACTGGAAGATGTTAACACACTAAAGCCACACCGTTAGTCCTGCACCCTAATCCTTCATGCCGGCACCCCGGGGTGCTAGTCCGTACTGGGGCTCCTCTTCTCTTGCCAAGACTTCTCTCTCTGCTCCAGTTCCCCTTGGGTGAAGGACGCGGGCCCCCAGTTTGTGACAAGCCCAGGATTCTTTGAGCCTAGAATATAAAATGAACAGTGGCGCTGTTTCATTGTTTCCTATGGTAAAAGACAGGCAGAAAGTGGTACTGCAGGTAGCAAACCCAGCAAGGAGAGGGCAATTCAAGAAGAGGTTTGTAGTTCAACTGCAGTTGAAGATTGGTCTTCCCAGTCCCCATTCCCCACCCACCAAACACACCCACCTACCTGGCTGTATTATTCGCATTAACCCTTCATGTTGCAGTACTTTGTCTTTCCAAGATCTGGTCTTGCTGGCGGCCTCCTCTAGGTTCTTGGACACTTGCTGCAAATAGAATAGTTACACAATAGCGTTACCATTGGCCAGGGATACAGGGCGGCCATCTTGGGCCGAATCATGGCGGCTCGGGGGGGGGTATGGGGGAAGGGGAAGTAGTCGGGGGCCCACAAATGGCAAGATCTGAATAATGGCCATAAGAAGTCATGAGTTTGCCTGGGTTTGCCCTGGATGGATGAGGCTCATAGACAAACAGGCCCCATTCTGCTTCGCTGGTACCCAGTGAATTAATAAACCTGTGGGGGGGGGGCTCATTCCCAGTGGGGCCCGGAGGCTCTTACCTGGTACTGCTCCAGCGCCAGAATCCGCTCCTTCTCCAGCTGCTCCAGCTGCTGCATCGCCTCCTGCAGGGCCTTCTCCTTCTCCTCCCGGATCTGCTCCAACTCCTTCTTCTCTGCCTCCGTCATCTTAATGGCCGTCTCCTGCTCCTTATGGAGCTTCTCCAGCATTGCCCTCTTGGCCGCCTCTTCCTCCAGCAGCCTGAACCCCAAACGCATGTCAGTAATGTTCATTTTATGGATAGATAGATAGATAGATAGATAGATAGATAGAGAGATAGATGATAGATAGATAGATAGATAGATAGATGATAGATAGATAGATAGATAGATAGATAGATAGATAGATAGATGATAGATAGATAGATAGATAGATAGATAGATAGATAGATAGATGATAGATAGATAGATGATAGATAGATAGATAGATAGATGATAGATGATAGATAGATAGATAGATAGATAGATGATAGATAGATAGATAGATAGATAGATAGATAGATAGATAGATAGATAGATAGATAGACAGATGATAGATAGATAGATGATAGATAGATAGATAGATAGATAGAGAGATAGATAGATAGATAGATAGATAGATGATAGATAGATAGATAGATAGATAGATAGATAGATGATAGATAGATAGATAGATAGATAGATAAATAGATAGATGATAGATAGACAGATGATGATAGATAGATAGATAGATAGATAGATGATTGATAGATAGATAGATAGATAGATAAATAGATAGATAGATAGATACATAGATAGATAGATACATAGATAGATAGATAGATAGATAGATAGATAGATAGATGATTGATAGATAGATAGATAGATAGATAGATAGATAAATAGATAGATAGATAGATAGATAGATTGTAAGCTCTTTTGGGCAGGGCTCTCTTCCCCTCCTGTATCGGTTACTGATTGCTTTATATGTTACTCCTTGTAGAGTGTAAGCTCTTTTGGGCAGGGCTCCCTTCCCCTCCTGTATCGGTTACTGATTGCTTTATATGTTACTCCTTGTAGAGTGTAAGCTCTTTTGGACAGGGCTCCCTTCCCCTCCTGTATCGGTTACTGATTGCTTTATATGTTACTCCTTGTAGAGTGTAAGCTCTTTTGGACAGGGCTCCCTTCCCCTCCTGTATCGGTTACTGATTGCTTTATATGTTACTCCTTGTAGAGTGTAAGCTCTTTTGGACAGGGCTCCCTTCCCCTCCTGTATCGGTTACTGATTGCTTTATATGTTACTCTGTATGTCCAATGTATGGAACCCACTTATTGTACAGCGCTGCGGGATATGTTGGCGCTTTATAAATAAATGTTAATGTAATGTAATGTAATAGATAGATGATAGATAGATAGATAGATGATAGATAGATAGATAGACAGATGATAGATAGATAGATAAATAGATAGATAGATAGATAGATAGATATACACAGGCACAGGCAAAAATAGCCTGACTTTGCACACAAGTCTGGTTACACCGCGCTAGGGCAGCCCCCACACCAGGGATTTTAAGAACAGGAGGCCGTTAGTATTATTTTTTTTTCACCTTATTAATAAATATTTGGAGAAGCAAAAATAAATAGAATAATATATGAAATGAGGCCCTTTACCCCTGGTTGGTGTTTATAAGGATCCGGGGGCCTGGGCACAAAGTACAATATGTAACCAAACCGCTAATATATTTATATATGTGTAAAGCTGCATTAATGACCCACACAAGGTGGCGCTATTGCCCTACAATACACAGAGCATGTGGGGGAACTCTGATTGGGTAGAAAGTCTATATCCTGCCAACCCCTAATACAGAGTCATGTAAAGCAGAGACTTTCCCCCCACAAACAGCCTGGGGCTCAGTGAGGGAGCGGTTATAAGCCTTGGGGACAAGCAGAACCTGGTTATACTCTGATTTTATATTACTGTATTATATATATATATATATAGCCCGGAGCGTGTATATTTATACTGAAAAGTAATCAAGCAAGGTACTAATTAGTGAGTGTGAGCTGGGGAGGCACCCAATCCAATATTTCTGGGTTCGGCCAAACCCTGAAGCCTTGTGAGTGTGTTTGAGTGTGCCTGAGTGTGAGTGTGCCTGAGTTTGAGTGTGCCTGAGTGTGAGTGTGTTTGAGTGTGCCTGAGTGTGAGCGTGCCTGAGTTTGAGTGTGCCTGAGTGTGAGTGTGTTTGAGCGTGCCTGAGTGTGAGCGTGCCTGAGTTTGAGTGTGCCTGAGTGTGAGTGTGTTTGAGTGTGCCTGAGTGTGAGCGTGCCTGAGTTTGAGTGTGCCTGAGTGTGAGTGTGTTTGAGTGTGCCTGAGTGTGAGCGTGCCTGAGTTTGAGTGTGCCTGAGTGTGAGTGTGCCTGAGTGTGAGTGCGTTTGAGTGTGCCTGAGTGTGAGTGTGCCTGAGTTTGAGTGTGCCTGAGTGTGAGTGTGCCTGAGTGTGAGTTTGCCTAAGTGTGAGTTTGCCTGAGTGTGCCTGAGTGTGAGCATGCCTGAGTGTGAGTGTGCCTGAGGGTGAGCGTGCCTGAGTTTGAGTGTGCCTGAGTGTGAGTGTGTTTGAGTGTGCCTGAGTGTGAGCGTGCCTGAGTTTGAGTGTGCCTGAGTGTGAGTGTGTTTGAGTGTGCCTGAGTGTGAGCGTGCCTGAGTTTGAGTGTGCCTGAGTGTGAGTGTGCCTGAGTGTGAGTGCGTTTGAGTGTGCCTGAGTGTGAGTGTGCCTGAGTTTGAGTGTGCCTGAGTGTGAGTGTGCCTGAGTGTGAGTGTGCCTGAGTGTGAGTGTGCCTGAGTGTGAGTTTGCCTGAGTGTTAGTGTGCCTGAGTGTGAGCGTGCCTGAGTGTGAGCGTGCCTGAGTGTGAGTTTGCCTGAGTGTGAGCGTGCCTGAGTGTGAGCGTGCCTGAGTGTGAGTGTGCCTGAGTGTGAGTGTGCCTGAGTGTGAGTTTGCCTGAGTGTTAGTGTGCCTGAGTGTGAGTTTGCCTGAGTGTTAGTTTGCCTAAGTGTGAGTTTGCCTGAGTGTTAGTGTGCCTGAGTGTGCCTGAGTGTGAGTGTGCCTAAGTGTGAGTTTGCCTGAGTGTGAGTTTGCCTGAGTGTGCCTGAGTGTTAGTGTGCCTGAGTGTGAGTTTGCCTGAGTGTTAGTGTGCCTGAGTGTGAGCGTGCCTGAGTGTGAGTGTGCCTGAGGTCCATAAATCCGGCGCTGTTGAGTTCTGTTATTGGGAAGCAGCGGCAGCGGCAGTGGGAGGTGCAGGACAAGCCGCCATTATATTATGTAGGGTAAGTACCTATTAGCTAAGGGTGTTTGTTTCCACCAATCAGAAGGAAGGAGCTGGTTGCCGGGCAGAGAAATGCAGCCAGTCTATAGATGGATTGGGGGTGAGATCCTTACCGTGCTTGGTGCAGCCTGGCGTTCTCCTCCTCCTGTCGCGCTTGTTTCTCATCATCCAGCGCCTCCTGCAGTTTGCGGTACATCTCCTCCAGCTCCCGCACCCGATTCAAGTTCTGCTGGAGCTCGTTGGATTTCTGTGCTACCTGGGCTTCCATTTGCCGGCGGATCTGTTCACATTGAAAAAAGACACCTTAGCTCCTCCTACCGTTGGCCGGGTCACTCCCTGCAGGGGCGGGCTGAGGTACAACATGGCGGCCTCCATGGCTTTAGTACATTTATGGGACTCAAGAAATTTTTTTTTTTTTTTGCCTTTTTTGCTATTTACCAGGAGTTCTCGTTCCATTTCCGTTTGGAACCTGTCCTGTAACTGAGTTTGCGTCTCCTGTCGCTTCCGCTCTTCTTCCATGGCGCGGTCCGCCGCCTCCTTCAGCTCCTGGGAAGGAAAAAATTGATGGTTTTTGGCTCGATAAAACCTATACCTATAGGGCAAATTAGCTCAGGAACCTCTAGAAAAGTCTAGAACAATGCTTATGGTGGATATTATCAAGCAATTGATCGAGGAACGTAATTTTTTCATAGACAATGAGCCCCCCTGTCGCACATCATTCATTGGCCCTCACCTTCCTCATGACTTCTAACTCTTGCTGCTTGGTCTCATTGGCCACCTGTAGCTCCTTCATCTTCTTCTCCATCTCCTCTTGCTCTGCCAGTAATTTCTTCCTCAAAGCCCGGCGTTTCTGGCGCGCCTCCTTGTGTGGCGGAGGGAGTTGGAACTTGTGCAGATTTACCACCGTCTGTATGGCTGCAGGGAGATCAGGCAGGTAAGTAGAAAGGTCCAAACAGGCAGACAGGTTGGGTCTTTGGGAACCACCCTTCAACATTTCTATGTCTTACTGATCTTCCAAATTGGCAAAAGTGGGTCATTCTAGACGTCCTAGATGTTTCTTCATTAATAACCAAACCTCTAAACTTCAGTAGCCTTGCAAGTATTTCGTTAGGCTAAAGGTCACCAAGTGAAGGGAGGTTTGCCCACTATGGCTCTCGAAGTGGGGGATGAATGGAAACTATCTAAATGTGTGGCTTCCTAGCCAACAGTTGAGGGTCTCCAGAGAGAAATGCATCCATTCTTAAAAGTCTTGGAGCCCACTTGATATGTGACCAAGCTCCAATCAGATACCAGTTGGGTGATTCCCCCATCTAGGCACCATACCTGGGGCAAACAGCTGCCAACTTGGCACAGATACTAGAGAGAAATTAAACCCTGATGCAGGGATTTTGACATCATACCTCCAAGACACCGTCACTGAGGTTGCTTCTAGCCAACCGGGCCTGCCCAGCACATGTTTTACAAGACTCCAAGCATGATAGGGAGCCTAACTGATTAAGTAATGAACCTTGTTTTGAAGAACCTGCTCTCAGTAAAGAGGGCTGACTCTGGTGGTCTATGGTTCTGAACACTGAGTAAGTCTATGGAGAGACATGTGTCTTCTCTATGATAAGTTGTAGAATAACTCCTGTAGAACCAGACCTAGTCATGTTAGATATGTGAATACCCCTATGATTAGAAAATGAAAATGTTTTGAAGAACTTGCTCTCAATAAAGAGGGCTGACACTGGGGGTCCATGGCTCTTAACACTGGAGAAGTCTATGGTAAGACATATAGTACAACTCATGTAGAGCTCATGTAGAACCAGACCTAGCCATGCACCAGGGACTGTACTGTTGAATACCTAGATACCCCTATGGGTAGAAAACGAGAATGCTTTGATGCTTTGAAGAACTTGCTCTCAATAAAGAGGGCTGACACTGGTGGTACATGGCTCTGAAAACTGGACAAGTCTATGGAAAGACATGTAGGACAACTTATGTAGAGCTCATGTAGAACCAGACCGAGTCATGCACCAGGGGCTTTACTGTTGAATACCTAGATACCCCTATGGGCTGACACTGGTGGTTTATGGCTCTGAATACTGGACAGGTCTATGGGAAGATATGAGTCTTCTCTATGATATAACTCATGTAGAACCAGGCCTAGTCATGCACCAGGGACTGTACTGTTGAATACCTAGATACCCCTATGGGTAGAAAACGAGAATGCTTTGATGCTTTGAAGAACTTGCTCTCAATAAAGAGGGCTGACACTTGTGGTCCATGGCTCTGAATACTGGACAAGTCTATGGAAAGACATGTGTCTTCTCTATCATAAAAGATGTAGGACAACTCATGTAGAACCAGACCTAGTCGTGCACCAGGGTTTGTACTGTTGAATACCTAGATACCCCTATGGGTAGAAAACGAGAATGCTTTGATGCTTTGAAAAACTTGCACTCAATAAAGAGGGCTGACACTGGTGGTCCATGGCTCTGAATACTGGACAATCTATGTGTCATCTCTACGATAAAAGATGTAGGATACCTTCTGTAGAACCAGACCTAGTTGCACACCAGGGGCTGTAACTGTTAGATACCTGGATACCCCTATGGATAGAAAATAAGTCCTGGACCCATCATAGAAACCTGAGAACTATCACCCTAGAATGCCATGGATGTTAATTATCAGAAGACATGGACTTCCCCGGCCAACCTGTTCCAATACCTGGTTTTACCACTCACCTTGAATCCATTCTTGCTTCTTCTTTTTATCCGATGCACTGATCTCGTAACTTTTCTCCAGGCATTTCACCACAAAGAGACACTTTCTCCCCTCTTTGTCTGGCAACGACTAGGTAAAATATAAGAGACATGAATTGAAGAGGGTTATTCCGGTCTTTCTGGTTTCCATGGGGGCCAAATCTGGCCCTGATGGTTCCTTTGTTGCTATGTGGAATACGTTGGTAAGGTCAGAAGAGATGGGCTGGGTGTAACGAGACATCACAATACCCTCCATGGCTCCTTTGTCCAACAAAAAGAGAGGGAGTTGATGGAAACCCAAGTATTATATGATAGAAACGCCCAATCAGAGTGTGCAGGAAGCTCTCGGCCTCCCCGGACTGTGATTAAAGCGTTCATCAGTTCATCTGAATAATCCATGAGAAGATGAAAAAGGATAATGGGACGTTAACGTGACACAAGAGACCTGACAGTTATTGAAGCCGGAGCCAAAGACATAAATAGAGATGTTTAAAGAGATTATACATTATTAATCCAACCCAAGCCGGGGGGGGGGGGGCAGTGAGAACCTAGAGCCCCCAAACCAGATCTGGTTCCACAGGCACATACTGAAATAGAAAGCATTTAGGTTCCCATTGGGCAGTTGCCCCGACTATAATACCCTTAATAACTGGTGCAGAAGAATTATCATTTATAGGATGTAAATAGAGATGGGAAAAGTAGTGCAGGGTGGGGCAATAGGGCAACATTCAGATACAAGGGCAAGAAGGAAACAGTAGAACAAGTAGGGCAAGATGGAGACACTAAGGCATGATGAGAACAGTAGGACAATGTAGCCATGTCTGGACTGGGAGTCCAAATAAACTGTGGCATTCCAAGTACCCAGAGGCCCAAACAGCCCCCCTCCAGCCCAATAAATAGTGACTTTCTGTAGCATCTTACAGCAGCCCCTATGGAATTTGCCAGAACCCATAAATCGATAGTCCGGGCCTGGTGACAGTAGGACAGGTTTGGGATATATGGTAACACTAGAACAAGATGGCTACAGTAAAGATGATGACAATGGGGCAAGATAGGAAGAGTAGAACAGTGTTGCTTCATAATAGGTACAGCAGAACAAGATGGCCGCAGTAGATGGAGACAGTAGGACATGATAGAGATAGAGACAGTAGGGCAAGATGGAGACAGTAGGGCAAGATGGAGACAGTAGGGCAAGATGGTGACAGTAGGGCAGGATGGAGACAGTAGGACAAGATGGAGACAGTAGGGCAAGATGGAGACAGTAGGGCAAGATGGAGACAGTAGGGCAAGATGGAGACAGTAGGGCAAGATAGAGACAGTAGGGCAAGATGGTGACAGTAGGGCAGGATGGAGACAGTAGGGCAAGATGGAGACAGTAGGGCAAGATGGAGACAGTAGGACAAGATGGAGACAGTAGGGCAAGATGGAGACAGTAGGGCAAGATAGAGACAGTAGGGCAAGATGGAGACAGTAGGACAAGATGGAGACAATAGGGCAAGATGGAGACAGTAGGGCAAGATGGAGACAATAGGGCAAGATGGAGACAGTAGGGCAAGATGGAGACAGTAGGACAAGATGGAGACAGTAGGGCAAGATGGAGACAGTAGGGCAAGATGGTGACAGTAGGGCAGGATGGAGACAGTAGGACAAGATGGAGACAGTAGGGCACGATGGAAACAGTAGAATGAGACACCACCAGTAGGGAAAAAATTATAACAGTAGGGCAAAGCAACAGTAGGTCGGGGGAGGTAAATCGAATGTGCCATTGTCATGTGACCAGCCTTACAGCCAATGAGATTAATTTATATTAAACATCATCCTTCCCTGTGAGCATAGTTACCTCCACCAAGCAGTTTTCATCCAGAATAATTTCCCCCTTTTTGTCCTTCAGATCCTCGCTGCAATAGTACGTTACTATGTTTGGCTTCAGCACGAACCAGCGCTCGGTCCAGTTCTTCCTCTTGTGGCCTTTCTTCAACAAATATCCCTGTGGCGGGGAAAAAAATGAAGGTGGAATAAAATCATGGACGACGCCCTTTCCAGTTGCCCTCATTTGTGGCATGAAGCCCTTGCATTGTGGGAAATGGGTCTGGTTGCTAAGGGGTACGGCACTGGCGATACGTTGAATTGATCAGAACCAGTTTGTCCAGCGTTGGTGGCCATTTCCACGGGTATAAACCCACAGGGCAGATATTGACCCCCTACACAAGCCAAAACATGGACAAGCTGCTGGCAACTCTATAGTCCAACCTCAACGCTCTATTTATTTGCCTATAGCAGGGCCCCCATAAGTACAGATATGGGAAAATCTTGGTATTTCAGTCATTTAGTCATAGTTCCAAGAATGTCTAGGGTAGAAAATCCATATTTACCCCAAATCTCACCCTAAGTGGCCTTCAAGGTGGGCTTCAGTCAACTGGAAGGTCCAAGGTGTTGCGGTTTATGTTTGGGAGTGAATAGACTTGCTGAGAGGGACTGCAGTACCTCTTTCCACCACATATTGAAACCGGACAGTCCCCATAGGACTGTAATAGACCAGCGCCACCTTTCTTATTTATGAGGGGCATCAAATGGGACAAACCTCCAGCAGCAGAAGCTGGGATAGACTTACCTGCTTGAGAATGTCCAGAAGGAGCTCGTTAAAGACTTCGTTGATCGCCATGGATACGGTGGCATGGTCCATGCCTTTGCTGAACTGGCCGCTTCCAATGAGCTCGATCAGTTCCCAGGCCGAGAGGCCATTTTGTTTCTTATCCAGTGCCACTTTGTAGTCCTCGAACAGGGCCTGCTGCCAACCTCCTCCCATGGCTTCTGTCAGCTTCTTCAGCAAGTACTCAATCTGTAACGCCCAAGGGCGGCAGTTAGTCTTTATTCCACCTGCATGTACCATGGCCAAGGAGATCTAATCATTTAAAGGGAAACTCTGCCCCCAAAACTGTTTTTTTGTATAATGATCAATGGCACAAGCCCTGGCCATCAGCTTTAGAGCTCCCCACCCACAATTGCTTGCACCATGGATCTTCAATGGCCCCCTGGAGGTTACCCGGTTACGACCCAGGGCCCACAGGCCCTTATTGACATTGGAAAAGGCTCTGTTTATTGAAAATAAAATGACCTTTATACAAACTGCTATCTGTCAGCTGAAACCGTAAGAAGGGGAAGTGTCTGGAAATAGCAGTTCAGATAAAGTGGCAGATAATGTAACTCCGCCCACCCACTCGCCCGCCTTCCTATGCACCGGGGATGTCAAAGTGGCAGCTTTCTAGACACCGCCAGTTACGACTCCTAGCACCCTATCTCCCATATGTCATAAAAGGCACTAAGTTTGCCCAGGAGCAGTAACCCATAGCAACCAATAAGTTGTTTTCTTTTAAAAATTAAATTCTACCTGCTGATTGGTTGCTATGGGTCACTGCACCTGGGCAAACTTTTTATTACATAACCCCCAGTCTCCAATTGGTCAGACTGGGCCACTCAGCTTGTGGGCCTGCCTAATGGGTGCAGTATGGCAGCTCTGGGCAAGCAGAATAAGCGCTACCCTTACCCTGTATTGTGTATTATAGGGATAATAGGACCTTGTTATACAGGGAGGGGCGCAAGGGATTCAGTTTGCAGCTCATTGGGAAACAAAAGGAGGGGCCGGAGATGACACCAGTGTTTGTTCTATTACTATTCTGCATCCTACATTGTATTATGTGCCATAAACAGCACAGGGATTGCCCCATACTGTACCTGCTGTCAGACAGGATTCCTCTAAGTACCAGCTCCTCGTAACTGCCCTCAACCATCCAGCTGGGCCACATACCTTTCCTGTGGGGCTATTATGGCTAAATCCAGGGCCCAAATCTGGGGAATTTCCCATGAGCCTTTTCTTATTTTGTTCTATGTATCATCTATATATCCTCTATGTATCCTCTATATATCCTCTATGTATCAGCTATGTATCATCTATATATCCTCTATGTACCATCTATATATCCCCTATTTGTCATCTATATATCCTTTATGTATCATCTATATATCCCCTATTTACCATCTATATATCCTCTATGTATCATCTATATATCCTCTATTTACCATCTATATATCCTCTATTTGTCATCTATATATCCCCTATTTGTCATCTATATATCCCCTATTTGTCATCTATATATCCCCTATTTGTCATCTATATATCCTCTATTTACCATCTATATATCCTCTATTTGTCATCTATATATCCCCTATTTGTCATCTATATATCCTCTATTTACCATCTATATATCCTCTATTTACCATCTATATATCCTCTATGTATCATCTATATATCCCTTATTTACCATCTATATATCCTCTATGTATCATCTATATATCCTCTATTTACCATCTATATATCCTCTATTTGTCATCTATATATCCCCTATTTGTCATCTATATATCCTCTATTTACCATCTATATATCCTCTATTTGTCATCTATATATCCTCTATTTACCATCTATATATCCTCTATTTACCATCTATATATCCTCTATGTATCATCTATATATCCCCTATTTGTCATCTATATATCCTCTATTTACCATCTATATATCCTCTATTTACCATCTATATATCCCCTATTTACCATCTATATATCCTCTATGTACCATCTATATATCCCCTATTTGTCATCTATATATCCTTTATGTATCATCTATATATCCCCTATTTACCATCTATATATCCTCTATGTATCATCTATATATCCTCTATGTACCATCTATATATCCCCTATTTGTCATCTATATATCCTCTATGTACCATCTATATATCCCCTATTTGTCATCTATATATCCTCTATGTATCATCTATATATCCTCTATTTACCATCTATATATCCTCTATGTATCATCTATATATCCTCTATTTACCATCTATATTTCCTCTATTTGTCATCTATATATCCCCTATTTGTCATCTATATATCCTCTATTTACCATCTATATTTCCTCTATTTGTCATCTATATATCCCCTATTTGTCATCTATATATCCTCTATTTACCATCTATATATCCTCTATTTGTCATCTATATATCCCCTATTTGTCATCTATATATCCTCTATTTACCATCTATATATCCTCTATGTATCATCTATATATCCCCTATTTACCATCTATATATCCTCTATGTATCATCTATATATCCTCTATTTACCATCTATATATCCTCTATTTGTCATCTATATATCCCCTATTTGTCATCTATATATCCTCTATTTACCATCTATATATCCTCTATTTACCATCTATATATCCCCTATTTACCATCTATATATCCTCTATGTACCATCTATATATCCCCTATTTGTCATCTATATATCCTTTATGTATCATCTATATATCCCCTATTTGTCATCTATATATCCTCTATTTACCATCTATATATCCTCTATTTACCATCTATATATCCCCTATTTACCATCTATATATCCTCTATGTACCATCTATATATCCCCTATTTGTCATCTATATATCCTTTATGTATCATCTATATATCCCCTATTTACCATCTATATATCCTCTATGTATCATCTATATATCCTCTATGTACCATCTATATATCCCCTATTTGTCATCTATATATTCTTTATGTATCATCTATATATCCCCTATTTACCATCTATATATCCTCTATGTATCATCTATATATCCTCTATTTACCATCTATATATCCTCTATTTGTCATCTATATATCCCCTATTTGTCATCTATATATCCTCTATTTACCATCTATATATCCTCTATTTGTCATCTATATATCCTCTATTTACCATCTATATATCCTCTATGTATCATCTATATATCCTCTATTTACCATCTATATATCCTCTATTTGTCATCTATATATCCTCTATTTACCATCTATATATCCTCTATTTACCATCTATATATCCTCTATTTGTCATCTATATATCCTCTATTTACCATCTATATATCCTCTATTTACCATCTATATATCCTCTATTTACCATCTATATATCCTCTATTTAGCCTTATATATTATCTATAACATTTGGCACTGGCGCTAGTGAGAGTGGGGCCTGGATGTCAGAGTTCCCTTTAGTGGGAATCCCATGCTGACACTGCCTAAATAAAGCTAGAAAGGTAAGGGGTTAAGTAGGGCAGCCATGTTTACTGTAACAAACTCCTGCCTCCAGGTCCCATAAGGTGCACTGGTGTAGTAACCCAATAGCAACCAATCAGCAGATAGCATTTACTGGTCAGCTGTTTAAAAACAAGCAACTGATGGGTTGCTATGGGTTACTAGACCATTACCCTGATAGATGGATTGTTCTTTAGGCTGACACTTATTGGGGGCAGGGATGTGAGTATGGCAGCTCCGTCTGGACCTTACCTCCTCGGGCACAATGAGCAGCGGGTACTTTTCTTCAGACAAGTAGTTGAATATGGCCCATACTTTGAAGGCGCTGTCGTCGTTGATGCACAGGGGAGTCGTGGGGAGGTGTTTCCTTGCGCACAGAGTCCAGCACATCCTATTGAATTCCACCTTGTCGAAACCTTCTTGGACCTTCAAAATGGACAAAAAAATGAAAATCTAAATTACTGCAAGTTTACAGGGGCATGTTGGGAGATTTGTAGCAGCTAGTGCCCCCCCCCCCATTATTATAAGAACCCCTATGTAGCACCCCTGTAGCGATAACTATGGGGCTCTTGGATTTAAGGATAAAATGTTATGCCCTGTAGGCTGGGCCCCCTTAGCCCATAACAAGGTTACAGATATATAGAAACATTGGGGTAACAGTCACCCTGCTATAGTTCCAGGGGTACCCAGGGCACAAATAAGCACTCACCCCAAATCCCCCCCTAACTGGCCTTCAGGCTGGGCCCCCTTAGCCCATAACAAGGTTACAGATATATAGAAACATTGGGGTAACAGTCACCCTGCTATAGTTCCAGGGGTACCCAGGGCACAAATAAGCACTCACCCCAAATCCCCCCCTAACTGGCCTTCAGGCTGGGCCCCCTTAGCCCATAACAAGGTTACAGATATATAGAAACATTGGGGTAACAGTCACCCCGCTATAGTTCCAGGGGTACCCAGGGCACAAATAAGCACTCA
This sequence comes from Xenopus tropicalis, assembly GCF_000004195.4. Lineage (NCBI taxonomy): Eukaryota > Metazoa > Chordata > Amphibia > Anura > Pipidae > Xenopus > Xenopus tropicalis. The sequence goes on along the minus strand of NC_030680.2, from coordinate 7,056,706 downwards.
CCCCAAATCCCCCCCTAACTGGCCTTCAGGCTGGGCCCCCTTAGCCCATAACAAGGTTACAGATATATAGAAACATTGGGGTAACAGTCACCCGCTATAGTTCCAGGGGTACCCAGGGCACAAATAAGCACTCACCCCAAATCCCCCCTAACTGGCCTTCAGGCTGGGCCCCCTTAGCCCATAACAAGGTTACAGATATATAGAAACATTGGGGTAACAGTAACCCCGCTATAGTTCCAGGGGTACCCAGGGTACAAATAAGCACACACCCCAAATCCCCCCCTAACTGGCCTTCAGGCTGGGCCCCCTTAGCCCATAACAAGGTTACAGATATATAGAAACATTGGGGTAACAGTCACCCCGCTATAGTTCCAGGGGTACCCAGGGCACAAATAAGCACTCACCCCAAATCCCCCCTAACTGGCCTTCAGGCTGGGCCCCCTTAGCCCATAACAAGGTTACAGATATATAGAAACATTGGGGTAACAGTAACCCCGCTATAGTTCCAGGGGTACCCAGGGCACAAATAAGCACTCACCCCAAATCCCCCCCTAACTGGCCTTCAGGCTGGGCCCCCTTAGCCCATAACAAGGTTACAGATATATAGAAACATTGGGGTAACAGTCACCCTGCTAGGGTAGAAGGGTTGAACAGTTCCCTTTAGTGTCATTGATGCCCCTCATTACTGTGCCCCCTATTAGAGTGACTAATGGAGTTGGCCGTTGGCCCACAGCATTGCAGCAGAAGGCTCTGGACATGGTGCAGGTACTTCCCTACCTGACTGCCCCGGTTGGAATTTCTGGGCCTTATTTATAGAGAAAGACAGGGCAAAGGTATAAAAGAAAGAAGGCAGCAGCGAATAACTGGAAAGACCCAAACTGCAAAGCGGACATCTAATGTCCCCCCCCCCAATCAAGTTCTTCTACAAATCTGTAAATCTGGGAGAGTGGCCAAGGGGCGCAGAGGGAGGGCGGCCAAACAATGACCTCTTTGTAAAAGGAAAAGACACTTCCCTTCTTCCTAAATCAATCATTCAGTTGCAACTGCAACACATGGGGGGGGGGGGACTTCTTAGCAACGTTGGCTGAGATGTTCCCCCAAAATCCCCAGCAGAGATGCTACACGCAGCCCTTGTCATGCTAATGTGGGTAAAGTGGCCGGGCATCTGTATGTGTGACTAGCAAGTCAATGAATTCTACCGGCCCAGTTCTTAGTACTACTGAGTTACTATCACAACCCAGCCTGCAAAACCCTAGAACCTCAGCTCCTACAGAACCTCTTCTGCCTTGTAGTCCTTGGCCCTGCACAGCATCTACTGCTCTTCAGCTCTTGGCTTCTGCAGAACCTCTTTGCTTTAAAACCTTCAGCCTCTACTGAACATCTTGGGTGATGTGGAAGAACCTGACTGCACAAAGATCTGACCTCAACCCAACGGAACCCCTGACCCCCTGACCTAAACCCAGCTAGACCGCTGACCTAAACCCAAACTGGTCCCCTGGCCTAAACCCAACTGGTCCCCTGGCCTAAACCCAACTGAACCCCTAAACTAAACCCAACTGGTCCCCTGGCCTAAACCCAACTGAACCCCTGAACTAAACCCAACTGGACCCCTGACCTAAACCCCACTGGTCCCCTGGCCTAAACCCAACTGAAGCCCTGACCTCAACCCTACTGAACCCCTGAACTGAACCCAACTCGACTCCTAGCCTCAACCTAACTGAAGCCCTGACCTCAACCCTACTGAAGCCCTGACCTCAACCCAACTGAAGCCCTGACATCAATCCTACTGAAGCCCTGACCTCAACCCAACTCGACTCCTAGCCTCAACCTAACTGAAGCCCTGACCTCAACCCAACTCGACTCCTAGCCTCAACCTAACTGAAGCCCTGACCTCAACCCAACTCAACTCCTAGCCTCAACCTAACTGAAGCCCTGACCTCAACCCTACTGAAGCCCTGACCTCAACCCAACTGAAGCCCTGACATCAATCCTACTGAAGCCCTGACCTCAACCCAACTCGACTCCTAGCCTCAACCTAACTGAAGCCCTGACCTCAACCCAACTCGACTCCTAGCCTCAACCTAACTGAAGCCCTGACCTCAACCCTACTGAAGCCCTGACCTCAACCCAACTGAAGCCCTGACATCAATCCTACTGAACCCCTGACCTCAACCCAATTCGACTCCTAGCCTCAACCTGACTGAAGCCCTGACCTCAACCCAAATAAAGCCCTGACCTCAACCCAAATGAAGGCCTGACCTCAACTCAAGTGAACCCCTGACCTCAACTCAACTGAACCCCTGACCGTAACCCAACTGGATCTGTGGCCTCAACCCAACTGAATACCTGTGGGACAAATTGAAACCTCAACTGTGAGCCTGATCCCCAACATAAGTGCCCAACCTCACTAATGCCCTTGTGGCTGAATGGGAGCAACTCCCAGCAACACTGTCCCAACATATAGTGGGAACCTTCCCATAAGGGTAGGGGCAGTTATAGCAGGTAGGGTTGGGCAACCCAACTGAACCCCTGTGGGATGGAACCCCGACTGTGAGCCTGATCCCCAACATCAGTGCCCAACCTCACTAATGCCCTTGTGGCTGAATGGGAGCAACTCCCAGCAACACTGTCCCAACATCTAGTGGGAACCTTCCCAGAAGGGTAGGGGCAGTTATAGCAGCAAAGGGAGGAGTAACTTAATATTAACCCCCTTGGTTTAGGAATGAGTTGTGGGGGAGCCAGGAGTCCTCATACTTTTGGCCACTTTCTTTTCATCACCAGTTTAGGGTTGTGTAGTCCATAACTGCAGTGATCCATGACTAACTGTTGAAAGCCACCAAGCTCAGACTTCCCTAGGCTGTGACCATAAGCTTGTGACACACACACACGTGAATAAGACGGGAAGGCTCCTGGGGATATTTTTGGAGCAATGAATGTTCTATAAAAATAATATCCGGAAATCCCACGTGAGGCAGAATGAGTGAGACTGCTGAGTTTTAAAGCCAAAGAGCCATAAAGCAAACCCGAGTCCCAAAATTAAATGAGCTGCCCTGGGGGAAGTCATTCTCTGGTACACACCTCTCCTCCTAGTGATAAGGTTGTAATTGGCTACCACTATGAGGCTTGCACGGCATTTGGATTGCTGCTCCTTATGATCAAATAGCCCCAAGAATAGGAGGCACCCACTAACAGCTATGACACGTGCCATGAAAAGAATTCCGCATTCTCCACCAAGTTTGGACTGGGACTCAAACCAACCCTACACCGACCCCAGTCCAAAGACAATTTATAATGCAACATGTGTCACTGTGGTTGGGGTATCAGAGTGCAAGGATATACATTATATAATACAACCACACAACTGCCCCTGATTACAGGGACTACATTTGCCCCACAGAAGGGTCGGACATGGGCCGGATCCCTTTCCCGGCAATGAGTTGCTTTTTCTAAGCACAGTAATAGGTGTCTCCCCATACGGAGCCAAGTTTATCTCCCCCAGAGTGCAGCCATTGTGCATTTCCCTGCCGACGTCACCGACCCATTGTTCTGCCGCCGGCTAATGATTTCCACCCTGGCGTGTAGCGAGAGAGGGGTGAGAAGGGTTAATAGGGGGTGTGGCTAAGTGCAGCTAAGGATCGGCTCCAGTTGCCAAACAAAGGAGGAATCTGGAGAGGAGATTCTATCTCGCCCCGTTGGGCCGTCACTATAAACCCATTGCCCCCCAGGGTCTCCTTTACAAAACTGTGGGCAAAGGGCAAAAAATGCCCACAATGCCCCTTGACCAGCAGTTGCACCAATAGGCCAACCTCTTTCCACTCATATGTAATAAAATGCACTAAGTTTGCCCAGGTGCAGTGACCCATAGCAACCATTAAGATGATGGCTTTTAAACCGCTGATTGGTTGCTATGGGTTACTGCTCCTGGGTGGGGTCTCATTTATAAACATTGGGGCGAATTTGCACCTGGGTAGTGACCTATAGCAACCAATCAGTGGTTAGATTTTCCCAGCCAGCTGCAGCTGAAAGCAATCATCTGGTTGCCATGAGTTACTGCCCAGGTGCAAATTTGCCCAGCGTTTGTAAATGACCCTCAATATGATATAACTCCTTTAAAATAAAACATATAGTTTTCAGTGTATAGAGGGGGCAGATAGTGGGCAGCACGGGGCCAGCCCCTAAAACACACCTGAAGAAGTGTCAGTTGCTATGGCGGAACCCTGCACCATGTATTGCACACATTGCGGCATAAACCTTTGGGCAGTGGGTGGGAAAGGAGATGTTTTAACCATAAAATTTGGGAAGTAATATTGTTGCCATGGTGACATAGGGTCACTTTAATATATATCGGTACCATAAACCTTCCCATACTGACACCACTAAACCACATGGGCATTAAACTGGTCAGGCTGGCATCCCATTGGCTAATAGTCAAGGTGACTTCAATGTGCAACTGTGGGAATTGGAGGCTATAGGTTATAGTGGTACTGGGCTATATATTGGGTACTGGGCTGTATATTGGGATTGGGTACTGGGCTATATACTGGGTACTGGGCTATATATTGGGTACTGGGCTATATACTGGGTACTGGGCTGTATATTGGGATTGGGTACTGGGCTATATACTGGGTACTGGGCTATATATTGGGTACTGGGCTATATACTGGGTACTGGGCTGTATATTGGGATTGGGTACTGGGCTATGTATTGGGTACTGGGCTATATATTGGGTACTGGGCTATATATTGGGTACTGGGCTATGTATTGGGTACTGGGCTATATATTGGGTACTGGGCTATGTATGGGGTACTGGGCTCTATATTTGGTACTGGGCTATATATTGGGTACTGGGCTCTATATTGGGTACTGGGCTATGTACTGGGTACTTGGCTATATATTGGGTACTGGGCTATATATTGGGTACTGGGCTATGTATTGGGTACTGGGCTATATATTGGGTACTGGGCTCTATATTGGGTACTGGGCAATGTACTGGGTACTGGGCTCTATATTGGGTACTGGGCTCTATATTGGGTACTGGGCTATATATTGGGTACTGGGCTATGTATGGGGTACTGGGCTCTATATTTGGTACTGGGCTCTATATTGGGTACTGGGCTATGTATGGGGTACTGGGCTCTATATTTGGTACTGGGCTCTATATTGGGTACTGGGCTATGTACTGGGTACTGGGCTATATAATGGGTACTGGGCTATATATTGGGTACTGGGCTATATATTGGGTACTGGGCTATATATTGGGTACTGGGCTATGTATTGGGTACTGGGCTATATATTGGGTACTGGGCTATGTATTGGGTACTTGGCTATATATTGGGTACTGGGCTATGTATTGGGTACTGGGCTATATATTGGGTACTGGGCTATATATTGGGTACTGGGCTATATATTGGGTACTGGGCTATATATTGGGTACTGGGCTATGTATTGGGTACTGGGCTATATATTGGGTACTGGGCTATATATTGGCTACTGGGCTATGTATTGGGTACTGGGCTCTATATTGGGTACTGGGCTCTATATTGGGTACCGGGCTCTATATTGGGTACTGGGCTATGTACTGGGTACTGGGCTATATATTGGGTACTGGGCTCTATATTGGGTACTGGGCTCTATATTGGGTACTGGGCTATGTATTGGGTACTGGGCTATATATTGGGTACTGGGCTCTATATTGGGTACTGGGCTATGTACTGGGTACTGGGCTCTATATTGGGTACCGGGCTCTATATTGGGTACTGGGCTATGTACTAGGTACTGGGCTATATATTGGGTACTGGGCTATATATTGGGTACTGGGCTATGTATTGGCTACTGGGCTATATATTGGGTACTGGGCTATGTACTGGGTACTGGGCTATATACTGGGTACTGGGCTATATAATGTGTACTGGGCTATATACTGGGTACTGGGCTATATATTGGGTACTTGGCTATGTAATGGGCTTTATATTGGCTACTGGGCTATATATTGGCTACTGGGCTATATATTGGCTACTGGGCGATATATTGGGTACTGGGTTATATATTGGGCTAAGGCCAGCTATTGGATGATGCATTATAAGCCCCCCCCCCGCATCAGGAGCCAGGCCTATTAGATAGGGGCACAGTAAGTCATTCATGTGGCCCTCGCACTAAGCGCACATAACTCCCCAGCAAGTCCCGGACACAAACTAAACCTGTGGCAACACATGGGCCATTTTGTCCACGTTGATTGGCCAAGGTTGGTCAGGGAGCCGCTACCTGGGGCATCACCAGCTATCAGGATATTCTCTTCCAAGTCACTGTGTATAGGATGGAACGTACCATTCAGCCCAGTCACAGGAGGAGCAGATCAGCCAGTCCTGCTAAACTTCTACATTATCATGGCAGAAACATGGAGCCGCCTCTCAGCAGAGGAGGTAGGGAATGATATACCTCAGCCGACTGACTGATACACATTCCCAGCTCTGTGCCATCAGCGCCCCCACACAGGCATCTCTCCCACGTTATTCTGGATAATATTTACTCACCTTATCGAGGATGAATTTGTTGAGATAGGGCATGTAGCCTTGGTTGGACACGGGACCCAAGTCATTATCCCCGAAATGTTCCTCCAAGGCCACCGGATCGTGTGGGACGTTGAGTAACGTGCAGAGATTGTGCGACAGAACCTGGGGAACAGCAAATACGTAGGTTTAATCAATAAATAACTGTAATTGGCTTCTATGGCTTAGTACTGGGGAATCCCTATGTGCCATAGTTTTATGGTATCTCTCTGTACAGGCTATGAGCAAACTTAGGGGGCTGTTCCTGCTGAATTGTGCTTAGTACTGGGGAATCCCTATGTGCCATAGTTTTATGGTATCTCTCTGTACAGGCTATGAGCAAACTTAGGGGGCTGTTCCTGCTGAATTGTGCTTAGTACTGGGGAATCCCTATGTGCCATAGTTTTATGGTATCTCTCTGTACAGGCTATGAGCAAACTTAGGGGGCTGTTCCTGCTGAATTGTGCTTAGTACTGGGGAATCCCTATGTGCCATAGTTTTATGGTATCTCTCTGTACAGGATATGAGCAAACTTAGGGGGCTGTTCCTGCTGAATTGTGCTTAGTACTGGGGAATCCCTATGTGCCATAGTTTTATGGTATCTCTCTGTACAGGCTATGAGCAAACTTAGGGGGCTGTTCCTGCTGAATTGTGCTTAGTACTGGGGAATCCCTATGTGCCATAGTTTTATGGTATCTCTCTGTACAGGCTATGAGCAAACTTAGGGGGCTGTTCCTGCTGAATTGTGCTTAGTACTGGGGAATCCCTATGTGCCATAGTTTTATGGTATCTCTCTGTACAGGCTATGAGCAAACTTAGGGGGCTGTTCCTGCTGAATTGTGCTTAGTACTGGGGAATCCCTATGTGCCATAGTTTTATGGTATCTCTCTGTACAGGCTATGAGCAAACTTAGGGGGCTGTTCCTGCTGAATTGTGCTTAGTACTGGGGAATCCCTATGTGCCATAGTTTTATGGTATCTCTCTGTACAGGCTATGAGCAAACTTAGGGGGCTGTTCCTGCTGAATTGTGCTTAGTACTGGGGAATCCCTATGTGCCATAGTTTTATGGTATCTCTCTGTACAGGCTATGAGCAAACTTAGGGGGCTGTTCCTGCTGAATTGTGCTTAGTACTGGGGAATCCCTATGTGCCATAGTTTTATGGTATCTCTCTGTACAGGCTATGAGCAAACTTAGGGGGCTGTTCCTGCTGAATTGTGCTTAGTACTGGGGAATCCCTATGTGCCATAGTTTTATGGTATCTCTCTGTACAGGCTATGGGCAAACTTAGGGGGCTGTTCCTGCTGAATTGTGCTTAGTACTGGGGAATCCCTATGTGCCATAGTTTTATGGTATCTCTCTGTACAGGCTATGGGCAAACTTAGGGGGCTGTTCCTGCTGAATTGTGCTTAGTACTGGGGAATCCCTATGTGCCATAGTTTTATGGTATCTCTCTGTACAGGCTATGGGCAAACTTAGGGGGCTGTTCCTGCTGAATTGTGCTTAGTACAGGGGAATCCCTATGTGCCATAGTTTTTATGGTATCTCTCTGTACAGGCTATGAGCAAACTTAGGGGGCTGTTCCTGCTGAATTGTGCTTAGTACAGGGGAATCCCTATGTGCCATAGTTTTATGGTATCTCTCTGTACAGGCTATGAGCAAACTTAGGGGGCTGTTCCTGCTGAATTGTGCTTAGTACAGGGGAATCCCTATGTGCCATAGTTTTATGGTATCTCTCTGTACAGGCTATGAGCAAACTTAGGGGGCTGTTCCTGCTGAATTGTGCTTAGTACAGGGGAATCCCTATGTGCCATAGTTTTATGGTATCTCTCTGTACAGGCTATGAGCAAACTTAGGGGGCTGTTCCTGCTGAATTGTGCTTAGTACTGGGGAATCCCTATGTGCCATAGTTTTATGGGATCTCTCTGTACAGGCTATGGGCAAACTTAGGGGGCTGTTCCTGCTGAATTGTGCTTAGTACAGGAGAATCCCTATGTGCCATAGTTTTATGGGATCTCTCTGTACAGGCTATGGGCAAACTTAGGGGGCTGTTCCTGCTGAATTGTGCTTAGTACAGGAGAATCCCTATGCTGCCATAGTTTTATGGTATCTCTCTGTACAGGCTATGGGCAAACTTAGGGGGCTGTTCCTGCTGAATTGTGCTTAGTACAGGGGAATCCCTATGTGCCATAGTTTTATGGTATCTCTCTGTACAGGCTATGGGCAAACTTAGGGGGCTGTTCCTGCTGAATTGTGCTTAGTACTGGGGAATCCCTATGTGCCATAGTTTTATGGTATCTCTCTGTACAGGCTATGAGCAAACTTAGGGGGCTGTTCCTGCTGAATTGTGCTTAGTACAGGGGAATCCCTATGCTGCCATAGTTATATGGTATCTCTCTGTACAGGCTATGAGCAAACTTAGGGGGTTGTTCCTGCTGAATTGTGCTTAGTACAGGGGAATCCCTATGCTGCCATAGTTTTATGGTATCTCTCTGTACAGGCTATGAGCAAACTTAGGGGGCTGTTCCTGCTGAATTGTGCTTAGTACAGGGGAATCCCTATGTGCCATAGTTTTATGGTATCTCTCTGTACAGGCTATGAGCAAACTTAGGGGGCTGTTCCTGCTGAATTGTGCTTAGTACAGGGGAATCCCTATGTGCCATAGTTTTATGGTATCTCTCTGTACAGGCTATGAGCAAACTTAGGGGGCTGTTCCTGCTGAATTGTGCTTAGTACAGGGGAATCCCTATGTCCATAGTTTTATGGTATCTCTCTGTACAGGCTATCCCCCTTTTTTGCCAACTTGGACAATTCAGAGAATGTTTAAATGCCAGGTTGACTTGGCAATGGGCTAATTATAACCGCGGGCAAGGTGTCTGGGAGACAGGGTGGTACAGGGTGGGTTTATTCCATTGGGTGCCAAGATACAGACAAGAATGGATTTCAGGAAATGGGGGTTCCCATAAATAAATATAACAGGAATCCATGCTCAGCCAATGGGGGGAGGGCTCCTGAATAACAATAAATCTGCCCTATGGCTTTAAGGTTTTCATTTTAACCGTTTAGCAGTAAATAACCAGAATCCCTCCTGAAAAGGAGAAGTAAAACTTATATAGAAATGACACAATGTAGCTGTCACGTGACTGAAATGTGAATTTATACCCCCCCCGGGGCAGGAAGTCCCCAGTAACGCCCCACTGAGATCCGCCAATGTGGCCACTAAGCACCCAGTCACGTAGCCACGTTATTCATCTTTAATCTGACACTTAGATTGCAGTCGGTTTATACTCTCTGCACTGCTGGTTCTGACTCCTGATACAACTCCCCAATATCCATTCATTCCTCATTCTCACTGGGTTTATAGTTATGTGTAACTGTCACTGTGTCTGTCCCTTTCCCTTCTCTGCACTGCTGGTTCTGACTCCTGATACAACTCCCCAATATCCATTCATTCCTCATTCTCACTGGGTTTATAGTTATGTGTAACTGTCACTGTGTCTGTCCCTTTCCCTTCCCTGCACTGCTGGTTCTGACTCCTGATACAACTCCCCAATACCCATTCATCCCTTATTCTCACTGGGTTTATAGTTATGTGTAACTGTCACTGTGTCTGTCCCTTTCCCTTCCCTGCACTGCTGGTTCTGACTCCTGATACAACTCCCCAATATCCATTCATTCCTCATTCTCACTGGGTTTATAGTTATGTGTAACTGTCACTGTGTCTGTCCCTTTCCCTTCCCTGCACTGCTGGTTCTGACTCCTGATACAACTCCCCAATATCCATTCATTCCTCATTCTCACTGGGTTTCAGGGCCAGGGGCAGTTCTGGGGGCCCCGTTTGCCTTCCACGTGTGCATTAAATTAATTTAACTGAGCACTAAACCCACCGACTGGAACAGCCAGGTTTCGGGTTGGTTTCGGGAGATCACTTGAATCCCCAGCGATGCAGAAAGCTGCCCCCCCCCCCCTTAACTCCCACTTTGCGCTTAATTAACCCTTTGTAGCCCCATGCAGATGAAATCTGCCACTGATTGGCTGTTATAGGTCATGGAATTAATCTATGCCCCCCTCCCCTTGCCACATAGAACCTGTTCGTAGCCACAAATCTGAAATAGGTATATAAACAAATATAGGGGTGCATCACAGAGAGGCTTCTGCCCCACTAGGTCTCCCCCTGTAGGTATTTCTTTATCCCCACGAAAGATGTCGATGGTCCCCAAAGCCCTTCCCTGGGCACCAGCACCTCTGACTGCCCCCCATTAATAGGGCAAATATTTACCCTACTCTCATTGTGTGCCCCCGGCCACTCAGCAGCCGAGCTACAGAAATATACCCACCAAGGTCAACTCTTCCCTCGGCTTCTAGATGATTCAGAAGGAAAAAAAAGTCCCTGTCTCTCCAGTTTGCCCATGAAATGGAAAAAATCTTCTAATATTGTCTCTTATATACTGGGTGACTGTCACCCCAATGTTTCTATATATCTGTAACCTTGTTATGGGCTAAGGGGGCCCAGCCTGAAGGCCAGTTAGGGGGGATTTGGGGTGAGTGCTTATTTGTGCCCTGGGTACCCCTGGAACTATAGCGGGGTGACTGTTACCCCAATGTTTCTATATATCTGTAACCTTGTTATGGGCTAAGGGGGCCCAGCCTGAAGGCCAGTTAGGGGGGGATTTGGGGTGAGTGCTTATTTGTGCCCTGGGTACCCCTGGAACTATAGCGGGGTGACTGTTACCCCAATGTTTCTATATATCTGTAACCTTGTTATGGGCTAAGGGAGCCCAGCCTGAAGGCCAGTTAGGGGGGGATTTGGGGTGAGTGCTTATTTGTGCCCTGGGTACCCCTGGAACTATAGCAGGGTGACTGTTACCCCAATGTTTCTATATATCTGTAACCTTGTTATGGGCTAAGGGGGCCCAGCCTGAAGGCCAGTTAGGGGGGGATTTGGGGTGAGTGCTTATTTGTGCCCTGGGTACCCCTGGAACTATAGCGGGGTGACTGTTACCCCAATGTTTCTATATATCTGTAACCTTGTTATGGGCTAAGGGGGCTCAGCCTGAAGGCCAGTTAGGGGGGGATTTGGGGTGCTTATTTGTGCCCTGGGTACCCCTGGAACTATAGCAGGGTGACTGTTACCCCAATGTTTCTATATATCTGTAACCTTGTTATGGGCTAAGGGGGCCCAGCCTGAAGGCCAGTTAGGGGGGGATTTGGGGTGAGTGCTTATTTGTGCCCTGGGTACCCCTGGAACTATAGCGGGGTGACTGTTACCCCAATGTTTCTATATATCTGTAACCTTGTTATGGGCTAAGGGGGCCCAGCCTGAAGGCCAGTTAGGGGGGGATTTGGGGTGAGCTAAGGGGGCCCTGCCATGTAGGTACTTTAGGGGACAATCTAAAACATTAGTTTTGAATTAACATTAAGGAAACATAGTTGTTTTACTATAAATATAGGTTCATTCTGAGTTAATTAGCATTAAGACAGAGTCCAAAACTGCAAGGATAAAACTACATACAAACAGGTGGGCACAGGTGGCAACTAAGATACCCCGGGGGTACTGCGGAAGGGGCATTTGCCGACTTACTTTGAGCTGAGATTTGGAGACGCACCCAGACTTGCCCACTTGCAGGGCGTAGAAGGCGTGCCATATGGGCTTCAGCAGCTCCTCTCTCAGTGCCATGACTCAAAATGCACCCAGTTCCCGAATATATTCCTGCCAGTCCCTGGGCTCTGTCCCCTCCCACCCACCGTATGGCTGGTTCCTTCCTTGGTCCTGCCCACCCCTGGGTGCCTGGCACAAAGCACAGGGTGCTCACCGCTATCTAGGAAAACATACAGAGCCCAGGGACAAATAAGATACTAAACCGGGGCAGGGGGCAGGGGTGTAACAAGAAGTTATGGACCCCCCAAATATTAGGGCCCCCCTAAACTCAGTGCCATATGGGCCCCCCTGGGTACCTGACAATCACAGGGTCGGTACTTTTATAGTGACACCCCCGGCAGCAGGTAAGGGGCAGGTAGGCTAGTAATGGCCAGTGAGTGGCTAGCAAGGCCGGCAGTAGCCCAGGAATCGGCCACATGGAATTAAACAAACAATGAGACAATATTTACCCCCACCCCTCGGCCTCTACATTCTCCAACAATAACAATATGTGATAAGTACAAGGCCAGTTGTGCCACAATCGCAGCAAAATAGCCTCACCCAGGGGCAACTCCATACCCCCAACCCCTCTATATAAATAGCCAGATCTTGTGATTCAGTAGGCGAGTCATTATCAGCATCTAATATATATATATTTTTATAGATTATAGTGCTCATTTATGAATCCAATAGGCTGCCTTAGGGGAGTGGGGAAGCAAACTGGCCTGTAGAGTGCAGCAATGCCGGTTTAGCAAATACAGCTCTGCAGATTGAGTGGGTGCTGTCTGGGGACATGGAGAACCCTTGGGTGGGTGCGTGGGAGACCCCCACACAGGTGCTGCTTTCCCTGAGACGCAATGGGGGAGGGAGGGTAAGAGGATAACCCCCCTCCTCTTGATAACGAGAATAACGAGACAACATTCCACAGCACTGACCAATCACAAGGCAAGGACAGGTCTAACCAGGCTTTATATATTAGTCATGTGACAGAGATAAGCAGCCGAGGTCCTGACTCTGTAGCCTTTACATCTAAATACGCTACATAGTAGCTGAGGTTGAAATAAGACCTATGCCCATCATGTTCAACCATATACATATATACCATGTTGGAGGGTACCAATAGAGAAGACACCCCTGGAGTATAGATACTAACCTTTTCCCCCCTAAACCAGTGCACCCCGGTCCAGGATACTGCCCCCCTTTATGCATCTTGCTCAGGCCCTCACTGGGGCAATCAGGTATAACGTCTATATTGGGTTATGCCCCTGGCACAGCAGTATGCATTGCCCAATACAACCTGGGATGGCTACCAGTTGCCACCTTAGTCTATATACAGGGGGGTGAAGACAAAAGACCAGAAATATGTAATGAAAACAAAGACTCAGGCAGATTTATCAGTAATCAAACTGGGGAATCCTTCAGGATCCTTAGCAGTTCAATTCTATTTAGTTGGGGGTTCGAGCTCAAAGCGGGTTGGCATCTGCCCTAAGCACGAACACCCATCTGAATATCCTTACTACTGAATGCAGGGGGGGGGAAATTATGACGTCATTTGGAAGTTTTAAGGCAACATGAGCTTGTTGACTAGTTTGTTGAACTGCAGTAGTCAGAACCCGCAGTGCAGAGAATATAAATAGCCGGACGCTGCTCTGAATGGCAACCAACTCGCAGGGCCGCATTTCTCTAAAATCTGCCAGACCGGTCGGTCCGGGTCCGAACTACCTCTGATGTCACAGACGCATTCCAACCCGCCGGCTACGGCCACTGAACTTGTGTCTGGCAGCTCAATGCATTGGGTTTAGTCACTGTGTCTGTCTGTCCCTTTCCCTTCTCTGCACTGCTGGTTCTGACTCCTGATACAACTCCCCAATATCCATTCATTCCTCATTCTCACTGGGTTTATAGTTATGTGTAACTGTCACTGTGTCTGTCCCTTTCCCTTCTCTGCACTGCTGGTTCTGACTCCTGATACAACTCCCCAATATCCATTCATTCCTCATTCTCACTGGGTTTATAGTTATGTGTAACTGTCACTGTGTCTGTCCCTTTCCCTTCTCTGCACTGCTGGTTCTGACTCCTGATACAACTCCCCAATATCCATTCATTCCTCATTCTCACTGGGTTTATAGTTATGTGTAACTGTCACTGTGTCTGTCCCTTTCCCTTCCCTGCACTGCTGGTTCTGACTCCTGATACAACTCCCCAATACCCATTCATTCCTCATTCTCACTGGGTTTATAGTTATGTGTAACTGTCACTGTGTCTGTCCCTTTCCCTTCCCTGCACTGCTGGTTCTGACTCCTGATACAACTCCCCAATATCCATTCATTCCTCATTCTCACTGGTTTATAGTTATGTGTAACTGTCACTGTGTCTGTCCCTTTCCCTTCTCTGCACTGCTGGTTCTGACTCCTGATACAACTCCCCAATATCCATTCATTCCTCATTCTCACTGGGTTTATAGTTATGTGTAACTGTCACTGTGTCTGTCCCTTTCCCTTCTCTGCACTGCTGGTTCTGACTCCTGATACAACTCCCCAATATCCATTCATTCCTCATTCTCACTGGGTTTATAGTTATGTGTAACTGTCACTGTGTCTGTCCCTTTTCCTTCCCTGCACTGCTGGTTCTGACTCCTGATACAACTCCCCAATATCCATTCATTCCTCATTCTCACTGGGTTTATAGTTATGTGTAACTGTCACTGTGTCTGTCCCTTTCCCTTCCCTGCACTGCTGGTTCTGACTCCTGATACAACTCCCCAATATCCATTCATCCCTCATTCTCACTGGGTTTATAGTTATGTGTAACTGTCACTGTGTCTGTCCCTTTCCCTTCCCTGCACTGCTGGTTCTGACTCCTGATACAACTCCCCAATATCCATTCATTCCCCATTCTCACTGGGTTTATAGTTATGTGTAACTGTCACTGTGTCTGTCCCTTTCCCTTCCCTGCACTGCTGGTTCTGACTCCTGATACAACTCCCCAATATCCATTCATTCCTCATTCTCACTGGGTTTATAGTTATGTGTAACTGTCACTGTGTCTGTCCCTTTCCCTTCCCTGCACTGCTGGTTCTGACTCCTGATACAACTCCCCAATATCCATTCATTCCTCATTCTCACTGGGTTTATAGTTATGTGTAACTGTCACTGTGTCTGTCCCTTTCCCTTCCCTGCACTGCTGGTTCTGACTCCTGATACAACTCCCCAATATCCATTCATCCCTCATTCTCACTGGGTTTATAGTTATGTGTAACTGTCACTGTGTCTGTCCCTTTCCCTTCCCTGCACTGCTGGTTCTGACTCCTGATACAACTCCCCAATATCCATTCATTCCTCATTCTCACTGGGTTTATAGTTATGTGTAACTGTCACTGTGTCTGCCCCTTTCCCTTCTCTGCACTGCTGGTTCTGACTCCTGATACAACTCCCCAATATCCATTCATTCCTCATTCTCACTGGGTTTATAGTTATGTGTAACTGTCACTGTGTCTGTCCCTTTCCCTTCCCTGCACTGCTGGTTCTGACTCCTGATACAACTCCCCAATATCCATTCATTCCTCATTCTCACTGGGTTTATAGTTATGTGTAACTGTCACTGTGTCTGTCCCTTTCCCTTCCCTGCACTGCTGGTTCTGACTCCTGATACAACTCCCCAATATCCATTCATTCCTCATTCTCACTGGGTTTATAGTTATGTGTAACTGTCACTGTGTCTGTCCCTTTCCCTTCCCTGCACTGCTGGTTCTGACTCCTGATACAACTCCCCAATATCCATTCATTCTGTCAGTCTGCATGGCCATTGCTACTGCCCACCCTAGTGTTGCTATGGAAACAATGTAACAATGAAGCAGCTGATTGGCAGACCTGGGAAGAAACATACAAGGCCGACTTGTGCTACATTGTATCAAGAGGCGGAACTAGAGAAGAGAGAGGGTTTGTTATTTATAATCCCAGGACTTTCCCTGCAGGACGTAAATCTTTGTTGGTGAAACTGTTTTACTCATGAACACGCCCTGGCCCAACAGGAATGCTCTGGGCGCGGAGCTGAAGGGAAATGCTTATCCATTGGGCAGGACCCGACTTCTGCTACATTGTTTCAAGAGTTAGAACAAGACCCTATGCACAGTGCTACACGGAGTATATAAAGTCTACAGACAATTTCCCTCTACTTTATAAACAGCTTTGTTGAAACACTTAAGGGTTCAGTTGTTTACACCGTGGCAGCCAATGGCTCTAAAGGGGCGGGGTTTGTGCTTTATGGGCCGGGCTTATGGCAACATGGGTTGTAATTGGCCACAGTTATGGCCAACATAATTCAGTTCTGTTGATATTCAGGTCAATGCTTGGCTCTGGCATTTGTTTTGGGAGATGTAGTTCCCCTTTAAACTGAATTACAATAAGCTGAGCATTGGGCGCCCAGTTATTCCGTGACCCCCCCAATCCCTGCTCATTAGTGATACGTCCCCCAGTGAGGCCGAGCTATTCAGTATGGTCAGCCGAGTGTGAAGATGAGATTATCAACCCTGATAATTAGGCAGAACTTGTTTAAAGGGAAACTAACCCCAAAAAGCAGAATCAGGTGATGGAATGCAGCCAGTTATACAGTAACACAATGTAAAGGCAAATTATAGGGCTGGGGCTGGTTGGCCAATCAGAGGGCACGGAATCTGCGCTTATTCAGGGATATATGTCGGTCATTATAACCTCGATCATAACACAAACATGGAGGAATTGGGCTGAAACCAACAAAAACAGCAAATACTTTCCCAGAAAGACACACAGGTTCCATTCATTCGAATGCTGCAGCCTACGCCCGGGGCCGAGGGTCCCCTCTTAACCCTTCCGCTGCCTGAGGAGCCTCCACATCTGATGGGAAAGAACCAACCCCCAATAATCACAGCTTATCTCCTATTCTGTGCAGCGTTGGGGGTGCCATAGGGCCAGCAGGACATACCGGGCTCCATTACAGCCTGCGCCCACTTCTGCAAGAGCTCTATCTATGGGTTACCGGCTCTATCTATGGGGTACCGGCTCTATCTACGGGTTACCGGCTCTGTCTATGGGATACCGGCTCTATCTACGGGGTACCGGCTCTATCTATGGGGTACCGGCTCTATCTACGGGATACTGGCTCTATCTATGGGATACTGGCTCTATCCATACTGTGCAGCACTGGGGGTGCCATAGGGCCGGCAGGACGTACCGGGCTCCATTGCAGCCTGCACCCTATTACTGCAAAATAATTAGCTCCCTGATGATAAATAACTGTACAGGGAAGCAGAATACATCTGCACTTACATCCATTGCCCCAGGCATTAATATTAACCCCTATTTATAAAGCATCAGCACTGAACAATAGCAGCGTAAATACACCAAATACACAATTACTGGCCCTGCCCAGCAGAGCTTACAATCTAATATAACGTTAGAAAGGTGGATCATTATTTCCACACACTTGTTATTAATGTTACTGGCAAGGTTCCTGTTGGGCAGAGTAGGATATGTAGGTGCCCCACCTGTGGGCAAGCAGTAAATGCACTTGGCTAGATGCCACATGGGCCAATCATTTGTTGTTTACTTTTAAGTTTATGTTTTTTTCTGGCACAAACACACTTTTCCCCAAAAGGGAATTCCCCTTTCTTTTGTTAGATCATAACTCCTGTACTCACTCTAACTGGGGGTACAACCGGGTATGCAGGTGTTTCTGTAGGTGTCCCCTTATTGGGCCGGTGGGCCACTGAGCATCTGGAAGTGTGGACATATGAAGACTAAGGGGAGGGGTAATGTAATAAGGTTGGGAAAGTCTAGTAACCGACAGCAACCAATCAGATGGTTGCTTTCAAATGACTAGTAAATGTTACCTGCTGGTTGCTTTGGGTGTAACATTGGTTGTTAAATTGCACCAGTACAGCTACCCCATAGCAACCAATCAGCAATTAGCGGTCTAGTACAAGATAATAAGGGAACCAATCAGATTCTGCTGGCTTGTGCAGTTAGACCAATGAGTAATTACCCACGACAACCAACCAGGAGCTTATTTGTACTGTCAGGATAATCAAACCAAACAGCCAATAAGCTGCACTGCTATATCCTATAGTAGTTTCTATAGCTTTAGTGCCTTTGCCTATAAATATTGTTGGGGCCCTCGTCCACTTTATGCGCCCCATGTTGCCTATTTGCATTAACCAACACGGCATTGGTTACCGGCTCTATCTATGGGTTACCGGCTCTATCTATGGGTTACCAGCTCTATCTATGGGTTACCGGCTCTATCTGTGGGTTACTGGGATACCGGCTCTATCTATGGGATGCCGGCTCTATCTGTGGGTTACCGGCTCTATCTGTGGGTTACCGGGATACCGGCTCTATCTATGGGATACCGGCTCTATCTATGGGATACCGGCTCTATCTATGGGTTACCGGCTCTATCTATGGGTTACCGGCTCTATCTATGGGTTACCGGCTCTATCCGTGGGATACCGGCTCTATCTGTGGGTTACCGGCTCTATCTGTGGGTTACCGGCTCTATCTATGGGTTACCGGCTCTATCTGTGGGTTACTGGGATACCGGCTCTATCTATGGGTTACCGGCTCTATCTATGGGTTACCGGCTCTATCTATGGGTTACTGGGATACCGGCTCTATCTATGGGTTACCGGCTCTATCTATGGGTTACCGGCTCTATCTATGGGTAACCGGCTCTATCTATGGGTTACCGGCTCTATCTATGGGATACCGGCTCTATCTATGGGTTACCGGCTCTATCTATGGGTTACCGGCTCTATCTATGGGTAACCGGCTCTATCTATGGGTTACCGGCTCTATCTATGGGATACCGGCTCTATCTATGGGATACCGGCTCTATCTATGGGATACCGGCTCTATCTATGGGATACCGGCTCTATCTATGGGATACCGGCTATCTATGGGATACCGGCTCTATCTATGGGATACCGGCTCTATCTATGGGTTACCGGCTCTATCTATGGGATACCGGCTCTATCTATGGGTTACCGGCTCTATCTATGGGTTACCGGCTCTATCTATGGGTAACCGGCTCTATCTATGGGTTACCGGCTCTATCTATGGGATACCGGCTCTATCTATGGGATACCGGCTCTATCTATGGGTTACCGGCTCTATCTATGGGATACCGGCTCTATCTATGGGATACCGGCTCTATCTATGGGATACCGGCTCTATCTATGGGTAACCGGCTCTATCTATGGGTTACCGGCTCTATCTATGGGTTACCGGCTCTATCTACGGGATACCGGCTCTATCTACGGGATACCAGCAAAGCTGCAAAGCTGCCCAGTGTTTGTAACTGAGACCCATCGAGGCCAATGCAATGTACTACTAGGTGACTGTAGGGCTATGTACTGTACTACAGTAGGGTCTGCAAAGGCACTAGAGCTCTACAAACTACTATAGGGGGGGGGGTGTAGCCCTGCAGTGCATCATGGGGGCCACAGGGACTGTGTAAGTATTAAAGGAAGAGAAGGGTCTCTATTACATATTACATGGGGTTCTATGTCCCAGTGCCGCAATGCTGGGAAGTGCTATTTGCTCATCATTTACTACAGCCGTATCCTCTCTCTGTCAGTCGGCAGTTACACAATAGTTTAACCCCTGCAGGACACACACATGTGAGAATCAAACACACACAATGTCAATTGCAAACACTTCCTGCTGGGATGGAATTTCACAAGGAACCTGATGAGAAATATAGTGCAAAGTCAGCTGGGGGAAATCACCAGAACCCGGGTCCAACCCACAAGTGGCCATTAATGTGGCGTTGGCAATAAAGGGGCGGTACCAAGGGGGAAACAAAACAAAGTCACATTTGGCACCGGCACTTGTGTTGCTCAATCACACAGAATGGCTTTCCTGTATAAAACCAGGGATCCTTCCCCTTTATCTCTAACGAGAAAGTAATGATTAGCCATGAAACCTTCTACTGGGGAAAATATCACTCTGAGCATTAGTGCTCAGCCCGAAACTATGGTGTATTCATCAGCAGTGACAGCAACGGTATTATTAGCCCTGAGCTGATCAGAACCGCAGAGTATTTGGGGGGCACTTTGCACCCTGAACTGTAGAGTCTAGAAAAAGCTCAGTATTGTATGAAAAATACATCTATATATTAGTATATAGCAATAGTAGGGATAATAATAGCCTCTGGGAAGGGACTGGGGCTGTGGGATAGCGGGTATAGTAGGGAGAGATGGTGCCTATAGTAGCAGTGGGGGGGATAATAGCCTCTGGGAAGGGACTGGGGCTGTGGGATAGCGGGTATAGTAGGGAGAGATGGTGCCTATAGTAGCAGTGGGGGGATAATAGCCTCTGGGAAGGGACTGGGGCTGTGGGATAGCAGGTATAGTAGGGAGAGATGGTGCCTATAGTAGCAGTGGGGGGATAATAGCCTCTGGGAAGGGACTGGGGCTGTGGGATAGCAGGTATAGTAGGGAGAGATGGTGCCTATAGTAGCAGTGGGGGATAATAGCCTCTGGGAAGGGACTGGGGGCTGTGGGATAGCAGGTATAGTAGGGAGAGATGGTGCCTATAGTAGCAGTGGGGGGATAATAGCCTCTGGGAAGGGACTGGGGCTGTGGGATAGCAGGTATAGTAGGGAGAGATGGTGCCTATAGTAGCAGTGGGGGGATAATAGCCTCTGGGAAGGGACTGGGGCTGTGGGATAGCAGGTATAGTAGGGAGAGATGGTGCCTATAGTAGCAGTGGGATAATAGCCTCTGGGAAGGGACTGGGGCTGTGGGATAGCAGGTATAGTAGGGAGAGATGGTGCCTATAGTAGCAGTGGGGGGAATAATAGCCTCTGAGAAGGGACTGGGGCTGTGGGATAGCAGGTATAGTAGGGAGAGATGGTGCCTATAGTAGCAGTGGGATAATAGCCTCTGGGAAGGGACTGGGGCTGTGGGATAGCAGGTATAGTAGGGAGAGATGGTGCCTATAGTAGCAGTGGGGAGATAATAGCCTCTGGGAAGGGACTGGGGCTGTGGGATAGCAGGTATAGTAGGGAGAGATGGTGCCTATAGTAGCAGTGGGATAATAGCCTCTGGGAAGGGACTGGGGCTGTGGGATAGCAGGTATAGTAGGGAGAGATGGTGCCTATAGTAGCAGTGGGGGGATAATAGCCTCTGGGAAGGGACTGGGGCTGTGGGGTAGCAGGTAATAGTAGGGAGAGATGGTGCCTATAGTAGCAGTGGGGGGATAATAGCCTCTGGGAAGGGACTGGGGCTGTGGGATAGCAGGTATAGTAGGGAGAGATGGTGCCTATAGTAGCAGTGGGATAATAGCCTCTGGGAAGGGACTGGGGCTGTGGGATAGGAGGTATAGTAGGGAGAGATGGTGCCTATAGTAGCAGTGGGGGGATAATAGCCTCTGGGAAGGGACTGGGGCTGTGGGGTAGCAGGTATAGTAGGGAGAGATGGTGCCTATAGTAGCAGTGGGGGGATAATAGCCTCTGGGAAGGGACTGGGGCTGTGGGATAGCAGGTATAGTAGGGAGAGATGGTGCCTATAGTAGCAGTGGGGGGATAATAGCCTCTGGGAAGGGACTGGGGCTGTGGGATAGCAGGTATAGTAGGGAGAGATGGTGCCTATAGTAACAGTGGGGGGATAATAGCCTCTGGGAAGGGACTGGGGCTGTGGGATAGCAGGTATAGTAGGGAGAGATGGTGCCTATAGTAACAGTGGGGGGGATAATAGCCTCTGGGAAGGGACTGGGGCTGTGGGATAGCAGGTATAGTAGGGAGAGATGGTGCCTATAGTAGCAGTGGGGGGATAATAGCCTCTGGGAAGGCACTGGGGCTGTGGGATAGCAGGTATAGTAGGGAGAGATGGTGCCTATAGTAGCAGTGGGGGGATAATAGCCTCTGGGAAGGGACTGGGGCTGTGGGATAGCAGGTATAGTAGGGAGAGATGGTGCCTATAGTAGCAGTGGGATAATAGCCTCTGGGAAGGGACTGGGGCTGTGGGATAGCAGGTATAGTAGGGAGAAGTGGTGCCTATAGAAGCAGTGGGGGGATAATAGCCTCTGGGAAGGGACTGGGGCTGTGGGATAGCAGGTATAGTAGGGAGAGATGGTGCCTATAGTAGCAGTGGGGGGATAATAGCCTCTGGGAAGGGACTGGGGCTGTGGGATAGCAGGTATAGTAGGGAGAGATGGTGCCTATAGTAGCAGTGGGATAATAGCCTCTGGGAAGGGACTGGGGCTGTGGGATAGCAGGTATAGTAGGGAGAGATGGTGCCTATAGTAGCAGTGGGGGGATAATAGCCTCTGGGAAGGGACTGGGGCTGTGGGATAGCAGGTATAGTAGGGAGAGATGGTGCCTATAGTAGCAGTGGGATAATAGCCTCTGGGAAGGGACTGGGGCTGTGGGATAGCAGGTATAGTAGGGAGAAGTGGTGCCTATAGAAGCAGTGGGAGGGATAATAGCCTCTGGGAAGGGACTGGGGCTGTGGGACAGCAGGTATAGTAGGGAGAGATGGTGCCTATAGTAGCAGTGGGGGATAATAGCCTCTGGGAAGGGACTGGGGCTGTGGGATAGCAGGTATAGTAGGGAGAGATGGTGCCTATAGTAGCAGTGGGGGGGATAATAGCCTCTGATATCCTACAACTGATTTTAAGAAGCATCGTAGTAGATTCTATAACTTGCAGGACCCCATAATCGCAGGAACCAGTGAGAAAGCGACGCACGTTTGTGCCAATAAGTAACACAATCCGCTCGCTGCATCTTTTTGAAGGAATCCCTTGACCCTTTCCTGCCCACAGAGGGAACAGAATTTGCAGCTGATCCAGCACAAAGAATCCAAAGGTACCAGAACCAAACAGCACCGAGCTCACAGGACTGACCCAGACACAGGGGCAAATGCAGCTCTGCCAGTAAGAGTAGCGGTAGAATTTACCCCCAGCGCAGTACAGTACTGGAGTGGTTGGGAGAGAGTGACGGGTGGGAGGGGAGTCGAAGAGCAAGTTGCTGCCCCTGGGGCAGGGTATTGGGAATGAACAGGTGGGCAGCAGGGGGTGCCAGGGTGCCCCCTAGGGAGGGGGGCAGGAGGTGCAGAGTGCCCCCTAGGGAGAGGAGCAGGAGGTGCAGGGTGCCCCCTAGGGAGAGGGGCAAGGGGTGCCAGGGTGCCCCCTAGGGAGAGAGGCAGGGGGTGCCAGGGAGCCCCCTAGGGAGGGGGGCAGGGGGTGCAGGGTGCCCCCTAGGGAGAGGTGCAGGAAGTGCAGGGTGTCCCCTAGGGAGAGGAGCAGGGGGTGCAGGGTGCCCCCTAGGGAGAGAGGCAGGGGGTGCCAGGGTGCCCCCTAGGGAGAGGAGCAGGGGGTGCCAGGGTGCCCCCTAGGGAGAGAGGCAGGGGGTGCAGGGTGCCCCCTAGGGAGAGAGGCAGGGGGTGCAGGGTGCCCCCTAGGTAGAGGGACAGGGGGTGCAGGGTGCCCCCTAGGGAGAGAGGCAGGGGGTGCAGGGTGCCCCCTAGGGAGAGAGGCAGGGGGTGCAGGGTGCCCCCTAGGGAGAGGGACAGGGGGTGCAGGGTGCCCCCTAGGGAGAGGGACAGGGGGTGCAGGGTGCCCCCTAGGGAGAGGAGCAGGGGGTGCAGGGTGCCCCCTAGGGAGAGGAGCAGGGGGTGCAGGGTGCCCCCTAGGGAGAGGAGCAGGGGGTGCAGGGTGCCCCCTAGGGAGAGGAGCAGGGGGTGCAGGGAGACTTACTTTGAGCTGAGACTTGGACACTTTGCCGCTCTTATCCACATCGAGGGCAGTGAAGGCGTGCCATATGGGCTTCAGCAGCTCCTCTCTCAGCGCCATGACTCTCCCAAATGCACCGAGTTCCTGATTGCACCCTGACAGCAGCCCCTGAGCTGGGGCCCCTCCCACTGACCATGTGATGCTGTTCCTTCCTGAGGCTCCAACCTGCCCTCCCCTGGGTGCCGCACACAGCGCTGGGGGTGAAGGTGCTGCCGGCACCGGGGAAACAGAACAATGAACAAAGGAAACTTAGTGAACTACAACACCCAGCATCCCCAGCCAGCTGAGGAACTACATCTCCCGGCATCCCCAGCCAGCTGAGGAACTACAACTCCCGGCATCCCCAGCCAGCTGAGGAACTACATCTCCCGGCATCCCCAGCCAGCTGAGGAACTACAACTCCCGGCATCCCCAGCCAGCTGAGGAACTGCAACTCCCGGCATCCCCAGCCAGCTGAGGAACTACAACACCCAGCATCCCCAGCCAGCTGAGGAACTACAACTCCCGGCATCCCCAGCCAGCTGAGGAACTACAACTCCCAGCATCCCCAGCCAGCTGAGGAACTGCAACTCCCGGAATCCCCAGCCAGATGAGGATCTACAACTCCCGGCATCCCCAGCCAGCTGAGGAACTACAACTCCCGGCATCCCCAGCCAGCTGAGGAACTACAACTCCCGGCATCCCCAGCCAGCTGAGGAACTACAACTCCCGGCATCCTCAGCCAGCTTATGAAATACAACTCCTGGCATCCTGAGTCAGCTGAGGAACTACAACTCCCAGCATCCCCAGCCAGCTGAGTAACTACAACTCCCAGCATCCCCAGCCAGTTAATGAACTACAACTCCTGGTATCCTTAGCCAGCAGAGGAACAGCAACTCCCAGAATTCTGGGCCAGCTGTTTCAACTACAACTCTAAGCCAGCTCCTCTATAACATAGAGCAAGTGTGCTCTCCCCCTGCTGCTGAACTAAAATTCCCAGAATCTTCAGCCAACAGCTCCTTTGCACCTTGGGGGAAATTGCTGCCATCCAACTTATATTAAACTCCCAGAAGCCTGGGAAACACTATGGCAGCTCCTACCCATATGTATAAATACATATATACAGAGAAGGAATGTTCTGGGCACACAATAAGCTGTACCCCCATACTGTACTGTCTAAGGGAAACACTATGGCACCCCCTACCCATATGTATAAATACAAATATACAGAGAAGGAATGTTCTGGGCACACAATAAGCTGTACCCCCATACTGTACTGTCTAAGGGAAACACTATGGCACCCCCTACCCATATGTATAAATACAAATATACAGAGAAGGAATGTTCTGGGCACACAATAAGCTGTACCCCCATACTGTACTGTCTAAGGGAAACACTATGGCACCTCCTACCCATATGTATAAATACAAATATACAGAGAAGGAATGTTCTGGGCACACAATAAGCTGTACCCCCATACTGTACTGTCTAAGGGAAACACTATGGCACCTCCTACCCATATGTATAAATACAAATATACAGAGAAGGAATGTTCTGGGCACACAATAAGCTGTACCCCCATACTGTACTGTCTAAGGGAAACACTATGGCAGCTCCTACTCATATGTATAAATACAGACACAGTGCATGTGTTGCCGCACACAGTAAGTTATATCCCACAGCAGCTTTTTACCTCTGACACATTCTGATCAGTTACAAGTTTAACCTCACATTTTCAGTCCCCAAACCTGCTTCCTGCCCAGATGACGCTGCCATACTGCCTGCCAGACAAGGTTTAGCACATTCTCTCTCCCGGAAACAGACAGAGAGACACCTACAAACCTCTCTCTCTGTAGTGGTACCACGTGGCGGTCACACGGGGCCACCGCTGTTAAATGGTTGGTCGGTACCGAGAGTCTGACTACAATGAATATCTGTATATATAGGGGGGTTCCTATCACTTTATATGGGAGCAGAGATCCCTGATCAAAAGAACTGTGAGTGGGCGGGTAGGTTAAAGGGGAAGTAATACTGCCCATAAATGTTTGCTGGTTACATCACTCAACAGAATTCTCTCTTTCCCTTTCTAAGGATACATTTCCTAAATGAGGGCAAAATATAAAAACAGGTTCCAAAAATAAAGCAAAATTGAGGGGGGGGGGGGGTACAAGGTGCAAGGGAAACTTAATGCTGAGGGTTATTGGCAGAGGCATTCACCTACCCCTCTTTTTCATTGGGAAGGACGGGGGGGTGCTTTTATGTTGGGCAACCCAGATTGTGGGGGTAGAACTCACCTTGTAGGAAAATGCAGCGTTAAAAACTGTGGTTTTTATGGGGAGACTGGTAGTAAAGAAGGCGTCAAGCGAATTAAATGTAATTTGTGTCTGAACACTGGTGTCGCTCACAGAAAGTGCCCCGAAGCCTGCGCAGTGTTAAGGAATCTTGCCCCAATGTGGAGGCAATGGTGGAGCCCAATGTAACTGCGCAGGAAGGTGAGTGATGTAGGGAAACAGGAAAGAGTAGCCCAGAACCCCCCTGCTAGGTCCAATGGTAGGTCCACTTGATGGTACCCCACCTGATGCCCTCACTGGTAATTCCCCAGATAACCCTACTGCTACCCCACCTGATGCCCTCACTGCTACCCCTCTTGGTAACCCTACTGCTACCCCTCTTGGTAACCCTACTGCTACCCCACCTGATAAACTCACTGCTACCCCTCTTGGTAACCCTACTGCTACCCCACCTGATACCCTCACTGGTAATTCCCCAGATAACCCTACTGGTACCCCACCTGATGCCCTCACTGCTACCCCTCTTGGTAACCCTACTGCTACCCCACCTGATAAACTCACTGCTACCCCTCTTGGTAACCCTACTGCTACCCCACCTGATACCCTCATTGGTAATTCCCCAGATAACCCTACTGGTACCCCACCTGATGCCCTCACTGCTACCCCTCTTGGTAACCCTACTGCTACCCCACCTGATAACCTCACTGCTACCCCTCTTGGTAACCCTACTGCTACCCCACCTGATAACCTCACTGCTACCCCTCTTGGTAACCCTACTGCTACCCCACCTGATAACCTCACTGCTACCCCTCTTGGCAACCCTACTGCTACCCCACCTGATAACCTCACTGCTACCCCTCTTGGCAACCCTACTGCTACCCCACCTGATAACCTCACTGCTACCCCTCTTGGCAACCCTACTGCTACCCCACCTGATAACCTCACTGCTACCCCTCTTGGCAACCCTACTGCTACCCCACCTGATAACCTCACTGCTACCCCTCTTGGTAACCCTACTGCTACCCCACCTGATAACCTCACTGCTACCCCTCTTGGTAACCCTACTGCTACCCCACCTGATAACCTCACTGCTACCCCTCTTGGTAACCCTACTGGTACCCCACCTGATAACCTCACTGGTAATTCCAAAGATAACCCTACTGCTACCCCACCCGATAACCTCACTAGTAAATCCCCAGATAACCCTACTGCTACCCCACCTGATACCCTCACTGGTAATACCCCAGATAACCCCACTGCTACCCCACCTGATACCCTCACTGGTAATACCCCAGATAACCCTACCTGTACCCCACCTGATAACCCCACTGGTACCCCTCTTGGTAACCCACCTGTCTCAGTGCAAGCTAAGGGCAGCGGGACAGAGGATTGGAGGAAAATGGGAAGGGAAAGTAAAAAGGGGAAAACAAAGAATACAGTATAGTGGGCAAAATGTCTTTTGAGGATAAGAATAAGTTTGAGGTTTTAGGGGAGGGGTATTGGGGTGACTTGATGGAGGAGTCTGAGGAACTGGGGCAGATGGAGGAGGAGGAATGGGAAAAAAGGAAAAATCCCTCCCAATATACCAGAAGAAGCTGGTGGGAATCTTTAGATGAACGGGATGGAGACCAATGAGGATCTTCTGGGTTTGGGCACTCAGGTCCCGGCTACGAGGGAGGAGATGGGAGTCTGATTGTCTCTGAGAAAGAACAGAAACATGGATCTGTCAGTTGATTTTCTCACAGTAACTGAGCAGCATAATGAACAGAAGGTCCCGGTTTCTGGCATTCTAATATTTTAGAGATATTGATGCTGATATTATCTTCATCCAGGAAACGAGACTCTCATCCCTACAGGAGATCAGGGGGCAAAGAGGGACTGGAGGGAAGGCCTTTCCTATTGGTCTCTGGCCAGGGAACCAGCAGGAGGGCTCGGGATTCTTTATAAAAGGGAACTGGCATCTTGTAGATAAGAAGGTAATAGATGTTCCATTTGGGGGGTGCCCGGTGCTGCACGTCCAGTTTGGGGGAACCTTAGTGAGACTCATTCATATGATTTATTCTGGGTTTAAAGAGTCCATTGTGGAATCATCACCAGATCATCTGGCCTTATCTTTTCAATATGGCGCAGTGGGAGGGTCTGGGTTTGGTAAGGGCCTCTGGAGATTGGGGGAGGAGAGTGGGAAAGCAGCGTCTAGAGACTGTGTGAAGATCCAGGTGTCAAAAATTGGCATCAGATTGGTGGGAATCTTCTTTTAAGAGAGGGGGGCTAAAGAGAAGGAGAGTTGGTCTTTGAGAAGGACTCTTGAGATCTGTATTTCGAAAGGGGAGGGGGGGGAAGTTAACCGGCTTAAGTACTTGTTAAGGCAGTGTCAGTACAACCGGTCCCTGGTTCTGGAAAGGGATTATGGTAGTGCTGGGCGGTATGACCAAAAATTTATATCACGGTATTTTTCAAAATTATATCGGTATCACGGTATTTGACGGTATTTTTTTTTCCCCATGCATGATTAGGTGACCACCCCAAACATCCGCCACCCGCACCCCCCCGCCACCCCAAACACCCCCCCATCGGCACGCACCCCCCCACCCCAAACACCCCCCCCCATCCGCACGCACCCCCCCACCCCAAACACCCCCCCCATCCGCACGCACCCCCCACCCCAAACACCCCCCCCACCCGCACACACCCCCCACCCCAAACACCCCCCCACCCCAAACACCCCCCCCACCCCAAACACCCCCCCATCCGCACGGATCCCATTAACGGTTGGAAAGGTGAAGACTTTTTGGTGAGAGCTGGTGTGAGGCAGGGATGCCCATTGAGTCCACTCCTGTATGTTTTATCCTTAGATCCCTTTCTGAGGAGACTGCAGGGTTGGGGCCTTGGGGGTGTCCCGTTCCCATTGGGTTGATCCTTTAAGTCCGTAGCCTAAGCGAACGATGTCACTCACAAACCTGAGGAGGAGGGAAACACTATGGCACCTCCTACCCATATGTATAAATACAAATATACAGAGAAGGAATGTTCTGGGCACACAATAAGCTGTACCCCCATACTGTACTGTCTAAGGGAAACACTATGGCACCTCCTACCCATATGTATAAATACAAATATACAGAGAAGGAATGTTCTGGGCACACAATAAGCTGTACCCCCATACTGTACTGTCTAAGGGAAACACTATGGCACCTCCTACCCATATGTATAAATACAAATATACAGAGAAGGAATGTTCTGGGCACACAATAAGCTGTACCCCCATACTGTACTGTCTAAGGGAAACACTATGGCACCTCCTACCCATATGTATAAATACAAATATACAGAGAAGGAATGTTCTGGGCACACAATAAGCTGTACCCCCATACTGTACTGTCTAAGGGAAACACTATGGCACCCCCTACCCATATGTATAAATACAGAGAAGGAATGTTCTGGGCACATAATCAGCACTACCCTTATTACACAATCACTAAAATGTAAAGTAAGGTGAAAACTTGAAAGCAGTTCATTTCTCTTTAAGCAGCAGGGTTTCCCATACAGGTTTTTTTTGCCAATTGAGAGAATTTTTGCAGAGTTCACCAACACTCCCTTGTGCAGCTGTCAGTGAATAGGGGTTTCACTTCCCTCTGAGGCTACAGGATGTCGGATTGCCTGCTGTTTGTAATGGCCTCCCACAGCCCCCCCAGCAGAACCCCTTGGGATACAGACCCAACTAGTTCTCTCTGCTAAAAAAAAAAAAAAAAAAAAAAATGAGTGGGACTGTGTGCAGCCGAATGTGTCCGGGAATTGCCCATCTTTAAACAATAAGTGCAGTGGCTGTATATAGTACATAACAAGGTTACAGATATATAGAAACATTGGGGTAACAGTCACCCCGCTATAGTTCCAGGGGTACCCAGGGCACAAATAAGCACTCACCCCAAATCCCCCCCTAACTGGCCTTCAGGCTGGGCCCCCTTAGCCCATAACAAGGTTACAGATATATAGAAACATTGGGGTAACAGTCACCCCGCTATAGTTCCAGGGGTACCCAGGGCACAAATAAGCACTCACCCCAAATCCCCCCTAACTGGCCTTCAGGCTGGGCCCCCTTAGCCCATAACAAGGTTACAGATATATAGAAACATTGGGGTAACAGTCACCCCGCTATAGTTCCAGGGGTACCCAGGGCACAAATAAGCGCTCACCCCAAATCCCCCCCTAACTGGCCTTCAGGCTGGGCCCCCTTAGCCCATAACAAGGTTACATTGTAGCTATAGAGCATTACAGACACACACAGTACAAGCAGTGTCAGCGCCACCTTGAGGCGAGCCTGGGAATTGTGTATCAATTTTTACAATCATCAAATCGCACTGATGAACAAGGGGTGTCGGGGGTCCCTTGAGGAGCATTTATAGAGATAAAGCCAACACACACATATGGGGTATATTCATCATTACCAGTAATGTTGCCCAGGGCAACCAATCAGCAAATAGATTTTAACAGTTCGCAAACCAAAGCATCTGATTGGCTGCTATGAGCAACATCAATAAGGTTTCACTCCACTTACACAGCATTCAGACCTTTGGCTAGTATGACTTTACCCTCAATGATGCCCCCACCACCCTGGCCCGATTACCCCGACAGCCAGAGCCGGCCCATCATTGCCAGAGTAACAGAAATGAGGCCCAGAAAGCACAACCAGTAGGGCTGTGGCACATGGGGCATCTTCTCTCTGCTGCCCCCTTCCATGCAATTTCATAAGGAATGGGTTAAAAGCACCGGTGCTGCCACTTTTCAGCCCAAATTAGTTCTGGAAGGCATTCTGAAGCTGAAAAAGCCAAGTACCAATACAGTCAATGCATTTCCCATTCAAGTTAATAGGAGACGGCAGTGAATTCGGGTTCTACTTCTTATATACAAGCAATCTGCGGAACGTTTGGCCAATCAGTGATAGCGTGGTCCTTCCAGACGTCCTTAATGGACAATACGAATGCCCTTAATACACGTGGCCGGTCCGACTTATCTTTCTATCTAGTCCCTCCTCTATTCACATTCACAGTCTCTTTCAAACCACTACCTGGTGTTGCTGGGGTACACAAGACCCTAGCAACCAGCTAATCTGCTGAAATTCTAAACTGGAGAGCTGCTGAACAAACAATTTCAAATGACAAAAAAAATAAGAAAATGAAGACCAATTGCAAATCCTCTCAGAATCTATATAAAAAGTTAATCTACCCCTTTAAAAGCTGCGCTTCCCCTACACATTCACACAATCCTGCCCATACAGACCAATAGCTACAAGGTGGGATGTATTTATTTTTTATCATCACTGGAGACAAACATCACCGGTCATGTTGCCCATAGCAACCAACTAGTTGAAAACATAAGGAAATATCTAGTTGGTTGCTATGGGCTCCATCACAGGTGATGTTGTCTCCAGCGTTAATACACCCCTTTGTGTCTGATGGATACTATCCCCCTTGGGGCAAATATGTATCTGATGTATCTGTGTAGCTGCCCTCTCTGCATTAACATCCCCCTCACCATAATGACACCCCACCTTTACACAAGTCGCCCCCCCTGACCCCCCCAAAGCTGAATGAATCCAAGGGAACGACCGTTAAGAAAGAGGAAGGCACATGAAATTTATTTACAAGGTTTGGGACAAACCAACCATCACAAACTCACAACTGAATTTACAAAGAGGCGCAAATCTTTTTCATACAGAATAATCCAAACAAACATCATTGTGTACAGAACCCGGAAACGGATCAACAAATTCTGTCCTGGTAGCGGAACTCCAGTTGCTCGAACATTAATTCCATGTTAATATATTAAACTGACAATGGGGGGGGGGGTGTTGTTTTACTGAGAAAAAAAGTTTACCGACACAGGCCCGCCCCCACGGCTAGCCAATAAGCTTCTATTGATCTCATGTCGGTCAGACAACGAGAGCCTATGGGCGAGGGGCTGTTATCAACATAATGGGCACAAAGGGGACGGGGGGTGTCTTTAGTGCAATTATGGCACAAAGTTCCTATTCTGCACGCTCTTTACAGCGTATTTGGCGTGCAAAAACGGGAGACCGATTTTGGCATGAAAGTCACATTTTGTATTCCTACGTACAAATAAAAATGACACACGGGACACGGAATGATCTGTACAAAAGGGGGCGGGGCCAGAATGTGCGTATTTTCCCGCTGAATCATGGGAGTTCAGAAGGAGAATCCTCGCCTGTTGCCGGATATAATCGCAAGCTACAGGCCCTTCTGTGCGAGATGCTGGGGGGGGGGCAAAGTACAACAATGATTGTTTAATGCTACACATTTACAGCAAATAAAAAGGGAGGGGGGGAAACGAAAAAAAAAAACTAATAGCAGCATATTTCACGTGGCGCCCATACGGCGCCTGATGCTAACAAAGTGCTCAAAGTTGAATAAAATTCACAATAAAATGTACCCGGGTACAATTTCCGACTCGTCGGTGCCACGTAGCTTCTCCAACCAATGAATTTCCCATTCATTCTACGTGGCACGTGTCTATTTTACACATATACAGGAAAAAAAAAAAAAAAGTAAAATCTAAACTTTCAACTTAGCTGTAAACTATTACAGTAATGTAGATGTGGGGCGGGTCTAAAGCAGGGCCATGGTGTTAGAATCCACCATTGGGTTATACCAGTGTATGGAAATAAGGGGGGGGAGAAAAATAAAAAAAAAAACCCAGCCCCCCCATCCTTCTACCAACTATTTAATCTGTCTTGATTAGACTAAGAATTTACCACCATAGAGGCTAACATTGCCGGTCCTAATTGGACATTAAAAGCCTAAAGAAGTTCAACAGCTCCGTCCCGATCAATATCCGTAACCAATGCAAGGGGTTATTGATCCCCTGCAATTCTTTCTGGATCCTCGGATCAACTGAACCCTAATTCGGGGCAGTAGCAAAAAAAACGTATCCAAACGGGGGGGAGCTTTAACGCCTACAGCTAAACGCAGCGTCCGTTAAACTAAACTACAAAAGCCGCTCGGAATGATCCACACGGAACGAGATGTGAATGCAACGAGGCTGTACTATATGTCAGTATATAGTAAGGCTGACGGATCGGTTCATCTTCTTCCCGATGAGGCGGGTCGTCCGGTTGTTCTGAGCCGTCGATCGCGTCACTACTCGGTCGGGGAAGAGGGCTCTTTCCTCCGCTGCTGCTTTTGCTATTTGTGCTTTCTTTAGTTCCCTGGAAAGGTAAAACATTGGATCGTATATTAGAGGTTTTAGAATTTAATTTTTTTTTCCCCCCAACTATGTTATAACATAGTATCATAGTAAGTTAGGTTGAAAAAAGACACCCGTCCATCAAGTTCAACCTTAATGCCCATTATATAACCTGCCTAACTGCTACTGATCCAGAGGAAGGCGAAAACCCCATCTGAACCCTTTCTAATTTGCCGCAGAGGGGGAAAAATTCCTTCAGCTATCTGGTTGCTAGGGTCCCGATTACCATAGCAACCAGGGAGTGTTTTGGATGAGAGACTGGTATATGAATAGGAGAGGGACCGAATAGAAAGTTATAAAAAGTAGCAATAAAACTGTAGTCTCAGAGAAATAGTTTTTGGCTGCCGGGGTCAGTGGCCCCCATTTGAAACCTACAAAGTTTAAAGATGGCAGCAAATAATTTAAAAAAAACTATAGGAAATGAGGACCAATTGAAAAGTTGCTTAGAATAGTTCATTCTAGAATATAATAACAGTTAAAGGTGAACCACCCCTTTAAAGGGCTACTACCTTGCTCAGAAGCCACACAAGGCAGTAAAACCAGAGCACCCCCATTTATAGAAATGGCACAGGCTTTACATTCCCCAGCACGTAGGGTTAAATAACATACCCCCTGTTACAATGTATTGAGGGGCTCTGAACCCCGACACTTACTTCTGCAAAAGTGCGTTTTTAAATTTCTCCGCATTGAGTTCTATCCGCAGCTGCTCGGCGCTTTTCCGGGACGTGGACAGGAGAACGGAATGCTTCACCAGGGCCACGGACGAAGGCCTTTTCTCCGGATCGGGAGAAATCATAAGCTGGGGGGGCAGAAGACAGAGCGATGAGTGAGTTGCCCCTTAACCCTTGCCTAACTGCCCAGACTGAATAAGCCATTAACCCTTACCTTGATCAAGTCCATAAACTCTAGTGAGAGCGACTGGGGCACCCGCGGGAGCTTGCCCTGCCGGATCTCGTGCCACTGCTCTCCATTGGTCGGAAGGGGCTCCGCTCCAGCTGCGCACCACACTGTCAGCGCCAGGGCAAATATATCTGCTTTGGGCAAGTGCGTGTAATCCTAATAAAAGAGCAGGAGGGGGAAAAATTATTGTCAAGTAACGCATCCCCCCCGACTTACTGACTGCGCCGAGTACCCCCACACTGAGAAGAACATACCTCTTGTAAGACTTCATTGGCAAGAAATCGACTGTCGCCTTCTTCCACTTGGGGACTGGAGACTCTGGTCACGTGACCAAGATCCCCTATAATAAAAAAAAAAATTAGATTAGGTTAGGAACACAGCCCATACATTTGGGGGGTGAGGAAGGAACCCTATTATGAAGGCCCGGCCTGTCTGTATCAGATGCTCTGTAGCATTGGCGATTAAAGGGGACACTACACCTACTTTACACAAGGTTCTACTCACAGACCCAGGTGCTTTCCCTACTATAGGGTTCCAATGGGATGAGGGATAAGTTGGGGGGGGGGGGGGGGAATTCCTGCCCAATGCACATTAATCATTTATAACAAATAAAAGCAGAGATATAGGTACCTATTTTATATATAACTTTTCTGGAGCCGCAGTCCTCATCATCCCCTTCTTCAACCGCTGTGTTTGGGACGGTCGTCCGCGATATGAATATGTTACCTGCCAAGAGACAATGCATTTAGCGCATGGATGTGGCATTCTGGATTTTTGGGTTAACCTTTAGTATGATGTAGAGAATAGTATTGAGACAAATTGCAATTGGTCTTCATTTTTTATCTGTAGTTTGTTAGTTTGTTCAGCAGCTCTCTAGTTTATAGTTTCAGCAACTATCTGGTTGCTAGGGTCCAAATGACCTTAGCAACCAAGGGAGTTGGTTTGGAATGAGAGACTGGTATATGAATAGGGGGAAGACCTGGATAGAATAAGCCGGTAGAAAATGGAACAATAAAACTGGAGCCTCACAGTGCAATCGTTTTTTTGGCTGCTGGGGTCAGTGACCCCCATTCAAAAGATGCAAAAAGAAGGCAAATAACTATAAAAACTGAAGACCAATTAAAAAGTTGATTACCATTGGCCATTCTATAACATATGTAAGTTAATGTAAAGGCTGGAGGAGGGGTGGGCGGGTACTTACTGGGCTTTATGTCCATATGCACCAATGACATGGAGTGAATATATTTCAGGCCCCGAGCTACTTGCAAAAGTAGATCCTTGAGTTCCGGCTCAGAGAAAAACTGCATCGTCCTGTAATTCTCACTGATAGCGTCGGCTAGACTCCCGCCTACAGCAGAGGAAACATAGATGAGTGTCTCGGGCAGTAGTATTTAACCCTTTGTGTGCTGTAGACCAGTGCTGTCCAACCTATTATATGTAATGGGCCGATTATTTCTCATATAATATGGTAAAGGGCCGGATTAAATACATATGTCATACAGTGTAATCTATGGAGCCTTCAAGCAGACCGGGGGCCATAAAAATCCATTGGCTGGCCACATCCGGCCCGTGGGCCTCCAGTTGGACAGCACCGCTGTAGGCCATTTCATTTACAAGACACAGTGAAGGTTACAAGTCTGGGCACAGAGACCAGGGGCCACTTGCAGACACATTTACTGTACAAGATACTCAGGGAAGTTCAGTATAAAGGACAGTCGGGGGGGGGGGGATACCAGTATAAAGAACAGTCGGGGGGGGATACCAGTATAAAAGGGACAGTCGGGGGGGGGGGGCGATACCAGTATAAGCAGTCGGGGGGGGATACCAGTATAAAAGACAGCGGAGGGGGGGGGGATACCAGTATAAAAGACAGTCAGGGGGGGGGATACCAGTATAAAGACAGCAGGGGGCGGGGGGGATACCAGTATTAGGACAGTCGGGGGGGGGGGGGATACCAGTATAAAAGACAGTCGGGGGGGGGATACCAGTATAAAAGGACAGTCGGGGGGGGCGGATACCAGTATATAAGACAGTCGGGGGGGGGGTACCAGTATAAGACAGTCGGGGGGGGGGGGATACCAGTATAAAAGACAGTCGGGGGGGGGGGGATACCAGTATAAAGACAGTCGGTGGGGGGGGGATACCAGTATAAGACAGTCGGGGGGGGGGGTGATACCAGTATAAGACAGTCGGGGCGGGGGTGATACCAGTATAAGACAGTCGGGGGGGGGATACCAGCATAAGACAGTCGGGGGGGGGGGGATACCAGCATAAGACAGTCAGGGGGGGGGCGGGATACCAGCATAAGACAGTCGGTGGGGGATACCAGTACTAAGACAGTAGGGGGGATACCAGTATAAGACAGTCAGGGGGGATACCAGTAAAAGACAGTCAGGGGTGCACATATTAATCTCTCTTCAGAATCTAGAACCTGGTCATAAAAATAGGGGAACCCCAATGAAATTCTGAACCCCAAATGGAGCTTCTGAAGCCATCTGATACCTACCATTACAATGCTCATTCTGAATAAGCATATGGTCGTCTTCCGCCCAGGCAGAGTAGTATCGGACTACGTGGGGGTGCTGCCCAAGCACGGCGTGCGCATACACCTCCCTCAATGCATTCTGTCTGTAAAGAAGGAAAAAACAAAAACATTGATGATTATCCACAGTGTCACTCAGAATATAATACTCTTGTAAAAAGAAGGCACTGGAGGGCAGGCTGGGGGCGGGGCTTTAAGTCCACCATTAGCATTTATAGAACCGCCCCCTATGGCAGGGCCTTGCATTCTATAAAGGAAATGAAGCAAAGGGGAATTGGAACTGTTACATTGATTCAATGGTACAGAGTCAGGACCAACAGTGCAGCAAGAACACTGCTTGAGTCTAGATCCCTGGTTCTACAGACAGTAGCTGCTACTCACTCATCAACAGAGCCGGCCAGGGGCTTCTTGGAGCGCTTTATGGCATAGATGCAACCGTCGAGCCTCTTCACGCATTTGAACACGGAGCCGAACTCGCCGGAACCGATTTTCTCCAATTCGTGGAACTCGGTCGCATAGCGAGACTTCATGTTGCTTTCCGTTATTGGGATCCGCTGAAGGCACAAATAAAACATTGAGTTTTGACCGCAATTATCACCGCCAAAGAAAATCTCTCTTTTCTGCGCAAATAGCCCCCCCTTACCTTTGCCGGGCGAATGTCATCGTCTTCCAGCTCGCAGTCGCTGCCTTCCATGTCTTCCCCACAAGAGCTAAAAGGGTAAGTAAAAAATAAATAAATTAGGTTGTGGTTCTGTATCAGTGGAACTGGATCTTGCAGCTGGGCAGACTCCCCTCTATAACAGGCCAATGGGACTGCCCCAGGGGCTGTGGGTGGGATGCTGGGAAATGTAGTTCTACAGCTGAAAGGTTTGGTAGGCCGACAGTAGTAGAAAACTTACTCATTTAGTAGTGCCCTTTTTCTCCTGCGACAAAGCCCGGTGGACGACTGGATTTCCAAGGAATCGGGGGTGAAGGGGTTGATGTTGACCTGAGGGGTGCTGTACACAAACTCTGGCTTTGGAACCTTCTCTGCTTCCCGGAACAGCGACCCGCCTCGGAACCTCAAGGCGCTGGAACCGATTCCCCGAGCTTTCGACAGTAAACTCTAAAGGAGAAATAAAAAGTTGGTCAGAATTGTCGTATAATGTTCAGACGCACCCCCAAAATAAACCCCCCCAAAGCAGAGCATTGTCTAGCTTGGTGGCCTTCATCCAATCAGTGGGTGCCAATTCCCCTGGGAACAAATGGGGATTCTGGATAAAGGCCACCAAACTCCATTAAAGGGGTAGTTTACCTTTAAATTAATTTTTAGCATAATAGCATAAACAAACAGCAATTGGTCTTGTTTTTCAGTTATTTAGCTCTCCCATTTGGTATTTTAGCAGCCACCTGGTTGCTAGGGACTTATTTACCCTAGCAACCAGGCAATAGTTTAAAGGAAAGATGGGTATATGAAGGGCCTGCATAGAAAGATAATAAAAAGTAACAATAATAATAACATTGTAGCCTCACAGCAATGGTATTTTTGGCTGCTGGGGGGGTCAGTGACCCCCATTTGAATGCAGAAGAGATATAAATAAGGAAGACCAATTGCAAAGTTGCTAGGAACAGGGCAGTCCATAACATAAAAGTTAAAGAGCAACCACTCCTTTAAACAGGATAAGAGTGAAGGTCAAAAAGCATTAGTCCGGAGCCGCCCTGCCCGGTCCGTGCAGCTTTGTTGACCTTTAACTAGTGCCCAATGGCCAAAGCCGGTCAGGGCTGCTCTTTACACACGTATATAATATATGCTGAGTAAGGGGCAGAGGCACTTAGTGGGACAAAGGGCAAGTCACGAGTGGCCGAGAGCACAAGCAGCCATTTAGCCACAACTCCCGGCACTTACAAAGCTCGGAGCCAGGAAGCCGCCCCTCCCCCCACCGAGCGATCAAATTCCACAGCCCTGAGTAGTGGGGGAGGGTGGGCAGCGCTCAGGGCCCACCCCACCTACATCCATTCAGGGCTAATCTCACAAACAAGCTCAGAGTCAGGATTTCAGGACAACGCCGCAGCTCTGGAACCTCCCCGCCCGCGCTTGGTACGGCCCATACAGGTGCATTGGGGGGGTCCCGGAGTTGAACAAACACAGCTGCACGTCCCTCAATAAATACAAGTGGCAAACTAGATAGGGTGAGCATTAAAGGGGAACTTAACCCACAACTCTTTTATACCCAATTAAAGAAAATGTCAATATCCTTTCTAGATACATTTCCACTGGATTTAAGGTTAATGCTATTGCCGTTACATCTGACTGCGATACCAACCAGCCAATGGGAAAGAGGCAACCCGGTCACACCAAAGCAAATACTGAGATTCCTGCATTTATGTGACTAAAGTGATGTTATGTCCAGCAACAGTCTCACAGCCCAACCCATTCTGTCTGATTGATTTGTCTAAATGTGAGTGGGAAATTGTGCAAAAATCAGAAGCTGCGGGGCCTGTGACTGCTAATATCCTTATCATTTACAGTAGGGGGTACATTATCCCTTATAATACATGAGTGATGCTCAGAGTTCCCTGTATAACTCAGCCTGCAGCCTTGTGCCTTTATATGGACACAGAACCCCTCAGTGACTGCTAATATCCTTATCATTTACAGTAGGGGGTACATTATCCCTTATAATACATGAGTGATACGCAGAGTTCCCTGTATAACTCAGCCTGCAGCCTTGTGCCTTTATATGGGGGGCACAGAACCCCTCAGTGACTGCTAATATCCTTATCATTTACAGTAGGGGGTACATTATCCCTTATAATACCCCAGCTTTGCAGCTGATTAGGTAGGTTTACTGCCCAGTGATACAGATAACAAACCACTGGATATTGCACCAAGCGCCTGGGGCACAGGCTGAGTAACACGGGTGCTGGGTGAGTAACGCACAGTCACAACACTGAGTCACACACAGGCCACGTGCACGCCCACACACACTACACAAATGTTAACACAAACACTCCTGATAGTGCCCAGTGTGTATTGGCCAAAAACACCCATTTAACAATAAGCATTTGCCAGTGTTACATGGGTGATGCCAGGACATACGCTGCCCGTCAGCACCCATGGGTGTTGGATATCAGTGCGCTATACCCGCCTGGCCTAAAAATTACATGCAAACTAAACTTCTGTGCCTCGTGCAATGGAGCAGAATGGGTGTTGGCAACTCGCCCACCCTACACCCAGCATACACTCGCCCACCCTACACCCAGCATACACTCGCCCACCCTACACCCAGCATACACTCGCCCACCCTACACCCAGCATACACTCGCCCACCCTACACCCAGCATACACTCGCCCACCCTACACCCAGCATACACTCGCCCACCTACACCCAGCCATACACTCGGCCCACCCTACACCCAGCATACACTCGCCCACCCTACACCCAGCATACACTCGCCCACCCTACACCCAGCATACACTCGCCCACCCTACACCAGCATACACTCGCCCACCCTACACCCAGCATACACTCGCCCACCCTACACCCAGCATACACTCGCCCACCAAACCCTCTCCCACTGTAAACCCACCATATACTTGCCCACCGTACCCCGAGCATACACTCACCCACCATATGCTTTTTATATACAGATCCCACACAGACAGAAGCATTGAGTCGTGCCAGCCCCTAAACCATGCCCCCTATACACAGTACCTACATGCACCCATTAAACCCACCCAGGTACCCTCTGCCCTTGCACATTAGGAGCCCAGTTGGGTGCAGTCTGAGCCACCCCAATCCTTACTGTACGAGTATGACTGTGTAGGGACATGTGTGAATTGATAGTGATACTAAGCTAACAATGCAATTCTGTGTATAAAGGCGTTACACTGAAAAAACACAATATACATTTGTGCATGTTGCGGTTTCACAGTGTAAGTGTTATCTGTTTGCACCTTGTTAGAGCGGAATACACACAGTGAGTAGTTATGTTATTAGCAGTGTGTGTAATACACAGGGGGGAGTGCGCTACACTAACCACAAATTAAGCATTTGCATGGGGAGGGAAATGATGTAAAGTGTAAGCAGGAATACACAGACTATACACACACTGGGGGTGCAGAGTGGGGCATAATGACACGTGTGGGGGGGTGTGTAAGCTGGGAGTAGGATATACTTATGTATGGACCCTCCTTTACGTGGGGGATTAAAGATAAATATCAGGGACAGACTGTACAGAGTAGCTATACAGGCAGCAGTCAGTACAATATACATATTAATGCAATAATTACACCCACTACATCCCTGCTTTCCATGGGGGGGGGGGGTGTTACTGTATAAGACAGATATCAGGAGTATATAATCTATATATAGGTCCCCCCCTTACCTTGAGGTGCAAGTCTGGGGCACAGGAGAGATGTATTTAATCTCAGTATGACACTATGTACATATTATATATGATTTATGTGCTGTATCCTTACCCCGAGGGTGTATGTCTGAGGCACAGGAGACACACTGTAAATACACATTATATATGACCTGAATGCGGTGTCCTTACCTTGGGGGGTTATGTATGAACCCTGTACACCAGACAGTATTACATATGACTATGTACCCTGGGGGGGGGGTATGTATGAACCCTGTACATCAGACAGTATTACATATGACTATGTACCCTGGGGGGGGGGGTATGTATGAACCCTGTACATCAGACAGTATAACATGATTATTTACCTGAGGGGGATATGTATAAACCCTGTACATTACATATGATTCTCTATTTACCTGGGGGGGGGGGGTTATGTATAAACCCTGTACATTACATATGATTCTCTATTTACCTGGGGGGGGGGGTTATGTATAAACCCTGTACATTACATATGATTCCCTATTTACCTGGGGCCTGGGGGGGGGTATGTATAAACCCTGTACATTACATATGATTCCCTATGTACCGGGGGGGGGGGGGGGGGTTATGTATAAACCCTATAGATTACATATGATTCCCTATGTACCTGGGGGGGGGGGGGTATGTATAAACCCTATACATTACATATGATTCCCTATGTACCTGGGGGGGTTATGTATAAACCCTATAGATTACATATGATTCCCTACGTACCTGGGGGGGGGGGTATGTATAAACCCTATACATTACATATGATTCCCTATGTACCTGGGGGGGGGTATGTATAAACCCTATACATTACATATGATTCCCTATGTACCTGGGGGGGGGTATGTATAAACCCTGTACATTACATATGATTCTCTATGTACCTGGGGGGGTATGTATAAACCCTATACATTACATATGATTTCCTATGTACCTGGGGGGGGGTATGATGTATAGGATAAATGGAATCAATTCGGGAACCCCCCCGGGGCAAGGGGAGAGTGGACCAATCCAACCCAATGTAAATACGGCGCAATACCCTGTATGTACCAGCCGGGTAATGAGAATAAATGGGATATTCCCGGGGGGGGTCCGTACCTTGGGGGTGTGCGGGGTGTCGAAGAGCCGGAGTTTGCGGAAAGTCTTGTGGGGCGGGGTGCCGGGGCACTCGGGGATGGGGGAGCCGGGGCCCTGGGGGGATCGGGAGCCGTACCCGGCTGGGGACTCTGGAGCCAGTTCTCGGTAAGTCGGGGAGCCGCTCATAAAATAATCGCCGGGCGATTTGATCGGAGACGATCCGATTCCTTCCTCTTCCTCCTCCTCTTCCCAGGAGCCCCCCGGCGGCCTCCCCTCTGGCTTGGCTGTGGGCCCCCCTCGCAGCCCGGATACGGGCGAGTCACTCTCCTGGAAGGCCGAGTCCTCCCCGGTGCTGTGCCCGTCCTCTTCCTCCTCCGTGTCGCTGAACAACAGCTTGTGGCGAACGGGCTGGAGGCTCATAGTCCGGGGCGGCTGAGACGGCGAAACACGGGCGCTCATCGCGGAACTATCCTCGGTAGGAAGGCAGCGGCTGGGCCGGAGAGCATTATCCAGGCCCCGGGGCCTAGGCGGGAGCGGTAGAAAGTGACAGCGGTACCGACGGCCAGTGACACGGTTACACCCAGAGGCGGGGCCGCTCCTACACGCACAAACACACCGGGCCCAGCGCGTCCCCCCAAGCTCTTCCTTCTCTCAGCAGCGCTAGGGAACTGATGGCGCGACCGTTACCCACCAGAGGGCGGTACACAGGGCGGGCCAATGGGAGCGCACAGTCATTCCTCGCAAGTGGGCGCGGCCGCCGACAGCCAATAGCCGTGCTCCGCTCTACGAAGCCGTGCGGGCGTGGCCTAGCTCGGCCAATGGGAGCCGGAAATTCCTTTTCAAAAATGGACTCCCCAAGTGGCCGCTGCGCACCCTCGTGTTCCGTGACGTGATTTTGGCGCGAAGGTCTCCGGCGAATGCATCTAGGAGGGGCGGGGTTAGATTCGTAGTGGGCGGGGACGGATAGGGAGGAAGAGCCGCTCTTGCGTGTCAATC
This sequence comes from Xenopus tropicalis, assembly GCF_000004195.4. Lineage (NCBI taxonomy): Eukaryota > Metazoa > Chordata > Amphibia > Anura > Pipidae > Xenopus > Xenopus tropicalis. The sequence goes on along the minus strand of NC_030680.2, from coordinate 7,013,335 downwards.
ACAATGTAAATAGAACAGCCCCGCCCGCCGGGCGTGTGACGTCAAGAAGGGGGGGGGCGGGGCTGGTTGCTTTACCTCATGATGGACACGTCTTTGCATGTGTAGGTGCTGCGGAGGCCATGTTGGCTCTATTGTTTCAGCTGTTTGTGTGGAAATTGAGGCTGTCACAGGGGAGTGGGGATTGTAGTTAAACAACAGCAAGAGCATGACTGAAATATAATGTTAGTGTTCCTTTAAATGGGGAGGGGGCAAAATGCAAGGGCAATAACAATATTATATTGCCTGGTGGAACTGAGCAGCAATTCTACCCTTTGCTAATTATAACTTGGCCAGTGGGGGGTACAGGCTCCTATGGATGAGTATATATATATATATACAATTGCCCCCATGTCTGTGGGGCTGTTGCCTCTAGTGACAGGCAGGTAACATTGCTCAGAGGGGTAATTGCTTTATGACTTGCCCTTTATACAGCGTGTGAAGCTGGAGATAATCTAATAATGTGGGGTTGTGCCCAGACTTGTTGCGTGCCCAGAGGCGCCCACAGCTGGATGCACTCTATTTGCACTCCTATAGGGGCACAGCATGTGGGGGGGTATTTGGGGTATCTCCTGGGTAATTGTGCCCCAAGGGAAACTCCTCCATATCTGCAAACACGAGACGCCCTGAGTGTATGAATTGTACGTGGATCTTTCAAGTGAGTGAAATGTACTTTGAAATCGTTCCGGACAGGCCTGTGAGTTCAGCTTGTAATTACCCCCCCAGGCGCTGGCTTTCAAAGATATATATTAAAGGGGAAAAATGGCCTTTTGTAACCTTGTTACCCTGTGTTCCACTGCCTGTCAGATTCATTCACAGTTACCCCTCTGTTCCACTGCTGACAGTCTGTAACATTCTTCTGTTCTGCCCCTGTATGTAACATTCCTTTACTGTCACCCCCCCCTGTATGTAACATTCCTTCACTGTCACCCCCGTATGTAACATTCCTTCACTGTCACCCCCGTATGTAACATTCCTCACTGTCACCCCCGTATGTAACATTCCTTCACTGTCACCCCCGTATGTAACATTCCTCACTGTCACCCCCCATTCTGCCCCTGTATGTAACATTCCTCACTGTCACCCCCCATTCTGCCCCTGTATGTAACATTCCTTCACTGTCTCCCCCCATTCTGCCCCTGTATGTAACATTCCTTTACTTAAACCCCCGTATGTAACATTCCTTCACTGTCACCCCCTGTATGTAACATTCCTTCACTGTCTCCCCCTGTATGTAACATTCCTTCACTGTCTCCCCCTGTATGTAACATTCCTTCACTGTCACCCCCCGTATGTAACATTCCTTTACTTAAACCCCTGTATGTAACATTCCTTTACTGTCACCCCCTGTATGTAACATTCCTTCACTGTCACCCCCCGTATGTAACATTCCTTTACTTAAACCCCCGTATGTAACATTCCTTCACTGTCACCCCCGTATGTAACATTCCTTCACTGTCACCCCCTGTATGTAACATTCCTTTACTTAAACCCCCGTATGTAACATTCCTTCACTGTCACCCCCGTATGTAACATTCCTTCACTGTCACCCCCCGTATGTAACATTCCTTTACTTAAACCCCCGTATGTAACATTCCTTCACTGTCACCCCCGTATGTAACATTCCTTCACTGTCACCCCCTGTATGTAACATTCCTTCACTGTCACCCCCTGTATGTAACATTCCTTCACTGTCTCCCCCTGTATGTAACATTCCTTCACCGTATGTAACATTCCTTTACTTAAACCCCCGTATGTAACATTCCTTCACTGTCACCCCCGTATGTAACATTCCTTCACTGTCACCCCCTGTATGTAACATTCCTTTACTTAAACCCCTGTATGTAACATTCCTTTACTGTCACCCCCGTATGTAACATTCCTTCACTGTCACCCCCGTATGTAGCATTCCTTCACTGTCACCCCCGTATGTAACATTCCTTCACTGTCACCCCCGTATGTAACATTCCTTCACTGTCACCCCCTGTATGTAACATTCCTTTACTTAAACCCCTGTATGTAACATTCCTTTACTGTCACCCCCTATGTAACATTCCTTCACTGTCACCCCCTGTATGTAACATTCCTTCACTGTCACCCCCATATGTAACATTCCTTCACTGTCTCCCCCTGTATGTAACATTCCTTCACTGTCTCCCCCTGTATGTAACATTCCTTTACTGTCACCCCCGTATGTAACATTCCTTCACTGTCACCCCCGTATGTAACATTCCTTTACTGTCACCCCCTGTATGTAACATTCCTTTACTTAAACCCCTGTATGTAACATTCCTTCACTGTCACCCCCGTATGTAACATTCCTTCACTGTCACCCCCTGTATGTAACATTCCTTCACTGTCTCCCCCTGTATGTAACATTCCTTTACTGTCACCCCCGTATGTAACATTCCTTCACTGTCACCCCCTGTATGTAACATTCCTTCACTGTCACCCCCTGTATGTAACATTCCTTTACTGTCACCCCCTGTATGTAACATTCCTTTACTTAAACCCCTGTATGTAACATTCCTTCACTGTCACCCCCTGTATGTAACATTCCTTCACTGTCACCCCCGTATGTAACATTCCTTCACTGTCACCCCCGTATGTAACATTCCTTTACTGTCACCCCCTGTATGTAACATTCCTTTACTGTCACCCCCTGTATGTAACATTCCTTCACTGTCACCCCCTGTATGTAACATTCCTTCACTGTCACCCCCTGTATGTAACATTCCTTCACTGTCACCCCCGTATGTAACATTCCTTCACTGTCACCCCCTGTGTGTAACATTCCTTCACTGTCACCCCCTGTGTGTAACATTCCTTCACTGTCACCCCCTGTGTGTAACATTCCTTCACTGTCACCCCCTGTGTGTAACATTCCTTCACTGTCACCCCCTGTATGTAACATTCCTTCACTGTCACCCCCTGTGTGTAACATTCCTTCACTGTCACCCCCTGTGTGTAACATTCCTTCACTGTCACCCCCTGTGTGTAACATTCCTTTACTGACACCCCCTGTATGTAACATTCCTTTACTGACACCCCCCTGTATGTAACATTCCTTCACTGTCACCCCCTGTGTGTAACATTCCTTCACTGTCACCCCCTGTGTGTAACATTCCTTCACTGTCACCCCCTGTGTGTAACATTCCTTTACTGACACCCCCTGTATGTAACATTCCTTTACTGACACCCCCCTGTATGTAACATTCCTTCACTGTCACCCCCTGTATGTAACATTCCTTTACTGACACCCCCCTGTATGTAACATTCCTTCACTGTCACCCCCTGTATGTAACATTCCTTTACTGACACCCCCCTGTATGTAACATTCCTTCACTGTCACCCCCTGTATGTAACATTTCCTACACTATATACACACACACACACACACACACACACACAATATCCAGCCCCTATAATGTCTCGCACACTTACCTTTTGTGGTTCATCGGTGACACCATTAGGGAACCCCATTGCGTTGCCCTGATAGCCCCTCTTCTCCCTTAGTTGGCAGGACGTGGGGGGGATTTATGGAAGAGTCTGATAGGTGGGTCCGAGTAAGATAACAATGGGATCCTGCGGTTCCCCCTATAATAAGCTGGGTTCCTGGGGTAATTGATTCCAGCCAGTCCGTTATATCTCTGTAAATCCCAATAAAGAAAGGCAGTAGCCCCTGATCCCGGCAGCAGCTGAATGATCTGCCCCAAGTCTCCGGCTCTTGTCCCCGGACACAAATGCCTGTTGGTTCCACCTGGGATCCTGCTAAAAACCAACAACTTGGGACACAAAGTGACAGCCCCCAGCAGCTGCTCCTCCGGTGGCCAGTGATCAGCAGACACCTAGCCACGGGCTAATTGAACTTGGAGAGAATCAATGGGATCCCTAAATCCACTTACTAGTTCGTTACAGGGAGCAGACACACCCTATAGGTAGAATTATATTAAAGCCCCTGCCCCACACTTATGTCATTAGCCACAGTCTGACTCAGCATAATACCCATTCATAATCCTTCACAATATCTGCCCCACAAAGCCACCCTTTGCCTCTAGGGTGGGATGCACCAGAACCTTATAAGGCTGCCCCTGCTGGTAAATTAATGGTTTGGTCCATTTGGTGCTTGCACATACACCGGGCAACCAGGTTGGCCAATTTGTATATGGGAGACCATCATGATTATTGGGGTTAATTAAACTCATGTCTGAGTCATTGTGGAATTAAATGTAACACAGTGCCATCTCATTAGCAATTTCCGGCCCAAAGGCCATTTAATTGGATTGGGTCAACTTGGCCACCTATGGGTGCTGATGGTAATGGAAAGGCTTAGCCAGGGTTGTTGGGTGCCAGTGCTTCTCTGGCATGGATAGCTCATCACTGATTAATAACCCCCAGCAAGTTATACCAGCACTTCTGAATAAACAGTAAGATCAGCCTGCCTTGCCACAAGAGCTTGCACTCTAGCATTAAAGCTACATTTTATCATATTGCCAATTAGTTATTTATGTCAATATATTTCATAGAATCTACAAAAAGCAATGCAATGTTAAATGGGATAAAAAGTCACATAAATTGAACATCCTAAATTATGTTACATGGTAACAGTGGAGACTGCATTGTGATTGGCCAGATCTTACTTCCTATTTTATATCTCATCCACAGTAATGTGTTAATGTCAACTGGGACACTGGCCTGGGATGGGTTTGGTAGCACTAGGTAGGTACCTAATATATAGGGGCAGAGACAGGGGAAAGTGTTGGAAGGGTTACTGCCTGCCCTGCTCTCATTTCCCTACAGAAATAGGGGTTGGTAGCACTAGGTAGGTACCTAATATATAGGGGCAGAGACAGGGGAAAGTGTTGGAAGGGTTACTGCCTGCCCTGCTCTCATTTCCCTACAGAAATAGGGGTTGGTAGCACTAGGTAGGTACCTAATATATAGGGGCAGAGACAGGGGAAAGTGTTGGAAGGGTTACTGCCTGCCCTGCTCTCATTTCCCTACAGAAATAGGGGTTGGTAGCACTAGGTAGGTACCTAATATATAGGGGCAGAGACAGGGGAAAGAGTTGGAAGGGTTACTGCCTGCCCTGCTCTCATTTCCCTACAGAAATAGGGGTTGGTAGCACTAGGTAGGTCCCTAATATATAGGGGCAGAGACAGGGGAAAGAGTTGGAAGGGTTACTGCCTGCCCTGCTCTCATTTCCCTACAGAAATAGGGGTTGGTAGCACTAGGTAGGTACCTAATATATAGGGGCAGAGACAGGGGAAAGAGTTGGAAGGGTTACTGCCTGCCCTGCTCTCATTTCCCTACAGAAATAGGGGTTGGTAGCACTAGGTAGGTACCTAATATATAGGGGCAGAGACAGGGGAAAGTGTTGGAAGGGTTACTGCCTGCTCTGCTCTCAGAGAGGAATTGGTAGCATTACATTAGGGATACTGCTCTGTGCTGTAATCATAGGGTTTTGTGTTTCATCCAAGGAAACATGAAATCTGTAACAATAGGGAATATATTCAGCCGGCCCAGAAACCCCACTCATCTATGTGACATTACTCCCAAATGATTGGCTATAAATTCAGTTTCGCTCACATTTCATTGTCTCCCCCTGACCCCGGGCAGCCGCACATTGTCTCCTAATGGATCACTTCAAACCACATTTAGGCCCTAATTAGGGAGAGAATGAGTGCCGGCCGCTGCTAATGGGACTCTCTGGGCCTTTGTTATTCCTTATTCCCTGGTGGAAATGAAAAGTCTGCAAACAAAGGAAAATAGATTTGGGCTGAAATCCCCCAGAGCCCCCAATATCTAAATGCAATCAGCGGAGGGGCAGACGCTGGGAATATTATCACACAATGACCCTGCGCTCGGTTCCCCTTCCCTTTCCTGGTTTTGCCCTCGGGTGGGACAATCATGTGGCTTAGAAACTGGGATGCTCTATACAAAGGCACCTATATCTTCTCTCTCTCTCTCTCTCTATATATATATATATATATATATATATATAATTACAAAATTCAATATATCAAAAAGTCCCAATCCCATATTTACATGGAACTCTATAATGATAATTTGAATGATATAAATATATCACTTAGTGACAATGCTTAATGCCTTGGGGAACCATATGACCAAAAGTAAGGGGACCCCTTTGCTGTTAGGGGTTGGCTGGGGTTCCAATTTGGCTATATAGTGTATGTATATATGTGAGAGAGCCGTGATAGACAGGCTGTGCTGTATTATTTGTGTTCCCTCTTAGACAGAGATGGGTGCAGCCGAGGTGGGTGCAGCCGAGGTGGGTGCAGCATAGAAAAAAACCTAGCGCTTTTTAATGAGAAAAAAATGCTTTCTGTGCCCACGTGGAGATAAAGTGGAGAGACGGTTTGGGGAGGGGCAGGGAGGCAGAGAGCTATAGCCCTGGCCAGGGCCCTGCAGGTGCCCATGCCCCCCCCCCCGAGGGGCCCCCCTAACCCCCCTGCAGGCCCCCCCCCGAGGGGCCCCCCTAACCCCCCCGCAGGGCCCCCCCCGAGGGGCCCCCCTAACCCCCTCGCAGGGCCCCCCACCCGACTTCCTACCCCAAGCACGTAAATTTAACACTTCAGGGCAGGAGCGGTCGGCAGGGGGAGCGCCGCAAGGGTCGGGGCCGCCCGGGGCCCACTAGAGCCGGGGCCCACCGGGTAGGAAAGGCCTTTGAGCGGGTAGGAATGACCTTTGAGCGGGTAGGAATGGCCTGAGCGGGTAGGAATTCCCATCAGTCCCTGCCCCAGTGAGCTTACAATCTAAGGTCCCTATCACATTCCCATCAGTCCCTGCCCCAGTGAGCTTACAATCTAAGGTCCCTATCACATTCCCATCAGTCCCTGCCCCAGTGAGCTTACAATCTAAGGTCCCTATCCCATTCCCATCAGTCCCTGCCCCAGTGAGCTTACAATCTAAGGTCCCTATCCCATTCCCATCAGTCCCTGCCCCAGTGAGCTTACAATCTAAGGTCCCTATCCCATTCCCATCAGTCCCTGCCCCAGTGAGCTTACAATCTAAGGTCCCTATCCCATTCCCATCAGTCCCTGCCCCAGTGAGCTTACAATCTAAGGTCCCTATCCCATTCCCATCAGTCCCTGCCCCAGTGAGCTTACAATCTAAGGTCCCTATCCCATTCCCATCAGTCCCTGCCCCAGTGAGCTTACAATCTAAGGTCCCTATCCCATTCCCATCAGTCCCTGCCCCAGTGAGCTTACAATCTAAGGTCCCTATCCCATTCCCATCAGTCCCTGCCCCAGTGAGCTTACAATCTAAGGTCCCTATCACATTCCCATCAGTCCCTGCCCCAGTGAGCTTACAATCTAAGGTCCCTATCACATTCCCATCAGTCCCTGCCCCAGTGAGCTTACAATCTAAGGTCCCTATCACATTCCCATCAGCCCCTGCCCCAGTGGAGCTTACAATCTAAGGTCCCTATCACATTCCCATCAGCCCCTGCTCCAGTGAGCTTACAATCTAAGGTCCCTATCACATTCCCATCAGCCCCTGCCCCAGTGGAGCTTACAATCTAAGGTCCCTATCACATTCCCATCAGCCCCTGCTCCAGTGAGCTTACAATCTAAGGTCCCTATCACATTCCCATCAGTCCCTGCCCCAGTGAGCTTACAATCTAAGGTCCCTATCACATTCCCATCAGCCCCTGCTCCAGTGAGCTTACAATCTAAGGTCCCTATCACATTCCCATCAGTCCCTGCCCCAGTGAGCTTACAATCTAAGGTCCCTATCCCATTCCCATCAGTCCCTGCCCCAGTGAGCTTACAATCTAAGGTCCCTATCACATTCCCATCAGTCCCTGCCCCAGTGAGCTTACAATCTAAGGTCCCTATCCCATTCCCATCAGTCCCTGCCCCAGTGAGCTTACAATCTAAGGTCCCTAACACAAATACTAGAGCCAGTTTTACACACACACATTCAGCCCATTGCAGACTTGTTATATTTTTCTTACTCATGTTCTCATTAAACCTAATTGAAAAAAATCCTCCAACAGAGCGAGTTCATCGGGAGGCTTTGGGATTAAGTTGGGAGTCATCGGGAGGATTCCGGGAAGACCCTCCTTATTGGCCTCATTAGCATCGGGATCCCAAGCATCAGTTCCTGGAAGCCCCTGAGAGCTGTCAGAGCGGAACAAGGAGCCCCTGTTTGTTAGGGGCAGGGACATGTTTTGGATGAAATAAAGGTAACGCTCAGTCATGGGAAGCTTCGCTGAGTCACTGGGATCCAAAACAAAAACCGTTGGTGTAAACAACTCAGTGTTCTGTACAGGCTGTGAGCAAACTTAGGGGGCTGTTCCTGCTGAATTGTGCTTAGTACAGGGGAATCCCTATGTGCCATAGTTTTATGGTACCTCTCTGTACAGGCTATGGGCAAACTTAGGGGGCCGTTCCTGCTGAATTGTGCTTAGTACAGGGGAATCCCTATGTGCCATAGTTTTATGGTATCTCTCTGTACAGGCTATGAGCAAACTTAGGGGGCTGTTCCTGCTGAATTGTGCTTAGTACAGGGGAATCCCTATGCTGCCATAGTTTTATGGCACCTCCTACCCATATGTATAAATACAAATATACAGAGAAGGAATGTTCTGGGCACACAATAAGCTGTACCCCCATACTGTACTGTCTAAGGGAAACACTATGGCACCCCCTACCCATATGTATAAATACAAATATACAGAGAGGGAATGTTCTGGGCACACAATAAGCTGTACCCCCATACTGTACTGTCTAAGGGAAACACTATGGCACCCCCTACCCATATGTATAAATACAAATATACAGAGAAGGAATGTTCTGGGCACACAATAAGCTGTACCCCCATACTGTACTGTCTAAGGGAAACACTATGGCACCCCCTACCCATATGTATAAATACAACTATACAGAGAAGGAATGTTCTGGGCACACAATAAGCTGTACCCCCATACTGTACTGTCTAAGGGAAACACTATGGCACCCCCTACCCATATGTATAAATACAAATATACAGAGAAGGAATGTTCTGGGCACACAATAAGCTGTACTCCCATACTGTACTGTCTAAGGGAAACACTATGGCACCCCCTACCCATATGTATAAATACAAATATACAGAGAAGGAATATTCTGGGCACACAATAAGCTGTACCCCCATACTGTACTGTCTAAGGGAAACACTATGGCACCCCCTACCCATATGTATAAATACAAATATACAGAGAAGGAATGTTCTGGGCACACAATAAGCTGTACCCCAATACTGTACTGTCTAAGGGAAACACTATGGCACCCCCTACCCATATGTATAAATACAACTATACAGAGAAGGAATGTTCTGGGCACACAATAAGCTGTACCCCCATACTGTACTGTCTAAGGGAAACACTATGGCACCCCCTACCCATATGTATAAATACAAATATACAGAGAAGGAATGTTCTGGGCACACAATAAGCTGTACTCCCATACTGTACTGTCTAAGGGAAACACTATGGCACCCCCTACCCATATGTATAAATACAAATATACAGAGAAGGAATATTCTGGGCACACAATAAGCTGTACCCCCATACTGTACTGTCTAAGGGAAACACTATGGCACCCCCTACCCATATGTATAAATACAAATATACAGAGAAGGAATGTTCTGGGCACACAATAGGCTGTACCCCCATACTGTACTGTCTAAGGGAAACACTATGGCACCCCCTACCCATATGTATAAATACAAATATACAGAGAAGGAATGTTCTGGGCACACAATAAGCTGTACCCCCATACTGTACTGTCTAAGGGAAACACTATGGCACCTCCTACCCTTATGCATAATTACATTTACAATATATATGGAATAACACACTTGCACAGAGAACAAATCGCCTCTGTCCCTTTACATAAGCCCTGTGCAGGGTGTGATTGGCCGCCCAACCATGCGTGGCCCCTGTCAGTGTCATTCAAAAACGACCTCTGATCTCTGATGTTGAGACGCTGTGAGACTAAAGGCCATGCATGGACATCAAAGGGTCCCTATGAGTAAAGATCACAGAGCGAGTGGCTTGAGTTTAACCCCGAGTGACATCTATAGAGGTTTCCCCCTTATTAATCCCCTGATACACGGGGACAGGGGACTGGGGGGGGGGGAGCCAGCGCCTTTCATCAGAGCAACATGGATCTTGGATTTATGGGTGTTAATCCCTCGCTGGCACGGTGCCACCCTGGGCTACTGGCGTAACTGCCGGCTCAGGGGAGTAAATTATGTATTTGTATCGTTTTTTTTAAAAAATCCAGTACTGAATGTTTCTTCCTTATTTATATTTGCAGCTCTAGGCACGTGGGACGTATTCCAGCCACTACCCACCTTGTGTGCCATTCGCCTTGGTCTCTGTTCTAAAGAACTCCCCTGTGGAAAGTGCAAATGGAACAGTCCATGGGCACAGTGTGGAAAAGCCAGGCACAGAGGGTATACCAGCTGGCACTATGTATCAGGAGAGATTCTGTACTGTACCAGGCTGAGTGGGTTCTGCCCATTCCCAGGTTCTGTGTCCTTTGTTTCTAAACAAGGTTCTACGTTTACCCATATGGTGGCCAACTTGGCCAGTTCCTCACCTCTAAAGATGCTGTGGGCACCCGAGGGGGTTTGGGGAGGCCATTTTATAGTGCCCGTGTATAGCAAACCAGCATGCACCCTAAAGGTGGCCATACACGATCTTCTCCCGATGTCCCTACCTACGGGTGGGCGATATCGGACTAATTCAGTCTGGGGTATAAGGTCCCCGATCTGACGGAAAAGTCAAACCTGCCCGATCGATATCAGCCCGATTTCTGGACCGATGTTGGTTGGCCAGGCCCGTCGTTTGTGCCCATACACAGGCAGATAAGATAGAATTGACCCCTGTATGGCCACCCTTAATCTTGCCCTGATGGACTACTCTTTTGGAACCCTTATGTAAGGGAACCAGACCTGCACCCTAAAGGTCCCCATACATGGGTGATTGTAGCTGCCGATATCGGTCCCTTAGACCAACTCGGCAGCTTATCGGCCCATGTAGGGGCACAAACAACGGGCCCGCCCAACCGACATCTGGCCTAAAATCGGGCAGATATCGATCAGGCAGGTTGATGCGGTCCCCAAACCGACTGCACCTATTAACGGCGTTCTAATTCGATCATTTGGCCCCAGGGCCAAATGACCGAATTAGCCTAAATTCAACCGATATCGCCCACCCGTAGGCGGGGATATCGGGAAAAGATCCGCTCGCTTGGCAACCTTGCCAATTAAGCGGATCGTAACGTGTATGGCCACCTTAAGGTGCTCCTTTAGGGTAACAATGAGACACTGTGTGCCACGTGCTTATCCCCGGTTATGCCAGTAGCCACGGGGGCTTTGTATGAATGTGGGCAAGGAAGCAATAGATGTTTCTATTTACTGATTCTTTCTGCCGCACAGAGAATGAAAAGTGAAACAGAAGGCGGCTGTTCCTGCTTAACCGGCTTTAGTAAATACACGGGGTGCCAATGGGGCAAGGAATGGAAACTGACACAGAAATGAGCGTGTGGTTCTACTGGAACGTGGCCTGTGGGTTTAGCCTTCACATGGCCTCGGTGTTTAACAGGCTGTGCTGCAGTCTTCGTTTATCCAGATCCCCCCGCTACTGGGACTCGCAGAACCTGTTCCTCCAGTTCGGACCATCCGGGGAGCGGGAGGGGGGGATTATCTGATGCTGCAGGGGCAGATTTGCAGGAAACAATGATATTAAATACAGCCCCAGGGGGAAAGCTCCTTATTAATAACTGAATAAAGAACCCAAAGCTGAGGTGTTGGGCACCAAGCAACTCCTTCATTAATTAAAGGGCATATAAAAGTGTTAATATCTACTTTCTGATGGGGTGGCAAGTCCTGCCGCCCCATCAGTGGCTGTGAGGGGATGCTGGGAGTTGTAGGCTTATAATGTTGGTATTATTTCCAGGGGTGTCCGGATGTTTTACACTTTACTTGGAAAAGTGTTATAGGAAAAGTGGCCAGTATTGGACTGGGCCGGTGGGCCCCAGCAGACACTGCCGGCGCAGACCCAATCCCACCAGTACTTCCCCCGGGCTGCTGATCTCGCTGCCCCTGGGCCACCGATCTCTCTCAGTCTCTCTGGACTGGGAGTCAAAATAGGCCCTGGGTGGCATTTCAAGTACACAGAGGCCCAAAAAGACCCCCACAAGCCCACTAAACAGTAACTGCCTATAGCACCTTACAGTAGCCCCTCTGGCATTTGCCCGAACCCACAGATTGCCAGTCCCGGGCCTGTGTCAGTCGGTGCAATAGCCTTACATTGGGACATCAGGAACAGCCTTTCTTTCTAGGCAGCAGGAAATAGAAAGTCCCCCTCCCCCCATTTAAAGAGCCACATGCAATCCACATCCTGCATGGCTAATTAGCATTTCATTTCGATGCCGGGCTACATGGGAATCAGTGCAGACTGCATTAAGCTTTACCAGTTACTTATATTGTGTGTGTTTGTATAGATATACTTAGTCTGAATTTATTAATTAGGAATTTCATTTCATTTCTATAAACGAAATTTGTGCCCTGGGTACCCCTGGAACTATAGCAGGGTGACTGTTACCCCAATGTTTCTATATATCTGTAACCTTGTTATGGGCTAAGGGGGCCCAGCCTGAAGGCCAGTTAGGGGGGGTTTTGGGTGAGTGCTTATTTGTGCCCTGGGTACCCCTGGAACTATAGCGGGGTGACTGTTACCCCAATGTTTCTATATATCTGTAACCTTGTTATGGGCTAAGGGGGCCCAGCCTGAAGGCCAGTTAGGGGGGGATTTGGGGTGAGTGCTTATTTGTGCCCTGGGTACCCCTGGAACTATAGCAGGGTGACTGTTACCCCAATGTTTCTATATATCTGTAACCTTGTTATGGGCTAAGGGGGCCCAGCCTGAAGGCCAGTTAGGGGGGATTTAGGGTGAGTGCTGATTTGTGCCCTGGGTACCCCTGGAACTATAGCGGGGTGACTGTTACCCCAATGTTTCTATATATCTGTAACCTTGTTATGGGCTAAGGGGGCCCAGCCTGAAGGCCAGTTAGGGGGGGATTTGGGGTGAGTGCTTATTTGTGCCCTGGGTACCCCTGGAACTATAGCGGGGTGACTGTTACCCCAATGTTTCTATATATCTGTAACCTTGTTACCTTGGGCCAGTATCCCTTTAAGACAATATAGTACATAAAGTGGCGGCTCCTATGATTCCCAGACTGTTGCTATATGACAGTTGCAGATTTATGCTGCAGGGAGGGTGGAACAGAAGTGCCATTTAAAAGAACATAAAACACGCAGATAAATCTCGCTGTCGGGCACATACAATACAATAAGCTTGGGGCCCTCCCCATTTCCGTTGGCCCCATATATTACTTGCATTGCTCTAAGACATTTGAAGATTTTTTTCAGCTTCTCGGCGTGTGGGTTTCCTCCCTGATCCCTGCAGCCCATGATAAGCACCTAGTGGGTGCCGGACAGGATGAATGGGACCCATTACAGGATTGTAAACAGGGGGAGAAGCTGGGAATGTATTTTCCTATCCAAGTGATTTATTTCATAACAATCTTCGTTTCAATGCTTAGAGCTCATTATCGTGGGTCTGGGGGAGACAGGGGGAAATTGGAAATCCTCCCATAAAATCATTTTCTGCCCCATCCTTTGTGTCGCCCAATCACTGCCTTGTATCTACGACCTCATAAATAACCCTTTATTTGCCATTCACATGATTTACTCCATTTTGCCCCCCCCCCTCGGGGTGTGTTCTGTGGACTCAAAACTTCCAGACGTTCCTTTCCGGATTCTTCTCATCGCAGAAGTAAAGAGAAACTTCTCCGATTTTCCAGCACTTTTCCTTTTTTTTTTTTTAAATGGAAATTTTGGCAAATGTTAAAGAATTCCGCAGCCACTTGTTTCTGTTGCCATGGAAACCTGCTGAATAAATACTATGACATCATTATCGTTATGACATTTTCGTATTTAAAGGAACTAAGTTTGCCCCGGAGCAGTAACCCATAGCAACCAATCACCAAATAGAATTTACTGGTTGCCTTTTTTAAATCAAACATCATATTGGTTGCTATGGGTTACTGCTCTGGGCAATCTTAGTGCCTCTTATTACATATGGGGGTTAGAGAAATCACCCTACTCTTTAGGGTAACTTTTAATATGTTATAGAATGGCTTATTCTTAGCAACTGTTTAGTTGGTCTTTATTTTTTTTATCGTTTTTGAATGATTTGCCTTTCTTTTCTGATTCTTTGCAGCTTTCCAATGGGGGTCACTGACCCCAGCAACCAAATAACTACTTCTCTGTGAGGCTCCAGTTTTATTGTTATTACTTATTTATGTACTTAGACCCCCTCCTCTATTCATATTCATGTTTCTTTTTTTAAATCACTGCCTGGTTGCTAGGTTAAAATGGACCCTAGCAACCAGATAGCTGCCAAAAACTCCAAACTGCAGAGCTTCTGAACAAAAAAAGCTGAACAGTTTAAAAACCTCAGTTATTAAAAAATGAAGACCAATTGCAAACTGTCTCCAAATAGAATTTTCGACATCATACTAGTAAATTTAACCCCTTTAATGCCTTATTTTCTGTTTTTATTTTAGAGTGTACCGGCAGGGCACAGAGCGCTCATTTGGGGAGTTTTAGAGCCCCCCGAGGTCCCATTCACCCCTGTAACTCTGTAGGCGGAGCCGAGGGAGGGGCCACTCTACAGCCCGGTGCTAGAGACACAGGACGTTCGTACATCTCAGATGTTGGTGGGGAATTTATTTCCCATGCAACTGATTTTCCCATTAACCTCAATGACGGCCCTGATTGACAGGCACAAGTTTAGGGGTGGGGGTTCAAATGGGCAATTAATTAACAAGGGGAAGTCACACAAGGGCAGATCAGTAGATCCCCCCACTAAGGGACCAGCTCCAGCTGAGACACCTGCTTGCCCCCCCCCCCTCGGTGTCACTTGGTACAGGGAAGGTGCTGCTCGGGGGTGTAACTACCTGGGGGGCCAGGGGGCTGGGGCCTTGGGCAGTGCCAGGTATTAATGGGGTGCTTCCCCTTTAAGTTAAGTTTTTGTTATTTTGTATAGTTTTTAATTATTTCCCTTCTTCTTCTGACTCTTTGCAGCTTTCAAATGGGGGTCACTGACCCCGGCAGCCAGAAATTATTGCTCTGTGAGGCTCCAGTTTTATTGTTATTGTTACTTTTTATTCCTTATCTTTCTATTCAGCCCCTCCCCTATTCATATACCGGCCTCTCATTCAAACCACTGCCTGGTTTCTAAGGTAATTGGGACCCTAGCAACCAGATAGATGCTGGAATTCCAAACTGGAGAGCTGCTAAATAATTGAAAAACCACAGAACATAAAAAGTGAAGACCAATTGCAAATTGTCTCAGAATATCGAGCTCCGTGTCATAGTAATAGTTAATATTAAGGTGGCACTGGATAGGCTGTGTATGTTACTGAATAAGGCAATGGCACAGGGGGGGGGGGGGGGGTGAAAAAGAGATGGGAATATGAATAGGGGAGGGGCCTGGATAGAAAGATAAGTCATAAAAAGTAACAATAAAACTGGAGCCTCACAGAGCAGTCGTTTTTTTAGCTGCCGGGGTCAGTGACCCCCATTTAAAATCTGGAAGGGGTCAGAAAATGATACAAAAACTACACAAAAAAAAAATGAAGACCAATTGAAAAGTTGCTATGAATTTGCCATTCTGTAAAGTTAACCTGAAGGGGAACCACCCCTTTAATGCATACTGGCACTTACATGGTTAAGGCAGTCTTCCAGCTGAAGGCCGGCTGTGCGAGTCAGAACCGACAGTCACTCACAAAGTCCTGTGTATCCCTTGGTGCTAAACCCAAACACCCGTCCAGCACCCGATGCCCCCCCCCTTCCAGGGTGATCCCATGACCCCTGCTTGCAAATATTTACAGCTTGCCCAGCTCTGTGGTCCCCCCCCATACAGGTAAACATTTCCCCCCCAGCTGTATTTGCAGAGCAGGGTTATCACATGACTGTTCTACTGACACTTAGCAACCAATCAGCAGGCAGCACCTACAGGTCTACATTGTGCCCCCTATTAGGGCAACACAAGGGGACACGAGAGCAAACGCTTGCCTGTAAGCCCCCCCTAGGGTGTCCATTGATTAATAAATCCATATTCAGCTTTATGGAGAGTTAGTTCTCCCAGACTCAGATGCCCAACACTCGATATTCTACTCATTATCGGGGGCAGTTAGTGATTTCCCACTCATATAGATTTGGGGTGTAACATAGCAGCCAAAAACTTAGCAAGCAATAGGGTTGTAATAGAATAGTCTGACCCCCCCCCCCCCCCCCCCCCCTCCCGCTTCATGTAGACACCCCTTCCCCAACCTGAATAAGCCCTGGATATTTGGATCCCAGTCCAGGGCTTGTTCAGGTTGGGGAAGGGGTGTCTACATGAAGCGGGAGGGGGGGTCAGACTATTCTATCCCAAGAACCCAGAAGCCCAAACAGCCCCATAAGGCAAATAGGTTGATCAGGGCAATGGGGGGCACCTGTGGGTGTGGCCAGCCTTAGGGCGAAGACACACGGGGCGATTAGTCGCTGCCACTTTTAATTAAGTCTGTTGCGGCGACTAATCGCAGCTACTTTTCTGCCATAGGGTAGAATAGCAGTCGCTGCGACTAATCGCCCCGTGTGTCTTAGCCCTTAAAACTACCAGCCCTACAGTGCCCTCCTGGGAGAACAATGGTGCAGAATGGAGCACAGGAACCAGCACCTTGGGGGGGCTCATTCACATTGGAAGCGTAAAATGACACTGACAGTGGAACTGGCGTAGTGTTTACTTGTCTCACATTGTGACCTATGAGGCCGGACACACACAGACAGCTGAGTTACCCCCCCCCCCATGGGTGCAGCTGGGGGCGCAGCGTCAGTGACAGGGGAGTGTTGCAAGGAAGTGACCCGACAGCTGAATTTGCACCAAGGTGTTAGAGGTGTTGCCTTCCCCTGTGTCTGTCCATGGGTGGCCATTCCTTCTGCTGTGAACATCCCCCCCCCCCAGTGGTCTGTATCTCCCTTTTGACAACTAGCGATTGGTCTTCATTTTTTATCATTCCTGGTTTTTTAATTATTTTGCTCTTCGTTCAGCAGCTCTCCAATTTTGAATTTTAGCAGCTATCTGGTTGCTAGGGTCCAGAGTACCCTAGCAACCAGGCAGTGGTTTCAGGGAGAGTCACGGATAGGAATAGGAGAGGGGCTGAATAGAAAGATAAGTATAACAATAAAACTGGAGCCTCACAGAGCAATAGTTTCTGGCTGCCGGGGTCAGTGACCCCCATTTGGAAGAGGAAGGCAAATAATTCAAAAACTATGAAAAATGAAGACCAATTGAAAAGTTGCTAAGAATCATCCAGTCTATAATGAACTAAAAATGAATGTTAATGTTGCAGTGACTTGGCAGTGGGGGTGACCCATAGTGCCCCCTATGGGGCCACATTGCCATGAATCCCCAGGAGGAGCCAACCAATGGCCTTACCTTATTGGATCACAAAATGCTTGGTTGGTCCCTGAAGGACCAATTTCATGAAGTGAATGCAGGAATGGTAGCTTTGCCTTCTGGTCACTTTCAATGAACCATTAGGATTCTGGGAAGGAACTGGTTATTCAGGTTAAACTGGTTTCATAGTCACTGGGGGGCCCCGGGGCCTCGTTGCACCAACTTAATGTTCTTTGTTTATTTGAAAAAAGAATTCTCTTCCCAAACCCCAAGCAAAGGCTCCCGTGGTCTCTTCTAATGGGAATTCCCAGGCCCCCGAGCTGCATCCCAGCCATTAGTGCCTGGGGGGATCAGTACAGGTAGGTACTTACATACAGGCCTCCCATCATCCCATAGGTGGGGTGTAGTTTGGCCACTTGACCAGCGTGCAGGTCAATTAAACACAAAGGGGATGTTGAGAAGTTTTGGCTTCTGTCATTTCTGGGGTCCCAACTATAAGATACAAAGTTCCTAATATTCATCTGATACCCCCCAACTTTCCAACCACCCACCAAGGGTGATTATAGCAAAAGGGTAAGGGGCGGGTAAAGCCTCCTGCAGCAAAGGTAACTGTCCTGTCCGGGGTACCCCGTGACTGTTACCCCAATGTTTCTATATATCTGTAACCTTGTTATGGGCTAAGGGGGCCCAGCCTGAAGGCCAGTTAGGGGGGGATTTGGGGTGAGTGCTTATTTGTGCCCTGGGTACCCCTGGAACTATAGCGGGGTGACTGTTACCCCAATGTTTCTATATATCTGTAACCTTGTTATGGGCTAAGGGGGCCCAGCCTGAAGGCCAGTTAGGGGGGGATTTGGGGTGAGTGCTTATTTGTGCCCTGGGTACCCCTGGAACTATAGCGGGGTGACTGTTACCCCAATGTTTCTATATATCTGTAACCTTGTTATGGGCTAAGGGGGCCCAGCCTGAAGGCCAGTTAGGGGGGGATTTGGGGTGAGTGCTTATTTGTGCCCTGGGTACCCCTGGAACTATAGCAGGGTGACTGTTACCCCAATGTTTCTATATATCTGTAACCTTGTTATGGGCTAAGGGGGCCCAGCCTGAAGGCCAGTTAGGGGGGGATTTGGGGTGAGTGCTTATTTGTGCCCTGGCTACCCCTGGAACTATAGCGGGGTGACTGTTACCCCAATGTTTCTATATATCTGTAACCTTGTTATGGGCTAAGGGGGCCCAGCCTGAAGGCCAGTTAGGGGGGGATTTGGGGTGAGTGCTTATTTGTACCCTGGGTACCCCTGGAACTATAGCGGGGTGACTGTTACCCCAATGTTTCTATATATCTGTAACCTTGTTATGGGCTAAGGGGGCCCAGCCTGAAGGCCAGTTAGGGGGGGATTTGGGGTGAGTGCTTATTTGTGCCCTGGGTACCCCTGGAACTATAGCAGGGTGACTGTTACCCCCAATGTTTCTATATATCTGTAACCTTGTTATGGGCTAAGGGGGCCCAGCCTGAAGGCCAGTTAGGGGGGGATTTGGGGTGAGTGCTTATTTGTACCCTGGGTACCCCTGGAACTATAGCGGGGTGACTGTTACCCCAATGTTTCTATATATCTGTAACCTTGTTATGGGCTAAGGGGGCCCAGCCTGAAGGCCAGTTAGGGGGGGATTTGGGGTGAGTGCTTATTTGTACCCTGGGTACCCCTGGAACTATAGCGGGGTGACTGTTACCCCAATGTTTCTATATATCTGTAACCTTGTTATGGGCTAAGGGGGCCCAGCCTGAAGGCCAGTTAGGGGGGGGATTTGGGGTGAGTGCTTATTTGTGCCCTGGGTACCCCTGGAACTATAGCGGGGTGACTGTTACCCCAATGTTTCTATATATCTGTAACCTTGTTATGGGCTAAGGGGGCCCAGCCTGAAGGCCAGTTAGGGGGGGATTTGGGGTGAGTGCTTATTTGTGCCCTGGGTACCCCTGGAACTATAGCGGGGTGACTGTAACCCCAATGTTTCTATATATCTGTAACCTTGTTATGGGCTAAGGGGGCCCAGCCTGAAGGCCAGTTAGGGGGGGATTTGGGGTGAGTGCTTATTTGTGCCCTGGGTACCCCTGGAACTATAGCAGGGTGACTGTTACCCCAATGTTTCTATATATCTGTAACCTTGTTATGGGCTAAGGGGGCCCAGATGATTATCATTACAATATGGCTAATAAGGCCGCTGGGGGCCCCAGAGATATCGCTGTATCTGCCCCTGATGAGACAATGAGGCACCTAACGATGAGACAATGGCCATTTCCGTGTCTGGCCGTCTGGCCATTCAGACTCGGCTACAGAGACCTCATTCAGGTGTGAGGTGCCCCATTGTGTGTATGTATAAGGGGCTGACCGCCATTACAGACCCATACAAAGACCCCCCCTTGCCCCTGATCCATTCTAGTGATACCCAGGCAGGTGCCTAAGCATTGTTATGGGATGTGTATTTCCCTTGTGCGCTGGGGGCTAATTCTGATTAATCCCTCAGCATTTCAATGGTACGGGGGTACTTCCACCATCTCCCACTACTTCCTGTCCTTACACCTGAAACACAATGTTTGATGCCAAATACAAAAAACAAGTAGCCCAGGCCCGGGGGGAGCACTGCACAAAGTAGACCATGAGCTCTATACGAACCCCAGATATTCCCATAAGATCACTGCAGAAAATGTATTCAGACTAGTGATGTTTGAACCGACCTTGAAACACACAGGGCCCACAGGTTTGCCCATGTGTCGGGCGGGTTCGGCAACCCCAACATATTGGGGTCATGGATGGGTTCGGGCCAAGCTTGTGTTGAACTGGGGTGTCTGGGGCCCACTAGGGCTGCTGCCCCCCCCACCACAGTCCGGACTTGCTACACCCTTCCCCCCTCCCCCCACCATGTACTGCACCGCCATATTGGGTTAGCATAGGAGGCCTGGGTCAACGGGGGCCATTTTTTTGCCAGTGCCCCACAGGCCCAGTCTGACCCTGGGCTGAATTCTTCCTGCCTCCCTTCCAACCCGCAACCTAACTATGCCCCACTTCCTGTCCCAGCAGTGTCTCTTTATAGGTGCACACCTGCCCCTTCCTGTCCCTTCCGTGTCGTCAGAGATGGGGCAGGTCATGCGTGGGTATATAAGTAGACACGGATCCGCGGGCCGAGTCGGCCACGGGTTGGGAGTGGGCAGGTTATAGTTGGGTTCAAGTCGACCATTAGTCACATCATTAATTAGGACCACTGATTCAACCCCAGATATGCCAGTAAAATCACTGCAGAAAATGGAAAATCAGCACTACATTAACCCCAGACATGCCAGTAAAATCACTGCAGAAAAATGGAAAATCGGCACTACATTAACCCCAGCCGTGCCAGTAAAATCACTGCAGAAAATGGAAAATCAGCACTACATTAACCCCAGATGTGCCAGTAAAGTCACTGCAAAAAATGAAAAATCAGCACTACATTAACCCCAGACATGCCAATAAAATCACTGCAGAAAATGAAAAATCAGCACTACATTAACCCCAGACGTGCCAGTAAAATCAATGATGAAAATGGATTCAGAACACACGCCAATAAGATCGCTGCAAGAAAAGTACTACATTAACTCCAGATATGCCAGTATGAATGATAAGTATTATATCCACTGTCTAAAACCTGGGGTCCTAATGTGACCCACCCTGTCCCCTAGTCCTTAGGCCAGTCCCAGTGTACCCTGGCGGTATGGCAACTCTCGCTTCCAGTGCAAAAGAACCTGCCCTTATATTTTACAACACTATTAAAGAAAAGGCCATCCTACATATGTAGGGTATATTTTCCCTTTAGTTGCCCCATAGCAGGACCAGTTGCTTCCTGTGGAGACAGTCACACGAGAGAGCGTCAGGCACAACACTTTTACCCCCCCATGGAGGCGGCAGCAGGTGTGTAGGTGGGGTGGGCTCACTGCTAGTCACTTATGGTGCCCCCATAGCACAGCTGCCCCCCCCCGCCCGACCAACACTAAATCAAAGGGAGCAACCTGAGCCCCCTTGTGCCAATGTCCAGTTGCCGGGGCTGTTTTCCCAGCTGTTAACCCCCCAACCATATGTCCGACCTGCCACAAAGCCCATCTTTAGTAGGGTCAGGGGGCCTGGGGATTTGGGATGGGGGGGCATTATTAATATAAGGAACCCTAGCAACCCACAACCTATTATTATTATAATCAAAAGGGGTAGTTCCCCTTTAAATTAGCTTTTAATATAATGTAGATATTATTATTATTGGTCTTCATTTTTTTTAATGGTTTTTCATGTTTTTTTAGCTCTCAATTAGTTATTTTAGCAGCTATCTGGTTGCTGGGGTCTTATTTACCCTAGCAACCAGGCAGTGGTTTAAACAAGAGATGGGAATATGAATAGGAGAGGGGCCTGCATAGAAAGATAAGTAATAAAAAGTAACAATAATTCATTTGTAGCCTCACAGAGCAATAGGTTTCTGGCTGCCGGGGTCAGTGACCCCCATTTGAAAATAATTCAAAAACTATACAAAATAAAAAATGAAGACCAATTGAAAAGTTGCTAAGAATAGGCCATTCTGTAACATACTAAACGTTAAGCTGAAGGTTCCCTCATTGTGGGTGAATGTCTTGGACACTGGGAAAGTCACTTAGGGTCAGTTGGTCTCTATATTAACCCCTTCATAATCAAAGCAATTAACCCCCCCCCCCCCCAAAAAAAAAAGAAATCAGTCTGTTTAACAGGCAGAAACAATGGCAGCTGATTGAATGCAAATGGGCACACTTATGGGGCTGAAGGGGACACAATGCCAATTAGGCCTGTGTACAAAACTAATCAGGATTCCGGCAATTAAGGGAAAAGCAAATTAGCCAAAGGCTTCACTTTAAAGGCCCGGCAACCAATTCAAAGAATTGGGGGGCAGGGGGGGGTGGGAATATACGAGAGGCAAGTGCTGTGGGTGTGAAGATGAAGTTAGCGAGCGTCTATGTTAATTGGTACATCTGCCCTAATTAGAGCAATAGGGGATTAGTGGGTCGGGCAGTAAATCACTCAGAGGCCCATTGGGGCCCCTGTTAAACCCGACGCCTCTGCTTAGTAAATAAACACCCATAATGGCTTCTGTGTGTACCGAGCTGTTAGCGGGGCCCTAACAAACCCGGCGTATGGGTGCCACCCTGCCCACCCCCGGGGGTGCTGTCCCACTGGCCTGTTCCAAGCAACTTTTCAATTGGTCTTCATTATTTATTGTTTTTGAATTATTTCTTCTGACTCTTTGCAGCTTCCAAATGGGGGTCACTGACCCCGGCAGCCAAACCCTATTGCTCTGTGAGGCTCCAGTTTTATTGTTATTGTTACTTTTTATTCCTTATCTTTCTATTCAGCCCCTCCCCTATTCATATTCCTGTCTCTCATTCAAACCGCTCCCTGGTTCCTAGGGTAATTGGGACCCTAGCAACCAGATAGATGCCGGAATTCCAAACTGGAGAGCTGCTAAATCATTGAAAAACCACAGGACATAAAAAGTGAAGACCAATTGCAAATTGTCTCAGAATATCAAGCTCCGTGTCATAGTAATAGTTAATATTAAGGTGGCACTGGATAGGCTGTGTATGTTACTGAATAAGGCAATGGCACGGGGGGGGGGTTTGAAAAAGAGATGGGAATATGAATAGGGGAGGGGCCTGGATAGAAAGATAAGTAATAAAAAGTAACAATAAAACTGGAGCCTCACAGAGCAGTCGTTTAAAATCTGGAAGGAGTCAGAAGAGGATCAAAATGATACAAAATAAAAAATGACGACCAATTGAAAAGTTGCTATAAATTTGCCATTCTGTAACACACGAAAAGTTAACCTGAAGGTGAACCACCCCTTCAACTCATACTGGCACTTACATGGTTAAGTCATTCATTCACTCTTACATGGTCACTCATTCAAACCACTCCCTGGTTGCTAAGGTCATTTAGATCCTAGCAACCAGATAGCTGCAGAAACTCCAAGCTGGAGAGCTGCTGAACAAACAGTGAAATAACTAAAAAAACTACAAATAAAAAAAGAAGACCAATTGCAAATTGTCTCAGATTAATCTCTACATCATACTAAAAGTTAACAACCCCTTTACTCCTGAGTAAAAACTCATTAAATGTGATTCACAGTGCTGTCACCGGTGCAGTCTGCAGCAGCGCTATGAATAGCTAAGTAGCCACGTGGATTGTAGGATTAGAGTATAAATGCCCCCCCCTTCCCGGCACGAACACCAGTCGACAGTTTAGTGGATACGCAATGATCAGTTTCTAGTTTAAAGGGGAACTCCACCCACACACTGATTTTTTTTTTTTTTGCCTAATGAAAGAAATGGTAATTATAGCCTCTTTCCAATATACATTGAGCGGTGGCCAAATATTGTTCATTGTATTCAGGTTAAACTAAACCCTCTTTATTCTGATGGCAGTGTCTCTTTAATTACTGCCTCCCTGTAATGAGGCACGGGGGGGGGGGGGGGGGGGCGCCCCCCAGTCCAGTTAAACAATAGAACATTCAATAAACATAGTAAAGCACTCTAACGATGCTAGAGATCATGTGTATATGATTAGAATGTGGATTTTAAGAATTAAACCTTCTTTAGCAGCCCAAGACCCTCGCAGCCCTTTAGCAGGGAAGGTCCGTGCCCCAAAAGTTGCCCCCGGTAGCCCCCCCACTCACTATATACCCCAGTACAGGGCAGCTCAGACATCAGTGCTGTCTACATCAAGCAGTCTACTTGATCAGGGTCAGACTGGGGGCTACCGGGCCCACCAGGCCTGCCACCACAGGGGCCCTGCACCCCCCCAAGGGACCCCACACAGCCCCCCTCCCCCAAACACACATACTTAGGCCCCCTCTCCAGACGTGCCTATGGGCCCTAGAGCACCCAGCAGGGATTGGTTCTTTCCTGGAGTCCCTCTGGCCCAGTCCGACCCTGTGCTTAATGATTTTTCACACCCCCTAAGCTTAGCTCCTCCCCAGAGCTCACTGAGCATGTGCAGTGCCGCTGACACACACAAGATGGCCTAACAAGATCCAAGATGGGGGGCAACTGTGAAGTCCTGGATCATTACTGTTATAGGACTGCTGCCCCTCTGGGCTGGTTCAGTGTCCCTCTGGCCCAGTCTGACCCTGTGCTTGATGATTTTCCACACCCTGTAAGCTTAGCTCCTCCCCAGAGCCCACTGAGCACGTGCAGTGCCGCTGACACACACAAGATGGCCTAACAAGATCCAAGATGGGGGGCAACTGTGAAGTCCTGGATCATTACTATTATAGGGCTGCTGCCCCTCTGGGCTGGTACAGTATATAAAAAATAATTTCTATCCAGATTCTTTTTCCCAGGCCTTAGTTCCCCTTTAAAGACCTAGAAGAACGCGCGTCAGAGAAACAAGCGACGTACTTTAAAGAACTTTATTACTGTAGGGCGTATTTACATGTCCGAGGGGGTTAAAACAGGACAGGGACAGGACATTGGACGCTTCGGTAAAAAGCAAAGTCTTTATTGCATATTTTTTTTGTACAAATAAAACACTGTATATGAACACGCGAGCGCCGGCGTCGGACGCGGCTGCCGTCACGCTGACCTTTTCGGGGGTTTTATTTCCGGAAATGAATCCTCTACGTTGAATTGGACCTTCTGTGGTTTCCTCGGGGGCGGGGCTGCCGCCTGTCGCTCCGCCCACGCCTAAAACGCAGCGTTATTAAAGTACTAGCACCATAGGGAGGAAACCAAGTCGCCGCCATCTTGAATCGAAGAATTGTCAGGAGTGTAGCACACGCGTGTGTCCCGGCAGCCTTCCTGCAACCCATGTACACTGAAATGTTTACAGTTTTAATGTCTGCTGTAGACAAACGCACACTAAAATACCCCCCAGGGGGGCAGATTGTCTGTTTATAGGAGGGGCTCATCCTATTCTCCCTGTATCTTCCCATATTGAGCCATTCACTGCCCAACAGCGCCCTCTGCTGATCACTTGCTGCACCTTACGAGGCAATCAACATGGCAGCATCCGCAGACCAGCTGACCCCCTGCTTATAAACAGTATCTGCCCCCTCCGTGATGGGATAAACCAGCATGTACCTAAGGACTACATTCATACAGAAATGATATATACACAGGGCAGTTTATGGTAAGAAAATGACATTGACTTCCATGGGTAACCCCCAACCTTGGGTTCCCGGTTGTTACTGGACTACAACTCCCAGCATGCACTGGGGACCTGTGGTTGAGAAACGAGGGACCAAAGTCCGAGACAGAACAGGGGGGGGAACACAAATCTCTATTTACAACGAGTCCAACGGGACAAACATCCGTTTCCGGTTCCATCTTGACACACAAAAAAAAAGTTCTGTATTATACAAATCCGTCCCCCAATGCTGAGCCCCTCCCCCTTTCCCCTCCCCCCCCAAAAATGTTGGGTTTTCTCTAAATATTTGCCGTGGTCAACAGATGGTTTGTTGTGCAGATAAAACAACAATGTAGAAAGTCTTGGAATAACCTAAAGTCTCTATAAGTCAATAAGGCGCTGGGCCAAACCAAGTGGAGAGCGGGGGGGCCCATTGTTCAGCTGGAGGCCTACACACAATACCACGCAAGCGGAGGGGGGGGCTGGAAGAGTGTGTAGTTGTCTGGAGCGGGGAGTTAACTAGTAGTAACTAGTAGCTTTGGTTGAGCCATTAGTGGTTAATCTTCTATGCCTGGGGATTCGCCCTGTTGTATCCGCGAAGCGATTCGGATGGCTTCCTCCAATGACTGCTGTTCCCCGATCTAAAAAAAAGGGGGGGGGAACAAACGAAAAAAAGTTATTTTTTTGTATTATGCGTTTAAATAAGTATCCAAACGAGGGGATCGTTACCCAATTAGGCTTATCCAATCACACGGCTCCCAGGCCAATGATCAGATCACAATGCAGGCCTAGTGGGAGAGGATCCCATCAACAGACTGATGCAATCCTCTTACCCGGCCAATCGTTATCCGGCCAATCCGTGGGCTCCTTCCGTGGGCCAATAAGCCCTAAAGGCCTGGTTCACCTTTATAGGTTATAGAAAGGTCAAATCTAAGCAACTTTTCAATTGGTCTTCATTATTTGTTTTTCATAGTTTTTGAATTATTTACCTTCTGACTCTTTGCAGCTTTCAAATGGGGGTCGCTGACCCCGGCAGCCAAAAACCTACAGTTTTATTGTTATTGTTATCTTATATTACTTTTCAACTCTATAACTTATATTTTCTATTCAGGTCCTTTACTGGTTGCTAAGGTAATTTGGATCCTAACAACCCATTAGCTGCTGAAATGCAAGCTGGAGAGCTGCCAAACAAAAACGGAAATCATTAAAAAAACAAAAAACTACAAATAAAAAATGAAGACCAATTGCAAATTGCCTAAGAATATTACTCTCTGGATCATAGAAGGCAAATAATTCAAAAACTATAAAAATATAAATAATGAAGACCAATTGAAAAGTTGCTAGGAATAGGTTATTCTTTAACATACTAAAAGTTAACTTAAACACCCCTTGTACAATTTTGGGGCATTTTGGGCTACTTTAGGGCCACTAAGTGGGCAAGACACACTGGTCAGCTGATCCTATGAGCACTGGTGGCTTGAAAGATAAGATCCCACCAATGAACTGGCAGAACCCAGTGACTGATTGGCTTCAAATAAGGAAAATAGAACCCAAATGAACTATATGGGAAACTGCTGGCCTATCCGATAGCCCAGGGGGCATTTGGGCCGCAGGAGAAGCCCCTGGAACAGCCCAAGTGCTGACAGGCATCTTCCCTGAGACAATAGTGCCCTTTAGAACCTTATTCTAGATCCAGTGATATCATATGGGTGGGAGGTCGCTCTAGAACAGAGGGCTCTTCGGCCGTTGCCAGCTACATCCCCCAGAATCCTCAGCTAGCCAGCATTTGGCTAAGGATCCTGGGAGCCGGGATACCCCCTGAACTACAAACACGTCAAGCAAAGGTGCAAACGGCCGGAGGTGCCGGGGGGCAAGTTTGAGGGGTGCCGTGTCCTGGGCGCTACTTACTTGCACTGCGATCTGTCTCCCATTGGAAGTGGCTAGTAATGTAACAGGTCTGGATTCACTGCCCCCCAGATTGTGGCTGTGCTGGGGGCCTGATTCAGTGGCAGAGGTGTGGAATGCAGATAAGTCTTGGGCAACTATTGCCACCTGTGACAGACAAGGAAACTGTAAACATGGGAGAGCGGAGGCGCAATTACCCCCCACCATCGGCCCTTCATGGCCGCCATCTTTAAGACTCCCTTCCCACTGGCTACTGACTCGGTATCTAACACTTTCCGTGGAAACGCCAGTGGGGAGGGACCCTTAATGCAGAGCGAGGCATCGGGAGGGAGCTGGAAGGGGCCAGTGTTAGCCAAAAGGCATCGTGGGTAGGTTGTAAGTAGGTTAAAGGCAAACTTTTCCATCAAAAAGAATAAAAGGACGGGCCCCGACTGGCTAACACAGTAACAGTTAAGGTCCCTGTATCCTTGGCTGTTGCCAGGGCACGTGACCCAGTGTGACCAATAAAATACAATGGTGCCCCATGTCTCTTGGCCACTCCCACTTGTTCTAAATGGTCAACTTAGCGGATTCCAGGTTCATGTTTTTAGTGGGTCACTGGCCAACCTAGGGCTGCATGGCCAATGGGTATCCAGGGACTGGTCCGATTGCCATCTTGGAGTCAGGAAGGAATTTTTTCCCCTCTGTGGCAAATTAGAGAGGCTTCAGATGGGGTTTTTTGCCTTCCTCTGGATCAACTAGTAGTTAGGCAGGTTATATATAGGCATTATGGTTGAACTTGATGGACGTATGTCTTTTTTCAACCCAACTTACTATGTTACTATGTTACTATGTAATGGTTGTCTTCTATCTCCTACAATAAAGTCATGTGGGGGTTATGTAATAAAAAGACACAGTTTGCCTAGGTGCAATAACCCATAGCAACCAATCAGCAGGTAGCATTTACTGGTCACCTGTTTAAAAGCAAATAGCTTATTGGTTGCTATGGGTTACTGCTCCTGGGAAAACTTAGAGCCTTTTATTCTGGAGTCCTGATCACTAATGCATTCAAACGGCCAATGAGCCGAGCAATAAACTGGCCAAAGTGGCCCAAGAAGGAAAAGAGTCAGAAGCATCAGCTTAGGCCTAGCGAGTGAATGGCAGAGCGAAGATGGAGGAATAGGAAGTGTCAGTAGGAAAGTACTCAGCCTCCGCAGCCACCGTCCTGCCTACCTACCTACAGCTTGGGGACCCCATGTGACCTGGCCTTCAGCTTATTGGCTACTGATCTGATGATGTTATTAGGTACTGGGCTCACTGAGGATTCTGGGAGACACCAGCAGTGGCTGAAGAGTCCCCACTGGGCAGGGTTGGCAACAAAGAATGGAGAGAACTCACATGGGATGTGCCATCCTGGGCAATGAGCGCCAGCTGCTGGCCCGACTGCGTTGTTTGGATCCCATCCTCTCCGTCCACTCCCGTTACGTAGGTGATCTGGGATCCTTTGATGACTTCGTCGGCTGCGGAACAGGGACATTGGGTTGGCACCATTAGAGCAATTAGCGCAGAACTAGATTTATTGTGTATTAATGTGTTTACTGGTAAAGTAATAGGAGCTGTGCACATAGTATGCATGGAACAGCAGCCCCTAGTGGCCATAAATGAGAGTTCTACATCCACACCCCCGTGCCCAACGCCCACACCCCCGTGCCCAACGCCCTCACCCCCGTGCCCAACGCCCTCACCCCCGTGCCCAACGCCCTCACCCCCGTGCCCAACGCCCACACCCCCGTGCCCAACGCCCACACCCCCGTGCCCAACGCCCACACCCCCGTGCCCAACGCCCTCACCCCCGTGCCCAACGCCCACACCCCGTGCCCAACGCCCACACCCCCGTGCCCAACGCCCTCACCCCCGTGCCCAACGCCCTCACCCCCGTGCCCAACGCCCTCACCCCCGTGCCCAACGCCCACATCCCCGTGCCCAACGCCCTCACCCCCGTGCCCAACGCCCTCACCCCCGTGCCCAACGCCCTCACCCCCGTGCCCAACGCCCTCACCCCCGTGCCCAACGCCCACACCCCCGTGCCCAACAGCCCTCACCCCCATGCCCAACGCCCTCACCCCCGTGCCCAACGCCCACATCCCCGTGCCCAACGCCCACATCCCCGTGCCCAACGCCCACATCCCCGTGCCCAACGCCCACATCCCCTGTGCCCAACACCCACATCCCCTGTGCCCAACACCCCAACGCCCACACCCCCCTTGCCCAACGCCCCCATCCCCGTGCCCAACACCCACATACCCGTACCCAACGCCCACATCCCCTGTGCCCAACACCCCAACGCCCACATCCCCGTTCCCAACGCCACCTTTCCCCTTGCCCAACGCCCCCACCCCGTGCCCAATGCCCACATACCCGTACCCAATGCCCACATCCCCGTGCCCAACGCCCACACCCCTGTGCCCAACGCCCACACCCCTGTGCCAGTGTATATGGAAGCTACTGTTTGTGGACGTCAGACAAGGGGATGAATGGCTAAACCCAAACTTTATCAAAGGCTCCGAAGGTTGAGTGGCTGTTATCTGTGGCCTCTCTGTGTTCCTTGCATGATAACCAGCACTACGGCACAGAGGGCCCGGGCACACTTGTATCCGAGTGTTTGCTTTGGGATCAGTCCGTTTGCTGACCCCGGGTCACTTAGCCTAAAGCTGGCCCACCCCACACACACGCCAAGGTCATGTGATTCAGCATTCTGCACCCCAACTGATCAAGGCTGCAATTCTGTGGAGCCCCTGTGCCAATAGGGCAGACCCACAGGAGAGCAAAAAGGTGCCATGTAGGGGCACAATCAGGTTGAAAAATTAAGTTTTTACATCAGATCTGATTGGTCCAAAGCTGGATAAATAGCTGAACTAGGGACCAGATGGGCCCCAAACTCTGCTGCCTAGGGTTGCCATAAAGCATTATGCCCTTCTCCCCTATATGGCCACACCCCAATCCTGCCCGTTTAACAATGTTAGGGACCCCCCTCTTCAACTGAGCCCCTGACAGAAGTCCAGGATACCCCACCCCCCATGGCCCCCCTCTGCTGCTGCCCATAGAATTGGGCGGCCAACTCTTCCGCTTTCCCGATGGCCTGGCATTCCAGTGACTGAATCTGGATCAGGGGCAGCAGTTTGATGGGGCAAGAGCTCCCACTAGGGTCCATATATATGTTATATAGTGAATAAAGTGCCCCCCTATTGTGCTTTTATACAGGTCATGGAACTCCGAGGTGACTTCTAATATCCTTATATTTTACAACAGGGGGTACGTGTTTCATGTGACTGAAATTACATCACTAAGCTGTGATTATAACTGATGACATCACTAAGCTCTGATTATAAAGATATAATTTCCAGTCTGGTCCCATAGGGAAATGGCTCTATAAGGCCTCAGGCTTGTATGGCAGAGACTGTAAGCAAACGCTGGTTACACATTATCCTGCTGATAACGCAAGAGATACTCGCCGGCTGCTATTGCCCTGGCTCAGCCATTAAACACTAATGCGGCTGTTGAGTCACAATTGACACAATGACAGCATTGTGTACCCACTTAGGCAATTGTGTCGGTATTTGGTTAACCATTTACTAGCCTCGAGTGGAGACTGGTGATAAGGAGCAATGATATAGTCAGGCTGCGATTTATGGCGTCTCTTGTTATTGTCCCGGCTCTGATTAAACAGAAACCATTATCCCCAGTCTGACATCATGCTATTTGGATTCTTATATCATCCAATGGGAGAAGCTCTGCTTTAGGGCGATTAGTTGCAGTGACTTTTTAAAAAAGTGAATTTTTTTTTTTAATAATAAAACAGTACCTGTACTTGATCCCAACTAAGATAATTACCCCTTATTGGGGGCAGAACAGCCCTATTGGGTTTATTTCATGGTTAAATGATTCCCTTTTCTCTGTAATAATAAAACAGTACCTGTACTTGATCCCAACTAAGATATAATTACCCCTTATTGGGGCAGAACAGCCCTATTGGGTTTATTTCATGGTTAAATGATTCCCTTTTCTCTGTAATAATAAAACAGTACCTGTACTTGATCCCAACTAAGATATAATTACCCCTTATTGGGGCAGAACAGCCCTATTGGGTTTATTTCATGGTTAAATGATTCCCTTTTCTCTGTAATAATAAAACAGTACCTGTACTTGATCCCAACTAAGATATAATTACCCCTTATTGGGGGCAGAACAGCCCTATTGGGTTTATTTAATGGTTAAATGATTCCCTTTTCTCTGTAATAATAAAACAGTAACCAGTAGCTGAAAGATGCAAACTGGAACGCCAGACTGTGAGTTTATGGGAAGGTGAACTTGCCCTTTAAAAGTCGGAGTAACAAAGGGAAGTGATTTGTTGGATTTGGCTGCTGGCCAAGCAGGTGTTCCGGCCAATGCCTTGGGTTTGACCCAAGCGGCACAGAACTTCACATAAAGATAAGAGAGAACTGTTACCCTTGTGTTTAGAGAGCGGAGGCCGAGCCAGTCAGGAATATTATTTATACGCACATTGTGTAACAGGCAATTTTGGGGGAGAATTGTTTGGGTTTTTTATTTGGGAGGGTGCGGGTATTTCAGTTGCTGGTTTGTCACAAAGCCAACAAGGAAAGTCAGGTGGTTTGAACTATTGCATATGGGACGGGGTTAGTATTAAATGGACAAACCACCGGCCCATTTCTGTAAATCTTAACCACTTCTGCGCAGCCGCCATGTTTAGCCACATCACTTCTGGTTCCTGTTGGTAAACACGACCAGTAGCACGGGACCAGGAGGTTATCGGAGTGAGCTGGGATCCAAAATAGGCCCTGGTATTCCAAGTACACAGAGGCCCAAACAGCCCCCCCAGCAGCCCAATAAATAGTGAGTGTCTATGGCACCATACAGCAGCCCCTTTGGCATTAGCCAGAACCCACAGATTGCCAGCCATATCACTCCAACTTGCAGCGCAGCAGTAAAGTGTGCCTGAGTCTGAGCTTTCAGAAGGAGCCAGCGCTACACATTAGAACTGCTTTCAGCTAACCTATTGTTTCTCCTACTCCCATGTAACTGGAGGAGTCCCAAGCCGGACTTGGATTTCTTACTATTGAGTGCTATTCTGATACCTACTGGGAGCTGCTATCTTGCTCCCTTCCCATTGTTCTGCTGATCGGCTGCTGGGGGTGAGGGGGGGGGGGATATCACTCCAACTTGCAGCGCAGCAGTAAAGTGTGCCTGAGTCTGAGCTTTCAGCCAGCGCTACACATTAGAACTGCTTTCAGCTAACCTATTGTTTCTCCTACTCCCATGTAACTGGAGGAGTCCCAAGCCGGACTTGGATTTCTTACTATTGAGTGCTATTCTGATACCTACTGGGAGCTGCTATCTTGCTCCCTTCCCATTGTTCTGCTGATCGGCTGCTGGGGGGGAGGGGGGGGATATCACTCCAACTTGCAGCGCAGCAGTAAAGTGTGCCTGAGTCTGAGCTTTCAGCCAGCGCTACACATTAGAACTTCTTTCAGCTAACCTATTGTTTCTCCTACTCCCATGTAACTGGAGGAGTCCCAAGCCGGACTTGGATTTCTTACTATTGAGTGCTATTCTGATACCTACTGGGAGCTGCTATCTTGCTCCCTTCCCATTGTTCTGCTGATCGGCTGCTGGGGGTGAGGGGGGGGGGGGATATCACTCCAACTTGCAGCGCAGCAGTAAAGTGCTACTGAAGTTTATCAGAGCACAGGTCACATGGCTGTGGCACCCTGGGAAATGAAGAACATGGCTAGCCCTATGGGAAAAACAGATTACAATGCAAGATTCTGCGGGAGAAGCTCTATTAACCAATGGATTTTGAAATAAACATGTTTTCCCATGACAGTATTCTGTGGATTGTGCCACGTTCCCACCATAACCCGACTGGCACCAATAAGGCTTATCTATAGGGCACTTACGCGGCTGCGGTACAAAGAAGCTCTCCTGCTCTTCCTCGATGGGTTCGGTGTCGTTGTGCGCCGTCCTCTTGTGCATGGCCAGGGTGGAGATCTGCTTGTAGGTTTTGCCGCAGTGGTTGCAGTTGTACGGCTTGGAGTGTGTGTGCACCACGTGGTGCTTGTACAGGCTGGAATACTCCGTGAAGCGCTTGTCGCAGCCGGGCACCGTGCATACGTAGGGCTTCTCCCCTGCCAGAAAATAACATTATATTAAACCAACAGCGGCCAATTCCCTCCCAGGAAGGCCAAGGAAAGGGGGGCACCTGTGTGTATCCGCACGTGGTTCTTGTAATTGGTGGCGCTGGCGAAGGCCCTGCCGCAGCCCGGTTCCGAGCAGTAGTAGGGTCTCTCCCCGGTGTGTGTGCGGATGTGGACCTTACGGATATTGGATGTAGTAAAGGATCTTCCACAGCCCTCAAACGGGCACTTGAACGGCCTTTCCCCTGTAGGAACACAAAGGCCCATTATAAACAGCTCGGAATGGGTAATGCCATAGGGCAGGCTGCTCCTGCTTGAGTCTCTGCTCTGCCAAAGCCTCCATCTTTCATTATCAGCACTATATTCCTATTAATTAATGTGAAATTAGCCCTAAATTAAATTAATTGGGCCTTCTGGGCCACTGTCTCTATCAAACCAATGGGATTTGTCCCTCTTCTTCCAATTCCTTCTCAATCCTCTGCTCCATTGCTCAGTTTGTATTTCCCTCCTGCTTTAATGGGCCAGTCAGCAGCACCCAGGCAGGGAATGGAACATTCCGCCTCAGGGCTGGAGAGTCTGGAAAGGCCCCGGGCCCCTCCCAAGGCACACAAAGCCCCCGCGTTGGCTGCCAAAGGCTGCAGTCTGTTGGAGGAGGTTATGTAATAAACCGTTGCTGCTGCTGCAACAATAATCTGTCTCCAATAAACAGGCGGCTGTCAGAGGGACAAGCTGGCAATGAGATACGGTGGGAGGGTGTGTGTGGGGCCGACAGCTGGACAATCGGTTACATCGAGGGCAGGATAACCGCACTGCATGCAATCAATTCCTGGCTGAAAGGGTAATAGAACAGGGAATACAGAAGCAGTAACAGAGCTCAGATGGGGGCCAGCAGGCATTTACTGACTGTATCATGCACTGACAGGGCTCTGATAGGGCCCAGCGTCACATGACAGGGCTCGGATAGGGCCCGGCGTCACATGACATGGCACGGATAGGGCCCAGCGTCACATGACATGGCACGGATAGGGCCCGGCGTCACATGACATGGCACGGATAGGGCCCGGCGTCACATGACATGGCACGGATAGGGCCCGGCGTCACATGACATGGCACGGATAGGGCCCGGCGTCACATGACATGGCACGGATAGGGCCCGGCGTCACATGACATGGCACGGATAGGGCCCGGCGTCACATGACCTGGCTCTGATAGGGCCCAATGTCACATGACCTGGCTCTGATAGGGCCCAATGTCACATGACATGGCACGGATAGGGCCCAGCATCACATGACCTGGCTCTGATAGGGCCCAATGTCACATGACCTGGCTCTGATAGGGCCCAATGTCACATGACATGGCACGGATAGGGCCCAGCATCACATGACCTGGCTCTGATAGGGCCCAATGTCACATGACATGGCACGGACAGGGCCCGGCGTCACATGACCTGGCTCTGATAGGGCCCAATGTCACATGACATGGACCCAGTATAGAGGTCCTACATTTCAATAGGTCAGTGAAAGGCATGGCACACAGCTCTGAGCGGAGCTCTTTACAGCAACCAATCACAGCTCTGTATATTCCAATCGCAGGACCTGACTGCACCTAGAGCACCGCTATTGCCCGGCCAGAGGGGGGAGATCAGACTGGGGGGAATGGGTTCATATAACAACCTTCATACACGCAGCTGCCCAAGCTGGGAACTTGGGTGCGAGCTACAGTATAAAGTACAGGGCCCCACATAATAATGGGCATTCATGGCAGCGATGGCGCCCCCTACCTGTGTGAGTCCGGACGTGTTTCTGCAGGTCTCCCGATGTCTTGAACGACTTGGTGCAGTTTTCTTCCGAGCAGCGGTACGGTTTCTCCCCCGTGTGCGTCCGTACGTGGCTTTTTAACCCATAACCTGCCACAAAGCAAAAGCGGGGGGGTTACGTAGGGGAAGCCAATATGGCGAATTCTCCTGCGTCGGCGCCTGTGCTGTGGGAACGAATCAGGAATGAGAGCAGCTACACGAAAGCATTCAGATGTAGGCGGCCCCCCCAATGGGGCTCATTGCACACCGCGTCCCCTGAAACATGGCCTGAACCAGAACGTACCACCTTTCATTAAAGGGGTTGTTCACCCGTGAGTTAACTTGATGAGACAATTTGCAATTGGTCTTCATTTGTTGTAGTTTTTTAAATTATTTACATTGTCCAGTTTGGACTTGCAGCAGCTATCTGGTTGCTAGGGTCCAAATTACCTTAGCAACCAGGGAATGTATGGTGTAAAAAGAAATAGAATAAAAAGTAACAATGACAATCGTTTTTTGGCTGCCGGGGTCAGTGACCCCCATTCTGAGGCTGAAGAAGGTTAGAAGGCAAAGGATTAAAAACTATATAAAAAAAATGATAAAGACCAACTGAAAAGTTAATGTAAAGGTGACCCAGCTCTTTAACGATTATGGGAATTCGCCCACAAAAGGTGCATTTGAGCCACAGCCGGTGGTGGATTTCAGAGCACTGTCGGTTCAGACTTCATACACACACATACATATTATTATTATTGGTTATATTATAAACAATGAGGGAGCACAGAGGCATAGCAGGGCCTGGGCTCTCCCTTCTTGCACTGGAAGAGAATGAGGATTAATACTTCCTGTTGGTTCCTACTCGGATTCCTTCACAGTCAGACAGGACAACTTTGAGGACATTCAACTGCTGCCACCTCATCTGGAAGGAAATATAGAGCCATATTCAACGTAAGCCCAATAGCCGAGGCCTATGTCGGAGAGGGTCCCCCTGGCTATGGCGCAGGGTTGCAGACGTTTTTGGGGGGTTAAGGTCCCTGTTTATGGTCCAACGTGTTCTTGCACCCCTTCATTTCAGAATAACAGTTTTAATTGCAAAGTTTGGGGAGTCAAAGGACAACCCCGCCAGGGTTACCCAGCTTGGCACCTAAAGGCGAGTTTAGGAAACCCAGTCAGACCTGTAGAAGGTTCCTTCCTGTAGGAAGTGAGTGTAATACAGTCATTGACTTTGTACAGCAATTAAAGGGGTTGTTTACCTTTAAATTTTTCCGGATAGCGGGTCTTTCCAGAATTTGGATCTCCTACCTTAAGTCTGCTGAAAAAATTATTTAAACAGTAATTAAATCCAATAGGATTGTTTTGCCCCCAATAAGGGGTAATTATATCTTAGTTGGGATCAAGTACAGGTACTGTTTTATTATTACAGAGAAAAGGGAATCATTTAACCATGAAATAAACCCAATAGGGCTGTTCTGCCCCCAATAAGGGGTAATTATATCTTAGTTGGGATCAAGTACAGGTACTGTTTTATTATTACAGAGAAAAGGGAATCATTTAACCATTAAATAAACCCAATAGGGCTGTTCTGCCCCCAATAAGGGGTAATTATATCTTAGTTGGGATCAAGTACAGGTACTGTTTTATTATTACAGAGAAAAGGGAATCATTTAACCATGAAATAAACCCAATAGGGCTGTTCTGCCCCCAATAAGGGGTAATTATATCTTAGTTGGGATCAAGTACAGGTACTGTTTTATTATTACAGAGAAAAGGGAATCATTTAACCATTAAATAAACCCAATAGGGCTGTTCTGCCCCAATAAGGGGTAATTATATCTTAGTTGGGATCAAGTACAGGTACTGTTTTATTATTACAGAGAAAAGGGAATCATTTAACCATGAAATAAATCCAATAGGGCTGTTCTGCCTCCAATAAGGGGTAATTATATCTTAGTTGGAGCCAGCGCTACACATTAGAACGGCTTTCAGCTAACCTATTGTTTCTCCTACTCCCATGTAACTGGAGGAGTCCCAAGCCGGACTTGGATTTCTTACTATTGAGTGCTATTCTGATACCTACTGGGAGCTGCTATCTTGCTCCCTTCCCATTGTTCTGCTGATTGGCTGCTGGGGGTGAGGGGGGAGGGGATATCACTCCAACTTGCAGCGCAGCAGTAAAGTGAGACTGAAGTTTATCAGAGCACAGGTCACATGGCTGTGGCACCCTGGGAAATGAAGAATATGGCTAGCCCAATGGGAAAAACAGATTACAATGCAGGAAGAAGCTCTATTAACTGATGGGTTTGGAGAGTTTTGGACAGTATTCCTTTAACGACTCCCTAAAGAGGCAGGGAAAGCGGTTGCACCTCCAGGCAGCAGGAGGGCCGGCACACTGTTCTATCTAATCTATCCCTACCCCAGTCTGATGTTGTCAGTCGCCTATCAACTACAATTCCAAAAAGGTAGGAAAAAAAAAAAATTCCCTTATAGTTGAAGCCAAAATAGCAGAGCAGGCGACTCGCTGCTTCACTATCTTGTGCCCAAGACAAAATGGCGTTCGGTTAGTCACCCGCCTCCCGCGCCCCCTATGTGCCAAGTGAGTAGTACTCACCGTCCGCTGTCTTCTGGATCCCCTGCACTCCGGACACGATCCGGTGCCTCCTCACACGGCCTCGTTGGCCAGGGTTTTGGGGGCGGCCCTCCTCAGGTACCTCTGGCGGTACTGAGGTCTCCTCGGGCGGCAGGTGATCCTCTCCCTCGGAAGGACCACTAGCTTTAGCCTTGTCCTTCCGAGGGCTCGCAGGAGCTGAGGACAAAAATAAAAAAATAAATGGAGGAGGAAATTGAAAAAAAAAAAACCTCAAAAAGGCTCTGAAGCTGCTCCCTGGGGGGGCTCAAAAACAGTCAGAATGGGGCAGTCGGTGGGACGAGGGGTATTTCTGCTTAGTGGGGGGACCCTAACAGCTCCTGTGCCCCTACAGACTATTGTATCGTCTCTTCCCCATAAATGTTCTAGGTTATAAACCATGATGAGAACGTGTGTTCCTTTAAAAATGGGATCTCCACGCAAACATGCTTTGGGCATAACAGGAGGAAATAAAATAATAAAACAGTACCTGTACTTGATCCCAACTAAGATATAATTACCCCTTATTGGGGCAGAACAACCCTATTGGGTTTATTTAATGGTTAAATGATTCCCTTTTCTCTGTAATAATAAAACAGTACCTGTACTTGATCCCAACTAAGATATAATTACCCCTTATTGGGGCAGAACAGCCCTATTGGGTTTATTTAATGGTTAAATGATTCCCTTTTCTCTGTAATAATAAAACAGTACCTGTACTTGATCCCAACTAAGATATAATTACCCCTTATTGGGGCAGAACAGCCCTATTGGGTTTATTTAATGGTTAAATGATTCCCTTTTCTCTGTAATAATAAAACAGTACCTGTACTTGATCCCAACTAAGATATAATTACCCCTTATTGGGGCAGAACAGCCCTATTGGGTTTATTTCATGGTTAAATGATTCCCTTTTCTCTGTAATAATAAAACAGTACCTGTACTTGATCCCAACTAAGATATAATTACCCCTTATTGGGGCAGAACAGCCCTATTGGGTTTATTTAATGTTTATATGATTTTTTTAGTAGCCTCAAGGTATGGAGATCCAAATTACAGAAAGATCTCTTACCCAGAAAACCTCAGGTTCTGTGAGGTTCCAGTTTTATGGTTACTTTTTGTAACTTACTTTTCTATTCAGCCCCTCCCCTATTCATATATCAGTCTCTCATGCAAACCACTCCCTGGCTGCTAAGGTAACTTGGACCCTAGCAACCAAATAGCTGCTGAAATTCCAAACCGTAGAGCTGAAAATGAAATAAAAAACTACAAATAAAAAATGAAGACCAATTGCAAATTGTCTCAGAATAATCACTCAAAACCACAGCATTTATCAAGCATGGGAGAAGGTACATTCATTTACCCCGGCGTGGTCGTGTTATTTGCCGACGCTATTCATAAAACTGTGAAGGAATTCATACAGATAGCCCATGAAAATAAAAAAAAAAAAAATCAAACTGTTGCCGATCATGTATAATGTTTCTGCGCCAGATGCTCCCGTATACGTCATTTCAGCACAATACACAAAGCCGAGATTTGGTGGAGTCTCGACTCCCATGGCCCCTCTGCCTGCTGGGAACAAACTGCATGCACCGAAATACAAGAACAAACTATGGCAGGATTCTGTGGGTTTCTATATATCTGTAACCTTGTTATGGGCTAAGGGGGCCCAGCCTGAAGGCCAGTTAGGGGGGGATTTGGGGTGAGTGCTTATTTGTGCCCTGGGTACCCCTGGAACTATAGCGGGGTGACTGTTACCCCAATGTTTCTATATATCTGTAACCTTGTTATGGGCTAAGGGGGCCCAGCCTGAAGGCCAGTTAGGGGGGGATTTGGGGTGAGTGCTTATTTGTGCCCTGGGTACCCCTGGAACTATAGCGGGGTGACTGTTACCCCAATGTTTCTATATATCTGTAACCTTGTTATGGGCTAAGGGGGCCCAGCCTGAAGGCCAGTTAGGGGGGGGATTTGGGGTGAGTGCTTATTTGTGCCCTGGGTACCCCTGGAACTATAGCGGGGTGACTGTTACCCCAATGTTTCTATATATCTGTAACCTTGTTATGGGCTAAGGGGGCCCAGCCTGAAGGCCAGTTAGGGGGGGATTTGGGGTGCTTATTTGTGCCCTGGGTACCCCTGGAACTATAGCGGGGTGACTGTTACCCCAATGTTTCTATATATCTGTAACCTTGTTATGGGCTAAGGGGGCCCAGCCTGAAGGCCAGTTAGGGGGGGGATTTGGGGTGAGTGCTTATTTGTGCCCTGGGTACCCCTGGAACTATAGCAGG
The DNA here is from genome assembly GCF_000004195.4 of Xenopus tropicalis. NCBI lineage: Eukaryota > Metazoa > Chordata > Amphibia > Anura > Pipidae > Xenopus > Xenopus tropicalis. The sequence continues at coordinate 6,972,814 of NC_030680.2, read as the reverse complement.
GTGACTGTTACCCCAATGTTTCTATATATCTGTAACCTTGTTATGGGCTAAGGGGGCCCAGCCTGAAGGCCAGTTAGGGGGGATTTGGGGTGAGTGCTTATTTGTGCCCTGGGTACCCCTGGAACTATAGCGGGGTGACTGTTACCCCAATGTTTCTATATATCTGTAACCTTGTTATGGGCTAAGGGGGCCCAGCCTGAAGGCCAGTTAGGGGGGATTTGGGGTGAGTGCTTATTTGTGCCCTGGGTACCCCTGGAACTATAGCAGGGTGACTGTTACCCCAATGTTTCTATATATCTGTAACCTTGTTATGGGGGGGGCCAGCCTGAAGGCCAGTTAGGGGGGGATTTAGAACACTTCCCACACCAGCCAACAATATTGAGGGCTGCAACATTTTCATTCAGGGGAGTCAGACCAAAAACAGGAAAGCTTAAACCAAAACAGATTGAAAACCATCTCAGTCACAAACAAACTATTGCTCAGTATTCAGTGAAATTCACGCCGAATGCGGAGTTAGCTGGGCTTATGTTGAAAATGCTACTCTACTTATGGTTGTCATTGTAATTATTATATATATATATTAAGCCATGGCTGGCCGATACAATGACATAACATGGACTGCTTTACGGTCAGAGCTTTATCTAGATTCTATTTAGATTTATCTAGAATAAAGGGACAGGAATGCTGAGAGGGCCGCTTTCATTGATGCCTTAAGCCTTTGCAGCAGTGCCATATTCCAAGGATTTCAGCAGAAATTTTTCTCTGCTGTTTTGTTTCCACCAAATGCTCCGTCCTAGTGGAAGAAGGCAGAATCTATTAATAAACACACAGGAATGTATAAAAGTACTACTAATTAGTAAAAAGAAAATAAGAAGTTTAAAAGGAAAAAGTAACGGGGTGAGTAAAGTACCCACAAATCGCTGGTGGGAGGGGCAAGCGGTTGCTGCTATAAAAGCCACCTTGCTCCTGATTGGCTACAGGGAGTCCTACATAATGTGGATCCCTCCTATCTATTGTGTTGGATCCTACAGTTCAGACACGAGTCCTGCTGAAAGACCCAACCTGTGTTCCTGCCGATACTGCAGTCGATAACCATGATTAACAGATGCCCCATCAGATAGTTGCGACAGTGCCTTCCGCAGGATAGAGAATAAGGGGGACATACCTGTAGCGAACGCCTTCCTGCAGCCGCCATGGTCGCACTGGTACGGACGATCCCCTGTGTGTGACCTCTCGTGTACCTGCCGGGGACAATACAAATGTAAGAAGTTGGGTCTAAAGGAAGAACGTAAAGGACGTCACCTCCAAAAATACATTACCCATGTTCTTCTCCCACCCAAACACACTTGCACAGATGCCCCGTTACCTTGAGATGATGGGCAGTTGTGTACAGTTTCCCACAGCCTTCGTAGTCACAGCGGAAAGCCTTCTCGTTCGTCTGTGGGGGTTTGGCGGGAATGCGGGAGCCGTGGCTTAATACAATCTAAAAATACACACCGATTGGAGGCATAATAATCAATGTATGTGTATGAATGTATATTGTAAAAGCACACAGATTTACATTGCCTTTCAGGGGAAAGTGTTGGAAGGGTTACTGCCTGCCCTGCTCTCATTTCCCTACAGAAATAGGGGTTGGTAGCACTAGGTAGGTACCTAATATATAGGGGCAGAGACAGGGGAAAGTGTTGGAAGGGTTACTGCCTGCCCTGCTCTCATTTCCCTACAGAAATAGGGGTTGGTAGCACTAGGTAGGTACCTAATATATAGGGACAGAGACAGGGGAAAGTGTTGGAAGGGTTACTGCCTGCCCTGCTCTCATTTCCCTACAGAAATAGGGGTTGGTAGCACTAGGTAGGTACCTAATATATAGGGGCAGAGACAGGGGTAAGTGTTGGAAGGGTTACTGCCTGCCCTGCTCTCATTTCCCTACAGAAATAGGGGTTGGTAGCACTAGGTAGGTACCTAATATATAGGGGCAGAGACAGGGGAAAGTGTTGGAAGGGTTACTGTCTGCCCTGCTCTCATTTCCCTACAGAAATAGGGGTTGGTAGCACTAGGTAGGTACCTAATATATAGGGGCAGAGACAGGGGAAAGTGTTGGAAGGGTTACTGCCTGCCCTGCTCTCATTTCCCTACAGAAATAGGGGTTGGTAGCACTAGGTAGGTACCTAATATATAGGGGCAGAGACAGGGGAAAGTGTTGGAAGGGTTACTGCCTGCCCTGCTCTCATTTCCCTACAGAAATAGGGGTTGGTAGCACTAGGTAGGTACCTAATATATAGGGGCAGAGACAGGGGAAAGTGTTGGAAGGGTTACTGCCTGCTCTGCTCTCATTTCCCTTTATGTGCCTGTAGTACCTGTGCCAGCCTTTAGGTGGCGCCCAGGAAAGAGGGAAATATACAAACCTGCATCTTCTTTTCTGATTCAGATTCATTTATAAGTGCATTGCTACCGGCTCCTTCCCCTCCTTCAATCGACACCTACAAACACAATGATCCTTTATATTATATAGTGCAGCTATAGGGACATTTACTGGCCCACTGTCCATTTCATATCCTGAGTGTTACTCCCATGTCCAAGTGGCATACATTAAAGGGGTAGTTCAGCTTTAAATTAAGTTTTATGTCGACAATGATAGTCTAAGAGTATTTGCAATTCGTTTTTTTTTTTCTATTACTCTCCAGTTTGGCATTTAAGCAGCAGGTTGCTAGGGTCTGGTTTAACTTAGCAACCAGGCAGTGGTTGGAATTAGAGTCATGGAACAGGAATAGAAGGAGGTCTAAGTAGAAAGATAAGTAATAAAAAGTAACAATAATAAAACTGTAACCTCACAGAGCAATAGTTTTTTTTTAGCTGCTGGGGTCAGTGACCCCCTATTACTAAAAAGATGTAGAAAATGAAGGCAAATCATTTTAAAACTATAAAATATAAATAAGTAAATCCAATTGCAGGGAATTGACATTCTATAACATTAACCCCCATAGGTAATAAAAGGCACTAAGTTTGCCCAGGAGCAGTAACCCACAGCAACCAATCAGCAGGAAGCATTTACTGGTCACCTGTTTAAAAGCAGACAGCTTATTGGTTGCTCCTAGGCAAACTTAGTGACCCATACCTTCAGTGCCACAGGGTACTTGGAATAAACTAGTAAATCTCAGCTGGGGAAAATGACGGCAGAACCCTGTAGGTACCTTTGCGGCATACTGTTCCAAGGCGCTGATTGTGTCGGGGTCGATGGAAGCCTCCCCCGTGTGTAGCCCCGCGACGGTGCCGTCGGCTTGGATTGCCAGGATGGTATCGGACTGCGGGACCTGCACCGCGTGGTGAATATAAGCCGTCGTGCCATCTTCCAGCTGCACTGCTTGCACCGAACTCTGATCGTACGAGTCTGGAACAACATGGAAAAGCAATGCATTGTGGGTAATGTAGTTCCTGCATGCCGTCTGTAAGCTGCGGAGAAGCGGTTACAATTTGCAACATCAATGTTTTAGTCCCTCCTCCCCTGCCAGGATTTGAAATGATGCAGAAAGAGAATAACTGTTTTGCAGCTGGAGTTCAGCCTATAAAAATGGGATTTATTCCTACTTTTTTGAAGGAACAGATTACAGGGATGGGTATATTAGGGGTTTCTGTGTTGTGTGGGGCTCTGGAAGCTAGAGTTCCCCTTTAATCTCCCCAGGGCAGGGGCAAATGTGTATGACAGTCTATGATGATGCAACTCTAATCGAATGGCTTGGAGCTGCCAGTAGCCATAGCGACTGCCATTGATGGTGCAACTAGTAACCATTACCGATTCCCATTGGCCGAGAGCCGCGTGACCCAGAATACCTTTGGAAGAGTGATGGATGTAGGCCGTGGTGCCATCTTCCAACTGAACCGCCTGCCCGTCCTCCAGGCTCAGGTCATCTGCTCGTCAAAAACACAAGACTAGTAAGAAACATCTCGATAGGCCCCCCCTGTCCCTTCCCAAAATGTCCAGCAATGCAGCGATTGGCTAGTAAGGGGCGGCGTGACCCCGCGGAGGGAATACTCACCGCCTTTAGGGACGTGCTGGACGTAGGCAGCCGAACCATCTTCCAGCTGAATGACTTGCCCTTCCATTAATTTCCCATCTACAGATAGAAACCCGGCTCGTTAGGCAAATATGGATATTTTCATTCCCACCTAATGATACTAATAGTAGTACAAGTATCGGACCCCTTATCCGGAAATCCATTATCCAGAAAGTTCAGGATTACGGAAAGGCCATCGCCCATAGACTCCATTTTAATCAAATAATTCACATTTTTAAAAATGGTTTTCTCTGTAATAATAAAACAGTACCTGTACTTGATCCCAACTAAGATATAATTACCCCTTACTGGGGCAGAACAGCCCTATTGGGTTTATTTAATGGTTAAATGATTCCCTTTTCTCTGTAATAATAAAACAGTACCTGTACTTGATCCCAACTAAGATATAATTACCCCTTATTGGGGGCAGAACAGCCCTATTGGGTTTATTTCATGGTTAAATGATTCCCTTTCTCTGTAATAATAAAACAGTACCTGTACTTGATCCCAACTAAGATATAATTACCCCTTATTGGGGCAGAACAGCCCTATTGGGTTTATTTAATGGTTAAATGATTCCCTTTTCTCTGTAATAATAAAACAGTACCTGTACTTGATCCCAACTAAGATATAATTACCCCTTATTGGGGCAGAACAGCCCTATTGGGTTTATTTCATGGTTAAATGATTCCCTTTTCTCTGTAATAATAAAACAGTACCTGTACTTGATCCCAACTAAGATATAATTACCCCTTATTGGGGCAGAACAGCCCTATTGGGTTTATTTAATGGTTAAATGATTCCCTTTTCTCTGTAATAATAAAACAGTACCTGTACTTGATCCCAACTAAGATATAATTACCCCTTATTGGGGGCAGAACAGCCCTATTGGGTTTATTTAATGGTTAAATGATTCCCTTTTCTCTGTAATAATAAAACAGTACCTGTACTTGATCCCAACTAAGATATAATTACCCCTTATTGGGGCAGAACAGCCCTATTGGGTTTATTTAATGGTTAAATGATTCCCTTTTCTCTGTAATAATAAAACAGTACCTGTACTTGATCCCAACTAAGATATAATTACCCCTTATTGGGGCAGAACAGCCAAGAGTACCTTAATGCTGCTGTTCATGAAAAAACAAAACAAAAGTTGTGTACAGCAGTTTTATTTTCAAATGGCTGTACAGTAAAGTGGCATTATTTACCCTTTAAAGGGGAACTAAACCCACCCTAGATTTCTTTTTTTTAACTACTAGCCCCCAGCTGACTCTACAATACTAAACGGCCATGACTAGGAGCACTGCTGCAATGAATGCAAATAACCCCCAGTGCCGGAGCTTGCAGCCCCCCCCCCAGTAGGGAAAGCCGTACCCTTAGTGTTGTGCTGAATGTAGGCAGTGGAACCATCGGCCAGGGTGACTGCCTGCAGGCTCATACCCTCCATCGTGTCCATACTCTCGCCATCTGGAAGATAAACAAAGCCACTTGCTAGGACGCGAGCATCAGAGCAAACTGCCCCCATAGGGGCCGACGCACTCCGCACTCCGCTCTGTGCCCTTATGTATTATCAGTGCCAGAAGTTTAGTACATAGCACACAACATGACCAATCGTAACAATGACAGTGGCTGCAATATTTCTGCTCAACTCCCTGCCCCTCTTTCCCATTGGTTCCGGTCCAAACGTGGCTTAAAACTAGTGTAAAATGTCATTTTCCCACCAGTAAATGCCCCATTTCCACCCTAGGTGTGTTGCACAATAAAACAATGGCGTTCTAAACAATTAATGCATGGAAAGTGAAATCCTCCAAACAAATAAACATAAATGATAGTTTTATTCTAGTTTTTATGATATTAAGAGTCTTTATACTGCCGATATATTGAATTTAGTGCAAGGGCGCCACCTGCTGTTCATTCTGGCATCTGACGTTTCTCTGGTCAGTTCTAAGCAGAGCTCAGAAACATCAGGTCCTGTTACTTGGCGCACTGCCCGAGGTAGCGAGTAACCGACTGGAAACATTGGGGAAAATTTGTAACCCCCTCCTTTAAAAGGGGTTGTTTACCTTTAAATAAACCTTTAGTATAATGTAGAGAGTAAAATTCAGCAATAACTTGCAATTGGTCTTCGTTTTCTTTTTTTATTACTTATTTAGCTTTATTTTGTAGTAAATAAATGTCAGCGGCTATATAGTTGCTAGGGTCCAAACTATCCTAGCAACCAGATATTAGGACTGAAATATGAATAGGAGAGATCCTGAATAGAAAGGTAAGTAATAAAAAGTAACAGTAACAATTAAATTGGAGCCTTGCAGAGGAATCGTTTTTTTGGTTGCCGGGGTCAGTGACCCCTATTTGAAAGCTGGAAAGAGGAGGAGCAAGAAGGCAAATGATTCAAAAACTATGAAAAAAAAAGAAGACCAATTAAAAAGTTGCTTACGATTAGCCATTCTATAACTGACCCCTTTAAGATACAGGGTAGGGGGTATGTCCCCTTTAAGATGCCCATATATGGATTGATATCAAATGCTGGTTTTTTTTTTTTACATTCTTGATATATTCTTGACAGCCCATTGGTCCATTTACTCGACCAAAACCAGTCCGATCAACATGGAACCAGAACCTATTTTTAGAAACCATTTGGGCTGGAAGGAAAATCCCAGCCATGGACCCCAATGGCCGATATATATATATATAAATGGTCCACAGCCGACACCATTTTGCTTGCTGCGTTGGCTAAAATGGATGATGATTGGCTGGTTTGGTCACCTGACTAAACAAGCCAATCTCTATGGGCCGCTGAATCCGGCCAGTGTGGCCGCGGGATGCATGGCTGGGATTGGTCATTTCTGTACCTGCCACGGCTTCTGTAAGACACAGAGTGACGTGCTGGGCTTCCCCACCTCCTCCAGGAAACTCGGCCATTGCTTGGGAATCCCGATTGATTTGGGCTAAAAGCATATTTTTCCCTGAAAGATAAAAAAAATAAAAAATAATAATAATAAGTTTGAGGCAATTAAGGGGGCGCTGAATTCTTGTTGCTCGACCAGTAGGGCGGCCATTGCTGAAACCCGGCACACAATGACGGGGCCCATTTCCTTTTAAAGGGGAAGTTCACCATCAGTATGTTATAGAATGGCCAATTCTGAGCAACTTTTCAATTGGTCTTCATTATTTCTTTTTCATACTTTGCTTTCTCCTTCTGACTCTTTGCAGCTTTCAAATGGGGGTCACTGACCCCGGCAGCCAAACCCTATTGCTCTGTGAGGCTCCAGTTTTATTGTTATTGTTACTTTTTATTCCTTATCTTTCTATTCAGCCCCTCCCCTATTCATATACCCGTCTCTCATTCAAATTACTCCCTGGTTGCTAAGGTCATTTGGATCCCAGCAACCAAATAGCTGCTGAAACTCCATACTGGGAGCTGCTGAACAAAAAGTGAAATAAAAAAAAAAAAAAAATCTTTAAATAATAAAAACACAAAGACCAATTGCAAATTTGCGCAATACTGTATAGGGAATGTCTCTTGTGTTGCATGGAATTCGGAACACATTTAAACATGCTAGGCCCTATCAGCCAATGAATAGGCAGAGTTCTGCCTTTACCTCCCACACTACTTCCTGTTACAGTTAGAGCTGCATCACTTCCTGTCAGCTGATCTCTGGGGGAGCACAGAGCCCATCACTAAATGGCGGCTCAAGGGAAAGGATGTAAAAGGGCAATATTTACTGATATATATATTCCAGTTTGGATTCTTTAATAGGTCACTTAATATCATATAAACTGTCTGTTGGTTACGTATTCATTCTGAGGGTGTAGTTTCCCTTTAATCTGCCCTGTATTCCCTCTAATCTTATCAATATCATTACTAACCCTCTCTGTACCCTATAAAGCCTCTTCTCTATCCCATAATCCTCCTGGCACAGCCATCCCATCAGCCTTAGTGACACCTACAACCCCTTCTGAATAAACCAACCAGGGCTCAGCTCTTAGTTTGATTAAATTAGGGGTGTGGCCAACCTGACTAATCAGAATTATGGCTTCCCAATATGGTATGGGCTAAGGGGGCCCAGCCTGAAGGCCAGTTAGGGGGGATTTGGGGTGAGTGCTTATTTGTGCCCTGGGTACCCCTGGAACTATAGCGGGGTGACTGTTACCCCAATGTTTCTATATATCTGTAACCTTGTTATGGGCTAAGGGGGCCCAGCCTGAAGGCCAGTTAGGGGGGGATTTGGGGTGAGTGCTTATTTGTGCCCTGGGTACCCCTGGAACTATAGCGGGGTGACTGTTACCCCAATGTTTCTATATATCTGTAACCTTGTTATGGGCTAAGGGGGCCCAGCCTGAAGGCCAGTTAGGGGGGATTTGGGGTGAGTGCTTATTTGTGCCCTGGGTACCCCTGGAACTATAGCGGGGTGACTGTTACCCCAATGTTTCTATATATCTGTAACCTTGTTATGGGCTAAGGGGGCCCAGCCTGAAGGCCAGTTAGGGGGGGATTTGGGGTGAGTGCTTATTTGTGCCCTGGGTACCCCTGGAACTATAGCGGGGTGACTGTTACCCCAATGTTTCTATATATCTGTAACAGTGTTCTGAGGTATAGGGGCCCACCCTTGGTTGTACCCCAAAACAGATAGCAAAGCCAGGATTCAGCACATCTCCAGTTCAGGTTCCAAACCCAATCAGAACCCTAATCCCTGGGCAAGTACAGATGACCCATTAGAATAGCAGGCTATAGCTTTGTTTGTGGAGCCTCTGATGAACTCTCAATAAAAATCAGCCAATAGCCTAATCCAGCCAAGGTCACCTGACAAGCAGAACTTTACATGTATACCTGGCTTAAAGGGCGTGTATTCTGAAATAATTACTTTTTTTTAAAAAAAAGTAATTAATGAAAGAAAAGTAACGTCGCACATGAGCAATAAATGTATATTTGGAAGTTGTATCAGGAGTCAGAACCAGCAGTGCAGGGAAGGGAAAGGGACAGACACAGTGACAGTTACACATAACTATAAACCCAGTGAGAATGAGGAATGAATGGATATTGGGGAGTTGTATCAGGAGTCAGAACCAGCAGTGCAGGGAAGGGAAAGGGACAGACACAGTGACAGTTACACATAACTATAAACCCAGTGAGAATGAGGAATGAATGGATATTGGGGAGTTGTATCAGGAGTCAGAACCAGCAGTGCAGAGAAGGGAAAGGGACAGACACAGTGACAGTTACACATAACTATAAACCCAGTGAGAATGAGGAATGAATGGATATTGGGGAGTTGTATCAGGAGTCAGAACCAGCAGTGCAGGGAAGGGAAAGGGACAGACACAGTGACAGTTACACATAACTATAAACCCAGTGAGAATGAGGGATGAATGGGTATTGGGGAGTTGTATCAGGAGTCAGAACCAGCAGTGCAGGGAAGGGAAAGGGACAGACACAGTGACAGTTACACATAACTATAAACCCAGTGAGAATGAGGGATGAATGGGTATTGGGGAGTTGTATCAGGAGTCAGAACCAGCAGTGCAGGGAAGGGAAAGGGACAGGCACAGTGACAGTTACACATAACTATAAACCCAGTGAGAATGAGGAATGAATGGATATTGGGGAGTTGTATCAGGAGTCAGAACCAGCAGTGCAGGGAAGGGAAAGGGACAGACACAGTGACAGTTACACATAACTATAAACCCAGTGAGAATGAGGAATGAATGGGTATTGGGGAGCTGTATCAGGAGTCAGAACCAGCAGTGCAGGGAAGGGAAAGGGACAGACACAGTGACAGTTACACATAACTATATACCCAGTGAGAATGAGGAATGAATGGGTATTGGGGAGTTGTATCAGGAGTCAGAACCAGCAGTGCAGGGAAGGGAAAGGGACAGACACAGTGACAGTTACACATAACTATAAACCCAGTGAGAATGAGGAATGAATGGATATTGGGGAGTTGTATCAGGAGTCAGAACCAGCAGTGCAGGGAAGGGAAAGGGACAGGCACAGTGACAGTTACACATAACTATAAACCCAGTGAGAATGAGGAATGAATGGGTATTGGGGAGTTGTATCAGGAGTCAGAACCAGCAGTGCAGGGAAGGGACAGACACAGTGACAGTTACACATAACTATAAACCCAGTGAGAATGAGGAATGAATGGATATTGGGGAGTTGTATCAGGAGTCAGAACCAGCAGTGCAGGGAAGGGAAAGGGACAGACACAGTGACAGTTACACATAACTATAAACCCAGTGAGAATGAGGAATGAATGGGTATTGGGGAGTTGTATCAGGAGTCAGAACCAGCAGTGCAGGGAAGGGAAAGGGACAGACACAGTGACAGTTACACATAACTATAAACCCAGTGAGAATGAGGAATGAATGGGTATTGGGGAGTTGTATCAGGAGTCAGAACCAGCAGTGCAGGGAAGGGAAAGGGACAGGCACAGTGACAGTTACACATAACTATAAACCCAGTGAGAATGAGGAATGAATGGGTATTGGGGAGCTGTATCAGGAGTCAGAACCAGCAGTGCAGGGAAGGGACAGACACAGTGACAGTTACACATAACTATAAACCCAGTGAGAATGAGGAATGAATGGGTATTGGGGAGTTGTATCAGGAGTCAGAACCAGCAGTGCAGGGAAGGGAAAGGGACAGACACAGTGACAGTTACACATAACTATAAACCCAGTGAGAATGAGGAATGAATGGATATTGGGGAGTTGTATCAGGAGTCAGAACCAGCAGTGCAGGGAAGGGAAAGGGACAGACACAGTGACAGTTACACATAACTATAAACCCAGTGAGAATGAGGAATGAATGGATATTGGGGAGTTGTATCAGGAGTCAGAACCAGCAGTGCAGGGAAGGGAAAGGGACAGACACAGTGACAGTTACACATAACTATAAACCCAGTGAGAATGAGGAATGAATGGATATTGGGGAGTTGTATCAGGAGTCAGAACCAGCAGTGCAGGGAAGGGAAAGGGACAGACACAGTGACAGTTACACATAACTATAAACCCAGTGAGAATGAGGAATGAATGGATATTGGGGAGTTGTATCAGGAGTCAGAACCAGCAGATTTCAATTTGCTTTTATTATGCAAAACGTTATATTTGGGTTAAGATCCCCTTTAAAGGGGGGTGAAAAGGCACACAGGGCCCAAAGTTGCCCTTCCATGGCCCCCATTCATAGGGTTGGGGCAGTTCCAGTCAGGGTGGGGGTATCTATAGACTGCACTGCGCAGCCCCTCACTATTCTCTGGGCCAAACCTTATTGCACCCCGTCCACCCCAGGCTTTTACTGGCCACCTGAAATGGAAAAAAGTGATTGACAACCCTATCAGCCTATCAGAACTCACTCCTGGCAGGTAGGGGTAAGGGCATATGTTTATTGTGTATCAGTAGGACAATGGAGCGCAGACAGAAAGCAGTGCCAAATTATTCCTACCAGGGAAGTCAGAACTACAACTCCCAGCAACCAATCAGTCATCTCCGCCCCTTCAGAGGATGCTGGGAATTGTAGCCCAACAGCAGGAGCGACTGAGTGCCGAGTATCATGTGACACTGATATATCCAGGCTGATGAGTCAGGGTTTGTTTATACAGACACACCAGGGAGTGAGGGGGCGGAGTTCTGCAACCTGAGGCTCTCTGGCTAAACTATATTTCCCAGCATCCCACTGCAACTACCAACTAGACTACCACTCCCAGCATCCATTGCACCTACAATAATTTACTATATTACTGGACTACAACTCCCAGAATTCCCAGCCAGACGGGGTACTGAAATCAAAGTACTCCCAACAACCTCTGCCTGGGGGAAACCACAGAGCAAGGGGCCCTTTATGTGAAACTCAGCTGCAGCTCTCCAGCACTTACTGGACTATAACTCCCAGCACCCCCTGCCAACCCTCATCTCAGGGAAATACCCGGTGCAGTATTTATAGTTAATAAACTACAACTCCCAGCATCCCCTGACAGCCATGGGTCACAGTAACATACACTCACTATTTATAATCCAACTTCTGCCAGTTAATGAACTACAACTCCCATCATGCCCTGTTAGTCTGAGGCCAGGCAGTACGCCCACTTCCATTTCTTTGAGTTCCACCCAATCTGCAGCCCTCCATTAGTTATTGAACTACAACTCCCATCATTACCTGACAGGTCTCAGCTGGGGCAGAATACCCAATGTGTCATCTTACAGCCCATTATAAAAACTCATTTGTAGCTCACCCAGCTGTTATTAATCTACAACTCCCAGCAGCCCCTGCCAGCCCTCATCCCAGGGAAATACTCAGTGCCGTATTTAGTTAATAAACTACAACTCCCAGCACCACCTGCAACCCTCATCCCAGGGAAATACTCAGTGCCGTATTTAGTTAATAAACTACAACTCCCAGAACCCCCTGCAACCCTCATCCCAGGGAAATAGTTCAGTATAGTTAATAAACTACAACTCCCAGCACCCCCTGCAACCCTCATCCTAGGGAAATACTCAGTGCCGTATTTAGTTAATAAACTACAACTCCCAGCACCCCCTGCAACCCTCATCCTAGGGAAATACTCAGTGCCGTATTTAGTTAATAAACTACAACTCCCAGAACCCCCTGCAACCCTCATCCCAGGGAAATAGTTCAGTATAGTTAATAAACTACAACTCCCAGCACCCCCTGCAACCCTCATCCTAGGGAAATACTCAGTGCCGTATTTAGTTAATAAACTACAACTCCCAGAACCCCCTGCCAACCCACATCCAAGGGAAATAATCAGGGCAGTATTTAGTTTATAAACTACAACTCCCAGAACCCCCTGCAACCCACATCCCAGGGAAATACTCAGTGCAGTATTTAGTTAATAAACTACAACTCCCAGAACCCCCTGCAACCCTCATCCCAGGGAAATAGTGCAGTATAGTTAATAAACTACAACTCCCAGCACCCCCTGCAACCCACATCCCAGGGAAATACTCAGTGCAGTATTTAGTTTAATAAACTACAACTCCCAGCACCCCCTGCTAACCCTCATCCCAGGGAAATAGTGCAGTATAGTTAATAAACTACAACTCCCAGCACCCCCTGCTAACCCTCATCCCAGGGAAATAGTTCAGTATAGTTAATAAACTACAACTCCCAGCACCCCCTGCAACCCTCATCCTAGGGAAATACTCAGTGCCGTATTTAGTTAATAAACTACAACTCCCAGAACCCCCTGCCAACCCACATCCCAGGGAAATACTCAGTGCAGTATTTAGTTAATAAACTACAACTCCCAGAACCCCCTGCAACCCTCATCCCAGGGAAATAGTGCAGTATAGTTAATAAACTACAACTCCCAGCACCCCCCATGACAGCCTCAGCATGGCATAAAGACTCCTAGTAGGGCCCCCTTACGTATAGCCCATTGTGCAACTTTTGATTTGTTATTGAACTACAACTCCCAGCATCCCTATCCCATGACAGCTGTAGGCCGACAGGGGATTCTGGGAGTTGCAGTTCACCTTACTCTATCAACGCTCCTGCAGCGAAAATACATCTATTGAAGGTACAATGACATCTCTTCTGTCGCTTCCATCCAGCTGCGACCCCTGTGGGGCCCCCCGCCCCGGGGAAGGTGAATGCATAAGGAGCAGTGGGCGCCACGGCGGCAGCAGGGAGGGAGGCAGCGCGGCTCCAGGCCCATAAGGGGAGGCCCCAAGTGGATTTCACCTCCCAGCGCTCTCTCCTAGCACAGTCGCTGGAGCAGCCGCTATGTAGGGCCGGACTGGGGCAAGGGAGGCAGCGCGGAGAGGGTGCACCGCCTGGGGAATGTCCCTGAGCCCGGCGCCTCCCTCCTGGAAATGCGGCACCCTGGGTAACAACACATTTATATACCAACCTCCGGCACAATTTTCCAACAATTCCTCCGTCCGACCACCATGCACCAGGGCAGGAAACGGCCGAGGACTGCGCACCCCGCAACCCGAATAGGCGCATAACAACGGGGGAGGGCGGAGTTACAGCACGCTTTCTAGCGCGCCATAGGCTTAGCGGTAGGGACGCGCCGGGCAGCTGAGGGAAACGATTGGACGAGACCTTGCTCTGTAAAGAACATCAGGAGAATGCGGATTTTTATTTTATACAGGCGGCAGGGTTCCCCTGAGGAGCCTGGCGTCCCGTCCCTCCCCCGGGGCTGGCTCTACTCGCATCGGATTGGTCACTTCGCCTTGCAGTCAATCATTTCGCAGTCGCGATTGGTTAATGCGCTTGTCTGCTGATTCGAGCTCCCGCCCTGCGCTTGCCAGGTACATTGCTGGTTCTGGGGTGGATGAAACTCGGCGCCATTTTGTTGAAAGCGAAGCGGCGGGAGCAGCTGTTGTGTGCTAAGTGCCGGGCTGCTGGATTGGGCCTTCATTTCACTTATTGGGGAGTGAGATAGAGAAGCTCTCCCTGTTTGCGGCCTTTTAAAAAATGGCTGCCAGGTTTCGTGCAAAGCATAAGTGAGGGGGGACTGGTTACCCTTCATTTACTGTGAAGTTCCCGTACGTTTTATTCACTTATGCGCTGATATCCTGAGAGTTATAGTTTAAGGCAGGACTGCCCCACCTCACAGTAGAAATCACATTCCCTATAGAGCGGCTTGTAGGGCAGACAGGGTGAGCCTGAAAGCAAAAAGGAATTGGAGCCTCTGTCTATACTGCCCAATTGCATGCTGGGTATTGTAGTTTTCTATTAATCCTAGCTGTAGGCTAATTGTTAGATACAAACTACATTACCCAGCATGCAGTGGGACAGGCACACTAGGGGGGAAAAAACTGGCTAGTTTCCAAACTACAAAGCTGCCAAGGCTCCAAAAAATAGCCCCAAACTGTACCTTGGAGGGTTTGTGCTTTGGAAACCTGCCTGGGCTTTCAGTTAGTAGCCCGATTTGGTGGGGAAACTGCCAGTCTGGCAACCCTGGGGTCTGATAGGGGATGCTGGGAGTGACACATTATCAGCCATAAAGTGGCAGCTCACACTGCAATAAATTATGGGGAGGGTGAGTCCAAATCTAATTGAACTTGGTCTATATGATCAGTTAACTTGTACACTCTTGGTTGCTAGGTGTCTGCTGACACTAGTAACCAGGCAGCAGTGCCAATGGCCAGCTGGACGAATCAATAGGAGACATTTTCAATATAAATTAATAATAATAAATATGTCTTCTAAATTAATTTGGTTGCTGGGCAGAATAGCCAGTTTCTGGGTAAAGTATGACCAATTGCAAATGTTCCATCACCTCATATTCATTTTAAAGGACAAGGGACATTCAACTCACTGGGGACAATTTGTGCTGTTCCCCTACTGAGGGAAATAATCAGTTCCATTACTCTGTCACTCTATCCCTAAACACTCTGAACTGCAAAAAAAGAAATAGACGTATTTTGGTTCATACAGACTCATCTCATTCCACAGGTTGAAAGGAATCCATGATAGTCTGTCTCTGTGCTCGCAGGGACCTATGCTCCGCCCATTATCTTCAGTGTCATGCAACCCCTCCCTCACCTTATTCCATTGTTCTGAGAAAAGAGCGACTGAGCTGATAAAGGGAATGGGCTCAGTTATGGGGAAAGGCTGGCCCAGTTGGGATTGGTTACACTGGGGAAGGGGCAGTTAAGGGGGGGTCACTATATATAAATATATAAGGGGGGGGGCAGGAATGAAATAGAGAAAGTACAGGGAAGAGCGACTAAGCTGATAAAGGGAATGGGCTCAGTTATGGGGAAAGGCTGGCCCAGTTGGGATTGGTTACACTGGGGAAGGGGCAGTTATGGGGGGGTCATTATATATAAATATATAAGGGGGGGGCAGGAATGAAATAGAGAAAGTACAGGGAAGAGCGACTAAGCTGATAAAGGGAATGGGCTCAGTTATGGGGAAAGGCTGGCCCAGTTGGGATTGGTTACACTGGGGAAGGGGCAGTTAATAAGGGGGGGGGGGGTATTATTAGCAAGTGTAGTGTGTAAAGGGGTTAGAGAAATTCTCAGTACCAAGTTGATCCAAGGACACAGCAGCCTGTGGAGCTTACAATCTAAGATCCCTATGGGCATATGAAGGAAGTACCTACCCCCTGCTGTGGGAGCTGCCCTATTACATAACTGTGCCCCGCACTAACATGCCCATCAATGGGAGCAAGTAAGGATTATGGGTAATGTTGGACTGGGGTGTTTGTGGCTCATCAGGGGCTGACACCCAAGGGCCCACCACCCCAGCTGGGAAGGACCTCCCCCTCCCCCACATACTTCATCTTGTGGTTCCCACAGGCCCGGCCCAGGCCCTATCCGGCAAGTCTGTGGGTGGTGCTACTGAGCACGCTCCGAGCCGAAGGCCTGCACAGGGTGGGGCAGGGCTGGGGGAACATGGCAGCTCCATGCTCTTACAGTAAGAAGCATTTTCCAAGCTGGCACCTTTTATATGAATAATAAACTATTTTTGGCTTTACTTCTCTTTTAATACTGCAACCGTATTCCATAAAGGGCAACTGGTACTTTCAACCCATGCCACAAGGTGGCGCTGTATGGGGAAAAAAGATCCCAATTGGGAATAAATACCTTCCACACAAATGCTCTTGTTGAACTAGCACTTTGTGAACCCATAATATACCCATCACTGTAGGCTGGAACTTCAACATTTAAGTATAAATCCCATCTTTATATGCTGAAATCCAACTGCAAAACAGTTCTTCTCTCTCTGCATCATTTGAAATCCTGGCAGGGGAGGAGGGACTAAAACACTGATGTTACAAATTGTAACAACTTCCCCACAGCTTACAGACAGCCTGCAGGAACTACATCACCCACAATGCATTGCACTGGGATGTTCCTTTCCTTATTGACATCACGTGTGCAGCAGGGGATTGTGGGATTGGGAGGAGGCAGGCTGAGGACAGGCGACTACTGTTACATTTTGAGTCACAAAGTAGTCAGCCAATCAGCATGGGAACAGGGGGCGGGGCTTAGGGAACTGTTCCAAACCATATTATTACATTAATAACCATGAAAAGGCAGAATAAGTTTAATTGATGTATATTACAAAGTTGCATGAAATGATGTTTACTTTTCAAAAAGCTTAAGTTGTGTTTGGGTGGAGTTCCCCTTTAAGTATAAATAGCGCTTTTAGTACCAGGCTCTGAGTGGGTCTCACATTCACCCACACCCGCTTCTAAACAGTACAAAACTAGGCTAGAAATGCTGGCAGATCTGACCTCACTTCCTGCTTGATGATTTTCCACGCCCCCAATGCTTAGCTCCTCCCCAGCAGCCCAGAGCCCAAGGCTAGAAATGCTGTATTTTATATTCTGTACTTACTGTACCAGCCCAGACGTGTAGCAGCCCTATAACAGCAATGATCCCGGCCTTCACGGTTGCCCCCCACCCCCACCCCGGATCTTGTTAGGCCATCTTTTGTGTGTCAGTGGCACTGCACATGCTCAGTGGGCTCTGGGGAGGAGCTACGCTTAGGGGGCATAGCCATAAAGCAGGAAGTGCTGTCACATCTGTTATAGACGCTGATGCTACAGGGCTGGTTATGAATCAATTCTGATGCAGACTGCACTGGTTTCTATGCTGCCACAATGTAACTTGACTTTGAATTCATAACTAATCAGCCTTGTGTATATATTTGTGTATATTGGGCCAGTTCTATTGTATATATTTATACAGTATATTGTACAAGGCCGGCCTCTACCACAAGGCTGAAGAAACTGGATTTGTACTGTTGCCCTGCACTGGGAAAGGTTGTGTGTTTGCTACCAAAGTTGGATGCCCCCGGGGCTACACAGCAGCTTTGTTTATATAAACTACAGTAGGGTTCCGGGGGCAAACACACAGCTTTTAAAAGTATAGGGCACTACACTACATTTTTATTATTTGGCATTACTGTTCCTTTAAGAACGCAGCATGTTTAACCTTCTCCCTGACCAAGGAAGCTGCCATACTTCTTTCTTCTAGTTGGAAATGGCCTTCCCAGAAGGAGTATTGGCCGGGCCACAAGGCCGGGCCGGTCCCTCCAGCTCCACCACAAGGCCGGGCCGGTCCCTCCAGCTCCACCACAAGGCCGGGCCGGTCCCTCCAGCTCCACCACAAGGCCGGGCCGGTCCCTCCAGCTCCACCACAAGGCCGGGCCGGTCCCTCCAGCTCCACCACAAGGCCGGGCCGGTCCCTCCAGCTCCACCACAAGGCCGGGCCGGTCCCTCCAGCTCCACCACAAGGCCGGGCCGGTCCCTCCAGCTCCACCACAAGGCCGGGCCGGTCCCTCCAGCTCCACCACAAGGCCGGGCCGGTCCCTCCAGCTCCACCACAAGGCCGGGCCGGTCCCTCCAGCTCCACCACAAGGCCGGGCCGGTCCCTCCAGCTCCACCACAAGGCCGGGCGGTCCCTCCAGCTCCACCACAAAGCCGGGCCGGTCCCACAGCACAGTTCTGTCCCATAGCCCCAAGGCTGGGCAACGTGTTCAGGAAATGTACAGCTTGGCCCGTAGAAGGGCAACAGAATTTAAGAGGAACATAAAATATTTTAATATATTACCGGGCCGAGTAACCGAAAACAGTAATTAAATTAAATTATAAAAAACGTTAAGTTTCTGGAATAGCGAGTCCGATGGGAGGAGGCGCCGGTGTTGGCACCGCCCTGAGCTTATGATCCGCCCCAGGGGGAGGCAGTTACTCAAACTTCTTCTTCAGTTTCTTTTGGAAAATGGCCGGCAGTATGGAGAGTACGGCAAGTACCATGAGAATAATGACCGAGTTCCAGGACACGGCCTCCCCCGCCGTCGTGAGTTGGTACAGGGTCGTCCCGGCCTTGATTGCCACGAAAGAAGGCGGAGCCACCCCTGCAGCAGAGAAAGAGAAATAGGGTCAATAAAGTGTCACTTTGTGGCTACAGCCTATGGCCAGTACTGGTCAGTAAAGGGGTCGTTTAGTATGATGTAGAGACCAATATGCTGAGACAATTTGCAATTAGTCTACATTTTTTATTTTTTGGATTTTTTTTTATTTCACTTTTTGTTTAGCAGTTTGAAATTTCAGCAGCTATTTGGTTGCTAGGGCCCAAATTACCTTAGCAACCAGGGAGTGGCTATAATGAGAGACTGGAATACCAACAGGAGAAAACCGGAATACAAAAAGTAACAACAACAATAAAACTGGAGCCTCACAGAGCAATAGTTTTTTGGCTGCCGGGGTCAGTGACCCCCATTTGAAAGCTGGGAAAAGGCAGAAGAGAAAGGCAAATAATTAAAAAACTATAGAAAATAAATAATAAAGACCAACTGGAAAGTTGCTTAGAATTGGCCGCTATATTACATACTAAAAGTTGACCCGCCTGCTTAAGGCAATGCAGCCAATCATAAGCCATTTCTCATCATCTCTGCCCAAGAACTGAACTAATGCTGCACAGTACTGGCAGGTCCTAACCAGACAGGAAGTTGGGGGGCTCAATGTCACCACCGCCGAACGAGCGCTCACCTATAAATGTCCCCAGGAAGAAGACTTTGAGAGGAACGTTAATGACCGGAGAGGTGATATTGATGAACCAATTTGGAAGAAACGGCGTAATTCTCAGGAATATGATGTAATTAATCAGGTGATCTCGGTGCCGCTCGACCTGTAAATAAAGCAAAATAACGCTGAGTCTGCGCCGTGGGTACGGTTGCTAGGGGCGACGCTTCTATTCATCATCTTGTCCATTGGAATGTTGGATTCAGCTGCTTTATCCTGCTGGGGTACGGCAGCCCCCTAAATAAGAAGCACTGGCAGCTACTTCTCGGTTTGGCCGTATGTACATAGATATTGTGGGGGTGTCGGGTAAGGTGTTCTACTTACCTGCTGGGACCATTTGATAGCTTTGTCCGACAGGTATTTGTAGACGACCGGCCGCCCCACGAGATACGAGAGCAAGTAGCAGAATGAGGCGCCGAGTCCAGAGCACTGCAAATCCAAAGGAAATAGTATGAATGGGTGTGTGTCATCTGCCCAACTCTCAGAATAGGGGTGCCCCACCCAGTGCAAAGATCTGATATTGGATCTATGAAGCCAAAATGGCTGCTCCGTGTGACCTGCACCCAACCCTACTATTTGGGGCTTCAGCAAAATCTGATTCACTTGTGATGGCCCCACACCGGGGAGCCGAAGGTCCGACGGGACCCCACACCGGGGAGCCGAAGGTCCGACGGGACCCCACACCGGGGAGCCGAAGGTCCGACGGGACCCCACACCGGGGAGCCGAAGGTCCGACGGGACCCCACACCGGGGAGCCGAAGGTCCGACGGGACCCCACACCGGGGAGCCGAAGGTCCGACGGGACCCCACACCGGGGAGCCGAAGGTCCGACGGGACCCCACACCGGGGAGCCGAAGGTCCGACGGGACCCCACACCGGGGAGCCGAAGGTCCGACGGGACCCCACACCGGGGAGCCGAAGGTCCGACGGGACCCCACACCGGGGAGCCGAAGGTCCGACGGGACCCCACACTGGGAATGGCGCTGCTGCACACTGCAACTTTAGCCCACTCACTGTAGGTGTGTCATACCAACTTCTTAGACTCCATGGCCCCAAGACCCCATGATTGGTTCTGGCAGCAAACACCCCCCAAACTGAGGCCCGTCTGACCCTAAGCTGCCCGGGGCTTTGCATTAACCCATGGAGCTTACAGAGTCACTTACCAAGCAGACCAGGAAGAGAGCCAGAGGGAAGGGGTACAGGAACCCCGAGAGGATGCTGAGAAAGATGGAGCCTGGGATTGCAAAGGTCTGCAAGCTGGATACGTCTCAGTGAAGGATTTGTATGGAAATGGGAGATAGAGGCACAGAGGGGAGATTAAAGGCAAAGTAAACCCTCCCTGGGTAATTTATTATAAGAGAACGGACCGGTCCCAAAACGTTCTGTGCTGAGCAGAACCCGGACTGAATGACTTCCCATTGCTCCATGGAGCCAAGTGGGGTCTCGTATGTCTAATTCCCAGCCTGGGTGTAAAATCTCAGGATGTCTCATTTATTTCAGTAGGAAAATTCATGTTATTTACAATTATGGGGGCACAAACAGAACCGTTTCTTTGGGCCAGAGAAGTGTCACCAACAAATAAAAACCACCCCACAGTCCCAAGGGCTGCTCGGTAAAAAGGATACAATATGTAAGTGGTGAAATAAGCCACTAACACCTCCACATAGAACGTGTCTTTATACTTGGAGAGGACTTTGCCCAAAGCCTTAGCGTCGTCCATGTCTCGTGGGACTTTTATCTTCTCTCGCTCCTCTCTGTGGGAAGAAGCAAAGGGACAACATGGAGCCGCGCCAAGTGGGTATCGAGTGATGCGCTGGGGCTTAAGTGTAGCCCTGCTCATAGCACAGGCTGTTCCGTATCAGCGCTACATTAGTGTTTATAGGGACAACTATGCACCCTAATATTCCCTGCAATTCAACCAGGGGCTGGAACCAAAGCTGTGCCTTTCCCTACATTCCCACAGAAATGCTCAGCCAGGAATTCTGGGTAATATTCTACCTTACCTCATAATCACACAGAATGTCCCACACAGCCAGGCATTCTGGGTAATACCCCCACAGCACCCAGCGCTTCCCTCACAGCCAGGCATTCTGGGTAATACCCCCACCTTACCCCATAATCACACAGCACCCAGCGCTTCCCTCACAGCCAGGGATTCTGGGTAATATCCCACCTTACCCCATAATCACACAGCACCCAGCGCTTCCCTCACAGCCAGGGATTCTGGGTAATATCCCACCTTACCCCATAATCACACAGCACCCAGCGCTTCCCTCACAGCCAGGGATTCTGGGTAATATCCCACCTTACCCCATAATCACACAGCACCCAGCGCTTCCCTCACAGCCAGGGATTCTGGGTAATATCCCACCTTACCCCATAATCACACAGCACCCAGCGCTTCCCTCACAGCCAGGCATTCTGGGTAATACCCCCACCTTACCCCATAATCACACAGCACCCAGCGCTTCCCCCACAGCCAGGGATTCTGGGTAATATCCCACCTTACCCCATAATCACACAGCACCCAGCGCTTCCCTCACAGCCAGGGATTCTGGGTAATATCCCACCTTACCCCATAATCACACAGCACCCAGCGCTTCCCTCACAGCCAGGGATTCTGGGTAATATCCCACCTTACCCCATAATCACACAGCCCCCAGCGCTTCCCTCACAGCCAGGGATTCTGGGTAATATCCCACCTTACCCCATAATCACACAGCCCCCAGCGCTTCCCTCACAGCCAGGGATTCTGGGTAATATCCCACCTTACCCCATAATCACACAGCACCCAGCGCTTCCCTCACAGCCAGGGATTCTGGGTAATATCCCACAGCACCCAGCGCTTCCCTCACAGCCAGGGATTCTGGGTAATATCCCACCTTACCCCATAATCACACAGCACCCAGCGCTTCCCTCACAGCCAGGGATTCTGGGTAATATCCCACCTTACCCCATAATCACACAGCACCCAGCACTTCCCTCACAGCCAGGGATTCTGGGTAATATCCCACCTTACCCCATAATCACACAGCACCCAGCGCTTCCCTCACAGCCAGGGATTCTGGGTAATATCCCACAGCACCCAGCACTTCCCTCACAGCCAGGGATTCTGGGTAATATCCCACCTTACCCCATAATCACACAGCCCCCAGCGCTTCCCTCACAGCCAGGGATTCTGGGTAATATCCCACCTTACCCCATAATCACACAGCACCCAGCGCTTCCCTCACAGCCAGGGATTCTGGGTAATATCCCACAGCACCCAGCGCTTCCCTCACAGCCAGGGATTCTGGGTAATATCCCACCTTACCCCATAATCACACAGCACCCAGCGCTTCCCTCACAGCCAGGGATTCTGGGTAATATCCCACCTTACCCCATAATCACACAGCACCCAGCACTTCCCTCACAGCCAGGGATTCTGGGTAATATCCCACCTTACCCCATAATCACACAGCACCCAGCGCTTCCCTCACAGCCAGGGATTCTGGGTAATATCCCACCTTACCCCATAATCACACAGCCCCAGCGCTTCCCTCACAGCCAGGGATTCTGGGTAATATCCCACCTTACCCCATAATCACACAGCACCCAGCGCTTCCCTCACAGCCAGGGATTCTGGGTAATATCCCACCTTACCCCATAATCACACAGCCCCCAGCGCTTCCCTCACAGCCAGGGATTCTGGGTAATATCCCACCTTACCCCATAATCACACAGCACCCAGCGCTTCCCTCACAGCCAGGGATTCTGGGTAATATCCCACCTTACCTATAATGACATTTAAAAAATTCCCTCCATCAACTTAACCCTTTAGTGGCCAGAAAAGACCCCCCCCTCCCCCACACACTTACTCGCTGAGCTGTGGAAAGTGCTTGTAGACCAGGAACATGATGGAGGCGGCACACAGGAATATAGAGACGAGGATAAGGAGGGACATGCGCGCTGAACCCCCTTCCGAATGGACCTTCCCTGAAACAGATAAAACCATTGCTGAGCGCTATATTGATTAGCCGTTCCCCCGGCCGGGCGGCCCTCTGGCCAACATGAGACACAGGGGTGATTGTTATTCACTCTATAATGTAACTGCCTGCTGGACTCCGCCTCAGGTTCTGCTCATTTCAGCTTTTCCTTTGTATCCTGCCGCCAACATTGATTTATTAAAGGTCAACTTTAACTTTTAATAATCATTATAAATCTAAAATGTGTTTGTTGCCAAAGTCCGGTAACGCCAAGCCAATATGTTCCGCCAGATGATTTACAGTTCCTGGGGATCGGTCACGGGCGAGTGCATTGCTTAGAAGAGGGCATCTAGTATTAAAGGCACGGAGGGCACAGCGGCCAACACAACCAGCCAGGGCCGGGAATGTGCTAACTTGGCTTGTGCCAGCTCAGCCCTGTCCCACAGCCAATCCTCTGGGCTATACCTGCAATAAACTCATAGTGTCACTCTGTGTATATCAGGTCACAATAACCCCTGTGCTGGTTGGACAGATTCCCTAAAGCCTGTGCCAACTCCTGTAATATGCCATCAGTGTTCCAGTCCCACCCACTGCTTGAGTTACAGACTCCTTGCCCCCCTTGTAAACTTCCACTAATGATTTAGTCCCACCCACTGCCTGACTTACAGACTCCTTGCCCCCCTTGTAAACTTCCACTAATGATTTAGTCCCACCCACTGCCTGACTTACAGACTCCTTGCCCCCCTTGTAAACTTCCACTAATGATTTAGTCCCACCCACTGCCTGACTTACAGACTCCTTGCCCCCCTTGTAAACTTCCACTAATGATTTAGTCCCACCCACTGCTTGTGTTACAGACTCCTTGCCCCCCTTGTAAACTTCCACTAATGATTTAGTCCCACCCACTGCTTGTGTTACAGACTCCTTGCCCCCCTTGTAAACTTCCACTAATGATTTAGTCCCACCCACTGCCTGACTTACAGACTCCTTGCCCCCCTTGTAAACTTCCACTAATGATTTAGTCCCACCCACTGCCTGACTTACAGACTCCTTGCCCCCTTGTAAACTTCCACTAATGATTTAGTCCCACCCACTGCCTGACTTACAGACTCCTTGCCCCCCTTGTAAACTGCCACTAATGATTTAGTCCCACCCACTGCCTGACTTACAGACTCCTTGCCCCCCTTGTAAACTTCCACTAATGATTTAGTCCCACCCACTGCCTGACTTACAGACTCCTTGCCCCCCTTGTAAACTTCCACTAATGATTTAGTCCCACCCACTGCCTGACTTACAGACTCCTTGCCCCCCTTGTAAACTTCCACTAATGTTCTAGTCCCACCCTCTGCTTGCATTACAGTCTCCCTGTCCCCTACTATTAGGGAGTTCTAGTCCCACCCACTGCTTGTGTTGTACCTGGGCTCTCACACTCTCTGCTCACTGCCATGGGAATGCATTTTACCCAGTGTGTCCTAATTCAGTCTTAAAGGGGTAGTTCACCTTAATTAAGGGGTAATTCACCTAAATTAATATTTAGTATGTTATAGAATGGCCAATTCTAAGGAACATTTCAAATGGTCTTCATTATTTATTTTGTTATAGCTATCAAATTATTGCCTTCTTCTAACTCCTTGCAGCTTTCAAATGGGGGTCACTGACCCCGGCAGCCAAAAAACTCTGAGGCTCCAGTTTTATTGTTACTTGTATTTTTCTATTCAGTCCCTCTCCTATCCATATTCCTGTCTCTTACTCAAACCGCTCCCTGGTTGCTAAGATAACTTGTACCCTAGCAACCAGATAGCTGCTAAAGTCCCAAACTGGAGATCTGCTGAACAAACACTGAAATAATTAAAATAAAAGTTAATATTACAGGAATTAATGGATTATTACTCTCTACATCATACTAAAAACCCCTTTAAAATAAATCTTTAGATGAACCCAATACCTGTTGCAGGTGCTTTTTTCTCGCTGCCATGGTTACACTGACACGTGTGACCCCCTGTGTGTGACCTTTCATGCACCTATTAGGAAAACAAGGGGTTAATTTATTTTGCATCTTTATTATTAAATGAGAGTTTTCATCTGTCGATCCCCCAATATAAAGGCGCTACTGCACTGACAGCGACACCATTAGAGTTATATACAGACCTGCATTTTGTCCCTGGTTCTAGTTCAGTTATTTGACCTCTCACCAGTTGCCCCCTTTAACACCTGCAAGGAGAATAATTCTTTAAATTTCACAGTTCTGTAAAACAAAGGTGTTTCGTAGAGCAATATTACAGCACTAATAATAATAATTGGCTATTCCAGTTTAAAAAAGTAAAAGTTGCAGAAACAATATAAATGTGAGTTATATACTAAATGGTTGTGAGTTGGGGGGTATCCTAAATTATAAATTAAGAAGAGGGTATTTGTGGATAACAGACAGTGCAACTCTAGGCAGTGTCAGTGGCTACTAAAGCAAATAAAGTGCTGTCTTGTATAAAAAAGGGCATTGATTCAAGGGATGAGAACATAATTTTGCCCCTTTATAGGTCCCTGGTAAGGCCTCACCTTGAGTATGGGGGGCAGTAACAGTGAGTATGGGGGGCAGTTACAGTGAGTATGGGGGGCAGTTACAGTGAGTATGGGGGGCAGTTACAGTGAGTATGGGGGGCAGTTTTGGGCTCCAGTCCTTAAGAAGGATATTAATGAGCTGGAGAGAGTGCAGAGACTGCAACTAAACTGGTAAAAGTGATAGAAGATTTAAGCTATGAGGTTAGACTGTCAGGGTTGGGTACATTAGAGGGGATTATAGGCAGATGGGGGGGGGGTCTTTTTTTCCCAAAAAATCAATCAACGCACCAGACCCCCCCCTTTAGATTAGAGGAACAGAGCTTCCATTTGAAGCAGCGTAGGGGGTTTTTCACGGTGAGGGCAGTGAGGAGGCTGGGGAATGCCCTGCCGGGGGATGCTGGGAGGGCAGATTCTGTTAATCTCTATAAAAGGGGCCTGGATGATTTCCAAGGCTATTGTGATCTTAACATCAAAAGTTAGTTTAGTATAGGTATTGGTATATACAGTTATATATATACGTGTGAGTTTATCAGTAGGTGCGTATATGTATAAGGTATCTGGGGCATTAGTTGCTTGATATGAACTCCAGCTGCAGTTGTAGCCCCATTAAATAGACAGACTCTATTCCACACAAGGTCATGGGGGGGGGGAGCATAGTTGTACAGCCCCCAGATACACTAATGCGCACACGCACACACACACAAAACAATCACACTATTTACCCAAAACATGAGGGCACAACATACACAGCCTGAAAAACTGGTTCCATAATTCATGTGAGTATGTACATAGCAGCACAGCCCTGCCAATATGGGGGGGGATACGGCTGGCAGGGGCGGGGGGGTAGCGCTGGCAGCAGCAGGGTATGGCTGGCAGGGGGGGTAGCGCTGGCAGGGGGGGTAGCGCTGGCAGGGGGGGTAGCGCTGGCAGGGGGTAGCTCTGGCAGGGGCAGGGGGGTTAGCGCTGGCAGGGGCAGGTACGGCTGACAGGGGCAGGGTGGTACCGCTGGCAGGAGCGGGGGGTAGCTCTGGCAGCAGAAGGGTAGCGCTGGCAGGGGCATGGGGGGTAGCGCTGGCAGGGGCATGGGGGGTAGCGCTGGCAGGGGCATGGGGGGTAGCGCTGGCAGGGGCATGGGGGGTAGCGCTGGCAGGGGCATGGGGGGTAGCGCTGGCAGGGGCATGGGGGGTAGCGCTGGCAGGGGCATGGGGGGTAGCGCTGGCAGGGGCATGGGGGGTAGCGCTGGGCATGGGGGGTAGCGCTGGCAGGGGCATGGGGGGGGTAGCGCTGGCAGGGGCATGGGGGGGTAAGCGCTGGCAGGGGCATGGGGGGGGTAGCGCTGGCAGGGGCATGGGGGGGGTAGCGCTGGCAGGGGCATGGGGGGGGTAGCGCTGGCAGGGGCATGGGGGGGTAGCGCTGGCAGGGGCATGGGGGGTAGCGCTGGCAGGGGCATGGGGGGTAGCGCTGGCAGGGGCATGGGGGGTAGCGCTGGCAGGGGCATGGGGGGTAGCGCTGGCAGGGGCATGGGGGGGTAGCGCTGGCAGGGGCATGGGGGGGTAGCGCTGGCAGGGGCATGGGGGGTAAGCGCTGGCAGGGGCATGGGGGTAGCGCTGGCAGGGGCATGGGGGGTAGCGCTGGCAGGGGCATGGGGGGGTAGCGCTGGCAGGGGCATCGGGGGTAGCGCTGGCAGGGGCATGGGGAGGTAGCGCTGGCAGGGGCATGGGGGGGTAGCGCTGGCAGGGGCATGGGGGGTAGCGCTGGCAGGGGCATGGGGGGGTAGCGCTGGCAGGGGCATGGGGGGTACGGCTGGCAGGGGCATGGGGGGTAGCGCTGGCAGGGGCATGGGGGGGTAGCGCTGGCAGGGGCATGGGGGGTAGCGCTGGCAGGGGCATGGGGGGGTAGCGCTGGCAGGGGCATGGGGGGGTACGGCTGGCAGGGGCATGGGGGGGTAGCGCTGGCAGGGGTATGGGGGGTAGCGCTGGCAGGGGTATGGGGGGTACCGCTGGCAGGGGCGGGGGGTACCGCTGGCAGGGGGGGTAGCTCTGGCAGGGGTATGGGGGGTAGCGCTGGCAGGGGTATGGGGGGTACGGCTGGCAGGGGTATGAGCCCTAGAGCAGAGCTCCCCAGACGACCTCAGTGCCAGCCATCTGAATACCAACACAGACCATGGCCAGAGCAGCACAGCCTGTTATAGAACATACTTCCCATTACAAATGGGCATCCAACCCTCATAGCTCACACCAGCTGGCTGCCATCCCCTCCCTAAGCCCCAGGGTCAGAGCCCCCCTATACTATAGGATGGGGGGGGCTATATTGGCCGTGAGGGCAGAATGACTCCCCCACCCAGGGCAGTAACCCTCTGTGCCCCCCCTCAGCCCAGCCCGGGGCCTATGAGACCCACAGACAAGCGGTCCCGGCAGGGTGGAGAGAACTCACCTCAGAACCAAGAATCAGAGGAACTAAGGGCACACAGTGCAACACAAGCGCTTCCGGTATGAGTCATGTGACCAGGGTCACATGACTGAACCTCGACACCGGAAGATGACGTAAGGCGTGGAATGTCATTATGCGGGATAATAACCCCAGTGATTGAGCTATATATATACTGACCGCACCGGGGGGAGCGCCGCTACCTGACACCGGCTCCTCTCCGCTTCCCTCCCCCCTAAACACGTTTATGCACTAACCTCCGGCACTATTCCCCCTCCGACCGCCGCGCCCCAAGTACAGCAAAGAAGCCTTCACTGTGCGCCCCAATACGGATAGGCGCATAACAACGGAGGCGGGACTTACTGCCGCATTCTTTCACACGCCATTGGCTGCAGTAGGATGACGCGCCGATCAATTCGGACAATTGATTGGAGGCAGGCAGCGCCGGGTGGGGCCTCAGTCTGAGTGGATTGTATAAAAGCAGCACGACGCCAGGGTTCTACTCTGTTCTGAGGCGACGACATTCCGGTTTGGAATTGGCTGAGAAGTGTCAGCTGATCTCAAGGCCACGCCTCCTTGCATACATTTTTTTTATACTTACTGTGTGCTTTTATAGTGCTGACATACTCTGTAGCGCTGTACAGATATTATTAACCAGTTCCTGCTCTAGTTGGGTTTATAATTACTTATTTGGAGTGTAGGAATAAACCAAGGCAGACACAGGGAGAACTGACAGATTCCCTACATAGAGCTCAGGCTGGGCTTCAACCCAAGTGCTGGTGCTGTAAGTCTGTGCTGTATATATCATTTTTTTTCTTTGTCCCTCTCAAATTGGGATGGCACAAAAGGGGTTAACTTTTGTGGAAAGGTGGAGGCTATATAGCAAATGGGCAAAGTCCTTGCATAGAACAAAAAAATGACATCACTGGGGCACTTCCTGGTTCTGCCGATGATAGCAGCTCTCAGTACAAGTGAGGGAATACAGGGGTAGGGGAGATAGCTCTCAGTACAAGTGAGGGAATACAGGGGTAGGGGGGATAGCTCTCAGTACAAGTGAGGGAATACAGGGTTATGGGAGATAGCTCTCAGTACAAGTGAGGGAATACAGGGGTAGGGGAGATAGCTCTCAGTACAAGTGAGGGAATACAGGGGTAGGGGGGATAGCTCTCAGTACAAGTGAGGGAATACAGGGGTAGGGGGGATAGCTCTCAGTACAAGTGAGGGAATACAGGGGTAGGGGGGATAGCTCTCAGTACAAGTGAGGGAATACAGGGGTAGGGGAGATAGCTCTCAGTACAAGTGAGGGAATACAGGGGTAGGGGAGATAGCTCTCAGTACAAGTGAGGGAATACAGGGGTAGGGGAGATAGCTCTCAGTACAAGTGAGGGAATACAGGGTAGGGGAGATAGCTCTCAGTACAAGTGAGGGAATACAGGGGTAGGGAGATAGCTCTCAGTACAAGTGAGGGAATACAGGGGTAGGGGAGATAGCTCTCAGTACAAGTGAGGGAATACAGGGGTAGGGGAGATAGCTTCTCAGTACAAGTGAGGGAATACAGGGGTAGGGGAGATAGCTCTCAGTACAAGTGAGGGAATACAGGGGTAGGGGAGATAGCTCTCAGTACAAGTGAGGGAATACAGGGGTAGGGGGAGATAGCTCTCAGTACAAGTGAGGGAATACAGGGGTAGGGGAGATAGCTCTCAGTACAAGTGAGGGAATACAGGGGTAGGGGAGATAGCTCTCAGTACAAGTGAGGGAATACAGGGGTAGGGGAGATAGCTCTCAGTACAAGTGAGGGAATACAGGGGTAGGGGAGATAGGCTCTCAGTAACAAGTGAGGGAATACAGGGGTAGGGGAGATAGCTCTCAGTACAAGTGAGGAATACAGGGGTAGGGGAGATAGCTCTCAGTACAAGTGAGGAATACAGGGGTAGGGGAGATAGCTCTCAGTACAAGTGAGGGAATACAGGGGTAGGGGAGATAGCTCTCAGTACAAGTGAGGGAATACAGGGGTAGGGGAGATAGCTCTCAGTACAAGTGAGGGAATACAGGGGTAGGGGAGATAGCTCTCAGTACAAGTGAGGGAATACAGGGGTAGGGGAGATAGCTCTCAGTACAAGTGAGGGAATACAGGGGTAGGGGAGATAGCTCTCAGTACAAGTGAGGGAATACAGGGGTAGGGGAGATAGCTCTCAGTACAAGTGAGGGAATACAGGGGTAGGGGAGATAGCTCTCAGTACAAGTGAGGGAATACAGGGGTAGGGGAGATAGCTCTCAGTACAAGTGAGGGAATACAGGGGTAGGGGGATAGCTCTCAGTACAAGTGAGGGAATACAGGGGTAGGGGGGATAGCTCTCAGTACAAGTGAGGGAATACAGGGGTAGGGGGATAGCTCTCAGTACAAGTGAGGGAATACAGGGGTAGGGGGATAGCTCTCAGTACAAGTGAGGGAATACAGGGGTAGGGGGATAGCTCTCAGTACAAGTGAGGGAATACAGGGGTAGGGGGGATAGCTCTCAGTACAAGTGAGGAATACAGGGGTAGGGAGATAGCTCTCAGTACAAGTGAGGGAATACAGGGGTAGGGGGATAGCTCTCAGTACAAGTGAGGGAATTAACAGGGGTAGGGGAGATAGCTCTCAGTACAAAGTGAGGAATACAGGGGTAGGGGGATAGCTCTCAGTACAAGTGAGGGAATACAGGGGTAGGGGAGATAGCTCGCAGTACAAGTGAGGGAATACAAGGGTAGGGAGATAGCTCTCAGTACAAGTGAGGGAATACAGGGGTAGGGGAGATAGCTCTCAGTACAAGTGAGGGAATACAGGGTATGGGAGATAGCTCTCAGTACAAGTGAGGGAATACAGGGGTTATGGGAGATAGCTCTCAGTACAAGTGAGGGAATACAGGGTATGGGAGATAGCTCTCAGTACAAGTGAGGGAATACAGGGGTATGGGAGATAGCTCTCAGTACAAGTGAGGGAATACAGGGGTATGCGGGAGATAGCTCTCAGTACAAGTGAGGAATACAGGGGTAGGGGAGATAGCTCTCAGTACAAGTGAGGGAATACAGGGGTATGGGGGGATAGCTCTCAGTACAAGTGAGGGAATACAGGGGTAGGGGGAGATAGCTCTCAGTACAAGTGAGGGAATACAGGGGTAGGGGGATAGCTCTCAGTACAAGTGAGGAATACAGGGGTAGGGGAGATAGCTCTCAGTACAAGTGAGGGAAATACAGGGTAGGGGAGATAGCTCTCAGTACAAGTGAGGGAATACAGGGGTAGGGGAGATAGCTCTCAGTACAAGTGAGGGAATACAGGGGTAATGGGGATAGCTCTCAGTACAAGTGAGGGAATACAGGGGTAGGGGGATAGCTCTCAGTACAAGTGAGGGAATACAGGGGTAGGGGGATAGCTCTCAGTACAAGTGAGGGAATACAGGGGTATGGGAGATAGCTCTCAGTACAAGTGAGGGAATACAGGGGTAGGGGATAGCTCTCAGTACAAGTGAGGGAATACAGGGTAGGGGAGATAGCTCTCAGTACAAGTGAGGGAATACAGGGTGGGGGATAGCTCTCAGACAAGGGGAATAAGGGATAGCTCTCAGTACAAGTGAGGGAATACAGGGGTAGGGGGGATAGCTCTCAGTACAAGTGAGGGAATACAGGGGTAGGGGAGATAGCTCTCAGTACAAGTGAGGGAATACAGGGGTAGGGGGGATAGCTCTCAGTACAAGTGAGGGAATACAGGGTTATGGGAGATAGCTCTCAGTACAAGTGAGGGAATACAGGGGTAGGGGGGATAGCTCTCAGTACAAGTGAGGGAATACAGGGGTAGGGGGGATAGCTCTCAGTACAAGTGAGGGAATACAGGGGTAGGGGGGATAGCTCTCAGTACAAGTGAGGGAATACAGGGGTAGGGGAGATAGCTCTCAGTACAAGTGAGGGAATACAGGGGTAGGGGGGATAGCTCTCAGTACAAGTGAGGGAATACAGGGGTAGGGGGATAGCTCTCAGTACAAGTGAGGGAATACAGGGTTATGGGAGATAGCTCTCAGTACAAGTGAGGGAATACAGGGGTATGGGAGATAGCTCTCAGTACAAGTGAGGGAATACAGGGGTATGGGAGATAGCTCTCAGTACAAGTGAGGGAATACAGGGGTATGGGAGATAGCTCTCAGTACAAGTGAGGGAATACAGGGGTAGGGGAGATAGCTCTCAGTACAAGTGAGGGAATACAGGGGTAGGGGAGATAGCTCTCAGTACAAGTGAGGGAATACAGGGGTATGGGAGATAGCTCTCAGTACAAGTGAGGGAATACAGGGGTAGGGGAGATAGCTCTCAGTACAAGTGAGGGAATACAGGGGTAGGGGAGATAGCTCTTAGTACAAGTTGCCCCAGGGACTGGTCCGATTGCCATCTTGGAGTCAGGAAGGAATTTTTTCCCCTCTGGGGCAAATTAGAGAGGCTTCAGATGGGGTTTTTGCCTTCCTCTGGATCAACTAGCAGTTAGGCAGGTTATATATAGGCATTATGGTTGAACTTGATGGACGTGTGTCTTTTTTTTTCAACCCAACTTACTATGTTCTGTTCACACACTGTTGTACCGTCAAACTTCCCTCCCCAGGGACGGGCCAAACCAACCGGGCTCCCTGGGTAACTCAGTCGGCCACCCCTCCTTCCACTGCTAATGACAAGCGGCAGAGGCAATGACAAAGTAGTAGGACTAGGGGGTAGGCAGGAGAGGCTCCTGTCTGGCACCCCCCCCCCAGTCGTTGCACCCTAGGCAGCTGCCACTTCCTACCCCTAGTTCCGGCCCTGTCCTGCCCCATCCTTCCTCACCCACCCAGGAACATTTACAATGAGGGCAGGTTGGAATTGTGCCCAAAAATGAAAATTTGTTGAAGAGACTGCCAGTAGTTGGGGGACCCAGCAGGGTCTGCTTCCTCCATTTTACTTGTAAATCCCCACTCCTCCAAGGTAGGAGAGTGGCCGGAGGGGGTGGGGAACATTAGGGCAGGGGGGCAGATAATTTAACTACTGTCTCTGGTCTCTTTAAAGATTTTATTTTTTTTTTTTTGCAGGGGGGCCCAGCCCAGAGTAGTTACACCACAGACAACAGTCCAAATTGCCAGTGCAGGAGGCATGATGGGCTCTCCATTTAAACGACAAGTTGCCCATGAAATCTCCAAAGGCAAAGTAAGACTAGTTTGTAATCCGTAATGTTTGTCATATACATACGACTGCAGTTAATCCAAACTGTTCCAGACTGATAATGACCCCCAAAGTACCAATATATCTTATAGCAGTGTAATGGCCAGTAAAGGCAGCCAAGGGGCCACTAATGGGATCCTCCAACCGCAGCATTAACAGCCCACAAATATGTGTATTTATTTCCTATTATAGCACCACACATTCCCACAGGGCTTATACATCACTGATCAGCTGATCCAATCTGGTTCATATACTTAATGATTTCTAAAACAAGGCTCCGACACCCTGTACTAAGCGCACACCCCAGAACCCACCCCATACGGGGCTGCTGGGGCACCCATACCATATCCAACCACCCCCATATCAATATGGCAGCATAGCTTTCCTCCAGTATTAAGCACAAATGCATCTTATTTTCTGCCGATTCCCTGGGCTGCTGGCACTTACCTGTGCTTAGGGACCCACCCACAATATACTCTATATACAGTATAACATAAAAGTCACAATATAAGGTGGATTAGTAATTAGAGTTACATTACATGGCAGCTCACAAATCAGAATTTAATAATCAGCCCTGTAGCATCAGTTTCCATGAGCTCACTTCCTGCTCTTTTCCTTGTTCCTAATCAAAGCTTCCCAACAGCACTGAGCATGTGCAGTGCCACAGACACATAAGATGGCCTAACAAGATCAAAGATGGGGAAGCTTATATGGCTGCAAAACCCCTGGGCTGGTACAGTAAGTTCAGAATATAAAATACAGCATTTGTAGTTATTTGTAAAGGAGAAGGAAAAGTAAAAACTAAGCTTTATCAGAAAGGTCTATGTAAACACAGCCATAAGCTAGAGTCCTCTATCAAAATAAACATGATTTATTTTCTTCTTTTGTGTACACATGTTCTTCTGTGTCAGACTTCCACTCTCAGAAATATCTTTCAGGGCATTGGCACAAGTTTGTTCCTCTCTCCCCCTTCCTTCTGCTTCCCATCACTCCTCTCCCCCTCCCAACTGTGTAATCTGAGCTACCAGCAGCCAGAGCTGCAGCACGGAAGCTTCTGTGACCAAGCTAAAATGGCAGCTGCTATCTTAAACAAACAGAGGGAGCTTCTAGGGCTGTTTTCTCAGGTATGGTAAAGCTTTGTAAAGAATATAGTGACTATAAAAAATGCCACACTGCCTTCTCCTTTTTAACTTTTAAGCACAATTTAGTTAACATTGGCCTTCCTGCCAAGAATTCCC
This sequence comes from Xenopus tropicalis, assembly GCF_000004195.4. NCBI lineage: Eukaryota > Metazoa > Chordata > Amphibia > Anura > Pipidae > Xenopus > Xenopus tropicalis. The sequence continues at coordinate 6,937,856 of NC_030680.2, read as the reverse complement.
ACAGCCAAACCTATGTCAAGAAAGAACGGAGACGTAATTTAGCCGAATTCATCTTTTTTTTATGTTTTTTTTTTTTTTTTAATAGATTGCATATATAGATGTTTCATCCACACACTTCAATCAAACTCTAAGAGTAGAGCTTCATGTCCAATTGTACATGCTTCAGAAGATAAATGGTGTCTGGTTTACCCTAGTGCTTACATGAACTCCTGTATCCAAATAGAACTCGTACGGTTAAGAGCATTAAAAAAACGAAAAAAAAATAAACCCAAAAAAAAAAGGACACGGAGGGTGTTTTGCCAGTCGTAGCAGCAATGAAATATTACTAACCCCCCCCCCCCCCCTTTTATTTTTATACATATCCAAATTCAATTCGCAACCAAAGGGGTGACGCCCCCCATAGTCACCAGATACAAAAACGGCTAAGTTCATTTTTAAATTAAACTCGAAACTGTCCCTAGTTCATATCCCTTATGCTCATGTGTCAACGGCAAGTCGTAATTTGTACACGGAGGGTGGGGCTTGGGAAGGGGGGGCCGAGCAGGTTCCTCTCCATATATAAAAAGTGCTGTCCATTTACATTTGTGTAGTGCTACGAGCGTTCGACATCAGGAACAGTCAAGTCTATTCGGAAATGGAAGCGGTGAAGCCTACGTCAGGGCTAGAACGACGCCCCCCGCCGCTACGAGTTACGCCGACCTATATCTGAGGCAAGAGATATGGCAATTTAAAGTAGACACACACAAAAAAAAAAAAAAAAAAGTGAAGTAAAATGAAAATTGGCCCTCGTGTTGTGTAAGATTTTATTTATATGGTACTGCCGCCCGCGTCTAACGTCTTTTCCAGGAAGAAAGAAAACAAAAAACGAAGCTGCTTCGGTGTCGTCGTCCCCCCCCCAGGCTTCGGATTTTCCTTGGTGTTGACTTGGAAACGTTGGAGGTGGAGCTCTTTACGTTCGTCAATTGGGAAATTAAAAAAAAACAAAAAAACAAAGTCAATCCTCCGTTGGCTGTCCCAGTGCCCGGGTTGCATGATTTACCCTTTATTTCCAGATTTCCGTATCCGACTAAAAGTTCTGGATTGGTTCGGAGCGAGCGTCATTCGGAGAGAGAGAGAGCATGAACCCGTGTTTGTCTGGAACCCGCTACTGGGAGGAACACAAGCCTGTTTCACTACAATCAGTCACACGTTAGCAGGAAAGGAAGCGGAGAGCTTTTATTTAATTCATTCCTGGGGCTGGGCTGCCGAAATTGAAGGAGCTTGGCACGACCGGGGCGTTGAATTTGTAGCCTCCGTGTTTCTCGATCATTTTGGATTCTGCGGAGGGGGAAGGAAAAACAGAGAATATGAACTTGAGAGCGAGACGTTGAAAGCAGGGAGGCGAGGGATGGCGGCAATAAAGGTCTATAAGGAAATCTTATTGGCTTAATAAAAGGACCCAGATAACTAATGATGTGCAGGTCGGGCCAATCAAAAGCAGCCATGGGCGGGTGTGGGTCGAGCCCTTCTGCCTCCCTCCCCCCACCTGTGACCTAACTGATCTCCACTTCTGGGTCTATTTATAGGTGCGTGCCTGCCCCGCCCCCTCACTGCCGTTAAGGGTCACTACCAACAACCATAAAAGCCTTACCCGCCCCTTCTAACGCCGCCCCATCTGCAATTGCACGTCTATTTATAGACCCTTGCCTGCCCCATCTGATGTCAGAGGGGGCAGAACAGACACGTGCCTATAGACAGATGCCACTCTGTTACGTTCAGGGAGGGAAGCAGAAGAGCTCAGCCCAAACCTGCCTGCGACCTAAGGCCACCTGACCTGCGGGTCATTCGAGTTTCAGGTTGGCCCCCCATTGCATCACTACCAGCAGCCAAAAAGTTAGTGTTTTAAGGCTACAACACTGTCTATTTGTCTTCCAGGCTATCATTCAAACCGCTGCCTGGTTGCTAGGGTACACTGGACCTTACCAACCACATAGCTCCTGAAATTCCCAACTAGAGAGCTGCCGAACAAAACCACAAAAAATAAAACCCAATTGCAAACAAGTACAGGTATGGGATCCCTTATCCGGAAACCAGATATCCAGAAAGCTCAGAACTACGGAAAGCCTGTCTCCCATAGACTCCATTTTAATAAAATAATTTAGATTTTTAAAATTGATTTCCTTTTTCACTGTAAAAATAAAAACGGCGCTTTGTATTTGATCCCAACTAAGATATAATTACCCCTTATTGGGGCAGAACAGCCCTATTGGGTTTATTTAATGGTTAAATGATTCCCTTTTCTCTGTAATAATAAAACAGTACCTGTACTTGATCCCAACTAAGATATAATTACCCCTTATTGGGGGCAGAACAGCCCTATTGGGTTTATTTAATGGTTAAATGATTCCCTTTTCTCTGTAATAATAAAACAGTACCTGTACTTGATCCCAACTAAGATATAATTACCCCTTATTGGGGGCAGAACAGCCCTATTGGGTTTAATTAATGTTTTATTGATTTCTTAGCAGACTTAAGGTATGAAGATCCAAACTACAGAAAGACCCCTTATCCGGAATACCCTTGGTCCCGAGCATTCTGGATAACAGGTCCTATACCTGTACATAATTTCACTCTATACAGCACCCTAGAAGTTAAATTACAGTGAAGGAGCAGGTTCCCCATCACTTAATGACCTCGTTGAGAGCAGACCAATCACATACCATGTGCTGCCCGCCTCTGATCTGCCAGCGTAGCTATGTCTTGTAACTGTTTTCCTTGATCTTCACTAAGTCCTTGAGTAAGCGCCTGATACCAGACTGGATCCCTACCTTGAAGCTCTGCAAAAGAATATATATATATGTATATAACAAAATTAAAACATAACAGAAGAAATACATAGCAGTATGTGCCATTGGGTAATCCTAAATAGAAAACTGCCATTTTATGTACTAAGGGCCGCCCCCTGGGATCATAGGATTCACAGTGCACACAAACAAGCCAAGGCACACATACATGCTAGGCCCCATCAGCCAATGAATGGGCAGAGTTCTGCCTTTTGCTGCCACTACTTCCTGTTACAGTAAGAGCTGCATCACTTCCTGTCAGCTGATCTCTGGGGGAGCACACAGCCTATCACTAAATGGCGGCTTAAGGGAAAGGACGTAAAAGGGCAATATTTACTGATATATATATTCCAGTTTGGGGAGATTCTATAATAGGCCACCTAATATGATACACACTGTTGGGTAAGTCTTTATTCTGGGGGTATAGTTTCCCTTTAAAGATTTAATAATGACACAATGTTTAATACATGTGATTAGGTAACAACAAATAGGTTAGCACTCACTCTGAAATATAGCTTTAAATATCTGATATTCATCAATAGGGGTGTCTTCATCGTCAATAAGAGTAGTATAGCCCTCTAGTGCAGTCTCTTCAGCGTCGTCATCTTCCCAGTCTTCATCATCACCATCCTCTCCAGCCTGTTTGGCTAGAATCTCTAGGTACTCCTGACCCTCTTCATCGATGTCATCTTCGTCACTGCCCAGCTCTGCTGGAAAGGGACACAGTTATTACCGATTCTCACGGAAATGCTGATTGGTTGGTGGCTGGGACAGTTCTCCGCACTATAACCCCGATATCCACCTGAAAGTCACTGCTTACACTGGTACAAAGCTGTATTTAGATGCTACGGACTATGGCCTACTGGGAGCATAAGACCGTATAAGACCATAAGTCCGGCTTGGGACTCCTCCAGTTACATGGGAGTAGGAGAAACAATAGGTTAGCTGAAAGCAGTTCTAATGTGTAGCGCTGGCTACCAAAAATACTATGAAATTCCTCTTACCAGCATCTTCGTCTTCTTCGCCGTCTTCCTCGTCGTCACTGTCATTCTCTTGCTCTGCATGGCAGGCGTAGGCTCTCTTCAGACCGTTAAACAAGAGGAGGAAAGCTGGAAGGATCTGGGCAGACATTTGATTTAACACTTGGGGTCGCTGATCCAGTTCAATAAGGGCACATAGGCCAAGGACACAGATCTTCCTATCATGCAACCTGTAAAGCAGACAATGGGGGTGATTAGGATTGGAGTTTACAGGAAAAAATCATGAATTTTACTCATCTAAATAGATAAGGAATGTGCTTTAAAAAGTAGTGTTTTGGGCTGATTTTTAAAAGTTTCACCAAAATCCCCACTAGTCCCGCCCATTTGTTCCACTTCCTGCTGCCTCCTTTCCCAGGCTGTGCAGGGGGGGGGGGGGGCAGCGGCACTGTAGGATAGGAACCAATCAGCAGCTAGGCTGACCTGATAGGTAGGGATATGAAGTCTGTCTGTGCTTGTGTGACTGCAGGGCTGTGATTGGCTGCTCCCCCTCCCACTGTATTGGGACAGGTAAGCCACGCCCACCCCTCACTTGAAACACAGACAGGGACCTGAGAGGATCTATAGGGAGCTCCAATAAAAGGGGCCATTGTTACAGATAGGGTTAATGTCTATCCCAAAGTGAAACCAGCACCGGATATTATTCATAATTGCCTAAAAGATTAGAGATTATTTTGTTTATCCTATATGTCTCTTTGGTTCCAGTTGGAGACCCCCCCCCCCACACACACAAATGAAGCCATGAAGATTACCCCAGGAAGCAGTCGACGTCATTTAACCACTGCTTGATAAAGTGATTTGTGACGGGTTCTTCGTTATTGGGGAAGCGAAGGTTTTCCAGAGTATTGAGCAGGAGGGGGGGGCTGTAGTACAGAGCAGCTATTGCAACCTGCAGGCACATCGTTCTCAGCTCGCTCGTCTTCACTTCCCGGGTTAGTCTCTCTAGAGCCGCCTCTACAAACAGTGGTATGACCTGCCGGGCACACAAGCAAACAGCCGTTAGTGACTCTGTACAGCACATCGACAATACAGTCTAGTCCCAAATTGGGGGTTCTAGACACCTCAAAGGGGTGGTTCACTTTTAACTTATGTTTTAATGTTATAAAATGAACACTTCTAAACAACTTTTCAATTGGTCTCCATTATTTATATGCTATAGTTATTGAATGATTTGCCTTCTTCAAACGCTTTGCCTTCACGGACTTTGGCAACCAAAAACTATTGCTCCGTGAGTCCCTTTTCAGCCCCTCTCCTATTCATATATGTCTCTCATTCAAGCTACTCCCTGGTAGCTAAGGTAGCTTGGACCCTAGCAACCAGATAGCCATTATAACGTCAAACTGCTGACCAATTATTGAAATATCTAAAAACTAAACAAATGAAGACCACTTGCAAATTGTCTCGGAATATTATGTCCCCAAACTTTACCAGTGAGCAACGTTTAAATATAAAAAAAAAAAAAGTTGGGGAGCAACGCAAGCATGAAAAAGGATCTTAAGGGGTGCTTAATAAAGGCTGTGATTGGCTATATTGTAGCCCAGCATGGACAGACAGCCTACAGGAGGCTCTATTTGGCAGTACATGGTCTTTAGGTGACCATGGAACAAAGGAAGCTTAATGTGAAGCTTAATTAGCGTGAGATGTGATGCAAAGCTCCGTTAGCTTAAAGGAACAGTAACACCAAAAAATGAAAGTGTATAAAACTAACTAAAATATAATGTGCTGCTGCCCTGCACTGGTAAAAGTTGTGTGTTTACTTCAGAAAGTCTACTATAATTTATATAAATAAGCTGCTATGTAGCCATGGGGGCAGCCATTCAAAGGAGAAAAGGCACAGGCACATAGCAGATAACAGATAAAACACTATTGTATTCTACAGAACTTATCTGTTATCTGCTATGTAACCTGTGCCTTTTCTCCTTTTTTGCAGCTTGAATGGCCGCCCCCGTGGCTACACAGCAGCTTATTATATAAATTATAGTAGTGTTACTGTAGCAAACACACCAGTTTTACCAGTGCAGGGCAACAGTGCATTATATTTTTATTACTTTAAAGCTCTTTTATTTTTTGGGGTTACTGTTCCTTTAAACATTCCTGGAACTAAGGCAGAAAAGCCAACAAAGCAATGTTTTTATATCTGTAATGGTTATTATGGCAATATCAAGTTGAATAAAGGCTACAGTCAACAGATGGAGGCCTATATAATAGAATGGTTTGTTTGTACTGTATGTGTGTTTGTTTTCTCACCTGGTCGATGCCACGTCCTTTACACTGCAAGATGACCACCTCCAACAGTTTAGCAGCATGACATTCAGCATCCTCTCCTGCCACCCCCGTCAGGACCTGAGCACAAACAGACGGATTATTAGGGTTTACTGCACCTTTAATATCACCAGTGACCCATTTATGCTGCCACTGGGGTAGTTCTGCTATTAGTCACAGTGTTTTCACTTTCACTTACCTTTTTACACATGCTGTAGATCATCTCCAGATATTTAGTATCAGACATCAGGGTATCTGTGTCCACTGTCACATAATTGTGAAGGAGGGGCATCATATCTACCAAGAGAAAGGCACAAATAACATTAATTTGTATGTCGCTATTTTGGTCCATTTAGACTTATGAAATATGGTTGCTGACACCACTATTATCCAAGGTAACAGAGAGCAATAGGATTCTCTCACCTGTGAAGTAATCAAAGCCGTCCTGTTGGAACACCTCAAAAACAAGGGGCAACAGCTGCCACATCTGGGCAGAAACCTGCTGGCACGTTAGGCTGTGGGCCAAGGAGAAGATCTCTTCATAAAACTCTAGAACAAGTACAAAGACATTTGTAAATGAAAAGTCACTTCCTTTTTCATTTATACACGTATCGGACCCCTTATCCGGAAACCCATTATCCAGAAAGTTCAGAATTACGGAAAGGCCATCTCCCATAGACTCCATTGTAATCCAATAATTCATATTTTTAAAAATGGTTTCCCTTTTCTCTGTAATAATAAAACAGTACCTGTACTTGATCCCAACTAAGATATAATTACCCCTTATTGGGGGCAGAACAGCCCTATTGGGTTTATTTCATGGTTAAATGATTCCCTTTTCTCTGTAATAATAAAACAGTACCTGTACTTGATCCCAACTAAGATATAATTACCCCTTATTGGGGGCAGAACAGCCCTATTGGGTTTATTTCATGGTTAAATGATTCCCTTTTCTCTGTAATAATAAAACAGTACCTGTACTTGATCCCAACTAAGATATAATTACCCCTTATTGGGGGCAGAACAGCCCTATTGGGTTTATTTCATGGTTAAATGATTCCCTTTTCTCTGTAATAATAAAACAGTACCTGTACTTGATCCCAACTAAGATATAATTACCCCTTATTGGGGGCAGAACAGCCCTATTGGGTTTATTTAATGGTTAAATGATTCCCTTTTCTCTGTAATAATAAAACAGTACCTGTACTTGATCCCAACTAAGATATAATTACCACTTATTGGAGCCAAAACAATCCTATTGGGTTTAATTACTGTTTACATTTTTTTTTTTTTTTTTATCAGACTTAAGGTAGGAGATCCAAATTACGGAAAGACCCCGGATCCCAAGAATTCTGGATAACAGGTCCCATACCTGTACTAACGCTGGTCAGTGTAAACCCTGCAACAGGGCCCAGGATAACCCTCTCATCTGCTCACTTAACCCATAACAAACCCATTTGAAGCTGTAACAGAGCCGAGAGCCTACCTAAAACATGTTGCTGCAGAACCGTTCCAATGACTTGTAGACAAATTCCTTCAAGCTGCTGCGTAATCTGAAAGGAACACAAATACTATATTAAAAACAAAGGTTTATATTACTTCTGCCAAAGTAAAGTGTTAAACGACCCAATTTTGTAAGAACAAATATACTGGAGAGTGTCATGGCTGCCGCTGCAGCAGGAAAAAAACAATAGGTTTCTTACCTCTTTGTGATCTTCTACAACACTAAGCAAAGTGTCGATTGTATTGAGAATTCCCATGGCTGTCACTGCTTTGTCGTCGCTTCCCTCTTCATCGGGTCCCGTCTGAATGACTTGATTGAATGTCATGGCCTGAGGTAGAGAGATTAAAGGTGAACAACCCATTAACTTTGAGAGTGATATTCTAAAAATTTGCAATTGGTCCTAATATTTGTGTTTTTCTTCTTTTTAATTTCACTTTGTTCAGCATCTCTCTCAGGAATTTCAGCAGTTATCTGGTTGCTAGGGTTCAAATTACCTTAGCAACCAGGGAGTGGTTTGAATGAGAGACTGGTATATGAACAGGAGAGGACCTAAATAGGTAAATAAGTATTAAAAAGTAACAATAATAAAATTGTAGGTTTACTGGGGTCAGTAAGCCCTATTTAAAAGTTGGAAAGAGTCCGAAGACAGCAAATAATTATTATTTAAGAAATAAAAAATGGAGACCAGTTGGAAAGTTGCTAAGAATAGGTCATTCTATAACATACTAAAAGTTAACGTCAATCATGGCATAACCCATAGGATAAACTACAGATAAAGAAATTGTTTGTGTCTGAGAGATTGGAGGCTGGCCAGTGGTAGAAGCGTCGGTTAGACATCACTAGACCAGTACTATGATCTCACATTGATCTCTGGCCGCAGGTTGCGTGTGTATGGCGCTGCCAGAATGCAGAACGCAAGCGAGCAGCTCCACAAACACAGACTGACACTGCGCACACTGGGCCTGCAGCCATAGTCATATAACCCACAATGCAACACTGACCAGATGCTGCGTCATCTCCACTGCGATCGGTGTGACTTCCTCGCTGTATTCACAGATCATTTTCTGAATCACATTGGTAAGGTCGTCGTTCTCCGTCTCCCTGATTATGTGCAGCAGAGCCTGCATGACAGGCCGAATAAACGGTGCAATATACTCCTTAGCTGAACAAGAAGGGTAGAGAAATATCAGTATAATGGGTAAAATGTTACTATTGCACTGGGGGGGCTATACAACAGCAGCATATGGGCCTACTTTCATTGGATATGGTCACTACAGCCCACCATAAAATACTGGAGGTCTACCTAAGGTGGGCGATATCGGCCTAATTCGATAATTTTGCCATAGGGCCAAATGACTGAATTAAACTGGATGGCTATCGGACCACATCAATGATCCGAGGTGCCCATACAGGCCCAAATTTGTGACAATGCCACAATGGCCAGGGCCTGGGGTGGCAAGCCGCCCAGCCACAGCTCGCATACGAAGCACTGTGGACGGGATGCGCATAACACTGTCCCCCAGTGCTCCACATGAGCACTACAAGGACATGCATGAGCGCGATCATGAGGGGGCGGCTCTGGGCGCCCAAAAACAAAATCCAACACTATGCCCATACACGGGCAGAAGCTACTGAATCGTCTTAAGGACCCGAATCGGCAGCTAAAATCTGCCTGTGTATGGCCACCTTAATATAAGTGGTCTCGTACCTTTTTCCTGATTGCTGATAAGTACTTGGAGGGCGATGGCTGCTTCTACTTTAACCGGCATTTCCCGGTCATCAATGAGACACCGCCTGGTCAGTTCTAGAGCAGTCTGCAGGTTCTGGTCAATCTTGAACTTGACCTCGCAGAAATAGTGCAGAACCCAGCATGCCTGCGGATGTAAGGATATACAGTCAACCTGGAGAACTTCCAAAAACTTCATTTCCATGAATGTGGCCAAGATTATGTCAGAGAGATTGGAGGCTGGCCAGTGGTAGGAGCGTCACTGGGACATCACTAGACCAGTACTATGATCTCATGTTAGTCTTGGGCTGCAGGGGACGTGTGTATGAAACTGCCGGCATGAAAAACACATACCAGCTGCTCCACAGACACAGACTGACACTGTGCACACAGGCCTGCAGCCACGGCAATAACTGCAGGAAACATCCCTACAGATATCAAAGCTTCTCATGGTCTCTTGTCCTCACAACCTGCCCCCTTGATCCTATGCCTCTTTTCCAAAATGTTAGCCAAATCCTGCTTTGGGAACTGGTAATAACTGAAATCAATCATGACACTTTAGGCTGATGCCACACGTGGCGTTTTTTCTCAGCCTAAAAACGCCGCACAAGCCACACAACCCCGACTATGGCGTTTTTCAGCCTAGTACTGGTGACGTAAGCAAATCCCGTTTCCATGGTGCTAATAGTGCGAAATAGCAAAAAAACGCCACGTATTTCCGCTAGGTCTGGCAGCTGCCTTTGCGTATACATAGGAATAGCTTGCTGTGCAAATACTGGCGTATTTCGGCCTACGCTTGAAAAATCCATGCTAAGGCGTTTTCTAGCGTATTTCCGCATTGTGTGGTTAGCTTTGAGTCTTTTCAAGCTATTTCTATGGGTGATGATATCGGGCGTTTTTCAGCCGCCGAGAGAATTAGAAAACACGCTTCGGAAAAACGCCACGTGTGGCATCAGCCTAAGGGCCAAAGCCCTAATGATGATAAACAGCACTTAATACCCTCAGGTTTGTACCTGTACGCTACTCACACACTTAAATTATAAGCTCTACACGGAAGGGATACACTTGGACCTTTACTATTTCTACTTATTGTTTTATAATTCAAGAGGTGGCGACCATACCCGTGCTCTCATGTAGCCAAGTTCACTGCTGAAGAGAGTAAACACGTGGTTTTGCAACATAAACTCCATCTGGTCCTTATAGATCTTTTTCTGGGAAATTAAAAAAAAAAAAAAAAAGAGTTAGGGCACAAAGCAAGAATAGACAACATATATATGTAACTAAAAATGACTATCTAGCATTTCCTTTACCTTCAGCAAGATCTCAGCCAGGGAGCCAATCATATGCAGAGCTCCGTCTTTCTTTCGAGGATCTGCAGCAGGTTCTGTCAGTATCTGGTAGCAAAAGCCCATGGTTTTCTGAAGAACCTACAAAACAACAATAGAGCACTTTAACACGAGTGAAGGGTAGCACTTTTTAACCCTAATGGTGCTGTGCCTTGCTAGCTTAGTAAAGGCAATCCTATGGAGGATTGCGGTTCTTCTCTCAAACTAAGTTATGTCCCCAAATTAGAAGACAGTATTTCCCCACTGAGCTGAACTCATCGCCTACCTCTTTCCTTTTACTGCAGGATGTGAAGAGCAGAGTTTGGGCAGCAGTAGTTGGGGAGATAAAGTCTTCAAACACATCTAAAGAAGAAGATATTCGTAAGAATTGTATTCCTATTTTATTTTTATAGCATTTGAAAAAGGAAGGAAAATAATAGTACCAAATTTCATGCGGATATATTCGTATGGATCCTCCTGCCACAGCTCCTCATCGGAGTCAGTATAACACATTAGAGGGAAGATGACATCTTGAATAATCCCCTGGGGACAGAGAGGGATAAAGAGACGATAAAGCTTGTATATAAGGCAATAATAGGCTCCTGCGGTACATTTTCAATGGCAACCTGTGGGGGCACGCACGACTACCATTACAATAAATGGAAAGTGACTGTGGATGTTTTGTTGCCCTTCAGTGAAGCTCCTGAACGCTTTGGGCAACGCAACATCAAGACTGGCTGTGTAAATCAGAGCAGCTGAAGTGTGGTAGGATAAGAACAACGTAACCCATATAAAATGCTATGCAGTACAGGTATGGTAACCTTAATAATAAAACAGTACCTGTACTTGATCCCGACTAAGATATAATTACCCCTTATTGGGGGCAGAACAGCCCTATTGGGTTTATTTCATGGTTAAATGATTCCCTTTTCTCTGTAATAATAAAACAGTACCTGTACTTGATCCCAACTAAGATATAATTACCCCTTATTGGGGCAGAACAGCCCTATTGGGTTTATTTAATGGTTAAATGATTCCCTTTTCTCTGTAATAATAAAACAGTACCTGTACTTGATCCCAACTAAAATATAATTACCCCTTATTAGGGCAGAACAGCCCTATTGGGTTTATTTCATGGTTAAATGATTCCCTTTTCTCTGTAATAATAAAACAGTACCTGTACTTGATCCCAACTAAGGTATAATTACCCCTTATTGGGGGCAGAACAGCCCTATTGGGTTTATTTAATGGTTAAATGATTCCCTTTTCTCTGTAATAATAAAACAGTACCTGTACTTGATCCCAACTAAAATATAATTACCCCTTATTAGGGCAGAACAGCCCTATTGGGTTTATTTCATGGTTAAATGATTCCCTTTTCTCTGTAATAATAAAACAGTACCTGTACTTGATCCCAACTAAGATATAATTACCCCTTATTGGGGGCAGAACAGCCCTATTGGGTTTATTTAATGGTTAAATGATTCCCTTTTCTCTGTAATAATAAATCCTTATTGGATGCAAAACTTAGACTTAAGGTATGGAGATCCAAATTACGGAAAGACCCCTCATCCGGAATACCCTTGATCCCGAGCATTCTGGATAACGGGTCCTATACCCGTATTATGTAATTCTCTAGTAGTATCTCACCTGGATGTGCGGCTTCAAGTTTTTCCAAGTCATAGCATGTGAGACCCCTTGGTTCAGATAATTCAGCGTCTGCTGCAGGACTCTTGGTGCTATGTATTGCTTCTCCTTATATTGGTAAAGCACCTTCAGCAAAACCTACACAGGATTAAACATTATTTGCAACATGGATCTGTGCTTATATTTATGGGGGGAAAAAAAAAACTATAAACACATTATCACTTGTTTCTGTATATGGTTAATCCACCTCCCTTATTATACCCTGGGGCCCCTTATTATACTGGTCAGTACTTCCTACTCTGTATCAACTATGGTGTTCCAAACCCCTTTAGGTGTCAGCTGTAAGGTCTGGGCTTAAACATACCTGCTGAACACCAACAGCAAAGGCCTTCAGGAAGACTTCGGCAAACTCATTATACTCCTTGGAGACATTTCCAGGGCTTCCGTACCTGAAATTAAATAAGCGAGAGGAGGAAGCAGATTTAAATGTGTTGCACAAACCTACTTCATGGGAAGGTCAGAGCAAAGCAGCCATGATCATCATTTCCAAACAGAATTATTTGAAGAAATACAAAAGCTGCAGCAGAAGCGGAGTTTATGAAAGGATTATAGAAGTTTAGCCTTTTTCCACTGTCACAGGGAGCATTAGACTGACGCGTACCTCTCAAACAGTCTTGCCAGTATGTGAAGAGCCCACTTTTTGCATTTCCACCAAGGCAATTCTGGCCTGTCATCTTCATCGACCTGAAGAGTCTCCTATTAAGGACAAAGGGCAAGTTGAAATGTGCTGCCAGACAAGGTGCATCAAGCCACAACAGCAAGGAGGGTATATTAAAATTACAGCTCATTTACACAAATACTTACAGCAGGTACATCCCGATCCACAACAGTCTTCAAAATCTCTATCCACTCCGCCAGATTCTGCTGATTAATCAGCTCCAGGGGCAGTGTGTACTGTAAAAACAAAACCAGAAGTACATATATTGAGCAATATAGAAATAATGTATCTTCTTCCACTCGGGGTCATTTATATTTCTTTGCAAGCAGCTTTAGCAAAAAGCCACAATAGCCACATAGGTTGTGTAAAAAAAAAAAAACACAAAAATACTATGGTTAGGTAATAATAGAGATTAGCTTGCTTGTTGCCTTACCTGCACAAGTGCATAGAAGATCTTAAAGATCTGTTTTTGAATAAGGACAGACTGCTCCGATGGGTCAGCGAGTAACTGGATGTAGCGGTCCTTTAGCATGGGAAGAAAGTGCTGCATAGCTGCTATCAGGGGGCTCCGCTCCTCAGGCTTCTTGTATCTGCAAAGAATCAAATATGATCCCTGAGCTGTATAAGAGTGATTGTATGAGTCTAATGGCAGATTCTACGGCCATAGCAAATGCCCTACATACACAAGCTATTTACAAACAAATGTAGTTATAGGTATGGGACCTATTATCCAGAATGCTCGGGACTTGGGGTCTATCAGATAAGACCCCATAATTTGGGGCACCATACCTTAAGGCCTGCTAAAAAAAAATCACTTAAACATTAAATAAACCCAACAGGATTGTTTTGCCTCCAATAAGGGGTAATTATATCTTAGTTGGGATCAAGTACAGGTACTGTTTTATTATTACAGAGAAAAGGGAATCATTTAACCATGAAATAAACCCAATAGGGCTGTTCTGCCCCCAATAAGGGGTAATTATATCTTAGTTGGGATCAAGTACAGGTACTGTTTTATTATTACAGAGAAAAGGGAATCATTTAACCATGAAATAAACCCAATAGGGCTGTTCTGCCCCAATAAGGGGTAATTATATCTTAGTTGGGATCAAGTACAGGTACTGTTTTATTATCACAGAGAAAAGGGAATCATTTAACCATTAAATAAACCCAATAGGGCTGTTCTGCCCCAATAAGGGGTAATTATATCTTAGTTGGGATCAAGTACAGGTACTGTTTTATTATTACAGAGAAAAGGGAATCATTTAACCATGAAATAAACCCAATAGGGCTGTTCTGCCCCCAATAAGGGGTAATTATATCTTAGTTGGGATCAAGTACAGGTACTGTTTTATTATTACAGAGAAAAGGGAATCATTTAACCATTAAATAAACCCAATAGGGCTGTTCTGCCCCAATAAGGGGTAATTATATCTTAGTTGGGATCAAGTTTCCGGATAACAGATCCCATACCTGTACTGGAATGGACAGAGTTAAGCTGGAAGCACCATGATATTTACACACTTACTCGTAGTTTTTCACCAGCTGATACAGACAGAGGAGGATTCCCAGCCAGCAGGCACTGTTGTCCGACTGGAGGTAAAAGCCGATCTTTTCCACAACAGCAGTCCAGCGATTGGGGTAATCATGTTTAATGATATGATGAATGCAGGTTGTGAGCTGAACCCTGAAAAGAATGTTATAAGTGAGACACACAGGAAGGAAGACCTCTATCCTACCTGAGCAGATCATTACTCTATATCCCCTTCAATCATCTTTCTAGGAATGCACTGAATTAATCATTTTTGGCTTGGGCAAGTACAAAAGTATTCAGCCGGCCCCAACCAAATTCAAGCCCTGTTGTGCATACTCAAATATAAGCAAATCCCTTCAAAGCCATGTCACACTTTAATTAGCCCAATGCCTTCAGGTGGCCATACACGGGCGGATTCTAGCTGCCGATATTGGATTCCTTAGACCAATTCGGCAGCTTATCGGGCTGTGTATGGGCACTAACGATGGGCCTGCCCGACTGATATCTGGCCTAAAATTGGCCAGATCTCGATTGGACAGGTTTGATTTTTAGTCGGGGACCACATCGGCTCGCTGATGCGGTCTCCGAACCCCCAGACGCCTATACCCGTCATTGTAATTCGATAGTTCTAATTCGATAGCCAAACGGTCAAGTTAGCCCGATATTGCCCACCCGTAGGTGGGGATATCAGGAGAAGATCTATTTGGCGACCTTGCCAAGATCTGCGTATTTGGCGACCTTGCCAAGATCTGCGTATTTGGCGACCTTGCCAAGATCTGCGTATTTGGCGACCTTGCCAAGATCTGCGTATTTGGCGACCTTGCCAAGATCTGCGTATTTGGCGACCTTGCCAAGATCTGCGTATTTGGCGACCTTGCCAAGATCTGCGTATTTGGCGACCTTGCCAAGATCTGCGTATTTGGCGACCTTGCCAAGATCTGCGTATTTGGCGACCTTGCCAAGCGAGCAGACCTTAGCGTGTATGGCCACCTTTAATCTAGTCTTTAGTAAGAGTAATATTCCCCATAACAATGGTACAGATTTTGGGTATGTACCTGATCAGTTCTGGGGAGTGAATAATTGCCTCTACGATGTTCTCTCTGATACAGTGACGGTCCTCCTCGGGGATGGTATGAGGGGGCAATTCTCCTGGGGTCACCTCCCGGTCCGGCCAGTACTGAGTAATCATATTCTTCAAATAAATAACACCTGCACGGACAGACAGACAGGTCAAGTGATGGATGGAAATGGGACAGTCTTGCCTTTATACCAGGAAATAGCGTAGTTTGTATATGTATAGGTTTTTTTCCCCATTATTTGTCCCTCTTCTGTTTCCAGCATTTAAATGGGGGTCAATGACCCCGGCAACCAGAAACTATTGCTCTGTTAGCCTACAAAATATATTATTGTTACTTTTTATAACTTATCTTTCTATGCAGGCCCTCTACTATTCATATTCCAATCTCTTGTGTAAACCACAGCCTAGTTGCTATGATAAATTAGACCCTGGAGAGCAAATGGAGAGCTGACGAAGAAAAAGGGAAGACCAATTGCAATTTCTCTGACATATCAATGTCTACATCATATTAAAAGATAATTTAAAGGTGAACTACCCCTCTCGTTGCTTTGGCCAGGCTACTCCAATCAATGCCACCATCTAACTTTACTCCTAAGGTCTTTGGAATCCCCAGTATCTCCCCAGTCTTTAGTGCATTCCCACCCAGTGTGCCCCTGGGACGGCCAGAAGGATAAATTTGGACATACACAAATGTATTTTGCAGATCTGCTGTTATTACAACAACAGGTGGTGAGCAAATGTGCATGTAACCCTGTAAGGCACCGTTGCTCACATTTAGTCAATGACCAATAGGCCAACAAGGTAACTCATAGGATAGTGAAGGAAAATAACCAGAGAGGGGAGTTGCTATGTAAGCTGTAAGGGTGAAGACACACAGAGCTACTAGTAGCAGCTACTTGCACGGCTACACAAAGACAATGCTGATCATTTACTGATAATTGTCCCTACGTGTGTTTTAGCAGAGGCAATTCTCAGTATTTTCTATGGCAGGGGATTTTCTGGCTTTTAGTAGCCCTGACAAGTAGCTGCTACTAAGTAGCTCAGTGTGTCTTCACCCTAATTCTTGCAGGGTAAAGAATCACAGACACATAAGGCCTTTCTACCATTTACCTGCGCTATGGTCTCTTGGTCACATTCATTCTTATCAGGAGGGGTAACAATAACCAATAGCATCTCTCACACCTCATCTCAAGAGTTAACTTTTAGTATGACGCAGAGAGTAATATTCCGAGACTATTTGCAATTGGTCTTAATGTTTTTATTTATTTAAGTTTCCCGTTAGGAGTTTTAGCAGCTATTTGGTTGCTAGGATCCAAATTACCTTAGCAACCCGTCTGAGGTTTGAATGAAAGACTGATATGTGAAAAGGGGAGGACTTGAACGGCAAAATAAGTACTAAAAAGTAACAATGACAATGAAACTATAGTTTCACAGAGCAATAGGTTTTTTGGCTGCCGGGGTCAGTGACCCCCATTAGAAAGCAAATAATTCAAAAACTATAAATAATAAATTATCAAAACTGATTGAAAAGTTGCTTAGAACTAGCCATTCTATAAAACTGAACCTCCCCTTTAACCACAGGACAAAGTACGGACAAGAGAGAAATGTTCACATTAATATTCTATGGGGCTTATTAATTACACGTTCCCATTTGGATCGGAGGCTCCTTGCCCAGAGATGTATGTAGCCCCGAGCCACATCCAGCCAGGATAAAGCCCAGGGAGTCAGCAGCAAACTATTTAACCATTCGATGCACATCACTGTGGCAATAACAAGTGTCTTGTAATTAGATAAATCTAATTTATATAAAAAAGTACAGAAATCCAACTTATTACGTATATTAAATGCCGTCGGTAGACTTGTAAAGTGCAGAGACTGCAAAATAATATCAATTTAAAGCCCTTTTTGTGTGCCCGAGTGAATGGATTTTGTGTCAAGGGCAAGTGTGACTACACAATGGTGCCCGCTGATCCTTGCTATGAACAGGGGAAAGCTGACACAGATTTATGTCTCTGCTGTCGGGCAGGCTTGGTAGCAAAGTGCCGAGTCAGCGGGCTGCAAATTGCCATTTTCTATTCTCTCTACGTCTCCCACAAGTTCCTCTATTAGTAGCAGATTAGCAGCTGCTGCAGAGGTCATTTTAGCTTATACATCTCTACGTGCCCCACTGTAATGCTAGCTGCCCTGGGATCTCCCCTGGGGGTTGTTCTTTTTGGCAGCTGCAAGAAGCCAACACTTTTCGGGGTAATGTAATAAAGGGCACCAAGTTTGCCAAGGTGCAGTAACCCATAGCAACCAATCAGCAGGTAGCAGTCACTAGTCACCTGTTTAAAAACAAACATTGTATCCGTTGCTATGGGTTACTGCTCCTGGGCACACTTACGGGCTTATTTATCAATTTTTGAGTTTGTGAATTAGAGTTTGTGAATAAAAAACAAAAAGCCAAATACCCAAGTTTACAAACTCAAATTGAACATATGGCTTGACTTTGCCTGTGACAATTCCCATTGACGTCTATAGGAACTCGCAAGCTTTTAGATAGTGAAGTTTTACATTCAACTTTTTAGCACTTAATAAATACCAGATATTTGATTTTTCAAACCATAACTCAAATTCAAAGTTTTTTAAGCTCAAAAAAAAACTCGAATTGAGGGGCAATAAAAGTGCCCCCTATTGTAAAATATAGGGATATTATAAGTCCCTGAGGGGTTCCTTATAATATATAGTGAATAAAGTACCCCCTATTGTAACATATAGGGATATTATAAGCCCCCGAGGAGTTCCTTATAATATATAGTTAATAAAGTACCCCCTATTGTAACATATAGGGATATTATAAGTCCCCGAGGAGTTCCTTATAATATATAGTGAATAAAGTACCCCCTATTGTAACATATAGGGATATTATAAGCCCCCGAGGAGTTCCTTATAATATATAGTGAATAAAGTACCCCCTATTGTAACATATAGGGATATTATAAGCCCCCGAGGAGTTCCTTATAATATACAGTGAATAAAGTACCCCCTTTTGTAACATATAGGGATATTATAAGTCCCTGAGGAGTTCCTTATAATATATAGTGAATAAAGTGCCCCCTATTGTAACATATAGGGATATTATAAGTCCCCGAGGAGTTCCTTATAATATATAGTGAATAAAGTACCCCCTATTGTAACATATAGGGATATTATAAGCCCCCAAGGAGTTCCTAATAATATACAGTGAATAAAGTGCCCCCTATTGTAACATATAGGGATATTATAAGCCCCCGAGGAGTTCCTTATAATATATAGTGAATAAAGTGCCCCCTATTGTAACATATAGGGATATTATAAGCCCCCAAGGAGTTCCTAATAATATACAGTGAATAAAGTGCCCCCTATTGTAACATATAGGGATATTATAAGTCCCCGAGGAGTTCCTTATAATATATAGTGAATAAAGTGCCCCCTATTGTAACATATAGGGATATTATAAGCCCCCGAGGGGTTCCTTATAATATATAGTGAATAAAGTACCCCCTATTGTAACATATAGGGATATTATAAGTCCCTGAGGAGTTCCTAATAATATACAGTGAATAAAGTGCCCCCTATTGTAACATATAGGGATATTATAAGTCCCCGAGGAGTTCCTTATAATATATAGTGAATAAAGTGCCCCCTATTGTAACATATAGGGATATTATAAGCCCCCGAGGGGTTCCTTATAATATATAGTGAATAAAGTACCCCCTATTGTAACATATAGGGATATTATAAGCCCCCGAGGAGTTCCTTATAATATATAGTGAATAAAGTGCCCCCTATTGTAACATATAGGGATATTATAAGCCCCCGACGAGTTCCTTATAATATATAGTGAATAAAGTGCCCCCTATTGTAACATATAGGGATATTATAAGCCCCCGAGGAGTTCCTTATAAAATATAGTGAATAAAGTGCCCCCTATTGTAA
Source organism: Xenopus tropicalis (assembly GCF_000004195.4). Classification (NCBI taxonomy): domain Eukaryota; kingdom Metazoa; phylum Chordata; class Amphibia; order Anura; family Pipidae; genus Xenopus; species Xenopus tropicalis. The sequence goes on along the minus strand of NC_030680.2, from coordinate 6,918,246 downwards.
CATATAGGGATATTATAAGCCCCCGAGGAGTTCCTTATAAAATATAGTGAATAAAGTGCCCCCTATTGTAACATATAGGGATATTATAAGCCCCCGAGGAGTTCCTTATAAAATATAGTGAATAAAGTACCCCCTATTGTAAAATATAGGGATATTATAAGCCCCCGAGGAGTTCCTTATAATATATAGTGAATAAAGTGCCCCCTATTGTAACATATAGGGATATTATAAGCCCCGAGGAGTTCCTTATAAAATATAGTGAATAAAGTGCCCCCTATTGTAACATATAGGGATATTATAAGCCCCCGAGGAGTTCCTTATAATATACAGTGTATAAAGTACCCCCTATTGTAAAATATAGGGATATTATAAGTCACCAAGGAGTTTCATGTCCATATAAAGGGATACGGCCAAAGGCTTTTACACAAGTCATGGAACTCCGAGGTGACTTCTAATATCTCATATTTTACAACAGCGGGTACTTGATTATAATATACAGGTTTCAGTGACTCATGACAGAAATGACATCACTAAGCTCAGATTATAACTGATGACATCACTAAGCACTGTTTATAAGGATATAGCTTACAGTTTGGTCCCATAGGGAAATGACCCAACAGCATAACATATATAATAATATATATAATAACTGCTACAGGGGGATACAGACAGGAATACATAAAGTTGCCTTGGAATCAGTCAGTCAGATGACAGGTCACACTGGGAGCAGACTGAATTGTTTCCCAGTGGTAAAGAAAAGTCTAGAGGCAGAACTCCTGGCAGCCATCCCTGTGTGATTACCCTCGGTTTGTATTGGCAGGCTTCCCTCGGCCCGGCAATGTCATATCAACAAGGAGATGCAAAAGACATACTTGCCTGCTTGCCTTACTGGTAAATCCAGTTGCTCAGACATGGTGATCTGAAGCAGAGTTGACACGAAGTGCAAAGACTTGTGGGACTGGAAGAGAAAAATAGAATAGAATCCATTATAGAGCTATAAATAAGGGTAAATATACCAAGGCAAGGGGCAGCAAACTTTGTAGAAATAAAATATCCACTTTATTTGCCAACCAACACACTGGGCCCAATTGGGATGATCCAAGCATCTGGCCCCTGGGATGGAGATTGGATAATAAAGGGGTCCTATTGGGACCTGCTTTATATCAGTCAGGAATGCCTTTTACAGAAGCCAACTGCGGAGAGGACTAGTCCATGGCTTTTATTGGCCCATAAGGTAACTAATCAGGAATTGCTTTAGGTGGGTGAGAGGCAAGAGCAGAGGCAAACTACCCCCCTAGGAATGTGCGAATGGGCTGCCCCACACTGCAGCAAAGGAAGTCTGTGTGGGGAGGTCTAAAACACCCCATTATTTACTTATTAGTTGGTAATATACATAATGCAATGTAACAATAATTGGCAACTACTGACATGGACAGAGGGGACTTGTGGGTAAAAAGGAAAAAAAAATGGACTTGTTTATCACTGTTGTAAAATCTCTACCTGAATTAGAACAGGATGGCCCTGTTCTATGGTTCGGCCGGTCAATCTACACAATCGGACCATTTGCAGCCAATCAATTGGGCTCTTGAGTAAGTCTGATTGGGGGGGGTGGGGCTTCCCTCAAGCAGCTCATTGTGCAGCCGAGGGGAGGGGGAATCCTGGAACACTCGGCCTATTTACCTACTGGCAGCGCTCACGTGGCCCTTACTCTCCCGGCACCACAGGGTCAACCGGCACAAACCCCTTGTCCCCCTGTCCGGCAGCTCAGGGTACTGTACAGCACTGCTGCCCGGTGATTGTTTGGCAAAAATGAGGGAAAATCTATGGTCCTTCTTGAAATATGGGGTGCAGCTATCATAACCTGTCACTCCCATAACAACAAATGACAGATCTCACATACCAGAAATTAATGCAAGATTAAACTGCACACTGGATAATGCATTCCTTGTTCTGCGCTAACGAGGCAGGGCGTCCTTAGTACAGGGGAATCCCTATGTGCCATAGTTTTATGGTATCTCTCTGTACAGGCTATGGGCAAACTTAGGGGGCTGTTCCTGCTGAATTGTGCTTAGTACAGGGGAATCCCTATGTGCCATAGTTTTATGGTATCTCTCTGTACAGGCTATGAGCAAACTTAGGGGGCTGTTCCTGCTGAATTGTGCTTAGTACAGGGGAATCCCTATGCTGCCATAGTTTTATGGTATCTCTCTGTACAGGCTATGAGCAAACTTAGGGGGCTGTTCCTGCTGAATTGTGCTTAGTACAGGGGAGTCCCTATGCTGCCATAGTTTTATGGTATCTCTCTGTACAGGCTATGAGCAAACTTAGGGGGCTGTTCCTGCTGAATTGTGCTTAGTACAGGGGAATCCCTATGTGCCATAGTTTTATGGTATCTCTCTGTACAGGCTATGAGCAAACTTAGGGGGCTGTTCCTGCTGAATTGTGCTTAGTACAGGGGAATCCCTATGTGCCATAGTTTTATGGTATCTCTGTACAGGCTATGAGCAAACTTAGGGGGCTGTTCCTGCTGAATTGTGCTTAGTACAGGGGAATCCCTATGCTGCCATAGTTTTATGGTATCTCTCTGTACAGGCTATGGGCAAACTTAGGGGGCTGTTCCTGCTGAATTATGCTTAGTACAGGGGAATCCCTATGTGCCATAGTTTTATGGTATCTCTCTGTACAGGCTATGGGCAAACTTAGGGGGCTGTTCCTGCTGAATTGTGCTTAGTACAGGGGAATCCCTATGCTGCCATAGTTTTATGGTATCTCTCTGTACAGGCTATGGGCAAACTTAGGGGGCTGTTCCTGCTGAATTGTGCTTAGTACAGGTGAATCCCTATGTGCCATAGTTTTATGGTATCTCTCTGTACAGGCTATGGGCAAACTTAGGGGGCTGTTCCTGCTGAATTGTGCTTAGTACAGGGGAATCCCTATGTGCCATAGTTTTATGGTATCTCTCTGTACAGGCTATGGGCAAACTTAGGGGGCTGTTCCTGCTGAATTGTGCTTATTACAGGGGAATCCCTATGCTGCTATAGTTTTATAGTCTTTTGGCACAAGCTATGGAAAACCCCAGGTAGGGGCCTACCCAGTACAAGCAATTTACCAATAAGCTAAAGAATGGTCATTGCCTAAAGCCCAGCCCTCCATAACCTGATGCAGAGACACTTTTTCCATATTTAGGAGGGATAAGAAGTGAGAATAGAAGTAGTTAAAGCAGCATTAGATACACCCAGGCCACAATGGCCCAAGTCTGGAATGCAGAGAATACATAGTGATTCGGTCACTGCAGCCAATGGCATTGTGTGTTCGGTTGAACTCGGGGTCAGTGAGAATGGGGAGACCGGCTCCGCCACCAGCTGACTGTGTGTCTGGAAAGACAGCTGAGCAGACATTTCACTCATTCATAGCTGCGGGGCCATTACCCGGCAATGGAAGAACAAATGACTCAACAATGGGAAGGGTTAATGTTCTGGGAATCCATATTGGCAAGTCTCACCGCTGCCGGCTTACAGTGAAATTATCAGCAGTTTTACACGTGGGCTTTACATTCCCTTCCTTTAGCAAATCAAACTAACACCCTATATACAGATTCCTTCTGTACAGGCAGTGACAGGCATTTCTAGGGTTAAAATAGGGGCAAATAAACCATTTGGGCTGAGCAGAACTTAGGTGGCCATATATGTTAAAGGGGTGGTTTCACCTTTAAATTAACGGTTAGTATGTTATAGAATGACCTATTCTAAGCAACTTTTTAATTGGTCTTCATTATTTATTTGTTATAGTTATTTGTAATTATTTGCTTTGCTGTTTTTAAATGGGGGTCACTGACCCCTGGGCCTACAGTTTTATTGCTATTTTTTGTAACTTTCTTTTTCTATTCAGTCCCTCTCCTATTCATATAGCTGCTGAAACTCCAAACTGGAGATTTGCTGATCTGAAAATGAAAAAAAAAAACTACAAACAAAAAATGAAGACTAATTGCAAATTGTCTCAGAATATTACTCTCTACATCAGAGCCCTGGCTGTAATTGAACCTGGGACCGGTGTATGATGTTGAGAACTTGCAATTGGTCTTCATTTTTATATTTGTAGTTTGTTTTTTCAGCAGCTCCCCAGTTTTGAGTTTCAGTAGCTATTTGGTTGCTAGTGTCTAAATTACCTTAGCAACCAAGATGTGGTTTAAATGAGAGAGGAATAGAGAGGACCTGAATGAAAAGATACAGAATAAAAAGTAATAACAATAAAATTGTAGCCGCACAGAGCTTTCAGTGACCCCCCCAGCTGCAAGGAGTTAAAAGAACAAGAAAAATAATTCAAAAAGAATAAAAAAAAAAATAATGAAGACCAACTGAAAAGTTGCTGAGAATTTGCCATTTTATAGCATAACAAAGGTAAAGCACCCCTTTAAATGCCTAATGCTTTGGCTGAAGAGCTAGCGCTCCATTCCTCCTCCGATGGAATCCAATTGCCAGTGTTCCCTCCCCTATTGGCACGTTACAGACTGACACACAGTCGCACACTATAGAAGGATACAAAGTTGCACAGACCAGCGCTACAGTGTAACCGGTAACACATACAGGGAATTAAAGGCATTTTTGCATATGAAGCAACGGGGAGAAGTGCGGTGTATACTCTCTAAATACACACACACACACGGTCATTGTGTTACTGGCACAGCTATTTAACTGGATGCAGCTCTTTGTATTACAGTCATCTCCCTGTCACAGTCACACTGCTACTCTGGCACTGACAGCCCTGTGAGCCGGAAATGACTAAGGGCCGGGGCTGGGTATGGGGAGGGGCACCATTCATTCCTACCCCTTATCCCTCACCCTGCCCTGGGAAGCATCATATCCTATACCCGCATATGGGTCTGCCCCCCCATACCCCTGGAACTATAGCAGGGTGACTGTTACCCCAATGTTTCTATATATCTGTAACCTTGTTATGGGCTAAGGGGGCCCAGCCTGAAGGCCAGTTAGGGGGGGATTTGGGGTGAGTGCTTATTTGTGCCCTGGGTACCCCTGGAACTATAGCAGGGTGACTGTTACCCCAATGTTTCTATATATCTGTAACCTTGTTATGGGCTAAGGGGGCCCAGCCTGAAGGCCAGTTAGGGGGGGATTTGGGGTGAGTGCTTATTTGTGCCCTGGGTACCCCTGGAACTATAGCGGGGTGACTGTTACCCCAATGTTTCTATATATCTGTAACCTTGTTATGGGCTAAGGGGGCCCAGCCTGAAGGCCAGTTAGGGGGGGATTTGGGTCATTTTGTTTCCTTAGATACCCCAGAAACAGTATTGGGAGGACTAAAGTGAACACCATAAACACACAAATAATATGTGACTAAACCCATAAAATCAGTAATTGCTATAAGCAGAATTTGTTTATAGATCAGTCTAATCATCTGGCTTCTGCTACATAGTTTCAGGAGTCAACAGTGCAGACAATACAATCACACAGAGATGCTGCTGTCAATAGTAGGATTACATTTAATCATAACTTTAAAGCCACTGGTATGTTGTAAGCAATGTAAAGTTGTTTAGAGGGACACACACATACATATATACATAAAGATGAAGAGTAAAAATTAATAAGTGGGAGTTAGTGGGGCAAATAATTTGTCTCCCAGCAAAGCAATATACAGAGCTATAGTACCAACTATTAGGGCAGTTAAGACATTAGTGGGGTGCAGTGTCAGTCACAGAACACACACAAATATAAAACACATTAACACTAATGGGGCGCAGTGACATGTTGATCAGCAATGAAAGGACGTTACCAGATTGCAATGTTCACCCCAGAAGCTTATGGAACACATTATTGGGGTGCAGGGTCTGTGCCAGAGAGTAGAATAGGGCTCCCACATTCACAATATAGAGGCGGGTGAGGGAGATGTTTTTGGGGTGCAGAGTGACAGGGGGACTGAAATGAACACCACACACAAGAATCTCTCACATTATTGGGGGGCAGTGTGACAGGGGACATGCAAGCATATAACACAGTATTGGAGGGCAGTATTGGAGGATAGGATAGCGTTATTTGGGGTGCAAGGTGACAGGGGGTACCTATAGTAACACCACCCATATAAGGATCTCACATTTTTGGGGGGCAGTGTGACAGGGGGTACCTATAGTAACAACTCACATAAGGATTTCACACATTATTGGGGGGCAGTGACAGGGGGTACTTAGAACACAAGGATCTCGCATATTATTGGGGGGGCAGACATGGGGGTACCTAGAGTAACTCACATACAAGGATCTCTTACATATTATTGGGGGCATAGATACTGGGGTACGTATAGTAACAACTCACATATAAAGGATCTCATATTATTGTGGGGGCACCTACAGTTACTCACATACAAGGATCTTACATATTATTGGGGGGCAGAGATACTGGAGGTACCTATAGTAACAACTCACATATAAGGATCTTACATATTATTGGGGGGGAAGAGATACTGGGGGTACCTATAGTAACACAAGGATCTCTTACATATTTATTGGGGGGCAGAGACACTGGAGTACCTATAGTAACTCACATACAAGGATCTCTTACATATTATTGGGGGGCAGAAATACTGGGGCACCTATAGTAACAACTCACATACAAGGATCTGATACATATTATTGGGGGGGCAGACATACAGGGGGTACCTATAGTAACTCACATACAGGGATCTCTTACATATTATTGGGGGGCAGAGATACAGGGGGTACCTATAGTAACTTACATACAAGGATCTCTTACATATTATTGGGGGGCAGAGATAAAGGGGGTACCTATAGTAACTCACATACAGGGATCTCTTACATATTATTGGGGGGCAGACATACAGGGGGTACCTATAGTAACTCACATACAGGGATCTTACATATTATTGGGGGGCAGACATACAGGGGTACCTATAGTAACTCACATAAAGGGATCTCTTACATATTATTGGGGGGCAGACATACAGGGGTACCTATAGTAACTCACATAAAGGGATCTCTTACATATTATTGGGGGGCAGAGATACTGGGGGAACCTATAGTAACTCACATACAAGTATCGGATACATATTATTGGGGGGCAGAGATACTGGGGTACCTATAGTAACTCACATACAAGGATCAGATACATATTATTGGGGGGCAGAGATACTGGGGTACCTATAGTAACTCACATAAAGGGATCTCTTACATATTATTGGGGGGCAGACATACAGGGGTACCTATAGTAACTCACATAAAGGGATCTCTTACATATTATTGGGGGGCAGAGATACTGGGGGAACCTATAGTAACTCACATACAAGTATCTGATACATATTATTGGGGGGCAGACATACAGGGGGTACCTATAGTAACTCACATACAGGGATCTCTTACATATTATTGGGGGGCAGAGATACTGGGGTACCTATAGTAACTCACATACAGGGATCAGATACATATTATTGGGGGCAGAGATACTGGGGTACCTATAGTAACTCACAGGGATCAGATACATATTATTGGGGGGCAGAGATACTGGGGTACCTATAGTAACTCACATACAGGGATCAGATACATATTATTGGGGGGCAGAGATACTGGGGTACCTATAGTAACTCACATACAGGGATCAGATACATATTATTGGGGGGCAGAGATACTGGGGTACCTATAGTAACTCACATACAGGGATCTGATACATATTATTGGGGGGCAGAGATACTGGGGTACCTATAGTAACTCACATACAGGGATCAGGTACATATTATTGGGGGGCAGAGATACTGGTGTACCTATAGTAACTCACAGGGATCAGATACATATTATTGGGGGGCAGACATACAGGGGTACCTATAGTAACTCACATAAAGGGATCTCTTACATATTATTGGGGGGCAGAGATACTGGGGTACCTATAGTAACTCACATACAGGGATCAGATACATATTATTGGGGGCAGAGATACTGGGGTACCTATAGTAACTCACATACAGGGATCAGATACATATTATTGGGGGCAGAGATACTGGGGTACCTATAGTAACTCACATACAGGGATCAGATACATATTATTGGGGGCAGAGATACTGGGGTACCTATAGTAACTCACATACAGGGATCAGATACATATTATTGGGGGGCAGAGATACTGGGGTACCTATAGTAACTCACAGGGATCAGATACATATTATTGGGGGGCAGAGATACTGGGGTACCTATAGTAACTCACAGGGATCAGATACATATTATTGGGGGGCAGAGATACTGGGGTACCTATAGTAACTCACAGGGATCAGATACATATTATTGGGGGGCAGAGATACTGGGGTACCTATAGTAACTCACATACAGGGATCAGATACATATTATTGGGGGCAGAGATACTGGGGTACCTATAGTAACTCCCATACAGGGATCAGATACATATTATTGGGGGGCAGAGATACTGGGGTACCTATAGTAACTCACAGGGATCAGATACATATTATTGGGGGGCAGAGATACTGGGGTACCTATAGTAACTCCCATACAGGGATCAGATACATATTATTGGGGGGGCAGAGATACTGGGGTACCTATAGTAACTCCCATACAGGGATCAGATACATATTATTGGGGGGCAGAGATACTGGGGTACCTATAGTAACTCACAGGGATCAGATACATATTATTGGGGGGCAGAGATACTGGGGTACCTATAGTAACTCCATACAGGGATCAGATACATATTATTGGGGGGCAGAGATACTGGGGTACCTATAGTAACTCCATACAGGGATCAGATACATATTATTGGGGGGCAGAGATACTGGGGTACCTATAGTAACTCCATACAGGGATCAGATACATATTATTGGGGGGCAGAGATACTGGGGGTACCTATAGTAACTCCCATACAGGGATCAGATACATATTATTGGGGGCAGAGATACTGGGGTACCTATAGTAACTCCCATACAGGGATCAGATACATATTATTGGGGGCAGAGATACTGGGGTACCTATAGTAACTCCACAGGATCAGATACATATTATTGGGGGGCAGAGATACTGGGGTACCTATAGTAACTCACAGGGATCAGATACATATTATTGGGGGGCAGAGATACTGGGGTACCTATAGTAAACTCACAGGGATCAGATACATATTATTGGGGGCAGAGATACTGGGGTACCTATAGTAACTCACATACAGGGATCAGATACATATTATTGGGGGGCAGAGATACTGGGGTACCTATAGTAACTCACAGGGATCAGATACATATTATTGGGGGGCAGAGATACTGGGGTACCTATAGTAACTCACAGGGATCAGATACATATTATTGGGGGCAGAGATACTGGGGTACCTATAGTAACTCACAGGGATCAGATACATATTATTGGGGGGCAGAGATACTGGGGTACCTATAGTAACTCACATACAGGGATCAGATACATATTATTGGGGGGCAGAGATACTGGGGTACCTATAGTAACTCACATACAGGGATCAGATACATATTATTGGGGGGCAGAGATACTGGGGTACCTATAGTAACTCCCATACAGGGATCAGATACATATTATTGGGGGCAGAGATACAGGGGGTACCTATAGTAACTCCATACAGGGATCAGATACATATTATTGGGGGCAGAGATACAGGGGTACCTATAGTAACTCACAGGGATCAGATACATATTATTGGGGGGCAGAGATACTGGGTACCCTATAGTAACTCACATACAGGGATCAGATACATATTATTGGGGCAGAGATACAGGAGTACCTATAGTAACTCCACAGGGATCAGATACATATTATTGGGGGGCAGAGATACTGGGGTACCTATAGTAACTCACATACAGGATCAGATACATATTATTGGGGGCAGAGATACTGGGGTACCTATAGTACTCCTACAGGGATCAGATACATATTATTGGGGGCAGAGATACGGGGTAACCTATAGTAACTCACAGGATCAGATACATATTATTGGGGGCAGAGATACTGGGGTACCTATAGTAACTCACATACAGGGATCAGATACATATTATTGGGGGGCAGAGATACTGGGGTACCTATAGTAACTCCCATACAGGGATCAGATACATATTATTGGGGGGGCAGAGATACTGGGGGTACCTATTAGTAACTCACAGGGATCAGATACATATTATTGGGGGCAGAGAATACTGGGGTACCTATAGTAACTCACATACAGGGATCAGATACATATTATTGGGGGGCAGAGATACTGGGGTACCTATAGTAACTCACATACAGGGATCAGATACATATTATTGGGGGGCAGAGATACTGGGTACCTATAGTAACTCACATACAGGGATCAGATACATATTATTGGGGGGCAGAGATACTGGGGGTACCTATAGTAACTCACATACAGGGATCAGATACATATTATTGGGGGGCAGAGATACTGGGGTACCTATAGTAACTCACAGGGATCAGATACATATTATTGGGGGGCAGAGATACTGGGGTACCTATAGTAACTCACAGGGATCAGATACATATTATTGGGGGCAGAGATACTGGGGTACCTATAGTAACTCACATACAGGGATCAGATACATATTATTGGGGGGCAGAGATACTGGGGTACCTATAGTAACTCACATACAGGGATCAGATACATATTATTGGGGGGCAGAGATACTGGGGTACCTATAGTAACTCACAGGGATCAGATACATATTATTGGGGGCAGAGATACTGGGGTACCTATAGTAACTCACAGGGATCAGATACATATTATTGGGGGGCAGAGATACTGGGGTACCTATAGTAACTCACAGGGATCAGATACATATTATTGGGGGGCAGAGATACTGGGGTACCTATAGTAACTCACATACAAGGATCAGATACATATTATTGGGGGCAGAGATACTGGGGTACCTATAGTAACACTGGGGGGCAGTATAAGGGGCAGGACACAGTTACCCGGAACACGTTGGCACAGAGCAGACAACACCGGGACACCAGGCCCCACACAAGGGAGTTACAGTTGCACACATCCCGGGGCGGAAGTGTCAGGGCGGCCGGACAAGCCGGGGTGTCAGCATTGCCGGGCCGCAGGCCCCACTCTCACCTCGTTGAGCTGTCTCTCGGCCGCCTCCCGCAGGGCCGGGTCCATAGTACCCCGCAGGGCCTCGATCAGGATGTTGGGGTCCATGTGTGCGTGTGTGGGAGCGGCAGGGACGCGGGACTGTGGCACTGACCGAGGCTAACGAGCAGCTGCGCACATGGAGCCGCCACACACCCCAGCAACCGGCGCGAAAGGAAGGAGAGCGCCAAGGCCCCGGATAGATCCGCCCCCTGCTGCCACCGCGCCACTTCCGCACTGGGCGCGCTGCATCATGGGACGTGTAGTCCGCAACCGGCATTTCCGGCCTCTCTGAATGGGAATGCGAGAAGCGCGGGAAAATGTATATGCCGCATAAAAAGGCTAGGCAGTTGTAAATGTCTCAGAGACCAATGGCACAATCCAAAAGCCAACAATATCCTGTAATTTGTTTCCTTCTATATGGTGCTTAGTGGTGGCATTTCTGTCACATGACTCATTGAAACGTGTGTATTCTAGTAAATAGTGCACCCCCTAGAAGTTACCTCAGAAGTGCTTTTATATGGTCATGGAACCCCTCAGTTACTTATAGTATTCTTATGTTTTACACCAGGGGGTAAGTTATATATAATGTAATGCCCTAGGCGGGGTTTGTTTTTGATTAAAAGGGTTCTTCCATGATATTTATGGGGTACTTTTTATTTCTAAATGACACTGTTACACAGCAAATAATTCCCTCTGCCATTTAACCTTTTATTCTTGTACCAACAAATGTATTTGTAGCTGTAATATTGGTGTGTAGGCGCCATCTCAGTGCATTGTGCCTGAGTCTGAGCTTCCAGCCAGCGCTACACATTAGAACTGCTTTCAGCTAACCTATTGTTTCTCCTACTCCCATGTAACTGGAGGAGTCCCAAGCCGGACTTGGATTTCTTACTATTGAGTGCTATTCTGATACCTACTGGGAGCTGCTATCTTGCTCCCTTCCCATTGTTCTGCTGATCGGCTGCTGGGGGTGAGGGGGGGGGATATCACTCCAACTTGAAGCACAGCAGTAAAGTGTGACTGAAGTTTATCAGACGTTACATGGCTGTAGCAACAACTTCCATGTTTTCCCATGGCAGTAAGGAAACTTGGCAGCTACAAAAGAAGTTTTATATCCAGTGCCCAAAGTAATACACATCACCCTGACAATAAGAGCGTCAGTGGGATCTGTAAGTAGCAGAAATGCTAAAAGTGCACATAAAAACAATGAGTCAGAAACTTCCATGGAACACTATGGAACTTTATCCATAATTCTTGGTTCACAATCAGCATCTAATGATAAAAATATAATATATGTAGGGAGATATATTCTGTGATAATTTGTAATTGGTATTCATTTTTTATTATTTGTAGTTTTTGGTTATTTCAATTTTGGTTCAGGAGCTTTACAGTTTGGAGTTTCAGCAGCTATTTGGTTGCTAGGGTCCAAGTTTCCCTAGCAACCAGGGAGTAGTTTGGATGAGAGACTGGTATATGAACAGGAGAGGGGCTGAATAGAAAAGAGTTACAACAATAAAAATGTAGCGTCACAGAGCAACAGTTTTTTCACTGCCGGGGTCAGCCATTCAAGCTGGAAATAAGGAGAAAAAGCACAAGTTCCATAGTAGATAGAGGATAAGCAGATTCCCATTGTATTCTACAGAGCTCATTGCAATTTGCAATGGGTCATCATTTTTTATTATTTCGGTTTTTAGCTTTTTGTTCAGCACCTCTCCAGTTCGGAATTCCAGCAGCTATCTGGTTGCTATGGTCCAACTTATACTAGCAACCAGGCAATGGTTTGAGAGACTGGAATTTGAATAGAGGAGGGGCCTAGAAAGATAAGGAATAAAAAGTACCTAATAGATTATAACATTCTCTTTGCAGCCATCAGACATAGAATATATGCCATGGAAGAGCCCATGTAATGGAGCCCAAGACGCCCCTATATCAACTGATGCCCAAAAGGGATCGGGGTGCTATGTCCAGACTGGAAGACAGACCAACCCCAGTAATACGAAGCCCCCTGTCCAGGAGAGGTGCTGGTGTCTCTACTGATGATCACAGGTAGGGCACAAAAACACTGCGGGGCCCAATTGGGACCATTTTGGTGGGGCCCCCTACACAAGGTGTTGCCAGTTGGCACAGGGTTCCAGGGCTGGGTGGGCAAATAGTCCCTGTCTCTGGTGTAATTCTGCCTTTTCACCTCTCTTTCTCTTGTTCCATTGGCCCCAACATTTCATGGCAAAATGTGGCCCCCAAGCACTGGGCACTGACACACCTACCATACTATATACAATGTGAGACAGTGATTATTGCCCCCCAAGCACACTATATACAGTGTGAGACAGTGATTATTGCCCCCCATCACACTATATACAATGTGAGATGGTGATTATTGCCCCCCAAGCACACTATATACAGTGAGAGACAGTGGGTACCCTGGGGTATCAGTTTGAATGCAGTGCCTACTTTGTGTTTAATGTCCCAGAATACATAGTTGTCTGCGTACCCCAGACTCCATGTGTGGGTCACTGTTTATACATTGCAAGGATTTACACACTGTAATGTAAACCGTAGCCTAAACTGGCTACAAATATAGTTATGTGAGCTACTGCTGCCCTCTAGTGGAATAAGTGGGGCTTTCTAGTGGGCAAGGTGGCAGCATGAAAGGGCAAATATAATATCTTACAATGATAAGCCAGGGAAGGGTAAAAATGTAGAAAGAAATACCAAAGAAACAATTGTTATTTAACTTTTGAGTGCTACCAGCAAACCACTAAATATTCTCACATCTGCCATGTTTTTCCCCCATAATGCAACTCTTACCCAGAATTCCAGCATCATTGTGGCCCCCACCACAATTTGCTCTCCTACCGTTTTTTTTAACTGGCCTTCAGGCTGGGCCCCCTTAGCTCATAACAAGGTTACAGATATATAGAAACATTGGGGTAACAGTCACCCCGCTATAGTTCCAGGGGTACCCAGGGCACAAATAAGCACTCACCCCAAATCCCCCCCTAACTGGCCTTCAGGCTGGGCCCCCTTAGCCCATAACAAGGTTACAGATATATAGAAACATTGGGGTAACAGTCACCCCGCTATAGTTCCAGGGGTACCCAGGGCACAAATAAGCACTCACCCCAAATCCCCCCTAACTGGCCTTCAGGCTGGGCCCCCTTAGTCCATAACAAGGTTACAGATATATAGAAACATTGGGGTAACAGTCACCCTGCTATAGTTCCAGGGGTACCCAGGGCACAAATAAGCACTCACCCCAAATCCCCCCCTAACTGGCCTTCAGGCTGGGCCCCCTTAGCCCATAACAAGGTTACAGATATATAGAAACATTGGGGTAACAGTCACCCCACTATAGTTCCAGGGGTACCCAGGGCACAAATAAGCACTAACCCCAAATCCCCCCCTAACTGGCCTTCAGGCTGGGCCCCCTTAGCCCATAACAAGGTTACAGATATATAGAAACATTGGGGTAACAGTCACCCTGCTATAGTTCCAGGGGTACCCAGGGCACAAATAAGCACTCACCCCAAATCCCCCCCTAACTGGCCTTCAGGCTGGGCCCCCTTAGCCCATAACAAGGTTACAGATATATAGAAACATTGGGGTAACAGTCACCCTGCTATAGGTTATGGGGTACCCAGGGCACAAATAAGCACTCACCCCAAATCCCCCCCCTAACTGGCCTTCAGGCTGGGCCCCCTTAGCCCATAACAAGGTTACAGATATATAGAAACATTGGGGTAACAGTCACCCCGCTATAGTTCCAGGGGTACCCAGGGCACAAATAAGCACTCACCCCAAATCCCCCCCTAACTGGCCTTCAGGCTGGGCCCCCTTAGCCCATAACAAGGTTACAGATATTTAGAAACATTGGGGTAACAGTCACCCCGCTATAGTTCCAGGGGTACCCAGGGCACAAATAAGCACTCACCCCAAATCCCCCCCTAACTGGCCTTCAGGCTGGGCCCCCTTAGCCCATAACAAGGTTACAGATATATAGAAACATTGGGGTAACAGTCACCCTGCTATAGGTTATGGGGTACCCAGGGCACAAATAAGCACTCACCCCAAATCCCCCCCTAACTGGCCTTCAGGCTGGGCCCCCTTAGCCCATAACAAGGTTACAGATATATAGAAACATTGGGGTAACAGTCACCCCGCTATAGTTCCAGGGGTACCCAGGGCACAAATAAGCACTCACCCCAAATCCCCCCCTAACTGGCCTTCAGGCTGGGCCCCCTTAGCCCATAACAAGGTTACAGATATTTAGAAACATTGGGGTAACAGTCACCCCGCTATAGTTCCAGGGGTACCCAGGGCACAAATAAGCACTCACCCCAAATCCCCCCCTAACTGGCCTTCAGGCTGGGCCCCCTTAGCCCATAACAAGGTTACAGATATATAGAAACATTGGGGTAACAGTCACCCCGCTATAGTTCCAGGGGTACCCAGGGCACAAATAAGCACTCACCCCAAATCCCCCCTAACTGGCCTTCAGGCTGGGCCCCCTTAGCCCATAACAAGGTTACAGATATATAGAAACATTGGGGTAACAGTCACCCTGCTATAGGTTATGGGGTAGTTCTATTGTACAGCTGATGTGGCAGTGCTGGGTGTAGGTATTACATGTATTATATACAATAAGCACCTCTGTCTGTAGAACTATAGACTCGGCCTTGATTCTCCAGCTTTCAGGTCCTGTTTATTCTCAGAGCCAAAGACCCCCGTGTAACAGATGAAGGACATAGTTACTTGAGTAGTGTGACAGCTCCTTACATTCCCTGTGAGCCCAGTGCAGCACTTCCAAGAATCCGTATTCATTGTCACATTGCTTGCAAACCTATTGTATCATGCCACCGGGCGCGGGACTGTCAGGGAATGTCACTTATGCCTGGCACGTTACCCGTCTGAAACATCCATTAGGCACCTCCATGAGAAATCACCTTCAATATGTTTGTTGTTTAGCAGAGCCCAGTGCCAAATGTAATGTTATCCCAGGATAAAATCTATTATTTGGCATATAACTGCGCTGACTGAAACCATTCCTTGGTTCTAAATATCCCAGTGACTGCTAATATCCTTATTGTTTACAATAGGGGGTACATTATCCCTTATAATACACGAGTGATACTCAGAGTTCCCTGTATAACTCAGCCTGCAGCCTTGTGCCTTTATATGGTCACAGAACCCCTCGGTGACTTCTAATATCCTTATCATTTACAGTAGGGGGTACAGTATCCCTTATAATACATGAGTGATACTCAGAGTTCCCTGTATAACTCAGCCTGCAGCCTTGTGCCTTTATATGGGCACAGAACCCCTCAGTGACTGCTAATATCCTTATCATGAACAGTAGGGGGTACATTATCCCGTATAATACATGAGTGATACTCAGAGTTCCCTGTATAACTCAGCCTGCAGCCTTGTGCCTTTATATGGGCACAGAACCCCTCAGTGACTGCTAATATCCTTATCATGAACAGTAGGGGGCACATTATCCCTTTTAATGCATGAGTGCCATTGCTCTTAATCACAGTCTCTCTTTGTATAATTTCTGTTATTTAACCAACTGGTTTCCTTCAGTTTTTCCTTTCTATGAATATAAGTAAGATAAAATGGCTGCCCAAAAAGAAACCCACCCTATTGTTTTATTACATCATAGCGGGGGGTACTGGGCTGGTATTTTCACAAGGCCACTTGTTCTCAGGCCGCTCCAGAAATGGGTGCTGTAAAAAGAATGCCGACTCCCATGATTGACAGGAAGGCCCTAACCCTGGGATGGAGAGATTTCAGCTATTTGGGGCATTAAGGGAGGCAATTAACCCACCACAGAGCCTGGTGCAGTAAAGTCTGCAGCTGCTGAAGAATCTCTGAGAAAGCAAAACTGTCAGGCCCTGCTCCTCGCCTGGCACTGAGACTGGGAGAAACGCCGTCACGAGTGGCAGCCTCAGCATCAAAGAGTTTCTGCAGCAGCCTGTGCCCCCAGGCAGTCTTTGATCAGATCTACAGTGACAGCCCTCACATGCTCTTGTGTCATTCAGTGGCCCCCAAAGAGCATCTCTGGCATCCAAAGGCTGTGCTTATACTAATGCAGTACTTACTGATCAGCCTGGAGCTAAGGGGGCTCAGCTGGAGGGCCAGTTAGGGGGGATTTGGGGTGAGTGCTTATTTGTGCCCTGGGTACCCCTGGAACTATAGCGGGGTGACTGTTACCCCAATGTTTCTATATATCTGTAACCTTGTTATGGGCTAAGGGGGCCCAGCCTGAAGGCCAGTTAGGGGGGGATTTGGGGTGAGTGCTTATTTGTGCCCTGGGTACCCCTGGAACTATAGCAGGGTGAGTGTTACCCCAATGTTTCTATATATCTGTAACCTTGTTATGGGCTAAGGGGGCCCAGCCTGAAGGCCAGTTAGGGGGGGATTTGGGGTGAGTGCTTATTTGTGCCCTGGGTACCCCTGGAACTATAGCGGGGTGACTGTTACCCCAATGTTTCTAGATATCTGTAACCTTGTTATGGGCTAAGGGGGCCCAGCCTGAAGGCCAGTTAGGGGGGGATTTGGGGTGAGTGCTTATTTGTGCCCTGGGTACCCCTGGAACTATAGCAGGGTGACTGTTACCCCAATGTTTCTATATATCTGTAACCTTGTTATGGGCTAAGGGGGCCCAGCCTGAAGGCCAGTTAGGGAGGGATTTGTTCCCACGGGTACCCCTGGAACTATAGCAGGGTGACTGTTACCCCAATGTTTCTATATATCTGTAACCTTGTTATGGGCTAAGGGGGCCCAGCCTGAAGGCCAGTTAGGGGGGGATTTGGGGTGAGTGCTTATTTGTGCCCTGGGTACCCCTGGAACTATAGCAGGGTGACTGTTACCCCAATGTTTCTATATATCTGTAACCTTGTTATGGGCTAAGGGGGCCCAGCCTGAAGGCCAGTTAGGGGGGGATTTGGGGTGAGTGCTTATTTGTGCCCTGGGTACCCCTGGAACTATAGCGGGGTGACTGTTACCCCAATGTTTCTATATATCTGTAACCTTGTTATGGGCTAAGGGGGCCCAGCCTGAAGGCCAGTTAGGGGGGGATTTGGGGTGAGTGCTTATTTGTGCCCTGGGTACCCCTGGAACATGCAAAAGTTGGAACACACTGCCCAAACCAATGACAGGAATCATTAATAAAATGACGACAGTAACAAGTTTGTGTCTGTTAAAAATAATTTATAGCCATTTATTTCCTTACAGAAAAAGTACAAAACAATAAATTAAAAACATAGAAAAAATAAATACTAAAGTGCTTGGTACAAATTCATAAAAGGAAGTTAGCAAATCACAGTGCTGGTGTTAGGGAAGAGGGGCTCCTGGCCTTACAGCATATACAGGGCCCCCCGACTGAAGGGGAGACATATATCATGTAGGACCATCACGCACCCCTTCACTGCCAGCGTTCCTAATGACACAAGCTTTGGGTTTTTACCTACACCCCCTGAGGGCTGAAAGCCCTGTATTATCTTACCTACAACCAGCCCATAGGCATTTCTCCTACTGCCCACTAACTTGGCTTTCAGAAGGGGTTGTTCACCTTCGAGTTAACTTTTAGTATGACGTAGAGTTTAATATTCTGAGACAATTTGCAATTGGTCTTCATTTTTTTTATCATTTGTAGTTTTTAGTTTTTTCTTATTTAGTTCAGGAGCTCTCCAGTCTAGAGTTTCAGCAGTTATTTGGTTGCTAGGGGCCAAATTACCAGGGAGTAGCTTGAATGAGAGAAGGGTATATGAATAGGAGAAGGACTCAATAGAAAAGAAAGATACAAAAAGTACCAATAACAATAAAACTGGAGCCTCACAGAGCAATAGGTTTTTCGTTGTCGGGGTCAGTGACCCCCATTTAAAAACTGTAAAGAATTGGAAGAAGAAGGCAAATAATAAGAAAACTATAACAAACAAACAATGAAGACCAATTGAAAAGTTGCTTAGAATAGGTAATTCTATAACATACTAAAACTTATCTTCAAGGTGAACCGCCAGCTCTCTTAAGCCCCTTAAACTTCTAACAGGGGCTATAGTAAATTACCCCATATATGCGTGTGATTGTCTAAATATAGATAGATATAATTATATGAATGTTGCAAAATACAGAGAGACACTTTGGTTTTAATTTCAATTCAAATTGCCACAAATATGGCAAAGTAAAAAAAAAATGTCTTTTTTTATGATATGGCTTAGTATAGCATTAATAGTTAAATAGGTAAGTAGATATAAAGGAATGTCCTAATGTCCTGGGTACCCCTGGAACTATAGCGGGGTGACTGTTACCCCAATGTTTCTATATATCTGTAACCTTGTTATGGGCTAAGGGGGCCCAGCCTGAAGGCCAGTTAGGGGGGGATTTGGGGTGAGTGCTTATTTGTGCCCTGGGTACCCCTGGAACTATAACAGGGTGACTGTTACCCCAATGTTTCTATATATCTGTAACCTTGTTATGGGCTAAGGGGGCCCAGCCTGAAGGCCAGTTAGGGGGGGATTTGGGGTGAGTGCTTATTTGTGCCCTGGGTACCCCTGGAACTATAGCAGGGTGACTGTTACCCCAATATTTCTATATATCTGTAACCTTGTTATGGGCTAAGGGGGCCCAGCCTGAAGGCCAGTTAGGGGGGGATTTGGGTGAGTGCTTATTTGTGCCCTGGGTACCCCTGGAACTATAGCGGGGTGACTGTTACCCCAATGTTTCTATATATCTGTAACCTTGTTATGGGCTAAGGGGGCCCAGCCTGAAGGCCAGTTAGGGGGGATTTGGGGTGAGTGCTTATTTGTGCCCTGGGTACCCCTGGAACTATAGCGGGGTGACTGTTACCCCAATGTTTCTATATATCTGTAACCTTGTTATGGGCTAAGGGGGCCCAGCCTGAAGGCCAGTTAGGGGGGATTTGGGGTGAGTGCTTATTTGTGCCCTGGGTACCCCTGGAACTATAGCAGGGTGACTGTTACCCCAATATTTCTATATATCTGTAACCTTGTTATGGGCTAAGGGGGCCCAGCCTGAAGGCCAGTTAGGGGGGGATTTGGGTGAGTGCTTATTTGTGCCCTGGGTACCCCTGGAACTATAGCGGGGTGACTGTTACCCCAATGTTTCTATATATCTGTAACCTTGTTATGGGCTAAGGGGGCCCAGCCTGAAGGCCAGTTAGGGGGGATTTGGGGTGAGTGCTTATTTGTGCCCAGGGTACCCCTGGAACTATAGCAGGGTGACTGTTACCCCAATATTTCTATATATCTGTAACCTTGTTATGGGCTAAGGGGACCCAGCCTGAAGGCCAGTTAGGGGGGGATTTGGGGTGAGGGCTTATTTGTGCCCTGGGTACCCCTGGAACTATAGCGGGGTGACTGTTACCCCAATGTTTCTATATATCTGTAACCTTGTTATGGGCTAAGGGGGCCCAGCCTGAAGGCCAGTTAGGGGGGGATTTGGGGTGAGTGCTTATTTGTGCCCTGGGTACCCCTGGAACTATAGCAGGGTGACTGTTACCTTAATGTTTCTATATATCTGTAACCTTGTTATGGGCTAAGGGGGCCCAGCCTGAAGGCCAGTTAGGGGGGGATTTGGGGTGAGTGCTTATTTGTGCCCTGGGTACCCCTGGAACTATAGCAGGGTGACTGTTACCCCAATGTTTCTATATATCTGTAACCTTGTTATGGGCTAAGGGGGCCCAGCATGAAGGCCAGTTAGGGGGAGATTTGGGGTGAATGCTTATTTACCACCCCTAATACTGCTGGGAATGTGTAGCAAGTAACTGCTACAATATGGTTCCTGCCGCACTAGACACATTATTAGATAAGGTGACATTGGAACACAAACAGGGGCTTGTAGCCAAGCAGTCTGACAGTCTATAGAAGATGAGGAGATTGGTTGTTGGTGAGTTTTCTAGTTCTTTCATAAGATTTGCTCATTTGGATTCCCTGAGTACAATAAATCACTGTTATTAGGAGAATGGGAACACACCATTTGGTCTTTGCCCATTTATGTACACACTATTGAAGGTTTGATGTGCAGTAAATAAACTTGTAGCCAATCACAGCCTGAATGAAAATAGTCCGAACCAACTGCAATAGGAACGGAGAGAAAAAAATTTGTAGCAAATCACAGTCTTTTTTTCATTTTTGCAGTTGGCTATGATCATTTCAATTGTGAATGTTCTAAGGCTGTGATTGGCTACAGGTTTCAGCCTTTATAATAAATTTAAAATGAATAGAGCAAAATACGCGAACCTCATCTCTCTGTGGAACAGTCACACATTTGCAATATACAAAAACAAACATAAATAAATATACATTCCTTTCCCTGCCTTTAGTGCAAATACACAATTTAGATGCATTATACAAGTTGGACTATGCCCGCCCTGTGGCACAAAGTGACTTGGGTGTCTCATACCCTTGGGTGTCCCATACCCTCATACCCTTGGGTGTCCCATACCCTCATACCCTTGGGTGTCCCATACCCTCATACCCTTGGGTGTCCCATACCCTCATACCCTTGGGTGTCCCATACCCTCATACCCTTGGGTGTCTCATACCCTCATACCCTTGGGTGTCTCATACCCTCATACCCTTGGGTGTCTCATACCCTCATACCCTTGGGTGTCTCATACTGCCCCGTACAGAAATGACACTTCCAAGCCCCTGATGCTTTGCCTGTGGCACCTACCAGATACATAAGAGCAAATGGAATCCCTTTCATTGGATGCCAGGCTTTAAAGTATTGTCCTTAGTACTGTGCCGATGCAAGGTTTTTTGGGGTGCAGTTTTGGGTTTGTTTTCCTCCATTTTGTGTTTCTGCGGCTTCGGTGGCCGGTGATCTGCGATCTTGGGAGTCGATTCCTGCGGGGTGCTGACCGAGGCCGAGTACATGTCCTGTAACTTCATCTGAAGCCATTCCTGCCGCTGGGAGCTATGTATGAACTCTCCATAGTTGTGCATAAGCTGCAACTCACTCACAGCCCGTCTCCTACACCAGATACGGACAGAAAGAGCATCTGGGTTTATTTTTAAACCATTACCTGTTAGTAAGATGTGCAGTCAGCTTGCCTGCTTCTTTTTTCTTAGTTGCTAATTCCACCTCCAAAACTGTCTTTGACTTGGGGATCTACATACATAGTAGCAATGGAGTAATAGCCTCTGGGATGGGACTGCAGCTGTGGGATAGCAGGTATAGTAGGGAGAGATGGTGCCTATAGTAGCAGTGGAGTAATAGCCTCTGGGATGGGACTGCAGCTGTGGGATAGCAGGTATAGTAGGGAGAGATGGTGCCTATAGTAGCAGTGGGATAATAGCCTCTGGGAAGGGACTGGGGCTGTGGGATAGCAGGTATAGTAGGGAGAGGTGGTGCCTATAGTAGCAGTGGGGGGATAATAGCCTCTGGGAAGGGACTGGGGCTGTGGGATAGCAGGTATAGTAGGGAGAGATGGTGCCTATAGTAGCAGTGGGGGGATAATAGCCTCTGGGAAGGGACTGGGGCTGTGGGATAGCAGGTATAGTAGGGAGAGATGGTGCCTATAGTAGCAGTGGGGGGATAATAGCCTCTGGGAAGGGACTGGGGCTGTGGGATAGCAGGTATAGTAGGGAGAGATGGTGCCTATAGTAGCAGTGGAGTAATAGCCTCTGGGATGGGACTGCAGCTGTGGGATAGCAGGTATAGTAGGGAGAGATGGTGCCTATAGTAGCAGTGGGATAATAGCCTCTGGGAAGGGACTGGGGCTGTGGGATAGCAGGTATAGTAGGGAGAGGTGGTGCCTATAGTAGCAGTGGGGGGATAATAGCCTCTGGGAAGGGACTGGGGCTGTGGGATAGAAGGTATAGTATGGAGAGATGGTGCCTATAGTAACAGTGGGGGGATAATAGCCTCTGGGAAGGGACTGGGGCTGTGGGATAGCAGGTATAGTATGGAGAGATGGTGCCTATAGTAGCAGTGGGGGGATAATAGCCACTGGGAAGGGACTGGGGCTGTGGGATAGCAGGTATAGTAGGGAGAGATGGTGCCTATAGTAGCAGTGGGGGATAATAGCCTCTGGGAAGGGACTGGGGCTGTGGGATAGCAGGTATAGTAGGGAGAGATGGTGCCTATAGTAGCAGTGGGGGGATAATAGCCTCTGGGAAGGGACTGGGGCTGTGGGATAGCAGGTATAGTAGGGAGAGATGGTGCCTATAGTAGCAGTGGGGGGATAATAGCCTCTGGGAAGGGACTGGGGCTGTGGGATAGCAGGTATAGTAGGGAGAGATGGTGCCTATAGTAGCAGTGGGGGGATAATAGCCTCTGGGAAGGGACTGGGGCTGTGGGATAGCAGGTATAGTAGGGAGAGATGGTGCCTATAGTAGCAGTGGGGGGATAATAGCCTCTGGGAAGGGACTGGGGCTGTGGGATAGCAGGTATAGTAGGGAGAGATGGTGCCTATAGTAGCAGTGGGGGGGATAATAGCCTCTGGGAAGGGACTGGGGCTGTGGGATACCAGGTATAGTAGGGAGAGATGGTGCCTATAGTAGCAGTGGGGGGGATAATAGCCTCTGGGAAGGGACTGGGGCTGTGAGATAGCAGGTATAGTAGGGAGAGATGGTGCCTATAGTAGCAGTGGGGGGATAATAGCCTCTGGGAAGGGACTGGGGCTGTGGGATAGCAGGTATAGTAGGGAGAGATGGTGCCTATAGTAGCAGTGGGGGGATAATAGCCTCTGGGAAGGGACTGGGGCTGTGGGATAGCAGGTATAGTAGGGAGAGATGGTGCCTATAGTAGCAGTGGGGGGATAATAGCCCCTGGGAAGGGACTGGGGCTGTGGGATAGCAGGTATAGTAGGGAGAGATGGTGCCTATAGTAGCAGTGGGGGGATAATAGCCTCTGGGAAGGGACTGGGGCTCTGGGATAGCAGGTATAGTAGGGAGAGATGGTGCCTATAGTAGCAGTGGGATAATAGCCTCTGGGAAGGGACTGGGGCTGTGGGATAGCAGGTATAGTAGGGAGAGATGGTGCCTATAGTAGCAGTGGGGGGATAATAGCCTCTGGGAAGGGACTGGGGCTGTGGGATAGCAGGTATAGTAGGGAGAGATGGTGCCTATAGTAGCAGTGGGGGGATAATAGCCTCTGGGAAGGGACTGGGACTGTGGGATAGCAGGTATAGTAGGGAGAGATGGTGCCTATAGTAGCAGTGGGGGGATAATAGCCTCTGGGAAGGGACTGGGGCTGTTTTCAGTATACAGAGGTACAAAATTTGAAGGTAAGATTTGTGCAGTGAAGAGCTGTATATTTGATGATCCTGATTATAAAAACCCACATTTTTTCAATATTCCAATCATAGAGCACATCATGCCATGAATTATATATTTCATACTACTGAAATCAAATAAACTCACTTTACGGGCCGGCAGCCACATTCCGTTAGGTACGATAATCCGCACAGGATAATTCCAATTTTGGTGAGATCAGTTAGAAAATTCATGGCACCTGTGAGAAAGTCAGTTGAAAAATATAACTAGTCCACACATTATTATTTTCTTATTATTACAGGTATGGGACCTGTAATTCAGAATGGGCTGGGGTTTTCTGGATAAGGGATCTTTCTGTGATTTGGATCTCCATAGTTTAAAGTGACACTGACACAATTTGTTTACACATTGTTTTGCCTCCAATAAGGATTTGTTATATCTTAGTTGGGATCAAGTACAGGTATAGGACCCATTATCCAGAATGCTCGGGACCAAGGGTATTCCGGATAAGGGGTCTTTCCGTAATTTGGATCTTCATACCTTAAGTCTATTAAAAAATCAATAAAACATTAAACTCAATAAGATTATTTTGCATCCAGTAAGGATTAATTATATCTTAGTTTGGATCAAATACAAAGCACTGTTTTATTTTTACAGAGAAAAAGAAAATCAATTTTTAAAATCTGAATTATTTGCTTATAATGGAGTCTATGGGAGACAGGCTTTCCGTAATTCGGAGCTTTCTGGATATCGGGTTTCCGGATAAGGGATCCTATACCTGTACAGGTACTGTTTTATTATTACAGAGAAAAGGGAATCATTTAACCATTAAATAAACCCAATAGGGCTGTTCTGCCCCCAATAAGGGGTAATTATATCTTAGTTGGGATCAAGTACAGGTACTGTTTTATTATTACAGAGAAAAGGGAATCATTTAACCATTAAATAAACCCAATAGGGCAGTTCTGCCCCCAATAAGGGGTAATTATATCTTAGTTGGGATCAAGTACAGGTACTGTTTTATTATTACAGAGAAAAGGGAATCATTTAACCATTAAATAAACCCAATAGGGCTGTTCTGCCCCAATAAGGGGTAATTATATCTTAGTTGGGATCAAGTACAGGTACTGTTTTATTATTACAGAGAAAAGGGAATCATTTAACCATTAAATAAACCCAATAGGGCTGTTCTGCCCCATTAAGGGGTAATTATATCTTAGCTGGGATCAAGTAGAAGGGAAATCATTTTAAAAAAACGGAATTATTTGGAGTCTATGGGACATGGTATTCCCGTAATTAGGAGCTTTCTAGATAACGGTTTCCAAAAAACGGATTGCATACCCGTACTATCATTATAAACTTACGTTTACCAGCCTATAAATATTTCAGTTCATCAAAGCATATTTCATTTTGGGAACAAAAAGTAATAAAAACCTTGAGCGGAGAGGAGGGTTACGTTACAGCGACAGGAAACCCGCAGTGCTGAAGCACGGAGTACGCGTTTAAATACGGAAGAGAATATATATAGTTTGCACTGGCTCCCGTTTCACAAATAAAAACATTTGGTCAGGGGGCCGGTGTTACGTTTCCTGGGCAGAAAAAAAAGAA
Source organism: Xenopus tropicalis (assembly GCF_000004195.4). Taxonomy (NCBI): domain Eukaryota; kingdom Metazoa; phylum Chordata; class Amphibia; order Anura; family Pipidae; genus Xenopus; species Xenopus tropicalis. The sequence continues at coordinate 6,892,283 of NC_030680.2, read as the reverse complement.
TTCATTTAAAAAAAAAAATTCCTTACATTTTGAAGCATAAACTCTGCCCCAAAAGAAAGGAAAAGTTGGAAGATTATTGCATAACTCTTACAATAATTCCAAGTGACATCGACCTCTATGAATAGTGCAAATAGTCCTTACATCACCCTGCGTCTCTGCCACTAAACTTAGTCTACGTGGGACCTGTAATGTAAACTCCAAATCTGAAGTGTTGCTTTCATTCATTGTAATGTAACCTTTTGGCCATACATGTTGTGTATGTAAACCGATGCCGCCCAAGGATGCTGCTGGCGGAACAGCTCCTTCTCCCTGAACGGCTTTTGACTTCATCTTTCTGCTATCCACCACAACACTAATTCTGTCTCCGACGCATTTTAAATTTAAAAAACATTCAATACATTTCTTTAGAAATTAAACCAGTTTTACAAAATCGAGACAAATTGTTAAAAATAAAACGTTGATTCCCTTTTCTCTGTAATAACAAGACAGTACCTGTACTTGATCCCAACTAAGATATAATTACCCCTTATTGGGGGCAGAACAGCCCTATTGGGTTTATTTCATGGTTAAATGATTCCCTTTTCTCTGTAATAATAAAACAGTACCTGTACTTGATCCCAACTAAGATATAATTACCCCTTATTGGGGCAGAACAGCCCTATTGGGTTTATTTAATGGTTAAATGATTCCCTTTTCTCTGTAATAATAAAACAGTACCTGTACTTGATCCCAACTAAGATATAATTACCCCTTATTGGGGGCAGAACAGCCCTATTGGGTTTATTTCATGGTTAAATGATTCCCTTTTCTCTGTACTAATAAAACAGTACCTGTACTTGATCCCAACTAAGATATAATTACCCCTTATTGGGGCAGAACAATCCTATTGGGTTTATTTCATGGTTAAATGATTCCCTTTTCTCTGTAATAATAAAACAGTACCTGTACTTGATCCCAACTAAGATATAATTACCCCTTATTGGGGCAGAACAGCCCTATTGGGTTTATTTAATGGTTAAATGATTCCCTTTTCTCTGTAATAATAAAACAGTACCTGTACTTGATCCCAACTAAGATATAATTACCCCTTATTGGGGCAGTACAGCCCTATTGGGTTTATTTAATGGTTAAATGATTCCCTTTCTCTGTAGTAATAAAACAGTACCTGTACTTGATCCCAACTTATAATTACCCCTTATTGGGGGCAGAACAGCCCTATTGGGTTTATTTAATGGTTAAATGATTCCCTTTTCTCTGTAATAATAAAACAGTACCTGTACTTGATCCCAACTAAGATATAATTACCCCTTATTGGGGCAGAACAGCCCTATTGGGTTTATTTAATGGATAAATGATTCCCTTTTCTCTGTAATAATTAAACAGTACCTGTACTTGATCCCAACAGAGCTATAGTTAATACGTATTGGAGGCAAAATAACGCCATTGGGGTTATTTAATGTTTAAATTATTTTTAAGCAGAATAAAGGTATGAAGATCTAAGAAAGATTTCTTATCCGGAAAACCCCAGGTCCCGAGCATTCTGGATAATAGATCCCATACCTGTACAAGATTAAATTCTTGATGGATAGATTTGAAATAAGAAAATAATTCTAATTTTAAAAAATGATTTCCTTTTCTTTATAGTAATACAGCAGTACCTTGAACTTGATCCCAACTACAGTAAAATGAATCCCTATGGAAGGCGAAACAATCCTTTTGGGTTTATTTCCTGTTTAAATTAGTTTTGAAGTAAAGTATAGTGATCCAAATTAAGGAAAGATCCCTTATCCAGAACCCATAGGTCCCTAGTATTCTGGATAACAGGTCCTATTTCTGCATGACCAGCATATTAAGCATCCTTAGTCGGCTTTAAAACTAAATTCAAGAACAGATGTAGCACAATGTATTTATAGGATAACGTAGAAGGCACCAAATACTCAACGGCAAATCTATATATTACAACACCTTGTACTCACTTTTGTTTTATCTTTGAGGGGTCCGGTGACGTAAAAAACCTGATATTGGAAAGAAAAATGTAGATGATATTGGATATTTATTAGTGAAACACAAACAAGCAAAACATTGATTCCAAGTTAAGTTCAAATTTCAAGATTTCCCTGTTTTAAATTGAAGATAAAGGGTTTTCATTTATGGTAACTATACAACTACAACTAACTATACAACTATCACTGTAACTATACAACTACAACTAACTATACAACTATCACTGTAACTATACAACTACTACTAACTATACAACGATCACTGTAACTATACAACTACTACTAACTATACAACGATCACTGTAACTATACAACTACTACTAACTATACAACTATCACTGTAACTATACAACTACTACTAACTATACAACTATCACTGTAACTATACAACTACTACTAACTATACAACTATCACTGTAACTATACAACTACTACTAACTATACAACGATCACTGTAACTATACAACTACTACTAACTATACAACTATCACTGTAACTATACAACTACTACTAACTATACAACTATCACTGTAACTATACAACTACTACTAACTATACAACGATCACTGTAACTATACAACTACTACTAACTATACAACGATCACTGTAACTATACAACTACTACTAACTATACAACGATCACTGTAACTATACAACTACTACTAACTATACAACTATCACTGTAACTATACAACTACAACTAACTATACAACGATCACTGTAACTATACAACGATCATTATAACTACAACTACATTATAACTACAACTACAGGTATCGGACCCCTTATCAGGAAACCTGTTATCCAGAAAGCTCTGAATTACTGAAAGCCCGTCTCCCATAGACTCCATTTTAATCAAATAATTCAGAATTTTAAAACTGATTTCCTTTTTTTCTGTAGTAATAAAACAGTACCTGTACTTGATCCTAACTAAGATATAATTACCCCTTATTGGGGGCAGAACAGCCCTATTGGGTTTATTTAATGGTTAAATGATTCCCTTTTCTCTGTAATAATAAAACAGTACCTGTACTTGATCCCAACTAAGATATAATTACCCCTTATTGGGGCAGAACAGCCCTATTGGGTTTATTTAATGGTTAAATGATTCCCTTTTCTCTGTAATAATAAAACAGTACCTGTACTTGATCCCAACTAAGATATAATTACCCCTTATTGGGGGCAGAACAGTCCTATTGGGTTTATTTAATGGTTAAATGATTCCCTTTTCTCTGTAATAATAAAACAGTACCTGTACTTGATCCCAACTAAGATATAATTACCCCTTATTGGGGCAGAACAGCCCTATTGGGTTTATTTCATGGTTAAATGATTCCCTTTTCTCTGTAATAATAAAACAGTATCTGTACTTGATCCCAACTAAGATATAATTACCCCTTATTGGGGGCAGAACAGCCCTATTGGGTTTATTTAATGGTTAAATGATTCCCTTTTCTCTGTAATAATAAAACAGTACCTGTACTTGATCCCAACTAAGATATAATTACCCCTTATTGGGGCAGAACAGCCCTATTGGGTTTATTTAATGGTTAAATGATTCCCTTTTCTCTGTAATAATAAAACAGTACCTGTACTTGATCCCAACTAAGATATAAATAATCCTTATCGGATGCAAAACAATCCTAATGGGTTTAATTAATGTTTTACTGATGTTTTAGTAGACTTAAGGTATGGAGATCCAAATTATGGAAAGACCCCTTATCCGGAATACCCTTGGCCCCGAGCATTCTGGATAATGGGTCCTATACCTGTACAACTATGGCTATAACTATACAACTATCGCTATAATTATACAACTATCGCTATAACTATACAACTATCGCTATAACTATACAACTATCGCTATAATTATACAACTATCGCTATAATTATACAACTATCGCTATAATTATACAACTATCGCTATAACTATACAACTATCACTATAATTATACAACTATCGCTATAACTATACAACTATCGCTATAACTATACAACTATCACTATAATTATACAACTATCGCTATAACTATACAACTATCACTATAATTATACAACTATCGCTATAATTATACAACTATCGCTATAATTATACAACTATCGCTATAACTATACAACTATCACTATAATTATACAACTATCACTATAACTATACAACTATCACTGTAACTATACAACTATTGCTGTAACTATACAACTATCACTCCTATATACACTCATATTTAGGAACCTGAGTAAAACGTTTGTTGAATATTACGGATTAAAGAAACATATTGGGATACACTTACCAGCTTGGGCTGTTTATTGTTGGCAGCACAAGTAAGTCCTTGAATGTTAATGAATTGATGGGTTTGTATACAGGGTTCCAAGTATGTCATTTATCACTCATGTGAATCTGGGAGGTTATATACCCTTCCAACTGATGTCACACCCATGCCTCTGTTATCTGTATACCTTATAGGGGCCTACATACACCCACCGGCCCGTTGTGTCCTCCCCTCCAAGGTTAACTCATTGCAGCCTCCGGGATACAGCTGTGCTCTCATCCTAGTAGTAAAATAAAACAGACAAAATCGGAAACGCATGATTAATACCAAAACTACTCGAGAGGCATAAAATATTGCCAGGAAGGACAGACGGCCACGGGTCATGGATTACGGAGCCGCAGAGCAGAGATTAAAATAAACCATAGTACAAAGCTGAGTAATCATATACATGTGCCGGCTGTAGGGATTTCATTTTAGAAGTCTGTTCCCCCAAAAAAAGCACATTTATTTGCATTACTCACAGGCTGTGGCTGTTTTTACTACAGTGAGAAAATTCTCATATAAAAAAAGATTCAATTGTAAATTTCTGGTTTTACTACTAACTCTTACTATAGCACATACATGGACATTTCATGAACAGATTTCACTTTATCAGTCAAAGGCAAAGTATAAAGCCTAGTTTTCTGTTGCAATACTTTACATTTGAAGGGAATAATTTAGACATGAAATAAACCCAATAGGGCTGTTCTGCCCCCAATAAGGGGTAATTATATCTTAGTTGGGATCAAGTACAGGTACTGTTTTATTATTACAGAGAAAAGGGAATCATTTAACCATGAAATAAACCCAATAGGGCTGTTCTGCCCCCAATAAGGGGTAATTATATCTTAGTTGGGATCAAGTACAGGTACTGTTTTATTATTACAGAGAAAAGGGAATCATTTAACCATTAAATAAACCCAATAGGGCTGTTCTGCCCCAATAAGGGGTAATTATATATTAGTTGGGATCAAGTACAGGTACTGTTTTATTATTACAGAGAAAAGGGAATCATTTAACCATTAAATAAACCCAATAGGGCTGTTCTGCCCCAATAAGGGGTAATTATATCTTAGTTGGGATCAAGTACAGGTACTGTTTTATTATTACAGAGAAAAGGGAATCATTTAACCATTAAATAAACCCAATAGGGCTGTTCTGCCCCAATAAGGGGTAATTATATATTAGTTGGGATCAAGTACAGGTACTGTTTTATTATTACAGAGAAAAGGGAATCATTTAACCATTAAATAAACCCAATAGGGCTGTTCTGCCCCAATAAGGGGTAATTATATCTTAGTTGGGATCAAGTACAGGTACTGTTTTATTATTACAGAGAAAAGGGGAATCATTTAACCATTAAATAAACCCAATAGGGCTGTTCTGCCCCAATAAGGGGTAATTATATCTTAGTTGGGATCAAGTACAGGTACTGTTTTATTATTACAGAGAAAAGGGAATCATTTAACCATTAAATAAACCCAATAGGGCTGTTCTGCCCCCAATAAGGGGTAATTATATCTTAGTTGGGATCAAGTACAGGTACTGTTTTATTATTACAGAGAAAAGGGAATCATTTAACCATTAAATAAACCCAATAGGGCTGTTCTGCCCCCAATAAGGGGTAATTATATCTTAGTTGGGATCAAGTACAGGTACTGTTTTATTATTACAGAGAAAAGGGAATCATTTAACCATTAAATAAACCCAATAGGGCTGTTCTGCCCCAATAAGGGGTAATTATATCTTAGTTGGGATCAAGTACAGGTACTGTTTTATTATTACAGAGAAAAGGGGAATCATTTAACCATTAAATAAACCCAATAGGGCTGTTCTGCCCCAATAAGGGGTAATTATATCTTAGTTGGGATCAAGTACAGGTACTGTTTTATTATTACAGAGAAAAGGGAATCATTTAACCATTAAATAAACCCAATAGGGCTGTTCTGCCCCCAATAAGGGGTAATTATATCTTAGTTGGGATCAAGTACAGGTACTGTTTTATTATTACAGAGAAAAGGGAATCATTTAACCATTAAATAAACCCAATAGGGCTGTTCTGCCCCCAATAAGGGGTAATTATATCTTAGTTGGGATCAAGTACAGGTACTGTTTTATTATTACAGAGAAAAGGGAATCATTTAACCATGAAATAAACCCAATAGGGCTGTTCTGCCCCCAATAAGGGGTAATTATATCTTAGTTGGGATCAAGTACAGGTACTGTTTTATTATTACAGAGAAAAAGGAAACCATTTTAAAAAATGTGAATTATTTGATTAAAATTGAATCTATGGGAGATTGCCTTTCGGTAAGTCAAAACTTTCTGGATAATGGGTTTCCGGATAAGGGGTCCGATACCTGTATTATTGTCTCTTTTTTTTTTAAGTAAATTAATGCTTGTCAAAGGCTGATAAACCAATAAAAAAATTTTTTAGCTTTTATTCCAGTTATTCCAATTTATTTTTCTCAGTGTATTCATTAAGAATTGGAATTGTCAGAGGGAACATTTTTTTAATTGTTCATTTATTGTTATTTTTTTTTTTTTATTTCTTTAGAAATTAGAAATTTCGGTAACTTATTATTACTGAAAATTATATTTATGAATATTTAAAATATTTATTGAAAAATTATAAATAGGGAGAAAACTTATTAAATAAGACTCAGTGGGGAAGAATGCAATTTTTCCTATAAATGAAACATTTATAAAAAAGTTTAAAAAAGTGTCCTAGTCTTTTTTTTTTATGAAACCTGGTATTATTTAATATCATGTCATAAATTATAATTTTACAGGGCTTTCTGGTCCAAGCAATCGAAGCTGTACAAAGAGACAGACGTCCATAATTAATCAAGAAGAAGATGAGACAAATCCTCTTTGTTGCCTCAGAATGGGGAAAAAAAAATCCTACAGAATTAAAATGGCACCCAAACCTGTCTTGAAGCTTTTTAATGTCTCTGCTAGTTCAAGCCCTTCATGGGAAAGAATTCGACAGCTTCACAGCTTTATAGCAAATAATTCCCTCTGCCATTTAACCTTTTATTCTTGAACCAACATATATATTTGTAGCTGTAATATTGGTGTGTAGGCGCCATCTCAGTGCCTTGTGCCAAAGTCTGAGCTTTCAGCCAGCGCTACACATTAGAACTGCTTTCAGCTAACCTATTGTTTCTCCTACTCCCATGTAACTGGAGGAGTCCCAAGCCGGACTTGGATTTCTTACTATTGAGTGCTATTCTGATACCTACTAGGAGCTGCTATCTTGCTCCCTTCCCATTGTTCTGCTGTTCGGCTGCTGGGGGTGGGGGGGACATCACTCCAACTTGCAGCGCAGCAGTAAAGTGTGCCTGAGTCTGAGCTTTCAGCCAGCGCTACACATTAGAACTGCTTTCAGCTAACCTATTGTTTCTCCTGCTCCCATGTAACTGGAGGAGTCCCAAACCAGACTTGGATTTCTTACTATTGAGTGCTATTCTGATACCTACTGGGAGCTGCTATCTTGCTCCCTTCCCATTGTTCTGCTGATCAGCTGCTGGGGGTGAGGGGGGGGGGATATCACTCTAACTTGCAGCGCAGCAGTAAAGTGTGCCTGAGTCTGAGCTTTCAGAAGGAGCCAGTGCTACACATTAGAACTGCTTTCAGCTAACCTATTGTTTCGTCTACTCCCATGTAACTGGAGGAGTCCCAAGCCGGACTTGGATTTCTTACTATTGAGTGCTATTCTGATACCTACTGGGAGCTGCTATCTTGCTCCCTTCCCATTGTTCTGCTGATCAGATGCTGGGGGTGAGGGGGGGGGGATATCACTCTAACTTGCAGCGCAGCATTAAAGTGTGCCTGAGTCTGAGCTTTCAGAAGGAGCCAGTGCTACACATTAGAAATGCTTTCAGCTAACCTATTGTTTCGTCTACTCCCATGTAACTGGAGGAGTCCCAAGCCAAACTTGGATTTCTTACTATTGAGTGCTATGAGCTATCAAGCTATGAGCTTGAGCGGGATGTTTCAGCTGAACTCACATGGTCTGAGAAGGACTGACTTACCCTCAATGAGGTGCAAAGTCACCTGCCCATGCTTTCAGTGCAGCCCGGTCTCGGGGCATGCGTGGTATGCCACAAAGTGTTGGGTTAATGCAGTATGTCACATTTCTGAGATGGTTACACAAGCACAGCAGGACCTTAAAAGAGTGTGAAAACCTTTCGGGGAAGATAAATGGTTGTCACTCGGGATCTCCACTATGCCAAGATAGAAACATTCTCAAGCCGCATTTAGAAAGGTTACATCACTGTCATCTGAAATATCACGCATTGCCACCGTAGACAACCTAAAAGGGCTAAAGGCAATAAATATTCCACTTAGCCATTTTCACCAAACCGATTGATCTGTCGTAGGCTCTTCTAGCCCCGTTTGTGCGTGTCAAATGGCATCGACCTCCAAACATTAAAATAGGTCATATTGCTGTTCGACTATTTGGGTTCCCCAAAGCCTTGCCATTAGCTTGCATTGCACGGGAATCCATTTGTAGCCACATAAAAGCCGCAGGATTCGAGTTATCAATCTGTAGTGTAAAAGCCACAAGTGATTGGGATTCTGGGGTTCCAAATATCAGTGGCCATACACCTTCAGATCCGCTCGCTTGGCAATGTCGCCAATCGAGTGGATCTTCTCCCGATATCCCCACCTACGGATGGGTGATATCGGGAGAATCCAGGCTAATTCGGTTTATTATTTCGTTAATTATAACAAAGGGTATAGGCAAAGTCGATTTGGGGACCGCATCAACCAGCCGATTCGGTCCCCGATCCGACTAGATTTTTTAAGATTTCAGGCCAGATATCGGTTGGGCAGGCCCATTGGTAGTGTCCATACACAGGCCGATTAGCTGGCGAATCGGTCCCTTGGACCGATTCCGCAGCTTATCGGCCCATGTAGGGGCAGAAACGAGAGGCCTGCCCGACCGATATCTGGCTTAAAATGAGTCGGATCGGGGACCGCATTGGCTCATTGATGCGGTCCCTGGGCCCCCAGGGCCGAACGATCGAATAATTTTGTTTTTTTACCTACACACTCCCCGATATTGCCCACCCGTAGGTGGGGATATCGGGTGAAGATCCGCTCGCCGACCGATATCGGTAGCTAGAATTGGCCCGTGTATGGGCACCTTTAGGGGTGCTTGTTTATTTAAGGGGTCACAGTGGAAATGCCCTGGTCACCAAGAACATGCAATGGATCCAGGCCAATTGTATGGGGCTATCAATGGGCAAAGACTTAAATGTCAGCTCTATACATTCTACATTTGTCAACACATAAAAGCCTTCATCATATAGTAATACAAATAAAAGCTTCTCCTTTTTGTTGGTTCTTCCATTCCCCTTTTGTTCTGCTTAAGTGCCATGAAGTTGATCTTCTCCTTTGGCAACCGTATGGATATTGTTTTCCAGAATTTCATTTCTTCTGATTGGGTCTGGCTATCTTCGTCCACTTTGCCCTTCAAATCCTTTGAAAATGAACGTGTTTTTCAATAAATTGGCTCGTAATATTACAATGGAAAACAGCTTCAAGTAATGAATGATGAGCAGAAAATATGTTGCAACAGTTCCAGAAATATTAAAGTCTCCCACACAGTCAGGATGACTTGCAAATCTGTATAAACGTCCCCCCCCCCCACCTTGCTATTATCTATTACACTAGAGAGGCACCAAATCCATAATCGTTGGATTTTGCCAAACCCTTCACAGAATGATTAGCCGAATAAGAACCTAATTCAGACCCTTATGTGTATTTTCAAATGTGAGTACAACAGACAAAATTGCATAATCTACACACAAAAATGTGTTCAGTCGTCCACTGCATTGCATTGTATCTCAACACTAAACAACACGTTGCCAATGAAACTGCTGCAAATCGAAGTCAAGGCCAAGTGTAGAGGAGCTGAGACCTGGAACAGACTGGAGCGACTCTGTATGGAGAGATCTTGGAGAGTCTGTACTGCCCCCAGACTATGTGCATCCCACACCTGTTATGGTTACGTTGAGCTTAGTACTTTCAGCCTATTTTCATAATAAAGTCTACTCTTCTATCAACTAAAACTCCTTCTTGTCCATTCATCACATTTTGGGTAAGGCTTATATTTTGGCACAGTCTCTCTGTGTTTTGGCTCCTTTCTTTCATCCCTCTGAATATGGTTTAATAGAAAGGGATAACCCTCAAAGATCTGGACACCTTAAACCAGTGATTCCCAACCAGTGGCTCAGGGGCAACATGTTGCTCCCCAACGCCTTGGATGTTGCTCCCAAACCCCTTGGATGTTGCTCCCAAACCCCTTGGATGTTGCTCCCCAACCCCTTGGATGTTGCTCCCCAACCCCTTGGATGTTGCTCCCCAACCCCTTGGATGTTGCTCCCCAACCCCTTGGATGTTGCTCCCAAACCCCTTGGATGTTGCTCCCCAACCCCTTGGATGTTGCTCCCAAACCCCTTGGATGTTGCTCCCCAACCCCTTGGATGTTGCTCCCCAACCCCTTGGATGTTGCTCCCCAACCCCTTGGATGTTGCTCCCCAACCCCTTGGATGTTGCTCCCCAACCCCTTGGAAGTTGCTCCCCAACCCCTTGGATGTTGCTCCCCAACCCCTTGGATGTTGCTCCCAAACCCCTTGGATGTTGCTCCCCAACCCCTTGGATGTTGCTCCCCAACCCCTTGGATGTTGCTCCCAAACCCCGTGGATGTTGCTCCCAAACCCCTTAGATGTTGCTCCCAAACCCCTTGGATGTTGCTCCCAAACCCCGTGGATGTTGCTCTCCAATCCCTTGGATGTTCCTGACTTGGGGGCAAATTTTGGTTGAATAAAAACAAGATTTACTACCAAATTAAGTCCCCTGCAAGCTGATAGGGTGCATAGAGGCTGCCTAATAGCCAATCACAGCCCTTATTTGGCTCTTCCATTAACTTTTTTGATGCTTGTGCTGCTCTCCAAGTCCAAGGTTGGGGACCCCCTGCCTTAATCCATGGACTCTAAACCCCTCTTCCAGGGCACAAACTTCTTTGTAGTATCCTTCTTTTCACAATTCTTTATTGTATACTCTCAGTTGGGTCGTAGAGATTACACCGTGCTTATGTCATGATTTTATCTTTCTTATGCTATGATGCAAACTTTCTGACGACAGCAACAACGACAATCATTTTAGTTGTCTGCAATCCCGATGCTATCATTCTATCCTGCCAATATTACCATTACCAGCATCATCATAGAGAAACTCCATTGTCTATCAGATACTCTGACATCATCAATCAACCTTTCTTCATTCGTTCTGATATCATGACATCATAACTCTATTTGGCTGAAATCTTAGTTTCTTACTGGAATTGTTTCACCTTGATGACCTCATGTGTGTATTGTAGTTAGCAGTTTAATACTTTTTCATGAAAGTTGGTAAAGGTTACAGTTCTTTGTATTTTCTCAGGCACCCCTCCAGCGAAAGCGAGCTGTACAGACAGGACAGTGTGTGAGAACACTCATTCTTACCATTCCTGCTCTCTTCCCACACCTCCAGCCAATGCATGCCCACTTACATGTTGCGGAGTCAAGTCTCAGGGACATTCCTCCTGTAAACGTCTGATTTATTATTTGGTAGATACTATATGATGTTGTCACATTCTATTTGTTGGAAGCTGTACGACACGGCCCTACAAACCTTATATGGCCATGTACCCACAGAACCTCTGATCCAATTAGTTATAATTAAGCTAAAAAATATATTCACCGACACCTAAATAAGACAGTACTTACCAGTTACATTGGACCTTTTGTCCCTAATAAAAACAACTTTGTATTGTGTGTGTGTGTGTGTATATATATATATATATATATATATATAAACAGTTCTTAAGCTGCACACCAAAAGTTAGGGACAATACCTGGGTGCCAGAGCAATATAGCAATATAGGCAAACGAGAGAAAAAGAACGGCACTCGCAGGAAATTTTTACACCAAAGACAACATATGATTTGAAAAAACGTGAGGTTTCTTTATTGGTCCGACGTTTCAGTTCCCACAGGAACTTTCCTCAGGGACAGCAGTATTGTGTTATACAGTGAACGCCTTTTTAAATCCAAAAGGGCGCCAAAGTGGTTGCCAAGCAACCATCAACATATACAAACAGCAACATACAGTGCATATAGGACATACAAAGTACGTAAAAAACAAACAAGGGTCATATTATAACCATGCCCATATATGTAGGGCAATGGGGCGGGTGAAAGGAGGCAAAACAAAAGGGATAATCTGATATACACATAAGTTTCCAGAGCGCATCGATCTAGCGCATATAGTTTATGCAAGCAGGAGAGACACTGTTACATTCTTATAATAGCCAGCGTCAAAGGTGGATCCGCCAGCCTTCCCATCCAAAGTCTGAGACACACATCCCTTACCCGACTCATCGTATGATCAGCCCGTCCGTGCCCAACGCTATGCCGCTCTGCTATCTTACCGTTAGCCACCCGTACTTCCGACCAGTCACGGGTGGTTGCTAGGCAACCCGTCAGAGGTGAGGGGATTCGGTAATCCCTCAAGCGCAAGCAGTATCATTATTGTTGAGACTCGCGCAGTCACGTACATTATTTAGCCCAGGGTGGCAGGCAGGTCTCGTGGCCCCAACACAGCAGGGCCAGAGGTCTGCGCCAGTCCTATATCCAGCTGCGTGGCTCTTTAGAGTCGCTGACCCCCAAGGGGGGTAGGAGCGGATTTGGTAATGCTATAGGCGCAACTCACTTGAGGGTAATTGCCTATCTGTGTAACGCTTGGCCCTACGCAGGGCAACTTATTATAAGCAGACATGAACGTCCTTTGTACACTGGTCCAGTTCTGTTTATGCTACAGTTAATTCCCACCTGACACACAACTTGGGGCAGCAGGCGTGCCCTTGGGTCCTTTTACCCACTATGATAGATGTCCCGCGTGGGACCTAACAGGAAAGATGCCCCCGCGTGGGGACACGTGTCTATACCCGGGTCCGTTAATATATGCCTCTGCTTATAATAAGTTGCCCTGCGTAGGGCCAAGCGTTACACAGATAGGCAATTACCCTCAAGTGAGTTGCGCCTATAGCATTACCAAATCCGCTCCTACCCCCCTTGGGGGTCAGCGACTCTAAAGAGCCACGCAGCTGGATATAGGACTGGCGCAGACCTCTGGCCCTGCTGTGTTGGGGCCACGAGACCTGCCTGCCACCCTGGGCTAAATAATGTACGTGACTGCGCGAGTCTCAACAATAATGATACTGCTTGCGCTTGAGGGATTACCGAATCCCCTCACCTCTGACGGGTTGCCTAGCAACCACCCGTGACTGGTCGGAAGTACGGGTGGCTAACGGTAAGATAGCAGAGCGGCATAGCGTTGGGCACGGACGGGCTGATCATACGATGAGTCGGGTAAGGGATGTGTGTCTCAGACTTTGGATGGGAAGGCTGGCGGATCCACCTTTGACGCTGGCTATTATAAGAATGTAACAGTGTCTCTCCTGCTTGCATAAACTATATGCGCTAGATCGATGCGCTCTGGAAACTTATGTGTATATCAGATTATCCCTTTTGTTTTGCCTCCTTTCACCCGCCCCATTGCCCTACATATATGGGCATGGTTATAATATGACCCTTGTTTGTTTTTTACGTACTTTGTATGTCCTATATGCACTGTATGTTGCTGTTTGTATATGTTGATGGTTGCTTGGCAACCACTTTGGCGCCCTTTTGGATTTAAAAAGGCGTTCACTGTATAACACAATACTGCTGTCCCTGAGGAAAGTTCCTGTGGGAACTGAAACGTCGGACCAATAAAGAAACCTCACGTTTTTTCAAATCATATGTTGTCTTTGGTGTAAAAATTTCCTGCGAGTGCCGTTCTTTTTCTCTCGTTTGCCTATATATATATATATATATATAATTAGTACAGTGTATATTTGTATTTATACATATGTGTAGGAGGTGCCATAGTGTTTCCCTTAGACAGTACAGTATGGGGGTACAGCTTATTGTGTGCCCAGAACATTCCCTCTCTGTATATTTGTATTTATACATATGGGTAGGGGGTGCCATAGTGTTTCCCTTAGACAGTACAGTATGGGGGTACAGCTTATTGTGTGCCCAGAACATTCCTTCTCTGTATATTTGTATTTATACATATGGGTAGGGGGTGCCATAGTGTTTCCCTTAGACAGTACAGTATGGGGGTACAGCTTATTGTGTGCCCAGAACATTCCTTCTCTGTATATTTGTATTTATACATATGGGTAGGGGGTGCCATAGTGTTTCCCTTAGACAGTACAGTATGGGGGTACAGCTTATTGTGTGCCCAGAACATTCCTTCTCTGTATATTTGTATTTATACATATGGGTAGGAGGTGCCATAGTGTTTCCCTTAAACAGTACAGTATGGGGGTACAGCTTATTGTGTGCCCAGAACATTCCTTCTCTGTATATTTGTATTTATACATATGGGTAGGAGGTGCCATAGTGTTTCCCTTAGACAGTACAGTATGGGGGTACAGCTTATTGTGTGCCCAGAACATTCCTTCTCTGTATATTTGTATTTATACATATGGGTAGGGGGTGCCATAGTGTTTCCCTTAGACAGTACAGTATGGGGGTACAGCTTATTGTGTGCCCAGAACATTCCTTCTCTGTATATTTGTATTTATACATATGGGTAGGGGGTGCCACAGTGTTTCCCTTAGACAGTACAGTATGGGGGTACAGCTTATTGTGTGCCCAGAACATTCCTTCTCTGTATATTTGTATTTATACATATGGGTAGGAGGTGCCATAGTGTTTCCCTTAGACAGTACAGTATGAGGGTACAGCTTATTGTGTGCCCAGAACATTCCTTCTCTGTATATTTGTATTTATACATATGGGTAGGAGGTGCCATAGTGTTTCCCTTATAATATAACAAATGGTGCCTCTGTATGTGCAACTACATAGAAATAGAGACAAACAAGATGTAGTCTCCCTATAAATAAGTCTTAAATAAGATGTAACCATTGCAGGTATCTGAGGGGGCTGGCGTGCAGCCTGGGAACATGATGAGTGCTGGGTGCTACCGTACCCTCCCCGCACCTGTGTCCCATTGTCACAGTGGGAGACGCTGTGAGCCAATGACCCTGACCAAGTGCCGCTCATACTGGCACCCTGAGCTCATACTGGCGGGGGCACGGATCCCGCAGTCACTGCTGCAGCACCTGTCACATAATGACTTTCCCATCACGCCGGGAATGGCAGCAATGTTGTCAAACACTGGGAATGTTTGTTTGTATTACGGCTGCGGTTTTATAAGATTAATTAAAGCAGTGTGGCCTTCTGCTGTGTGGATTTGAGCCTCTTCATTATAAACACAGGGGATATATGAGACATTGCTGGTTTGTTTGGGTTGGCAGTGTCTCTCTTTCTCCCATCTATTCAGCTCTACCCTCTCTTCCATTGAGCTCCATCGATCTGATAACAACCCAGCTGCATAGTTACTTAGTTAAGTTGGGTTGAAAAAAAACAAATTCCATCAAGTTCAACCCCTCTAAATTAACAAATATACACACACTCTAACCATCCTATCGATACAATCATATATATATATATATATATATATCTATATATAGCAATATATACCAATATCTATAAAATCCTTCGTATGGACTGGAGCCCAAAACCGCAGGTGAGGCCTTACCAGGGACCTATGAAGAAGCATAATTATTTTTTCATTTCTTGTGGTAATGCTGCTTATAAACAACACTTCATTTTCTTTAGTAGCCACTAAATGACACTGCCTAGGGTTACACAGCTTGTTATCCATAAACCCCCCCCCCATCTCAGTGCATTGCGCCTGAGTCTGAGCTTTCAGAAGGAGCCAGCGCTACACATTAGAACTGCTTTCAGCTAACCTATTGTTTCTCCTACTCCCATGTAACTGGAGGAGCCCAAGCCGGACTTGGATTTCTTACTATTGAGTGCTATTCTGATACCTACTGGGAGCTGCTATCTTGCTCCCTTCCCATTGTTCTGCTGATCGGCTGCTGGGGGTGAGGGGGGGGGATATCACTCCAACTTGCAGCGCAGCAGTAAAGTGTGCCTGAGTCTGAGCTTTCAGCCAGCGCTACACATTAGAACTGCTTTCAGCTAACCTATTGTTTCTCCTACTCCCATGTAACTGGAGGAGTCCCAAGCCGGACTTGGATTTCTTACTATTGAGTGCTATTCTGATACCTACTGGGAGCTGCTATCTTGCTCCCTTCCCATTGTTCTGCTGATCGGCTGCTGGGGGGGAGGGGGGGGTTGGATATCACTCCAACTTGCAGCGCAGCAGTAAAGTGTGCCTGAGTCTGAGCTTTCAGCCAGCGCTACACATTAGAACTGCTTTCAGCTAACCTATTGTTTCTCCTACTCCCATGTAACTGGAGGAGTCCCAAGCCGGACTTGGATTTCTTACTATTGAGTGCTATTCTGATACCTACTGGGAGCTGCTATCTTGCTCCCTTCCCATTGTTCTGCTGATCGGCTGCTGGGGGGGAGGGGGGGGTGGATATCACTCCAACTTGCAGCGCAGCAGTAAAGTGTGCCTGAGTCTGAGCTTTCAGAAGGATTCGGCGCTACACATTAGAACTGCTTTCTGCTAACCTATTGTTTCTCCTACTCCCATGTAACTGGAGGAGTCCCAAGCCGGACTTGAATTTCTTACTATTGAGTGCTATGCTGATTCCTACTAGGAGCTGCTATCTTGCTCCCTTCCCATTGTTCTGCTGATCGGCTCCTGGGGGTGAGGGGGGGGGGATATCACTCCAACTTGCAGCGCAGCAGTAAAGTGTGAGTGAAGTTTATCAGAGCACAGGTCACATGGCTGTGGCACCCTGGGAAATGAAGAATATGGCTAGCCCCATGGGAAAAACAGATTACAATGCAGGATTCTGCTGGAGAAGCTCTATTAACTGATGGGTTTTTAAAAAAAACATGTTTTCCCATGACAGTATTGCTTCAAGTTCCATCTGTTCCACTTAGTTTAAATCCCTTTGTGCTTTCCAATGAGCTTATTATCAAGCCTTTATGTTGTACGCCATATCAAGCATAATTGTTGCTACACTCAGTCACTCTCTTCTCTTCATCATTTTACTCACAGTACCCACGATAATGAACCATCAAGTCTTTACAACATTCTTTACTCGCAGGCTATACAACAATTTATAATAGACCCCCTTCTACTGAGATCCAGGCCTTGAATTCTTTTACCTGACCTCCATCATTAGAGTGCCCCATTTGTCTTCTATTTCCAAATGGCCTGTCTCTCCCTTCCCTTTGCTGAGATCCATCCCTCCCCTCCTTCCAGCTGAGCTTTGTCTTTTCCATCCTTTCAACTCTACTCATGAAGCCTTTTCCATCTACAGAGTTCAATATGTGACTTAACTTATAATTAGTTTTGTCCCCTCACATCAACGTACATTCACATTTCCCCTCGTTTCAGCTATGCTGTATCACTCCCTATCATCCCTACTCAATCTCTTCCTCTGAGCCCCTACCTTGTGCTAAAATAAACCCCTCTCGTTAGACAGTCCATCTAAGCAAAATGCTCATCAATGGTATACATGAAGTACAGCGCCATCTAGTGACTAGATACCATCAAACAAAGTCAATAAATACCTGATTGGATCCTATGGCGCCAATTCACTAAAATCACGGTTAGGAAAAAATTCGGAGTAACTGCGATAATTTCTGATGTTCTAAAATGTAACAAAAATGCTTTTATCGGTTGTACAAAAATATCGTAATTGCCTTCCGAAAATCACGAAATCTTCAGATCCGAACGTTTGTAAACAACACGAAGGCCTTTCTGGCTTTAAAACCTTCAATGCACGATTTTGGAAGCCTCCCATAGGACTCAATGGCACTTCGACAGATCCAACCTGGCAAAAAGAGAGCCACAATACCAAAGCTTGAATGAATTCCGAAATGGTCCTAGTCATTGCGAAAAGTTCGACTTTTTGTGGAAGTCAATGAAAGGCACGAAATAGTTGCGGAATTTTAACAAAATTATCATGGACTTTAGGAAATGTTCGATAAGTTAAGCTGGCCATACACGCACCGATAATATTGTACGAAACCTCGTTTCGTACAATATTCGGTGCGTGTATGGAAAGTCGGTGAGGCGATATCGGTCGAGTCGCTGATCGGGCGGGTTAGAAGATTTTGATTGGGCACCATTGAAGGCACCCGAGCAAAATCTATGTTCAGGGCTGAATCGGCAGAAGGAGGTAGAAATCCTATTGCTTCTACCTCCATATCTGACGATTCAGCCCTGAATGTCAGTGGAGGGTTGGAAAGATCTTTCGAGGGTCCGATGGTCGCACAAAAGATCGAAAATCACCACGTGTGTAGCCAGCTTTAGAAAAAATACGATTTTATCTCATAAATACTTAACCCAGACCTCTTTTTCTTCAGCACCAAAATGGAGCTCAACTCTAAATTTTTCACTCTTGAGTAATCAGTCCAAATTATTTAATTTATTTATTAAATATAATATTGCATTACAGTTGTTTTGGGTTCTTTTTGTGTCTGGAAGGGTAAAAAGTGAAGGTGAAACAGTAGGCATGATTTGGGTGTAATTAGATATGGCCTGGTTATGAATGGGCATTTTGGCCAAAAAATATCATGTGAGCAACCCTGCTCCAGGAAACCAGCCACAGATGTAGCTCGGTTATATTTACTGGCCACCACCTTGGTGACTACTGAGTAGGTATGAAGCTTATTGGGCCTATGAAGCTAAATTGACCACCCCCCCAATTATTATGTTATCAGGGCTCATACACCAATCAGTAGGATTTCAGCAGGACTCAGACAAATTCATGCTCCTGTCCGAACCAAATCCCAATCTCTTTTCCTTTTCCTGATTTACAAATCCAAAATAATGGATTTGGTGCATCCCTAGCCACCACTGAACCAGACTTGGCTGCACCATAAAACTAAACGTAAAACCAAACCCACAAGGTAATTTGATCAACACTGTAGTAAATTATAGAGAAACTGTGGAAAATAACGAGAAAAAAAAAAACATTCTCAGCCAAACACATTTTTCTTACAAAAATATTCGAAGAAAAGTTTTTACTCAAATTCTCGCCTAAACACTAGTAAATTAGTGGCAGGGTTGCCAGTTTTTTTCCTGTCAGGTTTCCAAAGTACAAACCCACCGGGGTAGTTTTTGGGGCCTTGTAGTTTGTAGTCTGGAAACTAGCCAAAGTTTTTCCCCCCTAGTGTGCCTGTTCCACTGCATGCTGGGTAATGTAGTTTGTATCTAACAATTAGCCTACAGCTAGGATTAATATAAAACTACAATACCCAGCATGCAATTGGGCAGTATAGACAGGGGCTTTATTTTGTATTCCTATTTGCTCTTTCAGGCTCAACCTGTCTGCCTTACAACCAGCTCCCTGCTCTATAGGGTATGTGGTACTTCTTTAGTGACTTCCCAGCTGGACTGGGCACAGAGGGAATTATCAGCCATCCCAGTAACTGAAGAGGGGGCACAGGGCATGGGAAGTGATTACACACTTTAAAAAGGCAGGTTTTCCCATGTATACTGGTTTTAGAACTGACTTGGCTAATTTGGACACAAGTTAGTTCTAATCACCTGTATGGGATGGAAAGGGAAAAGCTACAGGGCCACCTATACCCCTCACACAGAAGGCTAGCTGGGGTAATGGGCAAGTTCCTGTCACAACAAGTTGTACTACAGACTGTCACACTGCAAGACGTCCGGCCAGCTCTCGCGAGATTTGCAATTTGCGAAGCGGGAAGTCCCGCGAGATTAGCGCAGTGTGAGGGGCCGGAGCGGCAGTTCTCGCGAGAGTTGGATAATACTCGGAACTGGGGAGGAGGCCGAGGTACGGGAGCTGCTGGCCCCATGGTGCTGTGAGGCCGAGTGCAGGTAAGGATGGTTCGTGGTCTAATGATCGGAACTAGCGGGGAAATGGGATGAGAAGTGGCGGAATGTTGGGGGTGGCATGGCGGCTCCGGGTTGTGTCAGTGAGGGGAGACGGGGAGAGATGACAGGGCTATTACGCTGGGTTGGGGGGCAGAACTGTGCGATGTTGTGTCTGTGCGGCAGGGCTTGGGCAGCTGCTGGGGTAGGGCGGTGTTTGAGGGGTACACAGGGATGGGGGTGCTGGGTGTCACACAGGGGCGGTTGTTGTGTGAGGAGGTAGCAATTATATCTGTGTGTGAGGGGACTGTATCTGGGCCTGTGTGTGAGGGGACTGTATCTGGGCCTGTGTGTGAGGGGACTGTATCTGGGCCTGTGTGTGAGGGGACTGTATCTGGGCCTGTGTGTGAGGGGACTGTATCTGGGCCTGTGTGTGAGGGGACTGTATCTGGGCCTGTGTGTGAGGGGACTGTATCTGGGCCTGTGTGTGAGGGGACTGTATCTGGGCCTGTGTGTGAGGGGACTGTATCTGGGCCTGTGTGTGAGGGGACTGTATCTGGGCCTGTGTGTGAGGGGACTGTATCTGGGCCTGTGTGTGAGGGGACTGTATCTGGGCCTGTGTGTGAGGGGACTGTATCTGGGCCTGTGTGTGAGGGGACTGTATCTGGGCCTGTGTGTGACTGTATCTGGGCCTGTGTGTGAGGGGACTGTATCTGGGGAGAGGGGGCAGGACTAGGGGTGCTGTGTGAGGAAAACTAGTTCAGTGGGGACTATATGAGGCAGTGTGTGGGTAACAGTACTACTGGGGGGGCAGGGCTAGGGGTGCGCGGGTAACAGTACTACTGGGGGGCAGGGCTAGGGGTGCGCGGGTAACAGTACTACTGGGGGGGGCAGGGCTAGGGGTGCGCGGGTAACAGTACTACTGGGGGGGGCAGGGCTAGGGGTGCGCGGGTAACAGTACTACTGGGGGGGCAGGGCTAGGGGTGCGCGGGTAACAGTACTACTGGGGGGGCAGGGCTAGGGGTGCGCGGGTAAGTACTACTCTAGGGGTGCGCGGGTAACAGTACTACTGGGGGGCAGGGCTAGGGGTGCGCGGGTAACAGTACTACTGGGGGGCAGGGCTAGGGGTGCGCGGGTAACAGTACTACTGGGGGGGCAGGGCTAGGGGTGCGCGGGTAACAGTAACTACTGGGGGGGCAGGGCTAGGGGTGCGCGGGTAACAGTACTACTGGGGGGCAGGGCTAGGGGTGCGCGGGTAACAGTACTACTGGGGGGCAGGGCTAGGGGTGCGCGGGTAACAGTACTACTGGGGGGCAGGGCTAGGGGTGCGCGGGTAACAGTACTACTGGGGGGCAGGGCTAGGGGTGCGCGGGTAACGGTACTACTGGGGGGCAGGGCTAGGGGTGCGCGGGTAACAGTACTACTGGGGGGCAGGGCTAGGGGTGCGCGGGTAACAGTACTACTGGGGGGCAGGGCTAGGGGTTCTCTGTGCCAGGAACATGACTGGGCATATTGCTGTAAGGGGTGTGATTAGAACTGTCAGAGACAGACTTATGGGCAATTGTGTAAAGTTGTAGAACTAAAAAAGAGAGTTTTTGTGTGTCTGTAATATTCCAATATCCATTGTCTGCAATACTCACTATATTATCTTCTGTGAATTATGTCTGTGCCGGAGGTGCCATGGGTTCCTGGTTCCTTTTTATTTTACTCCTTACTTGCTTCAGCCAGGGATGAATATTTCATATATAAGTGAAGTATTATTTTGTACTTAACACCCAAAATATGTTTCTGTGAGTCGCAGCTGGAAGTTTGTGGTGTTTATAACACAATTGGAGGAAGTAGGTACTAAACCTTTAGTACTTAATGGATATTACTGGTCTATGCAGCATTTCAGTTGCACCGTAATATTTCTATGATATTAGAATTATTACCTTTCTTGTTCTTTAACTCTTTGTAATCACTAATCCCTGAAATCCAAAAGCAGATTGTGTGGTTTTTATTTTTATATTGCTTGTATGTCACTACTGTTCATGGGACATTCTGACTTCCTAACTGTTGCCCGGTTGCTATGGTAGTTAAATGAGAAGTAACACTTAATTTCTGGGCCTGGTTGGGATTAGAAAATACTTATTTAGATGCTCCTGTTGTACCCAAGGATGTCCCTAAAGTCCCAGCATGCCTTTCTTTCTCATTACTGGCAGGCCAATTACATTCTTCCGTCAAGGTCAGTTTTTATTTAAACACCATAAAAAAGGCTTTAACAGTCTGTTTGGCATTTTTTAGGCATTTAAGGAAATGTTAAGAACTCAAACAGTGGCATCAGGAAGAGGAAAATATGGGGGCTATTGTTTCGCTTGAACGACTTTTACTGAAAGAGGCATTTTTATTGTTATGTTTCACTGGAAAGGTCAGCACTTTTGTGCCACCCACTGGGAAAACAGGAATTTATGCCTATTTGTGCTAGGCCGGAGCCATGTTTTTTAAAGGGGACCTGTCACCCTAAGAAATAATTCCAAATCTTTGTGTGTCATGTTAGTAGAGCAAAATAAACTTTACTTACACTTTATGAATTATTGAATTTTTCTCCTTCAGTCTTAGAATTTACAGTCAAAGCCAGCAGGCCAGCGCCATTTTGAGTACACTTATTAAGGCAAAGCTTTGTTTCACCCAAAATCTTATGCATTTGCCATCTAGGAAGTGCTGAATGGGAAGTTGAAGTAATTGTAATTAAAAATTGGAGCTGTCAATCATATATTGCCTGCCCCGCCTCTATGCCGGAGGCATAGAGGCGGGGCAGGCAATATATGATTGACAGCTCCGATTTTTAAATGCATACAGGTATATGACCCGTTATCCAGAAAGCTCAGGACCAAGGGTATTTCGGATAAGGGGTCTTTCCGTAATTTGGATCTCCATACCTTAAGTCTATTGAAAAATCAATAAAACATTAATTGAACCCAATAGGATCCAATAAGGGGTAATTATATCTTAGTTGGGATCAAGTACAGGTACTGTTTTATTATTACAGAGAAAAGGGAATCATTTAACCATTAAATAAACCCAATAGGGCTGTTTTGCCCCAATAAAGGGTAATTATATCTTAGTTGGGATCAAGTACAGGTACTGTTTTATTATTACAGAGAAAAGGGAATCATTTAACCATTAAATAAACCCAATAGGGCTGTTCTGCCCCAATAAGGGGTAATTATATCTTAGTTGGGATCAAGTACAGGTACTGTTTTATTATTACAGAGAAAAGGGAATCATTTAACCATGAAATAAACCCAATAGGGCTGTTCTGCCCCCAATAAGGGGTAATTATATCTTAGTTGGGATCAAGTACAGGTACTGTTTTATTATTACAGAGAAAAGGGAATCATTTAACCATTAAATAAACCCAATAGGGCTGTTCTGCCCCCAATAAGGGGTAATTATATCTTAGTTGGGATCAAGTACAGGTACTGTTTTATTATTACAGAGAAAAGGGAATCATTTAACCATGAAATAAACCCAATAGGGTTGTTCTGCCCCCAATAAGGGGTAATTATATCTTAGTTGGGATCAAGTACAGGTACTGTTTTATTATTACAGAGAAAAGGGAATCATTTAACCATGAAATAAACCCAATAGGGTTGTTCTGCCCCCAATAAGGGGTAATTATATCTTAGTTGGGATCAAGTACAGGTACTGTTTTATTATTACAGAGAAAAGGGAATCATTTAACCATGAAATAAACCCAATAGGGCTATTCTGCCCCCAATAAGGAGTAATTATATCTTAGTTGGGATCAAGTACAGGTACTGTTTTATTACTACAGAGAAAATGGAAATCAGTTTTAAAATTTGGAATTATTTGATTAAAATGGAGTCTATGGGAGACAGGCTTTCCGTAATTCAGTACTTTCTGCATAACGGGTTTCCGGTTAAGGGATCCCATACCTGTACTACCAAATGGAATACATTAATGGTCATTTCTACACTATGCACAGTTTTACCCTTACTAATCTGGTCACTAGTGGGTCATTAGGGTCTGTGGATGAGATCAAGGCTGCTTCTACTGCCCCCTGTGCAGAATAACCTTGGCCCATTTGTTTACAGCACATCTGCCCTACTGGGTAATATGGTATAATGCACTGAGCACCCCTGGTATACATATTTTATATATAAAATGTTCCATAGCTGCAGTCTGTATTAACTCCTTATCAACCTCTTGCTCCGGTTATAAACACACAGAGGGATGGGCAGACATTAGAGGCAGCTAATTAGGTTTCTGTTTCAAAAATATCTCCGTATTGTGTTAAGCTATATATGAAAAAAAATATATATTGATTTTTTATTCTGTTCCAAAAGGCTATTATGGCTTATTCCTTATCTGTTACCCTGGGGAGCTATAAGCACATCCAGAGCAGGTAAGGTCAGAAGCTGATTACTGAGATGTCTGCGTTGTTTCTAATTCTCTAAAGGATCCGTCTCAGCCAGGTTCAGACTGGTGTCTGTGCCATAAAGTAAGCTGGAAAGTGTTGTGACCTACATGCGGTGCCAAGGGATGCCAAGTCAAAGAAATGTTGCTTTTGATTTAAGGTGGCCATACACAGCTACCTTAATAACCTAGGGCCAAACAATCAAATTATCCTCTTGTCGCCCACCTAAGGTGAACATAACAAGAGATTATCCACTCATTAGGCCATATTAAGACCAGGGTTTTTCACTTCATGGTAATTGAGGAAAGGCATCCTTTTTAGTCTCTGCTCAATAAGTACAGGTATAGGACCCATTATCCAGAATGCTCGGGACTTGGGGTTTTCCGGATAAGGGATCTTTCCGTCAGATCTCCTACCGTAAGTCTACTAAAATTATTTAAACAGTAATTAAACCCAATAGGTTTGTTTTGCCTCCAATAAGGGGTAATTATTTCTTAGTTGGGATCAAGTACAGGTACTGTTTTATTATTACAGAGAAAAGGGAATCATTTAACCATTAAATAAACCCAATAGGGCTGTTCTGCCCCAATAAGGGGTAATTATATCTTAGTTGGGATCAAGTACAGGTACTGTTTTATTATTACAGAGAAAAGGGAATCATTTAACCATGAAATAAACCCAATAGGGCTGTTCTGCCCCCAATAAGGGGTAATTATATCTTAGTTGGGATCAAGTACAGGTACTGTTTTATTATTACAGAGAAAAAGGGATTACATAATTCTGAACTTTCTGAATAATGGGTTTCCGGATAAGGGGTCCGATACCTGTACACACTAGCTAGTAATGAAAAGGTAGATAAGACAACAGTACAGGTATCGGACCCCTTATCCGGAAACCCGTTATCCAGAAAGCTCCGAATTACGGAAAGCCCGTCTCCCATAGACTCCATTATAAGCAAATAATTCAGAATTTTAAAACTGATTTCCTTTTTTTTATGTAGAAATAAAACAGTACCTGTAATTGATCCCAACTAAGATATAAATAATCTTTATTGGATGCAAAACAATCCTATTGGGTTTAATTAATGTTTTATTAATTTTTTAGTAAACTTAAGGTATGGAGATCCAAATTATGGAAAGACCCCTTATCCGGAATACCCTTGGTCCCGAGCATTCTGGATAATGGGTCCTATACCTGTACCTTTATTTAAATGGATATAATGGCAGCTATGGGAATTTGTACATTCTCCCCATGCTTATGTAGGTTTCCTCCCACATTCCAAAAAGGTTAATTGATAATTAAAAGAGGTTAATAGATAATAGGGAAATACCTGCCGGGTGATTTTAATTTCCACCCTAAAATTAACTCTTCTTTTAATGTAGATTGTTACAACTCCTTTTTGTTTTGCAAATCTTCTGCCTGTAGTTCAGCTAGCTATTGCAATAAATATCTCACAGGCAACCTTATGGTGTCCAGGGATACTGAATTTAGCACTCAAATTATACTTTAATCATCAGTTTGGAAGAAGGCAGAAAAGTAAGGCAAATAATTCATATACCCAGAGGCCTTTCCATTTGGCAGTGTTGCAAACAATAGAAACACTGTTGTGTTACAGGACAATAACAGGGCTAACAGGCAGTTGCACGTCTGCCAGCAAATAAATCACCATGGGAGTAAATTATTTTTTTAATGCAAAAATATTATACAGGTATCGGATCACTTATCCGGAAACCCGTTATCTAGAAAGCTCTGAATTACGGAAAGCCCGTCTCCCATAGACTCCATTATAAGCAAATAATTCTAATTTTAAAAAATTTAATGGTTAAATGATTCCCTTTTCTCTGTTATAATAAAACAGTACCTGTACTTGATCC
The DNA here is from genome assembly GCF_000004195.4 of Xenopus tropicalis. Lineage (NCBI taxonomy): Eukaryota > Metazoa > Chordata > Amphibia > Anura > Pipidae > Xenopus > Xenopus tropicalis. The sequence goes on along the minus strand of NC_030680.2, from coordinate 6,865,736 downwards.
CAACTAAGATATAATTACCCCTTATTGGGGCAGAACAGCCCTATTGGGTTTATTTCATGGTTAAATGATTCCCTTTTCTCTGTAATAATAAAACAGTACCTGTACTTGATCCCAACTAAGATATAATTACCCCTTATTGGGGGCAGAACAGCCCTATTGGGTTTATTTCATGGTTAAATGATTCCCTTTTCTCTGTAATAATAAAACAGTATCTGTACTTGATCCCAACTAAGATATAATTACCCCTTATTGGGGGCAGAACAGCCCTATTGGGTTTATTTCATGGTTAAATGATTCCCTTTTCTCTGTAATAATAAAACAGTACATGTACTTGATCCCAACTAAGATATAATTACCCCTTATTGGGGCAGAACAGCCCTATTGGGTTTATTTAATGGTTAAATGATTCCCTTTTCTCTGTAATAATAAAACAGTACCTGTACTTGATCCCAACTAAGATATAAATAATCCTTATTGGATGCAAAACAATCCTATTGGGTTTAATTTATGTTTTATTGATTTTTTTAGTAGAATTAAGGTATGGAGATCCAAATTACGGAACACCTTTGGTCCCGAGCATTCTGGATAACAGGTCCTACCTTCAACATTATCCAGCCATAGAAAGCTGCTGTGTGTAATATTGTATCACTCCCAACAGCTGTTGTGTATTTGTTATATAACTGCACCTCCTGTTCAGTAGTTGAAGGGCTTTAGTTGATGGAAATGATCTGTACCTCAAGGAGATTCTGGATGCAGTCCACGACGATTAAAAATAGATATTTTTTACATCTGTATATTTTTCTTTGTACACTTCCTGACATTATTTTACTCTATGGTTATGGTCAACCTCACTTGGCATGCTTGAGTCCGTCCCGTGTTTACACCCTCGCTAGACCGGTTGTTAAATGAATCGCTTCCCTCGTCCGACTTGTAATTGCAGTTCCACCGCTATTTCCTAAACAGGAGTTTCCATTTTTTGGTGCTTACATTTGCATGATGCATTGTATCTGTGATACTAAGGAATTTTAATTACATCCGACTGGGGAATTAAAGCTCGGTTGAACATATCTGCTTATTTAGTATTCACGAGGCAGCTTTATAATGTCTCTCATGGGACAAGCCATGGCAACCTACATGTTTGTCTCTCTAGCCAGCATATTACTGTTCATAAAGAGACGTGTCACATTTTATAGACACAATTAAACCCAAGACTTGTGCATTTTAAAGGTCCTGGGTTCTGTTCCTGCTTAGTACAGCTATCAGCAAACAAAGGGATACTGTCATGCTGTTTATGGGGTACTTTTTATTTCTAAAGGACATTGTTACACAGCAAATAATTCCCTCTGCCATTTAACATTATTAACATTTATTCTTGAACCAACAAATGTATTTGTAGCTGTAATATTGGTGTGTAGGCGCCATCTCAGTGCATCGTGCCTGAGTCTGAGCTTTCAGCCAGCGCTACACATTAGAACTGCTTTCAGCTAACCTATTGTTTCTCCTACTCCCATGTAACTGGAGGAGTCCCAAGCCGGACTTGGATTTCTTACTATTGAGTGCTATTCTGATACCTACTGGGAGCTGCTATCTTGCTCCCTTCCCATTGTTCTGCTGATCGGCTGCTGGGGGGGGGATATCACTCCAACTTGCAGCGCAGCAGTAAAGTGTGCCTGAGTCTGAGCTTTCAGCCAGCGCTACACATTAGAACTGCTTTCAGCTAACCTATTGTTTCTCCTGCTCCCATGTAACTGGAGGGGTCCCAAGCTGGACTTGGATTTCTTACTATTTAGTGCTATTCTGATACCTACTGGGAGCTGCTATCTTGCTCCCTTCCCATTGTTCTGCTGATTGGCTGCTCGGGGTGAGGGGGGGGGGATATCACTCCAACTTGCAGCGCAGCAGTAAAGTGTGCCTGAGTCTGAGCTTTCAGCCAGCGCTACACATTAGAACTGCTTTCTGCTAACCTATTGTTTCTCCTACTCCCAAGTAACTGGAGGAGTCCCAAGCCGGACTTGGATTTCTTACTATTGAGTGCTATTCTGATAACAATGTGAGATGATAGGAACATACTTGGGAATATTTTAGGATTTAGAAGGGAAATGTCAAGAATTACCATAACGCCTTATCCACTTATGTTAAGCAATCTGTAGATAGATCTACATGTTTGGGTATTTTATAATGTAGATTAATAGGAGCTGGAACCAATGAAAGCCTACCTTCTATTTAAAAGCATGCAACAACTGTTTTTTATTTCTCTTTCTATGCAAATTGTATACTTATTGCAGTACAATTTACTAATTCCTGCTTCATTCACTTCTTTTAATCCAATGCTTTTGTTTTTCTGTGTTTTCATAGCTGGCTGTTGGTCATACTTTTTCTTTAAATCCCTCCAAACACCGCTATAGAAGTCTGCTAGGTAACCAGTGTTCTACAGCAGAGGTGCAGATTATTTCATGAAAATATTTCTGTTTGGTTCAGGTGGGTTCAGTAAGAGACTATAATTAATTTCAGTGTGAAAGGTCATGTTGTCAAATAGTCATATTTGTATGGCATTAAAGGAACAGTCACACCAAAAAGTAAAAGTGTTCAGAATATAATGTACAGGTATCGGACCCCTTATCCGGAAACCCGTTATCCAGAAAGCTCCGAATTACGGAAAGCCTGTCTCCCATAGACTCCATTTTAATCAAATAATTCAGAATTTTAAAACTGATTTCCTTTTTCTATGTGGAAATAAAACTGTACCTTGTAATTGATCCCAACTAAGATATAAATAATCCTTATTGGATGCAAAACAATCCTATTGGGGTTAATTAATGTTTTATTGATTTTTTAGTAGACTTAAGGTATTGAGATCCAAATTACGGAAAGATCCCTTATCCGGAATACCCTTGGTCCCAAGCATTCTGGATAATGGGTCCTATACCTGTACTGCGGCCCTGCACTGGTACAACTGGCGTTTTTACCCCATAAATTGATATAAACTAAGGTGCTGTGTAGCTATGGGGGCAGCCATTCAAAGGAAAAAAGGCAGATAGCAGATAACAGCGAAAACACCATTGTATTCTGCAGAGTAGGGAATCCACTTTTTTCGCCTTGCAAGGAAATGTGTATGCATCCCATCGGTGGTTTACATTCTTGCGGGTGGGATGGCATTTAAAGGAGATTAGTCACCCGCAATAGCGAAGATTTATTGCAGACGACTAATCTCCACGTGTGCCACTGGCCTTAAGGAGGAAGACACACAGAGCTACTAGTAGCAGCTACTAACTGCTGATCAGTTACGAATATTTGTCTCTACGTTTGTTTTACCAGAGGCTATTCTCCGTATTGTCTATGGCAGGGGATTTTCTGGCGTTTAGTAGCCGTGAAAAAGTAGCTGCTACTATGTAGCTTAGTGTGTCTTCGTAGCTTTCAAATGGGGGTCACTGACCCCGGCAGCCAAAAAACATGTTCATTGTTATTGTTAATTTTTGTAATTTTCCTTTCTATTGAAGTCCCAATAAACCCAATAGGACTGTTCTGCCCCAATAAGGGGTAATTATATCTTAGTTGGGATCAAGTACAGGTACTGTTTTATTATTACAGAGAAAAGGGGAATCATTTAACCATTAAATAAACCCAATAGGGCTGTTCTGCCCCAATAAGGGGTAATTATATCTTAGTTGGGATCAAGTACAGGTACTGTTTTATTATTACAGAGAAAAGGGAATCATTTAACCATGAAATAAACCCAATAGGGCTGTTCTGCCCCAATAAGGGGTAATTATATCTTAGTTGGGATCAAGTACAGGTACTGTTTTATTATTACAGAGAAAAGGGAATCATTTAACCATTAAATAAACCCAATAGGGCTGTTCTGCCCCCAATAAGGGGTAATTATATCTTAGTTGGGATCAAGTACAGGTACTGTTTTATTATTACAGAGAAAAGGGAATCATTTAACCATTAAATAAACCCAATAGGGCTGTTCTGCCCCCAATAAGAGGTAATTATATCTTAGTTGGGATCAAGTACAGGTACTGTTTTATTATTACAGAGAAAAGGGAATCATTTAACCATTAAATAAACCCAATAGGGCTGTTCTGCCCCCAATAAGGGGTAATTATATCTTAGTTGGGATCAAGTACAGGTACTGTTTTATTATTACAGAGAAAAGGGAATCATTTAACCATGAAATAAACCCAATAGGGCTGTTCTGCCCCCAATAAGGGGTAATTATATCTTAGTTGGGATCAAGTACAGGTACTGTTTTATTATTACAGAGAAAAGGGAATCATTTAACCATTAAATAAACCCAATAGGGCTGTTCTGCCCCAATAAGGGGTAATTATATCTTAGTTGGGATCAAGTACAGGTACTGTTTTATTACTACAGAGAAAACGGAAATATTTTTCCAAAATTTGAATTATTTGATTAAAGTGCAGTCCTTTTTATAATTCGGTGCTTTCTTGATTATGGGTTTCCGGATAACGAATATGACCTTTCACATTACAGAAATATTAGGGCCAAATTCCTGTTCGTTAACGTTCCATAGGGGCCACACACCCTGCAGTACAACACTGGGTAACTAGTTTTTTTTTTTTGTTTTCACTTTCACGGTACATTTGCCCTTCATTCTGCATGGCATTCTCTTTTATTTGTTCTGATCAATACTGCTATGTTATGTGGGTCATGTGTGCTTTCAGAGGATAGTGTGAGCAATCTGGGAGTGGCATGGCAGGACGGCCCCATCCTTATGACAGTAACTCCAGCGATCCAGAGAACTGGGATCGGAAATTGTATAATAGACCCCGTAAGCTCTATAAGCATTCAAGGTAGGTACTGTGCCAGCGTTGCACCTCTCTCCTTGTCAACCTCAGCACTTCCATTTCACCTGAAATATTTATGTTGAGTGCTTGCCCCATGTTTACGGGCGTAGTGGTGCCGTAATGTAAAGCTTTTCTTTTTTGTACCTGTTTATTTCCTTGTGTGATGTGCCTGCATGGCTTCACTAATGCTCTGCAAGTAATTGTCATTTCATATATGCCTTCATCCTTTGGGGAAAAATGTCTCCTGTGTGCATTTTTTTTTTTTTATATTGAAAAAGCAGTGTTATGTGCTCAGGGCTGTCCTTAGCGATGGCGGGGACACTATTTATGAATGGAGCAAATCCAAGCTGTTGTGTTTCTGATAACTACAGGTATTGGACCCCTTATCCAGAAACCCATTATACAGAAAGTTCTGAATTACAGAAAGGCCATCTCCCATAGGCTCCATTTTAATCAATAATAAACAGAACCTGTACTTGATTCCAACTAAGATATAATTACCCCTTATTGGGGGCAGAACAGCCCTATTGGGTTTTTTAATGGTTAAATGATTCCCTTTTCTCTGTAATAATAAAACAGTACCTGTACTTGATCCCAACTAAGATATAATTACCCCTTATTGGGGGCAGAACAGCCCTATTGGGTTTATTTAATGGTTAAATGATTCCCTTTTCTCTGTAATAATAAAACAGTACCTGTACTTGATCCCAACTAAGATATAATTACCCCTTATTGGGGCAGAACAGCCCTATTGGGTTTATTTAATGGTTAAATGATTCCCTTTTCTCTGTAATAATAAAACAGTACCTGTACTTGATCCCAACTAAGATATAATTACCCCTTATTGGGGCAAAACAGCCCTATTGGGTTTATAAAACAGTAATTAAACCCAATAGGATTATTTTGCATCCAGTAAGGATTAATTATATCTCAATTGGGATTAAATACATGGTACTGTTTTATTTTTACAGAGAAAAAGGAAATACATTTTTAAAATCTGAATTATTTGATTAAAATGGAGTCTATGGGAGACAGGCTTACCGTAATTCGGAGCTTCCTGGATATTGGGTTTCCGTATAAGGGATCCCTAAACTGTAATAGTCTAAAAATATATATACGTTGCCAAAAAAGCTGCCCCTTTAGATCTAGTTGGCAGCTTATTGGCCTGTCTGAAAATGGACCAGATATCTATCTGGCATGTTTAAAGGGATAGTTCACCTTAAATTAACTTATGATGCAGGAATTGATATTTTGAGACTATTTGCAATTGGTCTTTGTTTTGTTATTTTTGATGGTTATTGGTCAGCAGGTCTCCATTTGGTATTTTAGCAGCTATCTAGTTGCTAAGGTCTTGTTTACCCTAGCAACCAGGCAGTGGTTGAAACAAGAGATGGGAATATGAATAGTGGAGGGCCTTCGCAGAAGGAAAAGTTATAAAATAATAATAAAACTGGAGCCTCACAGAGCAATCGTTTCTGGCTACTGGGGTCAGCGACCCCCATTTGAAAGCTGGAAAGAGTCAGAAGATAAATGCAAATAATTAATAAACTATAAAACAACAATAAACAATGGAAACCAATTGCAAAGTTTCTAGGAATAGGGGATTCTATAACATACTAAAAGTTAACGGTGAACCTACCCCTTTAAAAGTCCTGTTGAGTGACCATGTCGGCACATTGGGGGTCTCCCTAGGCGCCCATTATCTCTTATTCACTAGATTTACCAACTAGCCATATTCCCAGTATGAAGTAGGTGTATAACTGGGCAGCTGTATAAGCCGTCCCCATGGATATTACGCGAAAAGAGCTCTATATATAATTTTAGCACAGAAGCAAAAAAGATCAATAATAATCCATTACACACTTTAACACCAAACTAATTCCCTAATTACAGATGTAAAATATTTAACACCCAATCTAATGTGTGGGATTTATGTACTTCTCTTTGACCGATGGGATGTGAAAGTGGTAGGGAATGTACCGGCTCTATGGCGCGCCTGTTGCAAAGATTGATTTGTGCTCGGTACAACGGCCTCTATGATTCCAGATTGGATTAAATATTCATTTATGATCCCGGTTTCGCCAGCGACTGATCTAATGGAGTTCTGCATTATTAATTCAGTGGGTTTAACATCGGCGGCATAAATATCACAGGAGGCCAACGGCGTCTTTGCCGTGAAGCAGAAATGGCCTGTTTTTATATAGCGCTATATATGTTCCAAAAGATCCCCCTCCTCGTCTGCAATAAAGTAAGGTACGGGTGCATTTATGTAAACAGTAAATACATTTGTATATAAAGGTATGGGACCTGTTATCCAGAATGCTCGGGACCTAGGGTTTTCTGGATAATTTAACCATGAAATAAACCCAATAGGGCTGTTCTGCCCCAATAAGGGGTAATTATATCTTAGTTGGGATCAAGTACAGGTACTGTTTTATTATTACAGAGAAAAGGGAATCATTTAACCATGAAATAAACCCAATAGGGCTGTTCTGCCCCAATAAGGGGTAATTATATCTTAGTTGGGATCAAGTACAGGTACTGTTTTATTATTACAGAGAAAAGGGAATCATTTAACCATTAAATAAACCCAATAGGGCTCTTCTGCCCCCAACAAGGGGTAATTATATCTTAGTTGGGATCAAATACAGGTACTGTTTTATTATTACAGAGAAAAAGAACATTTTTAAAAATTTTAATTATTTTCTTATAATGGAGTCTATGGGAGATGGCCTTTCCGCAATTCAGAACTTACTGGATAATGGTTTTCCGGATAAGGGATCCCATACCTGTGTTTTGCTTCAGTCCAGGCCCCCTGATTTGCCCTAAAGGGCAAGAAATGAAACATTGCACAGTAGAAAATTATTGCTGAGGATATGTGAGCTTAATAGAGATATTGCTCGGAGCAACATACATTTTAAAGATACTGTTACAAGTAAGGGGGCTTAGACAGGATAAGCACAGTCACAACAAGAGGTCCCCCCACCTTTCATGATCTACTTTATACAGTGTAAATTGTTCTGACAACCAGATGGATTAAAGGAATCAAAGTGGTGCACTAATGCTGGCCTTACAGGGGCAGATTTAAGCTGCCGAGCCGTCAGCTTCTCAGCCCGCGTGTGGAGCTTTCCCAACTACCTCCTTGGCCCGAAACTCAGACAGATACCGGGCGGGTTTGAAAAATCCCATCAGGCAAAGACTGCTTTGTTGTGGTAACATAGTAACATAGTAAGTTAGGTTGAAAAAAGACACACGTCCATCACGTTCAACCATAATGTCTATATATAACCTGCCTAACTGCTAGTTGATCCAGAGGAAGGCAGAAAACTTCCCCTCTCCTGACAGGCCTGTGTAGGTCTCTGTTAGGATGCAGATCAGCCCAATTTGACGTTCTATATAGAGGGACAAAATGGGTAAAGCTCTGCTTGTGTAAACCCCCTTTTTTTTTTATTTTTAATCTGAGAAACACCGGAAGCCAAATTTGGAACCTCCACATAGACCTGTAAGCCACTGACTTGTGTTAAGGGGGTTGTTCAGCGCAAAATTAAATTTAGTATGTTGTAGAGAGTGCTATTCTGGAACAACTTGCATTGAATTTTGTAGCTTTTTATGCACCAACTCTCCAGTTTGGAATTGTAGCGGTTATATGGTTGCTAGGGGCCAAATTACTCTAGCAACTGAGCAGTGGCTGAAATGAGAAGCTAGAATATGAATAGGAGTGGGTGTGATTAGAAAGATAAGTAATAAAAAGTAACCGTAACAATGACACAGAAATAGTTGCTGCCGGGGACAGTGACCCCTATTTAAAAGCTGGAAAGCAAATAATTCAAAAAGGATAAAAAATGAAGATCAGTATAAACGTTGCTCAGGACTGGCCATTCTATAACATACTAAAAGCTGAACTACCCCTTTAAATAACTTATAAAAACACAAATAATATAAAAATGAAGACCAGTCACAAATTGTCTTATACTAAAAGATAATAAAAAGGTGAACAACCCCTTTAAAGGGGGGGGGGGTCACCTTTAAGTTAACTTTTAGTATTTTATAGACTGGCCAATTCTAAGCAACTTTTCAGTTAGTCTTTATTATTTATTGTTCTTCTGACTCTTTGCAGCTTCCAAATGCGGGTCACTGACCCCGGCAGCCAAACCCTATTGCTCTATGAGGCTCCAGTTTTATTGTTATTGTTACTTTTATACCTTATTATTCAACTTAAGCCCTCTTCTGTTCATATACCAGTCTCACATTCTGGTCGCTAAGGTCATTTGGTTCCTAGCAACTAGATAGCTGCCGCAACTACAAACTGGAGAGTTGCCGAACACAAACAACTACGACACATAATAAAAAATGAAGACCAATTGCAGATTGGTTACGTTACTAACATAAACCCGGCAGAGTCGGGCCCACGTAGCACTGATTAACTCATCTCTGCACAGTGGGAGTCATCTTATAACTCAGTCTGGAATCTCTCGAACAGTCCCCACGAGACATTAGACAGCAGGAGATAACAGAGCCGGTTGGAGGATGAAGGATCTGTCTGGGAAAGTGCCCACGTGGTTTCTAAAATTGCCTGAAATATGATTTACCCCAGCAGGTTTTCTCTCAATTGATTTCAATCCGAAGGCAAACAGCTTCCCATGAAGCAGCTGGCAGCGCCCCCCCCCCCTCCCTCCCTTATCTCCATATCCTGCCTACCACTCCGGGATGTCCAATAGCTTCTCTCTGATAGGGGCCGATAGCACAAAGGAGAGGCGGCGGGGCTGCCGACGTCAGGCAAAAGCCCGTCTGAGTCAGTGATTGTGTGAAAATCATTTGGATTAATATCTGGGAGGTGGTGTCTGAATCGCTGCCATTGAAGCACGAGGGGCAGAGGACAATGTGGGATTTTTTGATTTTTCCTTTCCCTTTACTACTGCTGCAGTAGCGCTCCATTAACATGATCGGAATAGGAGATATGGTGAAGTTTGCAAGGAATGCCCTGGCATCCTGAGCTGTCTTTCAAAGAGTCTTTGTTACACAGGACTTATTTCCTTTGTGCATTTATACCCAAGCTGTTCCCATGCCTGGCCGCTGCTTGGGTAAGGTTAGTATCCTACGAATAAGGGCTCTGGCACACGGGGAGATTAATCGCCCGCGACAAGGGAGATTTGTCGCGGGCGACTAATCTCCCCGTGTGCCAGAGCCCTAACTGTGCAAGCTGACACACGGAGCTACTTAGTTGCAGCTACTTTCATTGTCAAGGGCTAGAGGGATGATAATATAGTGCTGTTATCCATTGTTTTGCTTTACTGTGTTTTAATTCAAGCAGTGTTTACTGAATACAATATCAGGCACCTTATTCCCTCCTTACTTTGTGTGGAGATTTTTTATAAATAGTTATTAACCTGTGCCTTTTTCCAGCTTGAATGGGGCTACACAGCAGGGTATTTATATAAACTATAGTAGGGTTTCTGTAGCAAACACCCCAGCTGTACCAGTGCAGGAATGGCTGCCCCCGGGGCTACACAGCGGGGTATTTATATAAACTATAGTAGGGTTTCTGTAGCAAACACCCCAGCTGTACCGGTGCAGGAATGGCTGCCCCCGGGGCTACACAGCGGGGTATTTATATAAACTATAGTAGGGTTTCTGTAGCAAACACCCCAGCTGTACCAGTGCAGGAATGGCTGCCCCCGGGGCTACACAGCGGGGTATTTATATAAACTATAGTAGGGTTTCTGTAGCAAACACCCCAGCTGTACCAGTGCAGGAATGGCTGCCCCCGGGGCTACACAGCGGGGTATTTATATAAACTATAGTAGGGTTTCTGTAGCAAACACCCCAGCTGTACCGGTGCAGGAATGGCTGCCCCCGGGGCTACACAGCGGGGTATTTATATAAACTATAGTAGGGTTTCTGTAGCAAACACCCCAGCTGTACCAGTGCAGGAATGGCTGTCCCCGGGGCTACACAGCAGGGTATTTATATAAACTATAGTAGGGTTTCTGTAGCAAACACCCCAGCTGTAACAGTGCAGGAACGGCTGCCCCCGGGGCTACACAGCGGGGTATTTATATAAACTATAGTAGGGTTTCTGTAGCAAACACCCCAGCTTTACCAGTGCGGGAACGGCTGCCCCCGGGGCTACACAGCAGGGTATTTATATAAACTATAGTAGGGTTTCTGTAGCAAACACCCCAGCTGTACCAGTGCAGGAATGGCTGCCCCCGGGGCTACACAGTGGGGTATTTATATAAACTATAGTAGGGTTTCTGTAGCAAACACCCCAGCTGTACCAGTGCGGGAACGGCTGCCCCCGGGGCTACACAGCAGGGTATTTATATAAACTATAGTAGGGTTTCTGTAGCAAACACACCAGGTGTTACTGTTCCTTTAAGATTGTCACTGTTTGTATGGCTTGAACTGGGTTGACATTCATATTTTTGTATCATGAAGTTTCCCTTCTTTCTCCGTTACAGTACTCCATCACGAGGTGCTAGAGTAGGAGTAAGTAGCGCCAGAATGAGTCTCCATGGTGCCAACGGTGGACACGAGCGTTCGCGAGACAGACGCCGCTCTAGCGACAGGTCCAGGGATTCGTCACACGAAAGAGGAGAGAGTCAGCTCACTCCCTGTATCCGGAATGTAACATCACCCACAAGACAACATCAGAGCGGTAAGCTAATACAGAACCAGGCAAGAGATGTCATGGGGACTGAAGGCAATAAGGCTCAGTAACTAACCGTAATCCATAGCAACCTGATGATGAAATAATGATGCTGATGTGAGTTACTGTACTGTTAATAATTTACCAACATAGGTGCAAATATGGTAAGTCTTTAACATTGGGCTACTCAAATGTATGTCTGCCTGAGACGAGTTCATTAGAAATTCAGATGAACCAGCCCTTTGTTTTGTTTTGTTTGAATATGCTCATTTATTAGTCCAGATAAAATCGAATATTACAGTGTTTGGCTTCTGTCAATATATAACCGACCAGTACAGAACTATTTTATCCAGATAACCGTTACTGCTCCCTTGTGCATCGGGCAAAACTCTAGTTGGGATGATGTTCCTCGACTACATGCAGAAATGTGTTTTTCCTAATGGGGAATAACTGTTACCTCGTTGCTGAATGATTCCTAACAACCACGGTTATTGCTATATTGCACCTTTTCACATTGTTTCCTTATATTTGATCTCTGTTGAATACAAAGGCAAATGTCTGCCTCTTTTCAAGTGATAACCAGTCTGTTTCCTTTGTATTTGATCTTGAATACAAAGTCAAATGATCGGCGTTGATTCTCATTGTTTTGTAACTGAAACTTTCAGGGGCAATTCAGGTTATATGCCTAGTCGAGCAATAGACACAAGCAGTGTTCTGTAAGGGCAGAGATCGTCCAACCTTTTATACACGTGACCCTCATTCAAATGGAAAATTTTCAGAGAGCTCCAATGGGGTTTTTGATAGCCCCTATGTTTACCGGAAAGCTATTTCGGAGGAGTTACTTGCCCATGATAGCAGAGATCTATTGCGTGCGAATAACTCGGTTCATGGGTTCTTACCCTAAGGGCCATGGCAGACGGGGAGATTTGTCGCTGTGCTACAAATCTCCCTTGTCGCGGGCGACTAATCTCCCCGAAATGCCATCCCACCAGCGGGAATGTAAATTGCCGGTGGGATGGCATATGCGGCACCTTGATCACCCAAGTTGCCTCTCGAGACAACTTCTCCGATTTCGGCAAATCGCCAGGTAATGCCATCCCACCGGTGATTTACATTCTCGCTGGTGGGATGCCATTACGGGGAGATTAGTTGCGGGCGACTAATCTCCCCGTCTGCCGTGGCCCTAAAGGTGAAGACTCACAGAGCTACTAGTAGCAACTACATGTCAGGACTACTAAGAGCTTTGGCACATGGGGAGATTAGTCGCCCACGACAAATCTCCCTTGTTGCGGGCGACTTATTTCCCCGATATGACATTCCACCGGTGAACATGTAAATCGCCAGTGGGATGGTATACACGGCGGCGCGATCGCCGAAGTTGCCTCTCAAGGCAACTTTGGGGATTTCCGCAAATCGCGCTGCCGCGTATGCCACAGGCGATTTACATGTTCGCCGGTGGGATGTCATATCGGGGAGATTAGTCGCCCGCAACAAGGGAGATTTGTCGCGACAACTAATCTGTCTAACTAAACTAATCTGTCTCTACGTGTGTTTTAGCAGAGGCAATTCTCAGTATTGGCTATGCCAGCAAATTTTCTGGTGTTTAGTAGCCGTGACAAGTAGCTGCTACTAAGTAGCTCCGTGTGTCTTCATCCTAAGAATAATGGTAAAATTGTTGATTTTCCACTTTTTACATTTATAACACAGTAGCATGAAAGTAAATCAACAGAACACAGGGAAGGTGCAGTGTATTTAATATGTCTGTGCATAAATATCGTATCATGACATCATGTTACTGCTGATTCAAAATAGTTTTATTAACCCATTATGAACCTGGATTAGTATTACCCATGTTATTTTGGCAATGCGTATGGTGTTTGGTGTAGCTGAAAGGATAGTGTCAGTCCTCAGGAATTCATTTCAACACACATATAGATTGTAAGCTCTACGGGGCAGGGACCTCCATCCTCTTGTGTCTTTGACTCTTATCTTATTGCAACTGTAACTGTATCTTGTATTTATTGTTGTACTTTGTATTTATCTATTATCTTATTAACCCCCTGTTTGTATTAATGTATTCTACTGAACAGCGCTGCGTACATAAGTAGCACTTTATAAATAAAGATATACATACATACATACATACATACATACATACATACATACATACAAAGTGTAGAGGAGCCACAACTTCTCTTGACTTTGCTTTTCCAATCATAGCAGAACAGTAGTAAGGCATATTATGCCCCATAGAGCTTACAGTCTCAAAGTATCATAGTATCTATCTGTTCAATGGGGCCAAATTGGTCAGCTAGAGTGCAGGTTCTGTCTGTTTATGGGACAGCAGTAAGTGTTAATTCTCCGGAATAATGATTTTTTTTTATAAACGGGTGGCACGTTCCTCAAAATGGACTCTTACCCAGAGATCACTGCTGCTTACTAGATACACACTAAATTTGGCTTGTTTGAATAGCTGCCTACTGGATTATTTCTTGGAAGTTTCTATCCACCCTACCCAAAACTCTCTTCCTAGTGATTTGAAGTTGTAATAAGCTGTAATATGGTTTGATGTACAGGAATGGAGCCCTGTTATCCGGAAACTCGTTATCCAAAAAGTTCTAAATTATGGAAAGGCCATCTCCCATACACTCAATTTTAATCATATAATTCACATTTTTTTTTTTTTAGTATTTCCTTTTTCCCTGTAATATTAAAACAGTACTTTGTACTTGATCCCAACTAAGATATAATTACCCCTTATTGGGGCAGAACAGCCCTATTGGGTTTATTTAATGGTTAAATGATTCCCTTTTCTCTGTAATAATAAAACAGTACCTGTACTTGATCCCAACTAAGATATAATTACCCCTTATTGGGGGCAGAACAGCCCTATTGGGTTTATTTAATGGTTAAATGATTCCCTTTTCTCTGTAATAATAAAACAGTACCTGTACTTGATCCCAACTAAGATATAATGACCCCTTATTGGGGCAGAACAGTCCTATTGTGTTTAATTACTGTTTAAATCATTTTTTTAGTAGATTTAAGGTAGGGGATCCAAATTACGGAAAGACCCCAGGTCCCGAGCATTCTGGATAATGGGTCCCATACCTGTACTTGATTACAACTACATATAATGAATCCTTATTGGACGTAATACAATCCTATAGGGAAAGACCCCTTATCCGGAAAATCCCAGTTCCCGAGGCCGTCTGGATAACAGGTCCCATACCTGTAAATGCTTGTTCCCCTTACACCAGACTGAATTTTTCCAGCCCTTGGAAAGCTGCCATTAACAGAGCAGTGTCATCCAAAAATGAAATTACATCTATTTAATTTTAATACTAGTATTTCTACTTCACTTGTCCTTTTGCCGTATTTTACTTTGCCTTCAGTGAATGCTGCAGATATGAGAGATATAATTCACTGTAACATGGGGTTTATTTATCTATTGTCATCGCATTTTCATGTGATAATTACATCGGACAAGTAAGCAATAGGAGCCAGGGCACCTGAGAATGCAGCTTAAATAAATAGAGAATTTCCCTCATACCCAGCAGCAACTTCAGCCCCCTCGCTTCTTCATTACCTGCCTGCCCGTGACTCACCAGGCAATATTTAGAAATGTATTATAGTCAGAGATTAAAGGGCAAGCAACATCTACTTTAATGAGAAAAGAAATGCTGTAAAGCTCTGCCGGCTGATTATAGCTTATTATCGGCCATTTCAGGCATAAGTCTTATTAGAATCTATTAAACAAACAGAAATAAGAAATTTTCTATCTGCAGTTTCCCCAACCTGCGAATCACAAAAGACTGTAAAAACACTGTACATTTATTCTATGTCAATGTGCGTGTGTATATATATGTGTGTGTGTTCTCCCTAATCAGCCAATCATAACTTCTGGCATTGGCCTTGACCCTTAATTAACCAGATAAGTCAATTTAATATCAGTGATGTGATGGGGCGAAAGATTTGAAAAGCATAATATCATCCAGCCTTCTTAACCCAGTTCATAAATGAACCAAAAGTATATAAAAGATTTTATATATATATATATATATATATATATATATATATATATATATATATATATATATATATATATATATATATATATATATATATATATATATATATATAGGATGGCACACCGCTACATGACATACCTCGGGTGCTCGGTAAAGGGTTCCAATAGTATAAAAAAGACCAGCAACTCCGGGATTTCTTGTGAAAAATCAAAACATATATTCAAAGTAGCATAAACAGCCGACGTAACGTTTCGGTCCCCATCACCCTGAGAAAGGTGCCGATGGGGACCGAAACGTTACGTCGGCTGTTTATGCTACGACTCGACGATTGGCCAGGTTAAAAGATTTTGATCGGGCGCCATTGAAGGAGGTAGAATTTCTATTGTTTCTACCTCCATATGTGACAATTCAGCCCTGAACGTCAGTCAATGGTCGCACAAAACATCGAAAATTGCTACGTGTATGGCCACCTTGAGGGCTCTGGCACACGGGGAGATTAGTCGCCCGCGACAAAACTCCCTGTTCGCGGGCGACTAATCTCCCCAGATTGCCATCCCACCGCCGAAAATGTAAATCGCCGGTGGGATGGCACACGCTGAAATCGCGCAAGTTGCCTCGAGAGGAAACTTGCGTGATTTCACTGAAATCGTGCCGCCGCATATGCCATCCCACTGGCGTTTTACATTTTCGCTGGTGGGATGGCATTTAGGGGAGATTAGTCGCCCGAGACACAGGAGATTTGTCACGGGCGACTAATCTCCCCGTGTGCCAGAGCCCTAAGGCTGAAGACACATTGGGCTACTAGTAGCAGCTACCTGGCTACTAAACTCCAGAAAATCCCCTGCCATAGACAATACTGAGAATTGCCTCTGCTAAAACACACGTAGAGACAATTATCTGTAAATGATCAGCACTGTCTTTTTTAGTAGCCACAACAAATAGCTGCTACTAGTAGCCCCGTGTGTCTTCATTCTAAGGGTGAAGACACTTGGAGCTACTTAGTAGCAGCTTCTTGTCACGGCTACTAAATGCCAGAAAATCCCCTGCCATAAACAATAGTGAGAATTGCCTCTGCTAAAACACACACAGAGACAATTATCCATAAATGATCAGCATTGTCTGTTTTAGTAGCCACAACAAGTAGCTGCTACTAGTGGCTCTGGGTGTCTTCACCCTTATGGTGCACACAGAAATTTGTGCCGATACAGTGAATTTATTGGGTGGGAGGATAAGGCTCTATCTCTGTATTTAGATGTTGTTTATATTGGTATGGGATCTTTTTGTCTGGAAACATAAGCAAACCAATCCTTTTGTTTTTTAAATGTCTAAATATTTGTTACAACTGTGCTCCAAAATGATGGGAAGGTTCCTTATAAGCAACACCCCAGCATTCCAGATAATAGATCCCATTCCTGTTAACCACGTTTCACTTTCTTGTGTACAGTATTAAGTATAATTCTTCCGGGAATAAGTTCAAATGTGCGGTATTGAATTCAATTATGTTACTGCTGTTAGCACTTTGCACCTTCAAATTCCCGGCAAAGCGTCTGCTTGAGGCATTCACTGGTTTCTCTAATTCACTTTGCAGCACCGGAAATTGAAACAAACCCTTGATTCTCTTTTGTAGATCGAGAGAAGGAATACAGTTCATCCCGGCCAAGCAGTCCCCGCCCACAGAAAACTTCCCCGAATGGTTCCAGTAGTAGCAGGAACAGTAGCCAGTCCAGTTCAGATGGCATTTGTAAGGCGGCTGGGGAGATGGTATTTGTGTACGAGAATGTGAAAGAAGGAGCTCGGAGTTTGCGCACGTCTGAACGGGTCACACTAATAGTGGACAATACCAGATTTGTTGTAGATCCATCTATATTCACTGCGCAGCCAAACACAATGTTGGGCAGGTTTGTCCTTATTCTTTATTTTATTTGGCTTCCTTCTCTTTAAGATACTGACACATATCCATGACGTTATTGCCAGACTACTGGGAAAACCGTGAGGCGAAAGGTGGCCATACACAAGCAGGTTTCGGCTGCCAATTTTGGTCCTTCAGATCGATTCGGCAGCTTATCTGCCTGTGTATGGGCACCCCCGACAGGCCTACTCAACTAAAATTGGCCAGACAGGTTTGATTTTCCGTCGGTTTGGGGACCACATCAGCTCATTTGTTTGGTCCTTGACGGTTCCTGCTGTTGTAAATCCAATTAGCCCGATATCACCCACCCCTTAGGTGGGCACTTTGGGAAGGTCCGAGCGGATCTTACCATGTATGGCCACCTTAACTTCATTTAAAGATTTCATGGGGCAGACCTGTCATAGTGTGAGAGCTCATCACAGAAAAATGTACTCACTCTATTTATTCCTAAGGGCAGTGCTGTCCAACTGGCGACCCCCCTCTGTGTGGCCCCCCACCTGTCTGGCTGCTTTGATGGCTTACTCTTGTGTAAGCTTTAAATGGTATCAGTACTGTGATTAACTTCCCCCCCTGCATGGTTCTCACCTCAGATTCAGGCTGTAATCCTCCTGTATTGTTTAAATATGTAATCCCCTGTGTTTTTCACACCTTTTAGTTTCTGCATTGTTCACCCCCTGCAGTGTTCACACCTCAGGCTCAGGCTGTAATCACCCCCATTGTTCCCCTGTTCACACCTCAGGAGCAGTAGAAACCCACAAATAATCCCTGCACACTACAAAAAGAACATATACTGAGGTGGTACTGCAATTAAAAAGTTTTTTTAATATATAGTTATTGTGCAGACTGTAGGAGCAGTGCCATCATTGTGTCACTGTAGGCTGCCTGTGTGTGCCATACACACAGGCATCATAGGGCAAGCAGAGTATGGCACACACAGGCAGGGTCGGGAAGGCAGAGTATGGCACACACAGGCAGGGTAGGGAAGGCAGAGTATGGCACACACAGGCAGGGTAGGGAAGGCAGAGTATGGCACACACAGGCAGGGTAGGGAAGGCAGAGTATGGCACACACAGGCAGAGTATGGCACACAGGCAGGGTAGGGAAGGCAGAGTATGGCACACACAGGCAGAGTATAGCACACACAGGCCAAGTATGGCACAAACCAGCCAAGAATGGCAAACACAGTGAAAGTATGGCACACTCAGGCAGGGTAGGGAAGGCAGAGTATGGCACACACAGGCAGGGTAGGGAAGGCAGAGTATGGCACACACAGGCAGAGTATGGCACACACAGGCAGGGTAGGGAAGGCAGAGAATGGCACACACAGGCAGAGTATGGCACACACAGGCAGAGTATGGCATAAACCAGCCAAGAATGGCAAACACAGTGAAAGTATGGCACACGCAGGCAGGGTAGGGAAGGCAGAGTATGGAACACACAGGCAGGGTAGGGCAGGCAGAGTATGGCACACACAGGCCAAGTATGGCACAAACCAGCCAAGTATGGCACACAGGCAGGCAGAGTATGGCAGGTTTTTGCTGTTCTACAACCATTAATATGGGTATGGTCATGTGATAACATGGGTGTGGTTTCAAGTTTGTGCGGTTTCAAAAAGGGGAGTGGTCAAAACTGGCTTCCATTATCGGCCCTCCACCACGCAGGTCGAAAAAATTCCGGCCCTCGGTACAACAGAAGTTGGACAGCACTGCCTAAGGGTATTAATGAATAGGTGAAAGTTAGAGTTCACCATCTGATGAATACTCTTCTAAAAACCACATAGGAATGGAGAGTGAGTGAATATTTCTGTGGTGAGCTTGAATGGGCAACACCGAAGGACCTCCCCGATCAACATCTGATGTCGATTGGGCAGGTTCGATTTCTCTGTCTGGTCTGGGTCTGCATCGGCTCGTTGATGTGGCCCCCAATCCAACGGCGCCCACACCCGCCATTTTAATTTAATCTTTTGGTTTTGGGGCTAAAAGATAGAATAAGCCCAATATCGTCCACCCATAGCTGGGCATATCGGGAGAAGATCCACTCGCTTGGCAACCTCACCCAAGGAACGGATCTTACAGCGTATGGCCACGTTACACAGGGCATTTTGTCCTGTTACCTACAGTTATGTGGGCACATGGCAGCATATTTGGGCAGCAGTTAATGTTTGCCCATGCCTCTGCCCAAAACAAGCACTTTCCAAGGACATAATCAATCTTCCTGATGGCCTTGATATTTTCAGTGGCCTTTCATTCTTACAAAGATTAATAAATGAATTTACAGGTCAGAAGGGAGTGGAGTATTGCTGTTCTGCAAAATAAAATTCCAGGCTCAGCGTTATTTTCAGTCAAGGGATCCAGTCAAGTTCTTATTTGTGCTTGAAATCAATGCATTTCATAGAAAAAAATGCATAGACTGTCTTGTAAAAAGGATATGGTGGCTTTCTCCCTGGTTTTTACATCCCAGTGGTTGGGTCAAAAACCTGCAGTCAGTGTATCCTGAATGCTAACACTTGTTGGTTACTCTGAAAGCACTGTGTTTTATATAACACTCGCCTGAATCAGATCTGTGTATCATCATACAGATGAGTGGTTATAATGCATTACACTTCTTGGTTAAGTCTGCTAACCATAGCTAACTACCTATGTAGAGACAATTGTCTCTCACAGAGTGGTCCATGTGGATTCCTCATCCACGGACTACATACTACATACCACCTCCATGGTGCTTGTTTGATGGGATTTTCCTCCCAGCCCTATCAATATCTGACCCGATATACACTAATTTGGGCTCAGACAATTAGGCTGCCGACATAATCAGGAGTGGCCAAGTTGATAACCTAAACTTACCCAAGATCTCTGCAAAGTTGTTAAAAATAAGCCACAGTGACTTACAATTCTCCTTCATCATGCTTTATTGGCACGCAAGCAAATTACAGTATTAGTGAGCTGCCTTGCAGCGGGGTTTGTGCCTGTTCTGTCACCTAGAATTATTGACCACTGAATGAAAAGGGCATCCGTGCGTAGCTGTGATTGGTCTCCGAATGTGGCCCCCCTAATGATTACCTTGCAGTGTCGCCGAGCATACTTTATAGCCAAGTCACTGAAGGAAGAATAAAAAGCTGCGATAGCTGTGGGGGCTGCTTTATTTCCTTCTCATTTGCACTGAATCTTATAATGGTTTTGTCACACAGGATGTTTGGATCAGGCAGAGAACATAATTTCACACGTCCCAATGACAAGGGGGAATACGAGGTGGCAGAAGGAATCAGTTCCACAGTGTTTCGGGCAATTTTGGTGAGCATTTGTGTGTGCTGTTTTTGTCCTGTGAGCAGATCAACAGAGTATGTTTAACTGCAGGGATTTCTATATTCAGAACATTCTGACACTGATAGGGTTCCATTGATTGGTTAGTCGGAGCTGTTTAGTTGTAATAATCTTTTACAGTGGTCTTAGGGAGAACATATGCCAAATTTCTTATTATTACAGAAAGGGAATACATGGGATATTACTTGAACATTCAGATACATAAAATGAATTAACTTGAGTTTAGGAAGGGAATGTTCGATGGCTAGAGCGTGGCAGATGTTGGAGGAAATTAAAAAAATAAATTTCCTGCAGATTTGGTGGTGGTTAATCCAGTAAATAAACTCATCGTGTGTGGGAGCAGGACAAAGCAATTTTAAGAACTAAATAAAGCATCTCATTGTCTAGCTAGATGAACGGGAATTATAAATATATATAAATATAATACACAAGATGAATATCCTGTACGTTATGCCCTTATAAACAATGCTCAGAGATGTCCTGAGTTAGTTGGTGCTCAGTGATATCATAATATCTCTCTATTTTACAATAGGAGTACATTATACTATATACATACTATTCCACTTATCATGGAGCTATTTTTATTTCCACAATAATACCATAGTCCCTTCAAAAATACTGCGTTATACACTACTAATAGATCAGAAGCATGTCGCGGAACATTAAAATCACCCACCGTAAAATGCATTAAACCCAGCATAACAGCAGCTATTAATGTCATCTCTGCCCTTAAATCTCTGATGCTGTCGAGCAGCCTTGTGCGTAGCTGAGTCACTCGCTGCATGCTTTCTACGTAACGTATTGCGAGCAGATCTGCAGCGGTGACTAATGTATCGATCAATACTCCCAGGGCGCAGTTAGAGAGAGAAAAAAGCAAAAGCGTTCACTTTTGCCCCATTGGACATATTTGCCATAAGCTGTCCTTCAGATATGATTGCAGTTTATGGCAACTATCGAACAAATCTTTAATTCCGTTTCCAAGAAAACGGAACTAGCAGTGTACCAGGAATTGCACCCCTGTCTCTTTTAGCTTCAGCAGTCATTAGTATTGACATTATAATTCCCATACACAGGCAGTTTTAAGCTGCTTATTCAGGTTCTTCAGGCTAAATTGGCACCTTATCTGCCCCTGTATGGGCTCCTCTGATGGGCCTACCCTACTAATATCTGGCCAGTTGGGCAGTTTTGACTTTACCGTCCGATCGAGAACCATATTGTTGATGCGCTTCTCGCTCCAATGGCTTGTAGTCCCATCCTTGTAATTCAATCGTTTTGCCCTAAGAATTGAATTAGTGACCAAATTATCCCGATATCGCCCACCTTAGGTAGGAATATCAGGAGAAAGATCTGCTCATTTGGCAACCTCACCAACCAAGTATTGGCCACCATTATCCATGGACCAGTACTGAATGGGCTCATGTGTTCTTCATTTAGTTTAGCCAAGTAGAGTCTTATAGACCAATGAACTTCTGGAAAGTAGTGAACCTTTTTAGTAAGTTTTTAATTTGCTCATGGATGTAACAAAGGCAGTTTAGAAACCTCGTTTTCAGTCAAGGTTTCTGATTGGTCTCTGGTCTGTGAAGTGTTTGCATAGATGGTTGATATATAATCCATTATAGACGTCGGTTACCTCCATATTCTCACCCTCAAGACGCAGTGTCATTGTCTGTCTTAAATTCTGCTGGGCGCGTTGTTACCTCAAATTCATTTTTATTTGTATTTTTTATAATTTTTTATAAGGATTACTACAAGACTGGAATAATCCGTTGCCCTGATGGAATATCAATTCCTGAGCTAAGGGAGGCTTGTGACTATCTGTGTATCTCATTTGACTATAGCACTATCAAATGCAGAGACCTCAGTAAGTATGACGGCGGGAGATCCCTTTCCCAAAACAAGGTGCCGGGCATCTCTCTCTCTCTCTTCTGTACCCTGTTATTAATCGGTTCTGATCATCTAATTTCTAACATTCTGAAGCCTTGTGCCTTGCCTTCTCGCCCTGTATTGCTTTCCTTCCAACTTCATCTTTTATTTCCCCTTTAATATTCGCCACCTGTACTTCACAGAAACAGTGAATGCATTCATTTAGCGATCTGTTACCGTGTCCTTATTTGCCATTTGTACTTCTGATTTCCAAAAGAAACGTCGTAAACACCTGAACAAGCAAAAGAGGCTTTTTCTATCCGTGACCCTATGCCTAATTACCACTGTATAGACTTTAGGCTTTAGTCCTTTGGTTTTACTTTTCTTTATTAAAGAATGAGAAACACAAAGGGGCAGATTTATAAAAATGTAAGACTAGAGCTCACTACCAATTTATTTGCCTACTTTCTATTCATTCCTATGGGATTTGTAGAAATGTATTTATCGCTGGGTGAAAGTTAGGGGTCACCATTTGATAAATACGCTTTTAAAAATCCCATAGGAATAAATAGAAAGTGAGTGAATTTTTTGTGGTGAGCCCTAATCTCACATTTCAATAAATCTGCCCCCAAAGTGTAGATATTTTCTTTGAGTCCTTGATTTTAAGTTTAATGTCCCATTGAATGAGTAAAGGTGGCCATACACGGGCCAATTCTAGCTGCCGATATCGGTCCCTTAGACTGACTCGGCAGCTTATCAGCCCGTGTATGGGCACTAACGACAGGCGTGCCGGACCGATATCTGGCCTGAAATTGGCCAGATATCAATTGGGCAGGTTTAAAAATTTAGT
Organism: Xenopus tropicalis; assembly: GCF_000004195.4. NCBI lineage: Eukaryota > Metazoa > Chordata > Amphibia > Anura > Pipidae > Xenopus > Xenopus tropicalis. The sequence continues at coordinate 6,842,303 of NC_030680.2, read as the reverse complement.
CTGATGCGGTCCCCGAACCAACTGCGCCTATACCCGTCGTTCTAATTCGATCGCTTGGCCCCAGGGCCAAACAACCAAATTAGCCTTAATTAGCTCGATATTGCCCTCCCGTAGGTGGGGATATCGGGAGAAGATCCGCTCACTTGGCGACCTCTCCAAGCGAGCGGATCTCTGCGTGTATGGCCACCTTTAGTTGCCCATGATAGATCTCTGCTACCACAGGCTAAATATTTAACTCTGGTAATTTGCACAGTTACCGGTTTATCAGGTTTTTAAACCCAATCAGACCAACTCATGCCTTGAACTTCCATCTATACTCATATGTTTGGACTGGAGAGCAAATGTCTATTAGTTTGTGAGTGAGTGAGTGAGTGTGTGTGCACCCTATTTTTCTTTTTCCTTCTATCACACATAGTTTTGTCTGTGATAAATCTGACCTCGAGCAAAGCATTTCTGTGACCTTCAGCTGTTCTGCATGTAAAAGCCCTATCTGCTATTCCCACACACACACAGAAGACTTACAAAAGACCCATATTTGTGCTGTATAACTGGGTAGAATTGGTCGGGGACTGAATATTATAAATTGTAAATTTTAACACCAGTGAGTGTTGCGGGGGACAGCAGTTTTCTTATGCATGCCTTTGTGCTTTGGAAAGTGACCCCCAGGGCCATGTAGCACAGTCTCGGCATTTATAGAGAAATGAAATGCTGTCGGCTGAGATCTTCAAATATACATAGGAGTCTCATTAGCCCCCAATTAAAGTGATGTCTCAGCCATTTGAATCCTGTTAAGGTCCTTTGGGGAGGGTAAATGTGGACTGCATTTGTCTTGGTGTTCCCAAGCAGCAGTTGTGTTAGATTGTACATCTTCTGCCCCATTCCTGTTTTCCTATGAGACTACTTGGTGCTTAACACTTGGGAAGGTGGCATAATGATGCTTTTACTTTCCCAGCAGTTTGGGGACACATATTAGTCTGCACTAGGCAATAGCTGGCTAATTACTGTGTTTGCTTCAACAGAGAGTAACTCATTTTACAGTGTAGCAGGCTTACAGAACTGTCATTACTTTATTTTTCTCTTCCCCCCCCCCCAGGTGCCCTTATGCATGAATTATCAAACGATGGAGCCCGTCGGCAATTCGAGTTTTACCTAGAGGAGATGATCCTCCCCTTGATGGTAGCCAGCGCTCAGAGTGGGGAACGCGAATGTCACATTGTCGTCCTGACTGATGATGATGTTGTGGATTGGGATGAAGAGTACCCTCCGCAGATGGGGGAGGAATATTCCCAAAGTATGTGCTTTCAGATGTTTGTGAGATGTGATAGAATGGGCTATACTTACTAGGTACGCACCGAATACACTGTTTTGGAATCCTTCGTAAAAGGCTGAATATTGAATTTAATGTGTATCAAGCTACGGTGCAGGGGGGTTAAAAAGAACTACTTAAACTTCTGTGTTTATGTGATGAAAAGCCACAGTTGCTTTCTGAGGCTACAGTTTTATTGTTATTAGTTATGCTTTCTATGCAGGCCTTTTCCTGTTCATCTTTCAGTCTCTGGTTCAGACCACTGTCTGGTTGCTAAGGCAGTTTGCACCCTAGCAACCACATAGTTGCTGAAATTCCAAACTGGAGAACTGCTTAAGAAATGACTAAAAAAAATTTGAAGACCAATTGCATTGTCTATATCATAGTAAAAGCTCATTGAAAGGTAAACTGCTCCTAAAACTGCTTTAAAACATCTCAATATTACTGTTACATGTAAGAACCACATTGGCCCATTGATGTGGTCCTGACAGCCTGCATTTACCTTTGTTATGAGCTAATTGGCCTGAGGGCCATCTCAAGGTGGTCAAATCTGGGAAACGACTGGATGTTTAGGTGTATGCTCAGGTTTAGAAGGAGATAAAAGGAGAAATTCTGTGGGAAGGCTTGCCCAAACTCCTAGACTTTATGTAAAATGTGTTTCTTTATTTTAGAGTATTCATATTTCGGAATGCATGGTGCAAATGTAGAAACCATTTTACATATGGCAGATTCATGGTCCGAAAGCATTAACCTTTGAGTTAAACTGAAGGCCAAGCTAAAAAAAAAAAAAAAATTAATTTGCCCTTTGGTCCAGCTGTATCTATATTGATGTTTGTTTTCTCTCTCCTAGTTATTTACAGCACCAAACTGTACAGATTTTTCAAGTACATAGAAAACAGAGACGTGGCCAAATCAGTTCTGAAGGAGAGAGGTCTTAAAAAGATCCGTCTTGGTATTGAAGGTAAGGTTAAAGGGGAACTAAAATAAAAATGTGATTAAAATCAATTTATAAAAATGAATTGTTTCTGCCTGTAAATGAAGCCTTGATAGTCGTGTTGAGATCTGATGAGATGGATAGTTATAACGTGGAAGGGAATGGGCACCGGGTGGATCTCAAGGCTAAGGAAGGATTTATTCTTATTTTCCATTTATAGGTTACCCAACATACAAGGAGAAGGTGAAGAAGCGGCCAGGTGGGAGGCCCGAGGTCATATACAACTATGTGCAGAGACCCTTTATCAGGATGTCATGGGAGAAAGAGGAAGGCAAAAGCCGCCATGTGGACTTTCAGTGCGTGAAGAGCAAGTCGATCACTAACCTCGCCGCCGCCGCTGCCGACATCCCACAGGACCAGCTGGTAGTCATGCACCCAACACCCCAGGTGGACGAGCTGGATATCTTACCCAATCACCCTCCGCCTTGCAACAACGACATGGACCCTGACGGCCCAAACTCCACTTCCTAACTGTTACCTTTTTCCAATATGGGAACAATATGGTGGAAGGCCTTGTAAGCTCCAAGTCCTTTAAAATCAGACGACCCATGGCAGTTTGCCATCAGGAGATAAGCGGCCACTGGGTCAAGCCGACTGCAACACGTGGCCAATGCAGGCAGCACAGCTCACCGTTTCCTACAATCATTACGAACAGTCGGGAGCGCAACCCCCGAACCGGTCAAGTCGCACAGCAGCAGTGTCTCGTGTTTGTACAATGCCTATGAACTGTCTTGGTTTTGCGGTGTGGAGACTTTTTTTTTTTTACTTTTAAGACCAAAGGAACACGTGGAAAGCAATTCATCTGTTCTCTTTGTTCAAATGTATTGATTCTCTTTAGTGGGTTTGTAAAAGCTGGTGGTCTCTAGGCAGGGCATAATCCCCCCTCACCCACCTTTTCTGTTTTTTTCAGGAGCCCTTCTAAACCAACAGGAGCATCCAAACCTCCCTGATATGGGCCGAGCCCCATAAGCATCATACATAGTGGCACTTTAATGGTTTCCAATTGGTGTTTGTCATATTTTATAGTCCTATTGTATAATACTAATTTGCAAAAAAAAGTATAATCTATCCAAAAAAAAAAAACCCTTTCTTTTGGCTTTATAAATATATATATTCACAATCCCTTTAAATGTATTAATTTTGATTGAGCACATATTGCTTTATTTAAACCACTGGAATATTTAGTATAAGCAGATTTTGTTTCCACCTATGACTGTTTGACTAGTGTGCATATGGGTATGTATGTGTGTGTGTGCACATATCTATCTCTATATTTATCTATAGATATCTATATAGATTATATATCTATCTATCTATCTATGTATCTATAGATATATATAGATATATATTTAGATAGATATAAAAATAAATAAATATATATTTAGATATATAGATATATATATAGGCAGCAGCACTCTTAAAGGGGTTGTTCACCTTTTGGGTTAAAGTTGAGTTTACTTTTAGTATGATGTAGAGAGTAATATTTTGAGACAATTTGCAATTGGCCTTCCTTTGTTTATTTTTAGGTTTTTTTAAGTTATTTTGTTTTTTGCTCAGCAGCTCTGCAGTTTGGAGTTTCAGCAGCTGTCTGGTTGCTAGGGTCCAAATTACCTTAGCAACCAGGGAGCAGTTTGAATGAGAGGCTGGTATATGAATAGGAGAGGGACTGAATAGAAACACAAGTTATAAAAAGTAACAAAAATAAAACTGGAGCCTCACAGAGCAATAGCTTTTTGGCTGCCGGGGTCAGTGACCCCCATTTGAAAGCTGGGAAGAGTTAGAAGGAAAAGGCAAATGGATCAAAAAATCAGAAATGAATAATGAAGACCAATTGAAAAATTGCGAATACGCAATTCTATATCATACTAAAAGGTGAACTACCCCTTTAAGGTGGCCATACACGGGCAAATTTTATCTGCCGATTTGGGCCCTTCAAACCGATTTGGCAGCTTATCCACCTGACCGATATCTGGCCTAAAATTGGGCAGATCTCAGTCGGGCAGGTTTGATTTTCCCTTGGATCAGGGACACGGTCCTCGGCCCGAAAGCTCCTATGCCTGCCATTTTAATTTAATCATTTGCCCCAGGGATGAACGACCGAATTAGCCCAATATTGACCCCATTGGGTTGGGATATCGGGAGAAGATCCGCTCGTTTGGTCACCTCGCCAGACAAGCAGCTCTTACTGTGTATGGGAACCTTTACATGTTATCTACCCCCCCCCCCCCCCCCCCCGAGTGTCTGCTAGAGATGGATATCCCTGTATATATATATATATATATGTATATATATATGTATATACATGTGTATACATATACACACACACATACCCTTCATTACTCTCAGTATCCCTCGGTGCTGACGAACATCCCTACTCCCACCGGGCTCTCTGCTCAGCAATGCCTTACATCTTTTCACAGAATATTTCTCGTGACAGGTTTACAGAAATAAGAATCGTTTGTTTATTAAAATGATTGTATGTTTTGCATTCAATAAAAAAATGTAATTATTTTAATTCTTACAGCAATCGCTTTTACATCAGATCTGTTCCATGCATAGGGATCCAGGTGCTGGAGTTGGTGTGGGAAAGCTATCCTGCGCGTGTAAAGATTAAAGGAACAGTAACACCAAAAAATGGCACAGATAAAAGTCTGGTAAAACACCATTGCATTTTGTAGGGGTTAATCTGTTATCTGCTATGTAATCTGGGCCTTTTCTCTTTTTTCAGCCTGAGTCACTGCCTCCGGGGCTACACAGCAGCTTATTCATATAAAACTATAGTAGTCTATCTAAAGCAAACACACAGCTTTTACCAGTGCAGGCAGCAGGACATTGTTTGGTGTTACTGTTCCTTTAAGCCTTGTCTGAATGCCTTCCATGCTGGTCACTGTATGAGAGCCATTATATAAGGATTCTGCATTTGTCTGTACTGATTAATCACAAGGGTCTGAATCATTGCCTTCTTTTATTATTTAATTGACTAGACGTTTGCATGGAAACTGCTAATATGACGGTAGGCTCTCACCTCATCCTGTATCTGTGATGTTTTATCAGGTTAATTGGGCTTCGTATCCCATCATCAGTGCCAGCAGGTTGGATCCATACTGAAAGGGGATGTATATTCCTTCCCATGTAAAATCGCTCAGAGAGCACTTTTGCCGTTTATATTTTGTAAAGAGATACTGTCATGATGTTTATGGGGCACTTTTTATTTCTAAATGACACTGTTACACAGCAAATAATTCTCTCTGCCATTTAACCTTTTATTCTTGAACCAACAAATGTATTTGTAGCTGTAATATTGGTGTGTAGGCGCCATCTCAGTGCCTTGTGCCTGAGTCTGAGCTTTCAGCCAGCGCTACCCATTAGAACTGCTTTCAGCTAACTTATTGTTTCTCCTACTCCCATGTAACTGGAGGAGTCCCAAGCCGGACTTGGATTTCTTACTATTGAGTGCTATTCTGATACCTACTGGGAGCTGCTATCTTGCTCCCTTCCCATTGTTCTGCTGATCGGCTGCTGGGGGTGAGGGGGGGGGATATCACTCCAACTTGCAGCGCAGCAGTAAAGTGTGCCTGAGTCTGAGCTTTCAGAAGGAGCCAGCGCTACACATTAGAACTGCTTTCAGCTAACCTATTGTTTCTCCTACTCCCATGTAACTGGAGGAGTCCCAAGCCGGACTTGGATTTCTTACTATTGAGTGCTATTCTGATGCCTACTGGGAGCTGCTATCTTGCTCCCTTCCCATTGCTCCCTTCTCAGTAAATTGCTGTACTGTCTGTGATGAACACCAGGGGGCGCTTAGTTTACCCATTTGTGATGCTGGCAGTGTAAAAACTACTAATAGAAAATCAATATGTAAGTTTCAAAAGAATGAGCAATTTACATTGTTATATGCAAGGGATATGTCCCCTATAATAGTCTGTTTAGAAGCAGGGAATGGATGGATAAAAGCATAATAATTAAGGCATGGTGCCAGGGAATGTGCATTTATTAATTAACTTTCTTTATGTTTGACTGCAGGACATTACCAGAGACCTAGAGAATACCCAGCATCCTCTGTAGCCTTCTTAAGCTAAAAAGATTTGCAGGCTGTACAGAATTAAACAGATATTGCTGCTTTTCACTGTAAATATCAGAGAGGTAAAGGTAAGTGTAGGGGGGCTACCAACTCCTCTCACTAATGATAATTATGACGTACCGGTATGGGACCTGTTATCCGGAATGCTTGGGACCTGGGGTTTTCTGGATAAGGGATCTTTCCGTAATTTGGATCTCCAAAACTTAAGTTTGTTAAAAATCATTTAAATATAGAATAAACCCAATAGGGCTGTTCTGCCCCAATAAGGGGTAATTATATCTTAGTTGGGATCAAGTACAGGTACTGTTTTATTATTACAGAGAAAAGGGAATCATTTAACCATTAAATAAACCCAATAGGGCTGTTCTGCCCCCAATAAGGGGTAATTATATCTTAGTTGGGATCAAGTACAGGTACTGTTTTATTATTACAGAGAAAAGGAAATAATTTAACCATTAAATAAACCCAATAGGGCTGTTCTGCCCCAATAAGGGGTAATTATATCTTAGTTGGGATCAAGTACAGGTACTGTTTTATTATTACAGAGAAAAGGGAATCATTTAACCATTAAATAAACCCAATAGGACTGTTCTGCCCCAATAAGGGGTAATTATATCTTAGTTGGGATCAAGAACAGGTACTGTTTTATTATTACAGAGAAAAGGGAATCATTTAACCATTTCATAAACCCAATAGGACTGTTCTGCCCCAATAAGGGGTAATTATATCTTAGTTGGGATCAAGTACAGGTACTGTTTTATTATTACAGAGAAAAGGGAATCATTTAACCATTAAATAAACCCAATAGGGCTGTTCTGCCCCAATAAGGGGTAATTATATCTTAGTTGGGATCAAGTACAGGTACTGTTTTATTATTACAGAGAAAAGGGAATCATTTAACCATTAAATAAACCCAATAGGGCTGTTCTGCCCCAATAAGGGGTAATTATATCTTAGTTGGGATCAAGTACAGGTACTGTTTTATTATTACAGAGAAAAGGGAATCATTTAACCATTAAATAAACCCAATAGGGCTGTTCTGCCCCAATAAGGGGTAATTATATCTTAGTTGGGATCAAGTACAGGTACTGTTTTTATTACAGAGAAAAGGGAATCATTTTTAAAATTACAATTATTTGCTTATAATGGAGTCTATGGGAGATGGCCTTTCCGTAATTTGGAACTTTCTGGATAACGAGTTTCCGGATAAGGGATCCCATACCTGTATAACTGTTTCTAATGAAACTATAAAAGGTTGCTGTAGTAGAACTGGCAGGGGCTCCCCTGCATCATCGCCATAATGGTACGGCCCTGACTTGCACAGCAGAAGCAGCGGTTGGAATAACGGTAAAATCACAACTGCAGGAGCTACAGGAGGAGTTGCAGGCAGCAGTGTGTCACTAGGCCAATATTGTGACTTTTTCTCAGATCGGCTTTAGGCAAGAGTGGGATTTGCCCCCCCCCCCCCGCAGCGGGCACCGCGATGACATCTCGTATGTCCAAATCTACAAAGCGGAAAAATCAGAATGCAGAGGGACCCCAAAGTAAAACCCCTGCGCCCAGAAACAACGAGGTGATTATGAATGCCGGGGACACCAATCATAACAATATGCAGCATCAGGGGAGGGAGACACTTCCATCCAGTCATGTTCCTGCTGTGGCTGCTCCTCACCCCAGGCCAGTCCTTCCATCTCTGCATGTTTGCCAGGGCCCTTACCCAGCACCTGGCTTCTTCCGCTACCATCCTTACGCACCATTTGGCTATTCATATGGCCCGGCTGCATTTTCCAGAGGCTTTAGGATTTATAATGAGCTGTGTGTGCAGTTTTATGTATTACCCGAAGGCCTGGAGTCTTATGAACCACCTTGTCTACAGCGTAACCCGTCACCTAATGGTCTTAGGTTCTGTGACTCCACACGCAGAGGCCATAGGTTGGCAGCTCAGCCTCCCTTGCAGCACAACCATTTACATGGAGGCCATAGGTTGGAAACTCAGCCTCCCTTGCAGCGCAACCATGTACCCCAAGGCCTTACATTGCCTGCTCAGCCTCCCTTGCAGTGCAACAATTTACATGGAGGCCATAGGTTGGCAGCTAAGCCTCTCTTTCAGATCAACAATGTACCTGAAGGCCTTATGTTTGTTACCCAGCCTTCCTTGCCGGTCAACAATGTACCTGAAGGCCTTACGTTTGCTACCCAGCCTCCCTTGCCGGTCAACAATGTACCTGAAGGCCTTACGTTTGCTACCCAGCCTCCCTTGCAGATCAACAATGTACCTGAAGGCCTTGGGCCTTCTGCTCAGCTTTATGTGCATGATAGCTCATTACCTGAAGGCTCTGGAGCACATCTGGATCAGCCCTGCCTACAGCATGACCCAATGATCTCGGGGCTGAGCGGGAATGTTACATGCCCACAGCCAGATGGCGACGGAGAGCTCTTGGAGTTTCTCACCCAGTATAGCCAGGAATTGGCAATGACGGAAATAAAAATGGAGGAGATGGAAATGATCCAGCAGCAGAACCCTTGTTCCTAGGGATGCGCCGGACTCTATAGGAGTGAAGAACATGGCAACCGTGTTAAAATAAAATCTTTTATTAAAGTCAATGTGATCAGTGTCTGAGCTCATCTATAAGCATAGGGTGCTAGGATCTATGTGTGTGAGAGTTAACCTGAAAGGAACACATTTCTTTAACCCTTTTGCCACTGACTGCTTGACTTACTGCACCACACATTGCTAGGTAATGTAGAATCTACAGAGCGGGCAGTCAGCCGTGGCAGGTAAGCAGTTAAACTTGTATAACACCAACATTACCTTTTAGTATGATGTAGACATTCATATTCTAAGACTGCAATTGGACTTCATTTTAAATTGCTCCTGGGTTTTGAGTTACTTGGCGTTTTGTTCAGCCGCTATCTGGTTGCTAGGGTTGTTTACCCCAGCAACCAGGCAGTGCTTGGAACAAGAGACTGTAGGATGAATAGGGAAAGCCTGGAATAACAATATAAGTAATTATATATATATATATATATATATATATATATATATATATATATATATATATAATTTTGCTCTGTAAAGCTATAATAATATAATAGCTTTACAGAGCAAAATTTATATATATATATATATTTATTTATATAATTTTGCTCTGTAAAGCTATAATAAATAAATATATATATATATATATATATATATATATATATATATAGAGCTCTGTAAAGCTATAATTGCTATTGTTACTATATATATATATATATATATATATATACAGGCTCGGATGACGGCACACACAGGGTTTGCATATGAAAGTCACTGGGTCAAATGAAAATTAATTGCATCAGAGGTTTATTAGTTCCAACGTTTCAGCTCCACACAGGAGCTTTCGTCAGGGGTACAACACCATGTGGGGAACAAACAATTATAGGCAAAAAGGGCGCCAATGCTGTTGCTAGGCGACCCAAAACATTTGCATAAAGGTTCACAAAAATTAAGGAGAGGGAAAAACAAAGACTTGACATCAATCAAAAAAATAACAGACGAAAGTGTACATCTTATAAACTTATAGTGCTAAAGGGAAATAAGTGTTTGTGCACGGACCCCTGGGCAGGCCCCTCCCCATACCAGGTAACCCGACCGAATATGCCCCAGATAGTGGAAACAGCTATGCTGTAGTTTGGACGAGTCGTACCTTTAGTGTGCGGCAACGTTGCCCTGTGCCTGGGCAGCCTCCGGCGTTTGAGAATGAGCGGCGCGTCCTGCTCGCCGTTGCTAGGCAACCGGCAGTGGTGAGCGGGCGTGTGTGCCCGAATGCCCTGGCAGGCAGAGGGATTTTCAATTATTATTGTTGGGACCATATAGAAACAGCAGGGTCCCTGGCTGTGCCATGCACGGCACTAAGTCGGTACCCAATTGCTCGTATTTCGGGCTGGTCTTACCATGCCACTGCACGCCAGAGACACTTACTCACATACCGGTACCTCCGCCGGCTAGCGCCCTTGCCCATTTAGGAGAGACCAACGCCACAATCAGGATGGGGGGCCGTGTCCCCTCAGCATGCTCATGCCACCAGGTGGACGTGGGTATGTCGCACGTAGGGTTAAAGTTCAGCAAGCTTGATACAGTATGCGCATACTGTCTTTCGAGGGCTGGATCTTTGTGGGGCTGGTAATAGGAGTAAGGTACCACCAGGGGTCATAAGTGCACCCTAATCGTTGTTCACAGAACCAGGGGGGAGGAATTGCAACATGGTAACCAAGACTATTGTACATAGTAACAGGTGAAGGGGAAGCAATGTAGCAAAACAAGACATACTCCAGGATGCTATGCATAGGGAACAGTCCGAGAGACATGCAACCTAATACCAATGGGATAAAATAACCAGCATATTATAATTAGAAAGAATATGTAGAAGAAGACATAATATATAAGGGTGGGACTAAAAAAGCAAAATGTCAGTATATCATTAAATAAAGCATCCAAATGGTAGGGTTTCATTCAACCCTCGTGGAGCCACACAGTCTAGTTTAAAGATCCAACGGGACTCCCTCTGTAGTAGAGCCAAGTCCCTGTTCCCCCCGCGGGCCAGCGGGGGTTGGAAATCAATCGCCATACATCTGAAGGTCGGTAAGGAGTGCCGCATGTTGACGAAGTGTCTTGCTACTGGCTGCTTGGAATCTCCCTCCTTTAGTGCTTTACTGATGGCCGAGCGGTGATTGCTGATGCGTTCACGTAATGTGGTGATTGTTTTCCCAACATAATATAGTCCGCAGGGGCAAGTGATGATGTATACGACGTATGTTGACAAACATCCCAGTCTATGAAAAATCTTAAGTCTCTTGCCGGTATGTGGGTGTGGGAAATCATGACCCGTAAGTAGGCACCTACATGTTACGCAATCTGGGCACCTAAAGCATCCAGGTTTTTTGATATTAGATAGCCAGTTCAATGGATTGCTATTAGGGTCCTTGAAGTCTGTTTTTACCAACAGATTTCTCAAGCTCCTTCCCTTCTTGTAGCCCATCATAGGTTTATGGGCTTGATACAGGGCCAATGACTCATCTTGGCTAATCATAGCCCAATTTTTAGTCACGCTTTCTGCTAGAGCCTTAGACGTGGAGGAAAAAGTAGTGGTAAATATCAAGGGGGTTGGTTGTTCATTCACCTTGTGCTTATTGGCCAACAGTGTACCCTGAGTGTGGCAAAGGGCCCTCTGGAGTTGCGTCTGCAACACTTCCTCTTTATATCCACGTTCCAAGAATCTCTCGTACATTTCTTGTAATTGTAATTTGGCAGTGCTGCTTGAGCTGTTATTCCTAATAGTTCTAAGGAACTGGGAGTACGGAATCCCTTTGATAGTGGCTGGTGGATGTTTGCTGGAAGCATGTAGGATGGAGTTCCTATCTGTTGGTTTCCGAAATAGCCTGGTGCCTAATCCGTCCCCATCTCTAAATATATTCAAATCCAAAAAGTCAATGTTGTCCTTGTGGTAGTTTAATGTGAGTTTAATGGGGCAGTCAAGTTGATTAAGGTGCTGATGGAAGGAGAGGAGGGCTTCCTCTCCTTCAGTCCAAATCATAAACAGGTCATCTATATAGCGAAAATAGACTGAAATTGATTTCTGAAGCAGTGGTAAAAGATGGGCTCTTTCAAATTCGGCCATGTACAGATTCGCATAGGACGGTGCCAGGGCACTGCCCATTGCGGTACCAGCCAGTTGCAGGTAAAATTTATTTTCAAATCTAAAAAAATTTCTAGTCAGTGTGAGTTCCAAAAGATATGTAAGAAACTCAGTCGGTGTATTAGAGGTAAGACTTGTGGAGAGTGCCCTCTGAACAGCTCTGATACCCTGTTCGTGTGGAATGATTGTGTAGAGACTAGTCACATCCATTGTCACCAGGAGGCAATTGTCAGGTACACCACCCAGGTCCCTCAACTTCCTAATAACATGCGTGGAGTCCTGAGTATATGACTCCATGGTTTTAACTAGGGGTTGTAGGAATGAATCAATAAAGGTTGATACCGGTTGAAACAGGGAACCTACTGCCGAAATAATGGGTCTACCTGGGGGTGCTGAAAGTGATTTGTGGATCTTAGGTAGAGTATATATGATGGGTGTACGTGGGTACTCTGTGACAAGAAAATCATAGATGTCGCTAGTGATCCAGCCTGCATTCAGGGCTAAGGATATATAATTATCCAATTCAGATTTAAATTTCCTAGTGGGATCCATGGGTAACTCCCTGTATGTCCCAACGTCAGATAGTTGTGACAAGATTTCCTCCCTATAATACGAGTAATCCAATAAGACTATGGACCCACCCTTGTCTGCTGGCCTAATGACCAGATTCTTGTCCTCCTGGAGTGTACGAATAGCCATTCGTTCTGCAGGGGATAGGTTAGGATGTGAAGCACGGGAACTACCTGTTTGTTTAGCTTCTAGCATTAGGACCTTTCCGAAGGTTCTTACTGCAGGTGGTATGTTAGGGGGTTCATAGGTGCTTTTACCTTTAAATACGGGTTTTTCTTGGTTTTCTTGTCCAAGGGAATCCCTAAAATGCTCCCTAAGTTTCAGTTTTCGTTGGAACCTGTAAATATCAACCATGGTGTCAAAGGTGTCCGGTGGGGTACAGGGGACAAAGGATAGACCCTTAGAGAGTAGGGATATCTCCCCTTCAGACATACTGTGCTTACTGAGGTTAAAGATTATGCTTTCTTTGGCTTTGGGGGCTTGCCTCTTATGATGCCTCCCCCCTCGCCGAGTGTATCGTCGTTTCCTCTGTCTTTCCTGGACCGGGTAGTGACCCCTAAAAAAGGTTTGTCAGTGGTAGTATTGTCTGAGTCTGTTGATTGGTCTGAACTGTCTACTGTAAGAAGTGATTTGGGTAGTCTCTTTTTCCTCAATGGTCTGAAGCTACGTGTGTCGGATCTGATTCCTAGTAGCCAACCATATACTCGTTTGTTTTTATAGTCGTCCGATACTTTCTTAAGTTTGTTTTGCTTAAAGCTAGTCAGTTCTTGTCTGTATTTGTCCACATTAGATTGTAGCTTGTTTAACCAGTCTGTATTGGTGTCAGTTTTTAGTGAATCCAAGTACTGTGTTTCTAGGTGTTGTAGGTCATTTCTAACTGTCGCAAGTTCCTTGCCCACCTGTTCCACTACTAGTAATAGCAAGTCAAAAGAGCAATGATTTAGAATGCCACACCATTTACCACAAAACGCTGGGTCATTCCTGCCAATGGTGGGAATGTTATTGATCCTGAAGCCTCTTGGAATTAGTCTTTGTCTATGGTAGTTGGACAAAAATATCCCATGTAGTTGTAGGTCTACTTCCCTCTTTCTCAAATTCAAAATTTCATGATAAGTATCAGTAGAAGATTTACTCACAGAGATGTCCAATGGTGTTTCTGAAAACAAAATCCTGTCCACATCAGCTGGATTAAAGGTAAAGTCTTGATTGGTGTCCACTGCGTAGGTGAATTGTGAGCCCCCTTCCTCCATTCCTTTTCTTGAAAAAGAAAAGGATATTCAAACAACCCCCCTGGGTTGTGTGTTGTATAGGCAGAACCTCTTGAATTGTCACAAAGATAGGGAAAAACCAAATGGTAGGGTCTATTGGCCCAAAAAAAATGTGAAACATGGCTGGGTGCTGCTACAGAGGTATACAGAAAAAAAGCTAGTAAGCAGCACACCATTAGTTAAAAGTTGATACCTGGGTGCCTGTGCTCAAAAACAATATACAGGCTCGGATGACGGCACACACAGGGTTTGCATATGAAAGTCACTGGGTCAAATGAAAATTAATTGCATCAGAGGTTTATTAGTTCCAACGTTTCAGCTCCACACAGGAGCTTTCGTCAGGGGTACAACACCATGTGGGGAACAAACAATTATAGGCAAAAAGGGCGCCAATGCTGTTGCTAGGCGACCCAAAACATTTGCATAAAGGTTCACAAAAATTAAGGAGAGGGAAAAACAAAGACTTGACATCAATCAAAAAAATAACAGACGAAAGTGTACATCTTATAAACTTATAGTGCTAAAGGGAAATAAGTGTTTGTGCACGGACCCCTGGGCAGGCCCCTCCCCATACCAGGTAACCCGACCGAATATGCCCCAGATAGTGGAAACAGCTATGCTGTAGTTTGGACGAGTCGTACCTTTAGTGTGCGGCAACGTTGCCCTGTGCCTGGGCAGCCTCCGGCGTTTGAGAATGAGCGGCGCGTCCTGCTCGCCGTTGCTAGGCAACCGGCAGTGGTGAGCGGGCGTGTGTGCCCGAATGCCCTGGCAGGCAGAGGGATTTTCAATTATTATTGTTGGGACCATATAGAAACAGCAGGGTCCCTGGCTGTGCCATGCACGGCACTAAGTCGGTACCCAATTGCTCGTATTTCGGGCTGGTCTTACCATGCCACTATCAAAGGGATTCCGTACTCCCAGTTCCTTAGAACTATTAGGAATAACAGCTCAAGCAGCACTGCCAAATTACAATTACAAGAAATGTACGAGAGATTCTTGGAACGTGGATATAAAGAGGAAGTGTTGCAGACGCAACTCCAGAGGGCCCTTTGCCACACTCAGGGTACACTGTTGGCCAATAAGCACAAGGTGAATGAACAACCAACCCCCTTGATATTTACCACTACTTTTTCCTCCACGTCTAAGGCTCTAGCAGAAAGCGTGACTAAAAATTGGGCTATGATTAGCCAAGATGAGTCATTGGCCCTGTATCAAGCCCATAAACCTATGATGGGCTACAAGAAGGGAAGGAGCTTGAGAAATCTGTTGGTAAAAACAGACTTCAAGGACCCTAATAGCAATCCATTGAACTGGCTATCTAATATCAAAAAACCTGGATGCTTTAGGTGCCCAGATTGCGTAACATGTAGGTGCCTACTTACGGGTCATGATTTCCCACACCCACATACCGGCAAGAGACTTAAGATTTTTCATAGACTGGGATGTTTGTCAACATACGTCGTATACATCATCACTTGCCCCTGCGGACTATATTATGTTGGGAAAACAATCACCACATTACGTGAACGCATCAGCAATCACCGCTCGGCCATCAGTAAAGCACTAAAGGAGGGAGATTCAAAGCAGCCAGTAGCAAGACACTTCGTCAACATGCGGCACTCCTTACCGACCTTCAGATGTATGGCGATTGATTTCCAACCCCCGCTGGCCCGCGGGGGGAACAGGGACTTGGCTCTACTACAGAGGGAGTCCCGTTGGATCTTTAAACTAGACTGTGTGGCTCCACGAGGGTTGAATGAAACCCTACCATTTGGATGCTTTATTTAATGATATACTGACATTTTGCTTTTTTAGTCCCACCCTTATATATTATGTCTTCTTCTACATATTCTTTCTAATTATAATATGCTGGTTATTTTATCCCATTGGTATTAGGTTGCATGTCTCTCGGACTGTTCCCTATGCATAGCATCCTGGAGTATGTCTTGTTTTGCTACATTGCTTCCCCTTCACCTGTTACTATGTACAATAGTCTTGGTTACCATGTTGCAATTCCTCCCCCCTGGTTCTGTGAACAACGATTAGGGTGCACTTATGACCCCTGGTGGTACCTTACTCCTATTACCAGCCCCACAAAGATCCAGCCCTCGAAAGACAGTATGCGCATACTGTATCAAGCTTGCTGAACTTTAACCCTACGTGCGACATACCCACGTCCACCTGGTGGCATGAGCATGCTGAGGGGACACGGCCCCCCATCCTGATTGTGGCGTTGGTCTCTCCTAAATGGGCAAGGGCGCTAGCCGGCGGAGGTACCGGTATGTGAGTAAGTGTCTCTGGCGTGCAGTGGCATGGTAAGACCAGCCCGAAATACGAGCAATTGGGTACCGACTTAGTGCCGTGCATGGCACAGCCAGGGACCCTGCTGTTTCTATATGGTCCCAACAATAATAATTGAAAATCCCTCTGCCTGCCAGGGCATTCGGGCACACACGCCCGCTCACCACTGCCGGTTGCCTAGCAACGGCGAGCAGGACGCGCCGCTCATTCTCAAACGCCGGAGGCTGCCCAGGCACAGGGCAACGTTGCCGCACACTAAAGGTACGACTCGTCCAAACTACAGCATAGCTGTTTCCACTATCTGGGGCATATTCGGTCGGGTTACCTGGTATGGGGAGGGGCCTGCCCAGGGGTCCGTGCACAAACACTTATTTCCCTTTAGCACTATAAGTTTATAAGATGTACACTTTCGTCTGTTATTTTTTTGATTGATGTCAAGTCTTTGTTTTTCCCTCTCCTTAATTTTTGTGAACCTTTATGCAAATGTTTTGGGTCGCCTAGCAACAGCATTGGCGCCCTTTTTGCCTATAATTGTTTGTTCCCCACATGGTGTTGTACCCCTGACGAAAGCTCCTGTGTGGAGCTGAAACGTTGGAACTAATAAACCTCTGATGCAATTAATTTTCATTTGACCCAGTGACTTTCATATGCAAACCCTGTGTGTGCCGTCATCCGAGCCTGTATATTGTTTTTGAGCACAGGCACCCAGGTATCAACTTTTAACTAATGGTGTGCTGCTTACTAGCTTTTTTTTTTTATATATATATATATATATATATATATATAAGACATAAATCCCTCGTCTCCATAACACAGTACTGAAGTGCGGCAGGAGTCATTCAAAGGAATCCAGGTTTATAGAACAATTTTATTTAAAAAACTATGACACTGTACCATTTATAGCATAAAGGATTCTTACAATAGAACAACTTTATACAATTATTAGTATAAGAAATAACCACATGGGGGCGCCTCTGCAGTGTAAAAACATGATTTGAAATCTGAAATGCATATAAAAAGCTACCGCTGACACCAGTGCAGGTTTTATACACCATGATTTAGAAATCGGAAACACGGATGATGTTCCAATGATACAGTTAATGCTATACACCGTGGGTGGGCGGCCTGGGCCCCTCCGGATGTAGCGCCCGTGTCTGTAGGGGCCCAGGTCGGCCACGCCTGCTATACACATCTAAAGCTGCTTGTACATAGAAAGATCCGCAGACTTGGCCGCCAAATGAGAGGATTGTAGCCTGATCTCCAACGTAGTCCGTTCTGTCCCGTCGGGTTAGGGCCACAATGTGCCAGTCTTTGGGCCCTAAACAATCCCATTGAAACTGTCTGCTTGTGCGAGGGATACTGGTGATCTGATATGGCTTCCATGATTGTGTCCATAAAAGCAATTGTGAGCCCCCACTGGCGCCACTGCCGGCCCCCCCCCTATGTTTGACTGCAGAGCAAGGTTGTGCTGGCCCCTTTGGTAGCGAAACGGTTAAGCTTCAATAATGCACTTTGATACTGCAGGTTGTTCTCCCATCACAAAGGCCAAGGTAAGTCACTGAAATCCACAGGGCCCCCCAGACCCGCGTCCGCCTCCAAAAGGCTCATGATGACCGCCATGGCCGCCTCGTCGTTACTTGGGCTACTGGACCCGTGGTCCGTTTCCGTCATATAGGTGTCCATGTGAGAGTTGTCGCCTACGGAGAGAGAAATGCAAGATGCAGAAAAAGGGTAAGTACACCCTAATCATTACAAATACATGTATGTAAGGGGGGTTCTGCTCGGGGGTTCAGCTGAGGTTTATTATTTATACTTTCTCATCTCTGCATCACTAATTACTAAAAATAAAAATCATTCGTTGCATTTTCCCTGAAGGTTTATGAATCATCGCGTTGTAATTTGGCTCCGGAAATGGCAGATTCCACGGCTGATTCACAATAAACCAATGATTTATACTGGGGTTTCTGTACTGCAGCAGTCGGGGGTGTACTGGGGGCTCCGGGCAAGGCAGGAATGTTCCGGCACCCCTTAAATTGGGGGTGGAACTACAGTAATTGGGCAATGGGACACGGTCAACATTGGGCCTGGCCAATCACAAAGACCCTAATAAATGGTCATGGGCTGTCACTTGGCCGGGTCATTGGGACTTTATTGCCAGTAATACTTACCGGGTATTGATGAGCTGTCTGAGTATGGGAAACCTGAACTGTCCATTCCAGGCACTAATGTGGACATTGGATCCATCCCGCCGCCATTGGACATCTGGACAAATCACACGTACAGTATAAGGGCAATGGGTCAGACTGGGGCAGCGGCTAAGCACTTTACAGGGGCAATCGGGTAACTCTAGTAACAGATAAAAAAAATAATACCTTTTTGCCCCCTGGAGAAGATGCATCTGGAGGTGGGGTGCTGTTGAAATTGAGAGGACTAGATCCGCAGCTGGATGGGGAGGAGCCCCTTGTCCTGTGTAAGGGAAGCAGGTCATACGTGAGGCAGGTACAGACACAGCGAGGTACGGCCCTGTCCCCTATCCAACCCCCCCTACCTGTGGAACTCCAGGATCTCATCTGCAATCATCCTGCCAATCTTGCCAGCACCCGCCCTTGTTCCTCCCGGAATGCCTGGAACTGTAGGGTGGTTCCTCTTTGTGACCCCTGCGTAAACAACAAGTACTGATGTAAGAGAGAATAGGGGCTGTGGGATAGCAGGTATAGTAGGGAGAGATGGTGCCTATAGTAGCAGTGGGGGGATAATAGCCTCTGGGAAGGGACTGGGGCTGTGGGATAGCAGGTATAGTAGGGAGAGATGGTGCCTATAGTAGCAGTGGGGGGATAATAGCCTCTGGGAAGGGACTGTGGGATAGCAGGTATAGTAGGGGGAGATGGTGCCTATAGTAGCAGTGGGGGGATAATAGCCTCTGGGAAGGGACTGGGGCTGTGGGATAGCAGGTATAGTAGGGAGAGATGGTGCCTATAGTAGCAGTGGGGGGATAATAGCCTCTGGGAAGGGACTGGGGCTGTGGGATAGCAGGTATAGTAGGGGGAGATGGTGCCTATAGTAGCAGTGGGGGGATAATAGCCTCTGGGAAGGGACTGGGGCTGTGGGATAGCAGGTATAGTAGGGAGAGATGGTGCCTATAGTAGCAGTGGGGGGATAATAGCCTCTGGGAAGGGACTGGGGCTGTGGGATAGCAGGTATAGTAGGGAGAGATGGTGCCTATAGTAGCAGTGGGGGGATAATAGCCTCTGGGAAGGGACTGGGGCTGTGGGATAGCAGGTATAGTAGGGAGAGATGGTGCCTATAGTAGCAGTGGGGGGATAATAGCCTCTGGGAAGGGACTGGGGCTGTGGGATAGCAGGTATAGTAGGGAGAGATGGTGCCTATAGTAGCAGTGGGGGGATAATAGCCTCTGGGAAGGGACTGGGGCTGTGGGATAGCAGGTATAGTAGGGAGAGATGGTGCCTATAGTAGCAGTGGGGGGATAATAGCCTCTGGGAAGGGACTGGGGCTGTGGGATAGCAGGTATAGTAGGGAGAGATGGTGCCTATAGTAGCAGTGGGGGGATAATAGCCTCTGGGAAGGGACTGGGGCTGTGGGATAGCAGGTATAGTAGGGAGAGAAGGTGCCTATAGTAGCAGGAATAGTAGGAAATAGTACATACCCTCCCCAGACTGTAGAACACTGTCCATACTTGGGGGAGATGTGGACAAATGTGAGAATGTCGAGTCTCCAGCATCAAGAATGTTGGCTCTGAGATGACACAAAATCAGTAGAGATATAATGGGGCCAGTAGTAGCCGATTGCCGGCCCTGGGGAGACTATGGGGGAGCAGTTACTCGGGATAAGGAGAGAGGGAGATCTCTATATAAAAGACTTACGAGACGACGGTGTTGGTGGAGACAATATATTCTACTTCTTTGGTCCACGGATTCATGAAACTGAACCAGCGACTTTTCAGGGTGATGAAGGAACCGTCCTTGATCTTGAACTTGTAACAATTGGTGGTGATTTTCTCTCTGGTCTGTAGGACTGGGGGGGGCACAAGGGGAGAGGGAATTAGCGGCTTTCAATACAGAACATTAAAGGGGAGGTTCACCTTCAGATTAACTTTTAGTATAGCTAATTCTAAGCAACTTTTCAATTGGTCTTTATTATTTATAGTTGTTTAATTATTTGCCTTTTTTTTTTTTTTGCAGCTTTTAAATGGGGGTCACTGACCCCGGCAGCCAAAACCTATTGCTCTGTGAGGCTCCAGTTTTATTGTTACTTTTTATACTTTATTTTTCAACTTAGGTCTATCTCCTGTTCATATATCAGTCTCTCATTCAAACCACTCCCTGGTTACTAAGGTAATTTGGACCCTAGCAACCAGATAACTGCTGAAACCCCAAACTGGAAAGAAGACCAATTGCAAATTGTCCCAGAATATTACTCTCTACATCATCTGGGGCCCAATGGCGTTACCTTGTTTGTGGCAGTCGGCGAGGTGCCCGATATCGTCATGGTGGAAATATTCATAGCAAGATGTGCCCAGGAGCTCCTGCGGCAAATACCCTAGGATTGCAGTTGCCCTGTGGTGGGGGCAGGACAGAGACAGCGAGGGGTAAGTTATAACATCAAATAATGCTTCCATAGAAACCTCAAGGGCTAAAATGTCATTCAAAGATCTCTCCAGGCAGCAGTGCTGTAAGGGCTATGGTTGTAGAAACCCCAGAGACTGCACCCCTAAGTGGCGGGAATTATTATAAAGTTATAATAAAATCCCTTGGAAGATAAATATAACCCCCAGTTAGACAGCCCTGCCCTCTAGTCCAAGCAAAATCAGCCACATGTGTTTAGTTGCCCTTTAACGACTAGTCCTTACCTCTGATCTACGAAAACAAACTTGCCGTCGATGGCGTGCCGCGACACGTACTCTGTGGATTTGACACGAATCTCCCCGTTGGCGGGCTGCGGTACTATGTGGGGGTGCAACCGGCCAATCGCCACCAAGCAGCTCAGATTGCACCCTTCGTTGTCTGGTTCGTTATCTTCGTCCAGCCCCATCTTTGTCGGGGGCCAGCTCTTGAGATAGCCGGTGCTGTGTATAGTGCAGAAGCTCTTCCGGTCGGCTGCGGGCCAAATGGGGCGATATCAAAATGGGGGGGTTAATTATATTATAGGCGCCTTGTAATCACTTGCTGCACGTTACGACTCCAAGCGAAATATAGAAGTTAACTTTCAGTATAAAGTACAGTGATATTCTGATACAATTTGCAATTGGTCTTCATTTTATATTATTTGTAATTTTTTTTAGTTATGTCATTTTCAGTTCAGGGGCTCTCTGGTTTGGAGTTTAAGCAGCTATCTGGTTGCTAGGGTCCAAGTTACCTTAGCAACCAGGGAGTGGTTTGGATGAGACTGATTATATATATAGATAGATACATATGATAGACGATAGATGAATGATAGATACATATGATATTATAGACAATAGATAGATGATAGATAGATAGACGATAGATATACAGATGATAGATGGATGATAGATAGATAGATGGATGAATGGTTAGATATGATGGATGGATGGACAAATATGATAGATAGACAATAGACAGAAGATGGGTAGATAGATGATAGATAAGATAGACGATAGATGGATGGATGGATGGATATGATAGATAGATAGATGTTAGATATGATAGATAGACAATAGATAGATAGATATAGGAGAGGGACTGAATAGGAAATAAAGTTCCAAAATTTAACAATAAAACTGGAGCCTCACAGAGCAATAGGGTTTGGCTGCCGGGGTCAGTGACCCCCATTTGAAAGCTGCAAAGAGTCAGAAAAAGAAGGCAAATAACTCAAAAACTATAAAAAAAATTACATGAAGACCAATTGAAAAGTTGCTTAGAATAGGCCATTCTATAACATACTAAAAGTTAGCTTAAAGGGGAACTTAAACCCCCCCCAATCCCATTACCTTTCTTTTTGGAGCAATTGGACGGGAAGTCTTTGTCCTCTACTTTCACTGAAGGTCGGTTGCATTTCATGCGACAAAAGAACGAGCGTCGGGCCCCGGAGCAGAGACGGGAGGGCCCCGGGGTGATGTCGGTTTTTACTGGGAGGCCGGCTGCATGGGAACAGGGAGAGATGTGAGTGGGACGCTGCTCTATTTGCCCCAGGGGTACAGCAGCCCCGCCCATAACACTCTGGCACTAAGTGCCCAACGCAAACTGCCACGTACTTTTTGCATCAATGAGTCTCTCCCGGGGGGCGGTGTCCGACGACGAGAGCTGCTCCTTAACTTTGGCAATATCTTTAGGGTGCAGGTAGTCAAACAGGCTCTGGCCAATCAGATCATTCTGGGAAGAACAGAACAGTTGGGTCAGAACTGCTGGAGCTAAAGGGACAGACGGACATTATAGTAATAACAGCGCGGGGCTGTGGGGTTACTCAGAGAGGCACCAATTAGTATGGGGGTACCTTCACTCCCCATCATGTGACCCCCAACAGCTATCATCAGATTGGCTCATATAAACTATGGCACATAGGGATTCCCCTGTACTAAGCACAATTCAGCAGGAACAGCCCCCTAAGTTTGCTCATAGCCTGTACAGAGAGATACCATAAAACTATGGCACATAGGGATTCCCCTGTACTAAGCACAATTCAGCAGGAACAGCCCCCTAAGTTTGCTTAATATGGTTCATTGGTAACTGTATATTCTGACACAGGCTTGGGAGTGTGGGACACAAGTACTTTGAGGGAAGTTCATTCCCAGCCATGTTTTACCCTTAAACCCAAGGTGCTTCACTGTTGCATTATGGGTAGGGCTGTCTATACTTGGCCTGTAGGACCCAATCAGAAGGCTGTTACCTGGCTGTAATTGAGGATCTTGAAAACCGATTCCGACACAAAAAGGATTTTCCCCCTGTCACAGCCGACCACGAAAAGGAACCCGTCTGCTGCCTGTGGGGAATGGGGAATCGTTAGCTTTCCCTCGGCTCTACGGCGCCACCTAACTCACGGGGTTAAAAGAAGGCGGAGACACAAGGACCTACCCTGAGTATCAGCTGCTTGAGCTCGTCGTCCGACAGAAACGCTGGTTTGTAGTTTGCCTCCGTGTAGGGGTTGGCAGCACCTGTAATGGGGGGGGGGGGCGATGGAATCATTATCCCTATGGCACAGGCTCCGCCCATGCTCCTCTCACATCTCAGCACTTACTGACATTACAATGGAGGTTAGGTTGCCATGGCCGCCATCAGGGGGGCACAGGGGGGACAGTTGTCCCTGCCCTGGACGATATCGTAGCATTAAGGGGGGCCCGGCCGTGCTACAGCCGGAGGATGCTGGGGGGAGCTGGAGGATAGAGGAAAGGACACTGGGGGGGAGCTGGAGGATAGAGGAAAGGACACTGGGAGGGAGCTGGAGGATAGTGGAAAGGACACTGGGGGGGAGCTGGAGGATAGAGGAAAGGACACTGGGGGGGAGCTGGAGGATAGAGGAAAGGACACTGGGAGGGAGCTGGAGGATAGTGGAAAGGACACTGGGGGGGAGCTGGAGGATAGAGGAAAGGACACTGGGGGGAGCTGGAGGATAGAGGAAAGGACACTGGGAGGGAGCTGGAGGATAGTGGAAAGGACACTGGGGGGAGCTGGAGGATAGAGGAAAGGACACTGGGGGGGAGCTGGAGGATAGTGGAAAGGACACTGGAAAGGACACTGGGGGGGAGCTGGAGGATAGTGGAAAGGACACTGGGGGGGAAGCTGGAGGATAGAGGAAAGGACACTGGGGGGGAGCTGGAGGATAGTGGAAAGGACACTGGGGGGGAGCTGGAGGATAGTGGAAAGGACACTGGGGGGGAAGCTGGAGGATAGTGGAAAGGACGCTGGGGGGAGCTGCAGGATAGTGGAAAGGACGCTGGGGGGGAGCTGGAGGATAGTGGAAAGGACACTGGGGGGGGGGATGGAGGATAGTGGAAAGGACACTGGGGGGAGCTGGAGGATAGTGGAAAGGACACTTGGGGGAGCTGGAGGATAGAGGAAAGGACACTGGGGGGGAGCTGGAGGATAGAGGAAAGGACACTGGGGGGGAGCTGGAGGATAGTGGAAAGGACACTGGGGGGGGGAGCTGGAGGATAGTGGAAAGGACACTGGGGGGGAGCTGGAGGATAGTGGAAAGGACGCTGGGGGGGAGCTGGAGGATGCTGGGGGGCCCTGGCTACCAATGTCTGTGTGTCCTTTGTACTGATGGGAGGGGCCATAGGGGGGCCCAGAAAATTATGTTGTGAGGGGCCCCGTGATTTCTGATGGCGGCTAGTGGGTGCTAGGTGGTAGTTTAGGGGGAAACTCACCTCGCAGTGTTTTCATGTGTTGCACGGCCATACGCAGCACGGTGAGCTTGTCCAGCTTCCGCGACATGGCGTTGCACGTGGGCACCAGGGACGCCAGCTCATCGATGAAGCTGTTCATTTTGTCTCTCCGCCTCTTCTCGATCTGACTGTGAGCTTCCCTGTAACAGATGGGTCGGCCATGGTAAATATTAATCTCTCAAAGTCCGGGGGCCCCCCCCCCCCAGTGTCTCCCCTATACCCTGTATAACCCGAATATGGGGTAATGGAGCAGACTGCACTGGATTCTGTGCTGCCAAGCAACGAACAGCCTGGATTTAAAGGGGTTGTTCACCTTTGAGTTAACTTTAGTATGATGCAGGGAGTTATATTTGTTGCAATTGGTCTTCAGTATTTATTTGAAGTTTTTTTTTTTGGTTATTTCATTTTCACCTCAGGAGCTCTACTCTGGAGTTTCAGCACTTTTATTTGGTTGCTAGGGTCCAAGTTTCCTTAGCAACCAGGGGTTTTGGGATTTGGGCCGAATCCAGGCTTTTTTTTTTTTTGAAGGATTCGATCAGAATCAATCGGGGGGGGGGGGGGGGGGTTTGGTGCATCCCTACTGAATAGGAGAGGAACGGAATAGAAAAGAAAGAAATAAAACTGGAAAGAGTCAGAAGAAGGCAAATAATTAAAAAACTATAACAAATAAATAATGAAGACCAATTGAAAAGTTGCTTAGAATTGGCCATTCTATAACATACTGACAGTTAACGTAAAGGTGACCCCCCCCTGTTACTCTGACGGTACTCTGTGTATGACACTGGCACTGAGTAACTGGATCTGATGGTGCGGGGAGGAATCCCCTTCAGGCTTCTCCCAGCTGCTTCCCACCAACTCCCAGTCAGACCAGAATATACTGTCTCTGGTTTCACTGACAGCACTGCTGCACGGCCCAATGAGGGGCTCAATCCATTGGCTTAGGGAATGGGTTTGCACATGTTCTAGCGCTCTCACTCTCTCTCTGTGTC
The DNA here is from genome assembly GCF_000004195.4 of Xenopus tropicalis. Taxonomy (NCBI): domain Eukaryota; kingdom Metazoa; phylum Chordata; class Amphibia; order Anura; family Pipidae; genus Xenopus; species Xenopus tropicalis. Next base: position 6,816,757 of record NC_030680.2, on the reverse strand, counting down.
AGTAACGGCATAAAGGTTCTCACCGTGCATTTCTGAGTCGCCCCTCAGTAAAATCCAACCTGAAATACAACAATATTCAGTATTATTAGTATCATTCAGCTTATTGTGTGCCCAGAACATTCCTTCTCTGTATATTTGTATTTATACATATGGGTAGGGGGTGCCATAGTGTTTCCCTTAGACAGTACAGTATGGGGGTACAGCTTATTGTGTGCCCAGAACATTCCTTCTCTGTATATTTGTATTTATACATATGGGTAGGGGGTGCCATAGTGTTTCCCTTAGACAGTACAGTATGGGGGTACAGCTTATTGTGTGCCCAGAACATTCCTTCTCTGTATATTTGTATTTATACATATGGGTAGGAGGTGCCATAGTGTTTCCCTTAGACAGTACAGTATGGGGGTACAGCTTATTGTGTGCCCAGAACATTCCTTCTCTGTATATTTGTATTTATACATATGGGTAGGAGGTGCCATAGTGTTTCCCTTAAACAGTACAGTATGGGGGTACAGCTTATTGTGTGCCCAGAACATTCCTTCTCTGTATATTTGTATTTATACATATGGGGAGGGGGTGCCATAGTGTTTCCGTTAGACAGTACAGTATGGGGGTACAGCTTATTGTGTGCCCAGAACATTCCTTCTCTGTATATTTGTATTTATACATATGGGTAGGGGGTGCCATAGTGTTTCCCTTAGACAGTACAGTATGGGGGTACAGCTTATTGTGTGCCCAGAACATTCCTTCTCTGTATATTTGTATTTATACATATGGGTAGGAGGTGCCATAGTGTTTCCCTTAGACAGTACAGTATGGGGGTACAGCTTATTGTGTGCCCAGAACATTCCTTCGCTGTATATTTGTATTTATACATATGGGTAGGAGGTGCCATAGTGTTTCCCTTAGACAGTACAGTATGGGGGTACAGCTTATTGTGTGCCCAGAACATTCCTTCTCTGTATATTTGTATTTATACATATGGGTAGGAGGTGCCATAGTGTTTCCCTTAGACAGTACAGTATGGGGGTACAGCTTATTGTGTGCCCAGAACATTCCTTCTCTGTATATTTGTATTTATACATATGGGTAGGAGGTGCCATAGTGTTTCCCTTAGACAGTACAGTATGGGGGTACTCACAATTCGTGGGGGTCGTCCTTCTCTGTATCCATCCCCTCACTGTGGAGAAAGAGAGAGAGAAAATAAAAATGGTGGAATAATGACTAGTGGGACAAGCTCAGCCCTACACACTGTACCCGCCATGCACTGGGGAGAGGGGCAGTTGGGCCGCAGTAGGGGTAACTACACCAGGCCCTGGGTATCTGGATAGGGAATTGCAGGGGATCAGGATATAATGATACAGCAGCCGGCTCTAATGATAATTATGCCTGGGCTTGTGTCCTGCACTCTATAGGCCAGCTGGACCAGCAGCAGAAATATTAATACTCACTCGAATGGGAAGCCATCGGTCCTAAAGGGAGGAAAGAAAAGAGAGTGAGTGGGGAACAATAACAATGCAGTCGGAGCCATTTCTAGCTGCCGGGGTCAGTGACCCCCATTTAAAAAGCTGCAGAATAAAATGAAGACCAACTGAAAAGCTGCTAAAAACAAGATGTGGCACCATGTGACAGCACAGTGACCCAGTTCTGTTGGTTCCTGGAGCGAAGGGAGGATCGGGGTCACATGGGCTTATATAAGCGCCCGGGGCGGGGCAGAGGGGAAGGGGCGGGGCCTGCCATACTCACTGGTAATCCGTCAGGCTCCCTTTCCGTTTGCGGTTGCAGTCGATCCCTCCCATTCCCAGGGAGCTGGATATGAGGTTGGTGGAGCCGGGGGACATGAAATCGTTCATTGTGGAGGAGATATCCATTCTTTGGTCGGCCATTGGTTCATCTGCCGCAGCCAATGGGAGGCAAAGTCAGATTTATTCACATGCATATTGAAACCTCTTTTGATTGGGTAATAGAAGCAGCCAATTACTGCAGGGATTGCGGGTGTCGGGTAACGGCTTTGGGTATTTAATTACACAGGTGATCTTATCTGCGTGACGCTATGTATGTAAGGGGATACGGGGCTTGTTACACGCCATTGTGCCCTGCGGAGCTCACAATCTAAACCTGCCTGTCTGTATCTGGGGTGCGGGAGGAAACCCAATCAGCTTGTGTATATATAAATATATAAGCGCTGTGTTGTATATCTACCAAGTTATAAACTCCATTAAAGGGGAAGTTCACCTTTAAAGAGCAAGGAAATAGGGCGGTACCAACTTTAGGCCCCGCCCAGTGACACTTCCTATTTACTCCTTAGAAAAGAAATGGTTCCAGCCTGAGGTATTTCTGTGAGTAGTTATGGAGCCCCCCGGGGAAGCCTAATAATCAGCCCATTGGTTACCTGGGAGTTGGGCCCTGGCAACGAGTAAAATAAGGCCTCCATTTTAAACAAATGCTGTTTTGTTCAGCAGCTCTCCAGTTTGCTGTTTAAGTCGGGATCTGGTTGCTAAGGTCCACTTTACCCTAGCAACCAAGCAAACATTCTGCCTGCCTACCGCCCCCCCCCCCCCCCCCCATAATATTCCCAGGGGGAACGGGGCATCTCCTCACCTGAATGACTGTGTCTAAGAGAAGCGAGAGTGTTGTGAGTCGGTGGGGCCCCCGGGAGCCATGGGAAGTCAGTCACCTACAGGCGCTCATTCCTCTCATTCTGCAAAACAAGGATTTCAGTTACTGTCACATTTATACAGAGCTCGGTCTCTATAGTACATACGGGTTCCTGTGTGTAACCCCCTCCCCCGTTAGCCAAGGATTTGACTCTTCTATTGCCAATAAGTACCATAAGCCTTTCCATTACCTGTAATGAGTTGGGATTGGGGGCTGTTCCTGCTGAATTGTGCTTAGTACAGGGGAATCTCTATGTGCCATAGTTTTATGGTATCTCTCTGTACAGACTATGAGCAAACTTAGGGGGCTGTTCCTGCTGAATTGTGCTTAGTACAGGGGAATCCCTATGTGCCATAGTGTTATGGTATCTCTCTGTACAGGCTATGAGCAAACTTAGGGGGCTGTTCCTGCTGAATTGTGCTTAGTACAGGGGAATCCCTATGTGCCATAGTTTTATGGTATCTCTCTGTACAGGCTATGGGCAAACTTAGGGGGCTGTTCCTGCTGAATTGTGCTTAGTACAGGGGAATCTCTATGTGCCATAGTTTTATGGTATCTCTCTGTACAGGCCATGAGCAAACTTAGGGGGCTGTTCCTGCTGAATTGTTCTTAGTACAGGGGAATCCCTATGTGCCATAGTGTTATGGTATCTCTCTGTACAGGCTATGGGCAAACTTAGGGGGCTGTTCCTGCTGAATTGTGCTTAGTACAGGGGAATCCCTATGTGCCATAGTTTTATGGTATCTCTCTGTACAGGCTATGGGCAACCTTAGGGGGCTGTTCCTGCTGAATTGTGCTTAGTACAGGGGAATCTCTATGCTGCCATAGTGTTATGGTATCTCTCTGTACAGGCTATGAGCAAACAGTAAATCATTTATATCAGTATGGGGAAAAGAGTTATCCCTATAGGCTCAGACCCCACACACTGCAGCCCTATTGCCAAGTAGCCGAACACCAGGAGCACCAGCGCTGCTATATTTAGTCACAGCCACAGAGACCGACGTCACTCAAATGACTAAACAATTACATGGAAAGGGAACAGCGAGGGGGGGGGGGGGGGGGGGGAGATACAAGAGACAGTCCCCTGTATCACATGACAGCCTGTGTGCACGATCAGCCCAATCATGTGAGTAACGAGCACCTCTCGGAGAAAATCAAGGCCAGCGTGAAAAGAAATGTAGGTCAACTGAGTCAGCGCCAAGATGTGGGGCTTTCTGTACCATTGGGCAATGTGCCCCCCCCTGCGGGCAGCTGGGTACATCAAAGGGGCAAACGATAATATTAATAGTCAAAAATGAATATAGTTCCTGGTACGGGATGTACTGAAATCTTATTGGCCAATAGGCACAATGTTCCTGGGGCCACAGAGCAGTACTTGCAGGATGAAAGTTCAAGGTGAAAGCAAGTTCCGTAGAGCAAGATGGGGGGGGTTACACTGGCACTTTGTAATGATACCAACTGGCAGCTAATATCATTATTATTAATTAGATGCATGGGGGGGCGGGGCTACACATTTCCAATGAGAATATTATTATTGCCTTACCTTTAAATACAGGATGTCTGCGTCCGGCGCTTACGGCTGAAGGTTCTGTCTGTCCCCGAGCACCTTATTCCTCCCCCGTCTGAATCATCCCTGCGGCCAATAGAAACGAGCGCTGATCAGTGGGCAGAGGGAATCAATAGGGAGGAATATGGGGCGGCGGGAATGTAGGTTATGTACAAAGCAAGCGGATAATTGGCATGGGGGGGGTATAAAGAAACATCATTTCCATCAGATTATCATTATTAGCCTTTATTTCTATAGCGCCCCCATCTGAGATGCCTGTGTATGGGACCAATAGAAACCTCTTTGTCTTAAAGGGCAACTACACCTCCCTGGGGCAGTTCTACTGAAAGGGCCAGCAGTTCAAATTCCCAGCAGCCCCTACTGTCATTGTGAGTAATGTATGTATGTGCCGCAGTGGGGGGGGGGGGGGGGGGGGGGGTAGGTACCTCTGTAGGTGCCACAGTGGGGGGGGAGGGGGTAGGTACCTCTGTAGGTGCCACAGTGGGGGGGGGGGGGGGGGTAGGTACCTCTGTAGGTGCCACAGTGGGGGGTAGGTACCTCTGTAGGTGCCACAGTGGGGGGGGGGGGGGGGGGTAGGTGCCTCTGTAGGTGCCACAGTGGGGGGTAGGTACCTCTGTAGGTGCCACAATGGGGGGTAGGTTCCTCTGTAGGTGCCACAGTGGGGGGGAGGGTAGGTACCTCTGTAGGTGCCTCTGTAGGTGCCACAGTGGGGGGGGAGGGTAGGTACCTCTGTAGGTGCCACAGTGGGGGGGAGGGTAGGTACCTCTGTAGGTGCCACAGTGGGGGGGGGGAGGGTAGGTACCTCTGTAGGTGCCACAGTGGGGGGGGGGAGGGTAGGTACCTCTGTAGGTGCCACAGTGGGGGGGGGAGGGTAGGTACCTCTGTAGGTGCCACAGTGGGGGGGGGGGAGGGTAGGTACCTCTGTAGGTGCCACAGTGGGGGGGGGGAAGGGTAGGTATCTCTGTAGGTGCCACAGTGGGGGGGGGGGGGTAGGTATCTCTGTAGGTGCCACAGTGTTACCACTACCCATAATAAATGTTTTGCAGTTAATCTGCTGGAGCTTTTTTTCCTATTTTTTGGATTTTTTTTGGGGGGGGGGGGTAGGTACCTCTGTAGGTGCCCCAGTGGGGGGGGGTAGGTACCTCTGTAGGTGCCACAGTGGGGGGGGGGGGGTAGGTACCTCTGTAGGTGCCACAGTGGGGGGGGGGGGTAGGTACCTCTGTAGGTGCCACAGTGGGGGGGGGTAGGTACCCCTGTAGGTGCCACAGTGGTGGGGGGGGGGTAGGTACCTCTGTAGGTGCCACAGTGGGGGAGGGGGGTAGGTACCTCTGTAGGTGCCACAGTGGGGGAGGGGGGTAGGTACCTCTGTAGGTGCCACAGTGGGGGAGGGGGGTAGGTACCTCTGTAGGTGCCACAGTGCTCTGTGCAGGCTGACAGACTGGGTACGTTGGCAGCCAGGAGAGAGGTTCATTCAGTAAGTAAATAGGGCAGGGGTGGCACCGGTGGGGCAGTGCCAGGGATCTCTCAGCAGTGAGTCTCGTGCCCAGACACACCCACACTCACACTTACACTCACACTCAGCCTATAGAGAGGCGAGTCTGTACTTGATCCTGCCCAAGAGGGAATGTGCCGGCGCTGCTGCCTGTATATATATATATCATGGTGCCTATGTACCAACCTATCCCACCCTCTCGACCAATCACAGGGGTTTCTGGCACCCAAACTGGCGCTTCCCATGATTCACACTTCAGTGCTGGCACAGGCGGCAGCGGCACGTTTGGGGCAGGGAGCAGGGTGTGTCCCTCACAGGCCACATCACCGACACAAACCTGTTTGGGCTCTTTCCTCCCGCGGCCCCCGGCGGTGCTGCCCTGCAATTAACTCTTATATGTATCTGCTTTATGGGGCCAATTAATGGCGGGGTCGGTGTCACGTTGGGCAGTACCACTATACTATATGGGCAACACTCACTCACAGTATCAATATCTCTGCCTACTGCATCTGTATTCATAGCAGTTGTGGGTAAGAGGGCGGAGTCTGTCACATTGCCCCTCCCACTACCTGTACATTGACCTCCTCCTTATCTAAAAACTCGAGACACAGGCAGCAGAGCAGGGAGGGAGACATTGTATAGAGGGTATTATCTTTCCCTGCAGGGCTGGGGCTCATTATCTCCCCTGACAATGCCGACTCCGGGGGGAGGGGGGGTAGAACCGCTCTGTATTGCCCCCCCAGGTTCTATAGACAGGAGCTGTGGCAGTAGGAGAACATAATGAAATCACTAGAGAAACAAACAGGGACGAGCGTCACCGCGTTGCTGTTATTGTGTCCCTTCCCCGTGACTCATCCCCGGCCGCCGGGGGGCACAGGGGGGCACGGGGGGACAGAAATCCCCAGACACTGCCCGGCCTATGGGAAATACAAGTGGGGGCCCTGGGAGGGGTCAAATAAGAGTCTATTTTATCCATAATTGGATCTGCATAAGGCCCAGCACTCTATTCATATGGGGGGGCACTACTTGTACATCAGGCCGAGGGCACAGGGATGCCCAGAATGTACCAACCTGCTCCTGGCACAGGGGCAATAAAGCCCTATACTCACTCCCAGCCTAAGGCGGTACTCCTGGGTGCAAGGGAGCCCTATACTCACTCCCAGCCTAAGGCGGTACTCCTGGGTGCAAGGGAGCCCTGTACTTACTCCCAGCCTAAGGCGGCACTCCTGGGTGCAAGGGAGCCCTATACTCACTCCCAGCCTAAGGCGGTACTCCTGGGTGCAAGGGAGCCCTGTACTTACTCCCAGCCTAAGGCGGCACTCCTGGGTGCAAGGGAGCCCTATACTTACTCCCAGCCTAAGGCACTACTCCTGGGTGCAAGGGAGCCCTGTACTTACTCCCAGCCTGAGGCGGCACTCCTGGGTGCAAGGGAGCCCTATACTCACTCCCAGCCTAAGGCGGCACTCCTGGGTGCAAGGGAGCCCTATACTCACTCCCAGCCTAAGGCGGTACTCCTGGGTGCAAGGGAGCCCTGTACTTACTCCCAGCCTGAGGTGGTACTCCTGGGTGCAAGGGAGCCCTATACTCACTCCCAGCCTAAGGCGGTACTCCTGGGTGCAAGGGAGCCCTGTACTTACTCCCAGCCTAAGGCGGCACTCCTGGGTGCAAGGGAGCCCTATACTCACTCCCAGCCTAAGGCGGTACTCCTGGGTGCAAGGGAGCCCTGTACTTACTCCCAGCCTGAGGCGGTACTCCTGGGTGCAAGGGAGCCCTATACTCACTCCCAGCCTAAGGCGGTACTCCTGGGTGCAAGGGAGCCCTGTACTTACTCCCAGCCTAAGGCGGCACTCCTGGGTGCAAGGGAGCCCTATACTCACTCCCAGCTTAAGGCGGTACTCCTGGGTGCAAGGGAGCCCTGTACTTACTCCCAGCCTAAGGCGGCACTCCTGGGTGCAAGGGAGCCCTATACTCACTCCCAGCTTAAGGCGGTACTCCTGGGTGCAAGGGAGCCCTACACTCACTCCCAGCCTAAGGCGGTACTCCTGGGTGCAAGGGAGCCCTGTACTTACTCCCAGCCTAAGGCGGCACTCCTGGGTGCAAGGGAGCCCTATACTCACTCCCAGCTTAAGGCGGTACTCCTGGGTGCAAGGGAGCCCTATACTCACTCCCAGCTTAAGGCGGTACTCCTGGGTGCAAGGGAGCCCTATACTCACTCCCAGCCTAAGGCGGTACTCCTGAGTGCAAAGGGAGCCCTATACTCACTCCCAGCCTAAGGCACTACGCCTGGGTGCAAGGGAGCCCTATACTCACTCCCAGCCTAAGGCGGTACTCCTGGGTGCAAGGGAGCCCTATACTCACTCCCAGCCTAAGGCGGTACTCCTGGGTGCAAGGGAGCCCTATACTCACTCCCAGCCTAAGGCACTACTCCTGGGTGCAAGGGAGCCCTATACTCACTCCCAGCCTAAGGCACTACTCCTGGGTGCAAGGGAGCCCTATACTCACTCCCAGCCTAAGGCACTACTCCTGGGTGCAAGGGAGCCCTATACTCACTACAAGGTACAAAGTGCAGCTTGCACCTGGATTCTCTTAACCCTTCCCCCCACTTAATGGACTTACTCTATCTTACTTATCTGTCAGCCCAAACAATCACAACAAAGGGTAAAGGGCGAGGTTGTTTATACAGAGCTCATTATATATACAAACTCTGCTAGAGGGGGGCGGTAGTAAGTGCAAACTTTGGTTGTGCTGATAAAGAGAATATAGGGTGCCAGTCTGACCCATAATGGGGGGGCAGAATCTATTCATTTCTGGGGTAGGATGTTGCTCCTCAGTTTCCCCCCTATAAGAGACATTTGCGCAGGACTCGTGCGTTCAACACTCACTGGCTGCGGTCTCTCCTCGTGACGCCGTCGGTTGCTAGGCAACCACTAATACAGTAATATTAATTTTGTACACGGATGAAGTATTCATCAAACAGGAACGAGGGGCCGTTAGAGAGGGGCCGGGCGCCTAATCCTTCCCCGGGGGAACATAAGGCAAACACCCAGGCAGAGCAACACTAATGCCCCAGGGCAGCCATATTGCCCCCCCCCCCACTCACCTTCCGACATAGAGACTGGGGAATAAGACAGTTGTGCCTTTCATAGAGTCGGTGGTTTTGTTTCCCCTGCCCCAGCCAAGCGTTCCTATCTGTCCCTCCCGTGCCGCTCTATGGTGCCCGGGGTGTGCCAGCCAGCCGTGCCATAGGAAAGCCGACACATAGGAGGATTGTTTACGTTTCAGCCGATGAACGACTAACAAGAAATGTAAGCAATGCCAGGTATCCCAGGTGTAATGTGCCACTCACACCCTGGCACCGTGCCCAATGCCCTAATAAATCTGACTGCAGCCACACCCAGTCATTATGTTCCCAGGGGAGACAAGAAAAGGCTCATTCCCGGCACATAGGGCTGTATTATATATATATATATATATACCTCTCAGCCAATGAGCTGCATCTGGGGTTGTTACTGTGGAATGGGGTTAAATTAATAACATGTGAGTTCATATTCTTCCCCTTAGGGCTACGGCATACGTGGCACATCCCCCCCCCCCGCCCCACACCTCCCACTAACCTGAATGGGAAACTCTTATATAGCACCTGTTCCATAGCAACATGGCAGCTCCTACCCATATGTATAAATACAAATATACAGAGAAGGAATGTTCTGGGCACACAATAAGCTGTACCCCCATACTGTACTGTCTAAGGGAAACACTATGGCACCTCCTACCCATATGTATAAATACAAATATACAGAGAAGGAATGTTCTGGGCACACAATAAGCTGTACCCCCATACTGTACTGTCTAAGGGAAACACTATGGCACCCCCTACCCATATGTATAAATACAAATATACAGAGAAGGAATGTTCTGGGCACACAATAAGCTGTACCCCCATACTGTACTGTCTAAGGGAAACACTATGGCACCCCCTACCCATATGTATAAATACAAATATACAGAGAAGGAATGTTCTGGGCACACAATAAGCTGTACCCCCATACTGTACTGTCTAAGGGAAACACTATGGCACCCCCTACCCATATGTATAAATACAAATATACAGAGAAGGAATGTTCTGGGCACACAATAAGCTGTACCCCCATACTGTACTGTCTAAGGGAAACACTATGGCACCCCCTACCCATATGTATAAATACAAATATACAGAGAAGGAATGTTCTGGGCACACAATAAGCTGTACCCCCATACTGTACTGTCTAAGGGAAACACTATGGCACCTCCTACCCATATGTATAAATACAAATATACAGAGAAGGAATGTTCTGGGCACACAATAAGCTGTACCCCCATACTGTACTGTCTAAGGGAAACACTATGGCACCCCCTACCCATATGTATAAATACAAATATACAGAGAAGGAATGTTCTGGGCACACAATAAGCTGTACCCCCATACTATACTGTCTCATACTACTGTACAACTCCCAGCATCCTCTAGGCCTGCCACTTCAGAAGCTCCTAGAGAAGCAATTGCAGCAACTATGTTTCCAGTGACAACAGGAACAAACACTGAGCCGGTACCAATGTGCCGGAACAAACAGTATCATGTCAGATACAATGTATCAGTAACAACTAAGCACTTCCTATTCACTTGTTACAGATACAGAGTTTCCTTAGTCTGCATTGTGCTTGGGTTATACACTCACCCCCAGGGAAACACCTTTACTATCACTTTGCACAGAGCTTGGGCCTTCTGTCTCTTACTGTCTGTCTGTCCCTTTCCCTTCCCTGCACTGCTGGTTCTGACTCCTGATACAACTCCCCAATATCCATTCATTCCTCATTCTCACTGGGTTTATAGTTATGTGTAACTGTCACTGTGTCTGTCCCTTTCCCTTCCCTGCACTGCTGGTTCTGACTCCTGATACAACTCCCCAATATCCATTCATTCCTCATTCTCACTGGGTTTATAGTTATGTGTAACTGTCACTGTGTCTGTCCCTTTCCCTTCCCTGCACTGCTGGTTCTGACTCCTGATACAACTCCCCAATATCCATTCATTCCTCATTCTCACTGGGTTTATAGTTATGTGTAACTGTCACTGTGTCTGTCCCTTTCCCTTCCCTGCACTGCTGGTTCTGACTCCTGATACAACTCCCCAATATCCATTCATCCCTCATTCTCACTGGGTTTATAGTTATGTGTAACTGTCACTGTGCCTGTCCCTTTCCCTTCTCTGCACTGCTGGTTCTGACTCCTGATACAACTCCCCAATATCCATTCATTCCTCATTCTCACTGGGTTATAGTTATGTGTAACTGTCACTGTGTCTGTCCCTTTCCCTTCCCTGCACTGCTGGTTCTGACTCCTGATACAACTCCCCAATATCCATTCATTCCTCATTCTCACTGGGTTTATAGTTATGTGTAACTGTCACTGTGTCTGTCCCTTTCCCTTCCCTGCACTGCTGGTTCTGACTCCTGATACAACTCCCCAATATCCATTCATTCCTCATTCTCACTGGGTTTATAGTTATGTGTAACTGTCACTGTGTCTGTCCCTTTCCCTTCCCTGCACTGCTGGTTCTGACTCCTGATACAACTCCCCAATATCCATTCATTCCTCATTCTCACTGGGTTTATAGTTATGTGTAACTGTCACTGTGTCTGTCCCTTTCCCTTCCCTGCACTGCTGGTTCTGACTCCTGATACAACTCCCCAATATCCATTCATCCCTCATTCTCACTGGGTTTATAGTTATGTGTAACTGTCACTGTGCCTGTCCCTTTCCCTTCTCTGCACTGCTGGTTCTGACTCCTGATACAACTCCCCAATATCCATTCATTCCTCATTCTCACTGGGTTTATAGTTATGTGTAACTGTCACTGTGTCTGTCCCTTTCCCTTCCCTGCACTGCTGGTTCTGACTCCTGATACAACTCCCCAATATCCATTCATTCCTCATTCTCACTGGGTTTATAGTTATGTGTAACTGTCACTGTGTCTGTCCCTTTCCCTTCCCTGCACTGCTGGTTCTGACTCCTGATACAACTCCCCAATATCCATTCATTCCTCATTCTCACTGGGTTTATAGTTATGTGTAACTGTCACTGTGTCTGTCTGTCTCTAATCTATAGGAACTGGTCAAGGCACGTGAACACCATTCATTTCTCAGTGCTACTGGCTCTTTAGATTACACGTCAAGCCTTAGAATCCTGGAAGGGCAATGGGTTTAAGTTTGCATATCAGCAAGTTCAAAGAGTTCAGCAGACATAGTTCTACATATAGCCTTGCTCTTAACTCTGTGTAAACATAGAGACATGAAAAGCTGCCGCCGCCATACTCTGCCCAATAGGCACCATCTCTCCCTACTATACCTGCTATCCCACAGCCCCAGTCCCTTCCCAGAGGCTATTATCCCACTGCTACTATAGGCACCATCTCTCCCTACTATACCTGCTATCCCACAGCCCCAGTCCCTTCCCAGAGGCTATTATCCCCCCACTGCTACTATAGGCACCATCTCTCCCTACTATACCTGCTATCCCACAGCCCCAGTCCCTTCCCAGAGGCTATTATCCCCCCACTGCTACTATAGGCACCATCTCTCCCTACTATACCTGCTATCCCACAGCCCCAGTCCCTTCCCAGAGGCTATTATCCCCCCACTGCTACTATAGGCACCATCTCTCCCTACTATACCTGCTATCCCACAGCCCCAGTCCCTTCCCAGAGGCTATTATCCCACTGCTACTATAGGCACCATCTCTCCCTACTATACCTGCTATCCCACAGCCCCAGTCCCTTCCCAGAGGCTATTATCCCCCCACTGCTACTATAGGCACCATCTCTCCCTACTATACCTGCTATCCCACAGCCCCAGTCCCTTCCCAGAGGCTATTATCCCCCCACTGCTACTATAGGCACCATCTCTCCCTACTATACCTGCTATCCCACAGCCCCAGTCCCTTCCCAGAGGCTATTATCCCCCCACTGCTACTATAGGCACCATCTCTCCCTACTATACCTGCTATCCCACAGCCCCAGTCCCTTCCCAGAGGCTATTATCCCCCCACTGCTACTATAGGCACCATCTCTCCCTACTATACCTGCTATCCCACAGCCCCAGTCCCTTCCCAGAGGCTATTATCCCCCCACTGCTACTATAGGCACCATCTCTCCCTACTATACCTGCTATCCCACAGCCCCAGTCCCTTCCCAGAGGCTATTATCCCCCCACTGCTACTATAGGCACCATCTCTCCCTACTATACCTGCTATCCCACAGCCCCAGTCCCTTCCCAGAGGCTATTATCCCACTGCTACTATAGGCACCATCTCTCCCTACTATACCTGCTATCCCACAGCCCCAGTCCCTTCCCAGAGGCTATTATCCCCCCACTGCTACTATAGGCACCATCTCTCCCTACTATACCTGCTATCCCACAGCCCCAGTCCCTTCCCAGAGGCTATTATCCCCCCACTGCTACTATAGGCACCATCTCTCCCTACTATACCTGCTATCCCACAGCCCCAGTCCCTTCCCAGAGGCTATTATCCCCCCACTGCTACTATAGGCACCATCTCTCCCTACTATACCTGCTATCCCACAGCCCCAGTCCCTTCCCAGAGCTATTATCCCCCCACTGCTACTATAGGCACCATCTCTCCCTACTATACCTGCTATCCCACAGCCCCAGTCCCTTCCCAGAGGCTATTATCCCCCCACTGCTACTATAGGCACCATCTCTCCCTACTATACCTGCTATCCCACAGCCCCAGTCCCTTCCCAGAGGCTATTATCCCACTGCTACTATAGGCACCATCTCTCCCTACTATACCTGCTATCCCACAGCCCCAGTCCCTTCCCAGAGGCTATTATCCCCCCACTGCTACTATAGGCACCATCTCTCCCTACTATACCTGCTATCCCACAGCCCCAGTCCCTTCCCAGAGCTATTATCCCCCCACTGCTACTATAGGCACCATCTCTCCCTACTATACCTGCTATCCCACAGCCCCAGTCCCTTCCCAGAGGCTATTATCCCCCCACTGCTACTATAGGCACCATCTCTCCCTACTATACCTGCTATCCCACAGCCCCAGTCCCTTCCCAGAGGCTATTATCCCACTGCTACTATAGGCACCATCTCTCCCTACTATACCTGCTATCCCACAGCCCCAGTCCCTTCCCAGAGGCTATTATCCCACTGCTACTATAGGCACCATCTCTCCCTACTATACCTGCTATCCCACAGCCCCAGTCCCTTCCCAGAGGCTATTATCCCACTGCTACTATAGGCACCATCTCTCCCTACTATACCTGCTATATATATATATATATAAGTTTGGGAAGTGGGACAGACTGACTATCTGTTGATCTACCCTAACGACCCTTCCCACACACAGATAATGTAAAAAAAAAGAGGAAAATCTGACAATATAAATGGAAGTAGAATGAACGTCTCCCACTCACACCAGCGATTCAGTCATGCCGTGGCCTTTAAAACACACAGAAGATGGTGAGTCACTTCTCTTAATAATGGATCTTGGATGAGCCGCTGAAGCCCCATAAAAACAAGAGAGGCGCAGTTAAACACCGGCGGATCTGTAGCGACAGAGTGTAAATGCCGGGGAGGCAGAATGGGTTCCACACAGAACGTTACAGTCACTGCACGAAACGCGCCGCACCCCAGTCTGACTCCCATTAACCTACTGACCTAAATGTTTGTGGAATTAGTGTTTGGCAGGGAGTCAGGTTTGGCTGCTCGGCGGTTCCGGAGTCAGGGAAATGGGCACCTGGGTGTTCAGCTGGATCACAACAAACAGGGCGGGTGCTGGGAGTAGATTTACACTCACTCCGTGCCGTATTGGGAACCCTCGCCTCATTGGCTCTGCCCTGCGACTGGGAAATCAGATTCTCCCCTGCCGGTTAAAGCCCTTGTATAATAAATGCACGGAGTTGGGCGGCCACACACGTGTGTATTACAGACACAAGTTCCTACTATTGCTCATTATTTATACCATTCCTAGATAGTGGCTTTACTTTCCCTTAACAAAATCAACTGTATAATGGACACATTAGGAGCCCCGTGTGACTGCTGCAGGGATGGTGGGAGTTGTAACTCAGCAACATCTCGAACAACAAAATCTGTGGCTTTAGTAGAGACATGGGAAAGTGTCTTGTCTCTGGTCAGTAACCCATAACAACCAGACATTTGCTTTCTGGTCGGCTAGTTGTTGCTATGGGTTACCTGGGTATCTCTGTATGTGCTCATTGCTGGTTCTGTGTCTTGAAAAAATGTAGCGGAAGCCAGGTATCTGGCATCTGCTACTTTGTTTCACAAGTCAGAACCAATGCAGGGGCAGAAAGGGACAATGACAGTTACACATAACTATAAGCCCAGTGAGAATGAGGAATGAATGGGTATTGGGGAGTTGTATCAGGAGTCAGAACCAGCAGTGCAGAGAAGGGAAAGGGACAGACACAGTGACAGTTACACATAACTATAAACCCAGTGAGAATGAGGAATGAATGGATATTGGGGATTTGTATCAGGAGTCAGAACCAGCAGTGCAGGGAAGGGAAAGGGACAGACACAGTGACAGTTACACATAACTATAAACCCAGTGAGAATGAGGGATGAATGGATATTGGGGAGTTGTATCAGGAGTCAGAACCAGCAGTGCAGAGAAGGGAAAGGGACAGACACAGTGACAGTTACACATAACTATAAACCCAGTGAGAATGAGGGATGAATGGGTATAGGGGAGTTGTATCAGGAGTCAGAACCAGCAGTGCAGGGAAGGGAAAGGGACAGACACAGTGACAGGTACACATAACTATAAACCCAGTGAGAATGAGGAATGAATGGATATTGGGGAGTTGTATCAGGAGTCAGAACCAGCAGTGCAGGGAAGGGAAAGGGACAGACACAGTGACAGTTACACATAACTATAAACCCAGTGAGAATGAGGAATGAATGGATATTGGGGAGTTGTATCAGGAGTCAGAACCAGCAGTGCAGGGAAGGGAAAGGGACAGACACAGTGACAGTTACACATAACTATAAACCCAGTGAGAATGAGGAATGAATGGATATTGGGGAGTTGTATCAGGAGTCAGAACCAGCAGTGCAGGGAAGGGAAAGGGACAGACACAGTGACAGTTACACATAACTATAAACCCAGTGAGAATGAGGAATGAATGGATATTGGGGAGTTGTATCAGGAGTCAGAACCAGCAGTGCAGGGAAGGGAAAGGGACAGACACAGTGACAGTTACACATAACTATAAACCCAGTGAGAATGAGGAATGAATGGATATTGGGGAGTTGTATCAGGAGTCAGAACCAGCAGTGCAGGGAAGGGAAAGGGACAGACACAGTGACAGTTACACATAACTATAAACCCAGTGAGAATGAGGAATGAATGGATATTGGGGAGTTGTATCAGGAGTCAGAACCAGCAGTGCAGAGAAGGGAAAGGGACAGGCACAGTGACAGTTACACATAACTATAAACCCAGTGAGAATGAGGAATGAATGGATATTGGGGAGTTGTATCAGGAGTCAGAACCAGCAGTGCAGAGAAGGGAAAGGGACAGACACAGTGACAATTACACATAACTATAAACCCAGTGAGAATGAGGGATGAATGGATATTGGGGAGTTGTATCAGGAGTCAGAACCAGCAGTGCAGGGAAGTTGCTCAGGGCCCCAAACCCTGTGTATAATAAAAGCTCTCAGTACTACACAGCAGAACCCAAGTGTCAGTCTGCCCTATTACACAACAAGCAGTGACTGACCCCGACCCGACATGGTTCTGCCACACAAGGAGCTTTTGTGCGCCGGCCCTGGGCTGAGGGAACAGGTGGCCGCCCCAGACCTGTTATGTAGCGCGGGAGCAAGAGGCTTAACTGAAAGGAGCTCTGTAACCCGGGGCTGTGCCTGTTGTGCAAGCGCGACCTGCTCTGCTACTGACCCACGGTAACAATTAGACTGTAAGCTCTTAGGGCCGGAGGACCTTTGCCGAATATACCCAACGTTGTATGTAACCTTGTGGCCAGCTCGGACCCTGACACGTATGAAACCCACACGCTGCACGGCTAATTAGTAATTAATGTTGGTGACGCACCTCATGGCGACATGGAAACCACTGCAACCGGCAGCGCATACAAATGAATGATTTAGCCGGCGGATGTGCCTTAGCCACGTAAGCGGCCGACAGTTAGAAAACACGTGGGATATATTTATCCCAGTCTGAAAGAAACCTCCCCCCACACATCCAGGCTCTGGGGCATATTTTGGGCAATGGCTGGCAATAGCCTATCTAGCCCTGCCCCAGCCATGCTTAGAACAGGAATCCCTGCCCCAAAGAGCTTACAATCTTTTCCAGCACACAAACCAGTAACCCAGTATATATGACCAGTGCCTTGACTTACCCCCCCCCCCTTGGCTTTTCTGTTATTCCCAGTTACCCACACTGTATCCCACGCGCTGAATATTCCCAGTTACCCACACTGTATCCCACGCGCTGAATATTCCCAGTTACCCACACTGTATCCCACGCGCTGAATATTCCCAGTTACCCACACTGTATCCCACGCGCTGAATATTCCCAGTTACCCACACTGTATCCCACGCGCTGAATATTCCCAGTTACCCACACTGTATCCCACGCGCTGAATATTCCCAGTTACCCACACTGTATCCCACGCGCTGAATATTCCCAGTTACCCACACTGTATCCCACGCGCTGAATATTCCCAGTTACCCACACTGTATCCACGGCTGAATTCCCAGTACTCACTGTATCCCACGCGCTGAATATTCCCAGTTACCCACACTGTATCCCACGCGCTGAATATTCCCAGTTACCCACACTGTATCCCACGCGCTGAATATTCCCAGTTACCCACACTGTATCCCACGCGCTGAATATTCCCAGTTACCCACACTGTATCCCACGCGCTGAATATTCCCAGTTACCCACACTGTATCCCACGTGCTGAATATTCCCAGTTACCCACACTGTATCCCACGTGCTGAATATTCCCAGTTACCCACACTGTATCCCACGCGCTGAATATTCCAGTTGCTGCCAGTGCCCCTGTATATTACCCTGTCCCTGCGTGTGATGCACAGGATGGCAATGCCGGACTGGGACCCGCTGGGCACGGCTGGGAGTTATAGACCAAACCCCCATTACACTGCACATTCCCACACACCTGGGCCTGACCCCTCCTTGACAATCCCACCATCCAGTTCAATCCCATTCAGTCCCACTGACGATTTACCCCAATGCACTTTCCAAGCGCCCGGAACTTCATCCGTTTCCCAGTTTTCACTTCTAGTTTCCTTTATAAAATTCCCAGCACCTCAGATGATTGGTTGATGTTCCCGTACCCCAAGCAAATTACATTTCCTGATCCCCCAAACCCAGCAATGCCCTTCCCTGTATCCTCATTCCAGAAACACATTGCCTGATCCCCACTTCTCATTCAGTCACACACTCACGGTACCCCTGCTGGCCATTCCCAGTACATACCCCACAGTGCCCATTCCCAGTACATACCCCACAGTGCCCATTCCCAGTACATACCCCACAGTGCCCATTCCCAGTACATACCCCACAGTGCCCATTCCCAGTACATACCCCACAGTGCCCATTCCCAGTACATACCCACAGTGCCATCCCAGTACATACCCCACAGTGCCCATTCCCAGTACATACCCCACAGTGCCCATTCCCAGTACATACCCCACAGTGCCCATTCCCAGTACATACAGTGCCCATTCCCAGTACATACCCCACAGTGCCCATTCCCAGTACATACCCCACAGTGCCCATTCCCAGTACATACCCCACAGTGCCCATTCCCAGTACATACCCCACAGTGCCCATTCCCAGTACATACCCACAGTGCCCATTCCCAGTACATACCCCACAGTGCCCATTCCCAGTACATACCCCACAGTGCCCATTCCCAGTACATACCCCACAGTGCCCATTCCCAGTACATACCCACAGTGCCCATTCCCAGTACATACCCCACAGTGCCCATTCCCAGTACATACCCCACAGTGCCCATTCCCAGTACATACCCCACAGTGCCCATTCCCAGTACCCCAGTTACACATTCCCAGTAGCTAATTAGTTCCCCAGGGCACATTCCCTTTAGCCCAATACACGTTGGCAGCACAGTAGGGAGCAGTGCCAGGGGCCAGGCTGGGGTCCCCCCACCCCGGAGTGCCAGCAGCAGAGGAGGAGGAGGAGCACTCACCGTCAGGCGCACACAGGGAACTGGAGGAGACACAGCTGCCCGTCCCTGACCTACTTTCTGCCCTC
Organism: Xenopus tropicalis; assembly: GCF_000004195.4. Classification (NCBI taxonomy): domain Eukaryota; kingdom Metazoa; phylum Chordata; class Amphibia; order Anura; family Pipidae; genus Xenopus; species Xenopus tropicalis. The sequence goes on along the minus strand of NC_030680.2, from coordinate 6,797,685 downwards.
ACTAAATGTCGCACCACTAACCTACTTTCCAGCCAATCGCGTTCGTAGGCTCCCTAGATGTCAGTGCCAGCCAATCACAGCCACCCTCCGCCGCGACTACCCAATAGGAGCTCCGCTGCTCCTTCATAACATCTTTAGCAACGTCATCCAATGAGAAGCTCCGAGAAACCAAGCTGCGGCCATGGCGGTAACAAGGAGTGGGGGGGTCTTAGCGGCCATCTTGGTGGTGGCATTAGATCGCGGGTTCTTAGTTGCGTTCGGTGCTGCCGCACAGAGCTGGGGAAGGGGTAGGGGGTAGGTGTGTGTGGGTAGGTGTGTGTGGGTAGGGGTAGGTGTGTGTGGGTAGGTGTGTGTGGGTAGGGGTAGGGGTAGGGGTAGGTGTGTGTGGGTAGGGGTAGGGGTAGGTGTGTGTGGGTAGGGGTAGGGGTAGGTGTGTGTGGGTAGGGGGTAGGTGTGTGTGGGTAGGTGTGTGTGGGTAGGGGTAGGGGTAGGTGTGTGTGGGTAGGGGTAGGTGTGTGTGGGTAGGGGTAGGGGTAGGTGTGTGTGGGTAGGGGGTAGGTGTGTGTGGGTAGGTGTGTGTGGGTAGGGGTAGGGGTAGGTGTGTGTGGGTAGGGGTAGGTGTGTGTGGGTAGGGGGTAGGTGTGTGTGGGTAGGTGTGTGTGGGTAGGGGTAGGGGTAGGTGTGTGTGGGT